>NC_132858.1:11482041-12120166 GCF_048164855.1 Canis lupus baileyi
GAGTCCCACATCGGGCTCCCTGCAGGGAGCCTGCTTCTCCCTCTGCCTGTGTCTCTGCCTCTCTCTGTGTGTCTCTCATGAATAAATAAATAAAATAATAATAATAAAAAAGAACTGGTAAACAGAAATCAGGGGACACGGATGTCATGAGATCGAGACACCACTAAACACAATGTGACATGGTAAGGGAGACACAGTATGGAAATGGGGGAGGGAACAGGTTACAAAGCAGGATGTTTCTTAAAATAATATCTGTCTTAGTGTCTCTCATACTATGCTCAAAGGACCACTTTGTCATTTCCCTTCTGTTCCATACTTTTGGAAAACACACAATAAATAAAAATGTAGTGGCCTCGTCAAACTGCAGTAGAATTTTCTACACGTTCACATGTGTTTTTCATACTTAATTCTTCAGGAAACAGTTGGGCAGACCCCACCTCGAATTGCCCCGCTTCCTATCTTATATAAAAGTCTGGGAGAGAAAATTCAACACAAGGTCAATGGTGATTTTCTCTAAATAGTGAGTTGGGTTGATAATTCTTTTTCTCCTCTGTATTTTAGCTTTGCTATAATGAATATGCATTGCTTGAGTAATAAGAGAGAAGCTGTTCCGGCTCCGGGGAGGCAGCCAGGAGCAGATGGTCACGGGTCCTCCCAATTCCCAGACCAGACCTGTGGCTGCCTTTGTTGGAGACATGGTGGGTCAGCAGCTTCCTGCAGACGCAGAGGCAGAGGCACAAGGCTCCTGTGCTCTTCTCAGTCTGGAGCATCATCCCTGGCCCCCATCCCTGCTGACTCTGCCACCCTGTCCCGGTCCCCAGGCCCTGAATTCTCTGGAACCTGGGAGAAGCACGTGTGTCACCTGCACAGCGCAGCCCCGCCTGCCAGTGCCAGGCCACCAGACATCCTGCCGATGCATCCAGACTGGAGGCTGAGCCGCGGAGGAGGCATCCTGAGTCCGGGACCCTGCCAAGGCCCCGGGCACCGTCTGCTGGCTCCTCAGCCACGAGAGTTTTCCCAGGGACCTCCACCCTGCCGGCCGCCAACCGGAGAAGAAGGGAGGGAAGGCAAGGGCTATACAGTTGTGGTTAGCAGGGGTGGGGGGCAGAGAAACTCTCCCCACCACCATTCCTGTGGGATGGAGGCAGCACTGTCCCCCAGGACAGGAGTCCGGCTTTGTTGTTGTTGTTTCCTAGAGAGAAGAAGAGGCAGAAATGAGTTTCCACATTCCCCAAGTGGGGAAGAATGTAGAGCCCTGCTGGGATGACAAAGCCTCTTCTTCTGTGGTACCCGCATCCTGGGGATGCCCGGGGGCCAGGGGACCTTGGCCAACAAAGCTGGCTGCCCAGAGCTCCGAGGGAGGGCAGGTGATGTTGGGTGACTGTCCATCTCTCTGTGCCTCCCCAAGGTCAGGGACATCGTGGCTGCCAGGACACAGGTTCAGAGTGTTCTGCAGTTTTGTACTAACCCAATGACACAGGCGTCAGTGTTAGCTCAGTTTTGCAGATGAGGAAACTGAGGCTCGGAGCAATGAAATGGCTGGATGACCCAAAGCCACAGAGCTGGGAAGTGACAAAGCCTGGACTCAAACCCAGGCCAGGCTTACTCGGAGATGTCACGCTGTCCCTGCCAGGATATCCTGTCTTGGAAGATAATAAAGCATGTGAAGTCTGATTCCGGTTTGCACCCACACCCCTTCCCAGACACCCTTGCTCCATCCAGGGCCCTGAACTCTTGGCATACGGTCTGTGCTTCTTCCTGGCCTTCATCCCTGTTGGAAGGGACTGGGATGTTAGCTGTCAATGTGTCCATTGCAACAATCTGGAAAGCTTCCACCCCAGAAAGATGAGCATTTTCAGTGTGGACTCTGGGAAATCCAAAATCTTCAGGATCCAAAGGAGTAAATGTCTAATGGTGGAATTTCAGACATAGTGGCAGGTCTTTGATTGTGGGGTCCTTCCTAGGACTTTTCAAATTCTCTTCTGCCTTCCATGTATCTAGCTCTGTTCCCACTGACCTGCCTTGAGCTAGATCAGAAGACCTAGATTCTCACCCAAGTTCTGAACCCCCTTAGCTGCGTGACATTAGAAAGCTACCTGTCCTCTCTGAGCCTCAAGAAATCGAGGCGTGTGCACCAGAAAGTGACTTAGGGCCTGCCTATATCAGAACCACCTCTAAGTGATGTGATAATTGCCAGTTCTCATATCCCACCCCAGCCCTAATGGATGAGCCTGTCTGGTTGGTGTTGCTTGGGAATCCACATTTTGAATAGATTCCTCGGGTGATTCTAACAGCAGAGGAGTTTGGCGATTGCTGACACAGAGGACGTCTGAGGTCAGTTTCAGGCTCTGCACGTGTCTGTGAGGTAGTGAGCATTGTCTGTCTCTCTGCCTCTCTACCCCAAGACCATCCCCATACCGCAGTTTACGCACAAGGACAAGTAGCAGTAGAGGGCCAGGCATGCATGGAGCTGGGGCCATCCCAGCAGCTGCAGCAGGACAGCAGTGGGTGAAGGCTGGAGCCTGGGTGGAGCTGGAGCACTGCCCTGGGGCCTCCACGCTGGGTCTTGCTTTGGGGTTGGCTGGGCTTGGCCCCAAGTCCAGAAGTCTATGTAGGCTGGAGCCAGGGTGGGGCCACTGCTTCAGCCCACATTATCCTGGCCTGTTCCAGACCCCTCCCTATGTCACAGCTTTGGCCAGGGTACCTGACATCCCAGGCACAGGCCTACGTCTCTGTGTCCACACTTAGCTGTACTAAACTAACCCAGTCCTCCTTCAGAGGTGCTTCTGGATGATGTCAAGGACCAGGTATGGGCCAAATAAGGGTAAAAGCCTGGTCTGGGCCATTCCATCTGTCTCAAACTTGAGAAAACAAGTAGAGACCTAGAATTCTGGCTGGGGAACTGAAGCAACCTGGGATTCAGGTCAAGTCCTCAGAAAGACATCACCAACAACACTCAAGTGGTGGGAAAAAGCATCTTAAAAAATAGGATTTATAGAGCGATCTCATCCTTGTAAACCCATGTCTTTCCATGAGGATTAATATGTGTGAGTCCATGTCTCTGTCCAAATGGACCTGGAGTGGAGCCAAACCTTACAGGTAGAGGGCACAGTCCTCCACATGACTACCCTCACTTCAGACACCAGCCTTGGTGGTCCCCACGGCCGCCTTCACTTCAGACCAGTTGGCTACAAATGTGGAGGTCCCCATGGACTCGCTCACGTTCAATAATTCTCTAGAAAGGCTCACAATACTCAGAAAAGCACTGTCATTACAATTATCATTTTATTACAGCAGAAGGATACAAGTTAGAAGAGATGCATGGGGCTTGGTCTGGAGGGTTCCGAACGCGGTGCTTCCATCTCGTCCAGGACCGCGTTACCTTCCCGACATCGGTGTATGGCAGAGTACTGCCAACCAGAAACCTCACCAGAGCTTCAGTGTTCAGAGTTTTTAATGAGGTTTCACTCCATTGGCATGATGGGCTCAACTCAGTCTCTAACCCCTACCCCACCTCATAAGTTGGGCAGATATCATGAGGCTCAAAGCCCCAACCCTCTAATCACAGGGTTGGTCTTTCATGTGTGGCCAGTCCCCATCCTGAGTCGCCGTTAGCATGAACTGTCAAGGGTGGTCTGAGGGGCACATCAGGAATAGTAAAGGCACCCCTACTACTTGGGAAATTCCAAGTGCTTAGAGTTCGCCTCCCAGGGATTAGAGACGAAGACTAGCCGAGAGCTCTGTTACACAAATGCACATGGCATAGAAAACGGAATGGAAGGGGAGTCCTCAAAACATGAATGGTGGTTCTCAGAGTGCTGACATTCAGGAAGTGGCAGGCACCGGTGAGGGCCTCCCATCATCCCATCCCTTCTTCCTGACACATAGTTAGACTACATTTCCCATCCTCTTTTGAGGTCAGATGTGACCATGTGACCTAATTCTGGCCAATGAAATATGAGCAGAAAACCTACTTGCCATTTCCAAGCCTAACAAGCAAAACCTGCTGTATAATCTTTACTCTTGTTTCCACACCCAATGGCTAGAGACGAAGCACCCAGGGCTCCAGAGGATGATGAGACCACAGAAATGAGGATTCTGGGTTCTGAATCATCAAGAGAAAGGCCATGTACCAAAAGCTGTCATTGGGCTTTTGTGTGAGGGAAAAAAATCTATTATGTTGAGCTACTGAAATTTGGAGGTTGTTTATTAACAGCAGGTGGCCTACCCTCTAATGTGTGGGCAATCTTCTTTTATCCCCCTTGTGCGAATTTTCTTAACATTCTATAATAAATACTTGTTCCTTTTTGTAAGAAGCAAAAGTAAACACCAAAGTTATTTTTTAATGACAACATATAAAACATTATATTAGACGGTTAGAGTGGATGGCGCCTAAATAATTTTAAAATGTTTTGAAGAAAAATTTAATGGAAACGTTTGATAGCCCAGAAAGAAAAAAAAAAAAAAGCTCTGTTTTTCTGGAATCCCTGAACCCTGAAAGGGCTCTTCCCATCTCTCAGTGATTCACCCAGCAGGACTGAAAGTAGCTTTTCTCTATAAGCTACTCCCTCCCTACCTTCATTAGGAGTATGTTCCCCAAGGGACTTTTCCCCAGGCTGCTTTCTTGGGTTACACCACTGGAGATGCTTCTGCTCCTCCCCAATCCCCTCTGCCTCTCTGCCTGGCTCACTGTACTGCCCAGCACCCCCAGGGCATCCACGCTGGGGGCTCTTGGGAGATTTTAGAGCTCTAGCCTTCATTATACCTTACATATGGGGAAAAAAAAATACCTTACATATGGGGAGTCTGAGGCCCAGGATATAGAAGGGAACTCAGGCCAGGATTCCAGGCTTCTCTCCATCCACAGTGCTTCTCCACAAGGCAGGTCCTTGAGTGTAGAGAAAGGTCTAGGCTCCTTTAGACATCTCACCAAACTCACTACTTTCACATTTTTTCCAAGAAGCTTTCTTGCCTTCTTCTGAATTTGCTATGGCTTCACACAGTAACCAGCCCTAGGTCTGCCCCTCACCCCATACCCTCACCTAATCGCTCTAGGCCTCCCCAGGGTCTGGTGCCACAAGAGTCAACTTCCTGAGGCTACACTTTTAGTTCAATTTTAAAGAACCCTGCTGAGGACTCCTTCATTCTTATTTTTCATCTATGAGGTGGCGGCACTGGGCATACTTTCAATCATCAACAAACACAGGATCTGTATTAGGATTCTCTGGAGAAACAGAACCAGTAGGATGTGTATGTGTGTGTGTGTGTGTGTGTGTGTGGCAGAGAGACACATTCATTTTAAGGTATTGGTTTATACAATTATGGAGACCAACAAGTCCAAAATCTGCAGCATTGATCAACAAGCTAAAGACCCAGGGACCAACCATTCTTGCAGTTCAAGTCCAAAGGCTGTCTTGTGGCAGGATCTCCTCTTGCTTTTGCTGTATTCAGCAGTCTTTTGTTGTATTCAAGTCTTCAACTGATTGGATGAGGCCCATCCACCTTAGAGAAGACAGTCTGCTTTACTCCAATTCTGCCAAATTAAATCTTTTTTTTTTTAAGATTTTATTTATTTATCCATGAGAGACAGAGAGAGGCAGAGACACAGGCAGAGGGAGAAGCAGGCTCCATGCAGGGAGCCCCCTGTGGGACTCGATCCTGGGTCTCCAGGATCACACCCCACGCTGAAGGCAGTGCTAAACCAGAGCCACCTGGGTTGCCCTCCACCAAATTAAATCTTGATTTCATCCAAAACAACCTCACAGAATAATGCTTGACCAAATATATGGGCACTGTGGCCCAGTCAAGTTGACACATACAATTAACCATCACAGGATCCCTGAAAACCCAGCCTTGAGATCAGTTTTTCTTGCCACCCAAGACCTCATACTCATGAGGTAATCACAGCCACTGGAACACGCCACCATGGAACAGGCACCTGCTGGGTGCTACCTTGTGCTCCTCACATCAGCATCACCACTGTTACTATTACCACCATTATGTTCCCACTCTACTGAGTACCTGCCCCAAGTTCAGAGCGACTCAGTGACTCTTCCTTCTGTAGCTGGGAGGAGAGAAAACTGGGCTTGAGCTCAGACACGGAACCCAAATCCGTTACACCATGCTGTCTCCTCAAGCAAACACAAAAACATCTACAACACGGCGTGGCACCGTTCTGGGCATGGATAGACACCGACTCCTGACATCCCTAAGACACCAGTACCTCTAAGCCTCCATGTGACAAGTGGGAAGAATAGAGCACAGGGGATAGGGTGGAACCTGGCACCACATGCGGCAGAGTCCATGGCTGGGCCACTGCCCTAGAGGGTCTCTCCAAAGTCCCCCTATCCTCGTCATCCCACACATACTTTTACTTTTGTTTGTTTGTTTGTTTGTTTATGAGAGAGACACAGAGTGTGACTGGGGGGAGGGAGGAGCAGGGGGACAGGGAGAGAGAGGGGGGGAAAGTATCTCAAGTAGACTCCATGCTGAGTGATGCAGGGCTCGATCTCATGACCTCAAGGTCATGACCTGAACTGAAACCAAGAGTCAGACACTCAACTAACTGAGTCACCCAGGTGCCCCCAACCCCTACCCACCCCCCACACATGCTTTTATTTTTAAAGAAATTCTATAAAACAGGAGAATCTGAGAAGTGTTAGGCTCCAGCTCTCTGCATCCCTCTGAACTCTGAGCCTGAGCCTCTAAAACAAATGCTCCTCGTCGTCACTGTGGCCACCAGCTTTCAGGGGCTCTGCCTTTTGCCCTGCCAGTTACCTCGTATCCACAGAGTCAACATGTTGCCACCCCTGTGGCACAGTGTCTCCCAACTTGTGGATTTCCCCCACGTGTTTACCAGCTCCCCCCAGGTTGGCAGGGGGTCACTAGGAGTGAGCGTTTTCCGAGAGCCAACACTGAGCCAAGCATGGGGCTGGGTTTACACACATGGACTCCCAGAAGCCTCTAGTAACCCTGTGAGGCAGGCACTGGGGCATCCCCGTTACACAGATGAGTCAACCGAGGCACAAAGCCATTAGGGACTTGGCTAAGGCTGTGTGGCTACTGAGAGTGGCCTAATCCAGGTCTGACTGACTTGCCAGGTGGACTTTTTGGAAACATCAGCTGAAGTCCTACTGTGTCCGTGGTCTCAGGGCGCCCTGGGAACCCAGGTATGAGTGACACACAGGCCCTGCCCTCCGCCGCTCGCAGTCTGGCCAGGCAACATAAAAATATCTTATCTAACAAGCAAGCAGCTTGCCAGGACCGCACGTTGCAATCCCTGGCCAGCCTCCAGGTCAGAGCTTCCCAGCCTCAAGCTTGCCGCCGCGTGCCAAGGCCTGGCCTCCACCAGAGGGTGGTGGCATCTGCTTCTGCTTTGCTTGGGAAAACAGCTCCGTTTACAAATATTTGGACCGTGGAGCTCCTCTCCGCACTCGGCCTCAGCTTGGGCATCAGAATGAAGCCTTCCTGAAAGAGACCTGGAACAAGGCTATAGACTGGGAAAGATAGCAAGGCTGAGCCTGCAGTGGGGGGCAAGGGCAGGGTACGCCACAATAAGATCCAGCCCCTGGGCACCTG
Organism: Canis lupus baileyi; assembly: GCF_048164855.1. Taxonomy (NCBI): domain Eukaryota; kingdom Metazoa; phylum Chordata; class Mammalia; order Carnivora; family Canidae; genus Canis; species Canis lupus. Next base: position 11,489,620 of record NC_132858.1, read on the forward strand.
GTGGCTCAGCGGTTGAGCATCTGCCTTCGGCTCAGGTGGTGATCTCGGGGTCCTGGAATCGAGTCCCCCATTGGGCTCCCCACAGGGAGCCTGCTTCTCCCCCTGCTTGTGTCTGTGCCTCTCTCTCTGTGTCTCTCATAGACAAATAAGTAAAATCCTAAATAATAATTTAAAAAAAGACCCCATACCCTTTCCTGTGACAACTCAACAAAAGGCCTTTGACTCCCTTTCCTCATAACTCCCCCCCTGTCCTCTCTCCTGCCCTGTCAGTCTGGCAGCCATTTGGGCTCTCCCTGGAGCCCCGCGGCCTGGAGAGCAGGTGACCTGGGTGTGGGGGTCTAGCCGCATGGTGACCAGGATACTTCTTCTGGAGGGGAGTGCCAGGTATTGCTGGGGCACAGCTGTGTCTCAGCCAGGAGTCTCCCCTGAGGACTCACAGGCAAGAGGCAGAGCAGTCCAAAGCTGCCAAGAGACATGATTCATTCTCTAGCGAATTTCTGAGTTCCTATTCAGGGCCAGCTCTGAGCTAAGAGGTGGCGAGAGATCACACTGATGGGTGGGAATTAAAACCAAGAGGAAGTGCTGAGAAGAGGAGCTTGATTCTATGACACTTGAAACAAAGAACCAGATGGGAGTCTGGGAAGACTCCCTGGAGGAGGTGATGCGTGGCCCATGTTCTGTCATATGGGTAGGAGTCAACCAAGGGAGGAGGCTGAGGAGTGAGAACCCCAAGTTTGGATGGGCAGGGAGATTTGGAGGAAGTGAACCAAGTCCTGGTTGGTGAGAGGACAGAGATGGGGGGGGTGGGGTGGGAGGTGATGGAGGATGGGCTAGAAAACCCCAGAGGAGGGCTGGGAGAGGCAGAGCAGGCTTTGCAAGATGTGTTAAAGATCTGGGTCCTGGCCACTGAGGGGCTCCCATGGTCTTCACTGAGGTCCTGTGCCTACTGGGCAACCTGCCTAATGCCCAGGGTGTCTAATGTCCATCCCTCATAGGAGAATTTTGACATCCACATAGACTCATTATTTATTTTATTTCTTTTTGGCCATTCTTTCAATATTTTAAGGAAACGTTAAATAATCTAGCCAAGTGATGAAAAGCTGTTGAAAAATAGAAAAATGTTTTTAAACACAACGGTTTTTAAAAATCCTATTATTGAAAAAAGTTTAATTATGAAGCCACTATTGAGTCTAACGGCTCCGAGCAGGCCGACTCGGGTTTGCATCCCGGGTCTGTCCTTCATAAGCAGAGGATCAGCTTCCCCTCTCCCCAGCTCGGCTCTCATCGGGAAGTGGGAAAGTAGCTATTTCACAGGATTATTGATAAATTAATGGAACGCATGTAAAGAAATAGCAAGCACCTTGTGTTTGATGAATTTAGTTACCTTTGTCAGTGTTATCATTCTTGAACTTTCATTTCCTTGCGCCAAAAACCTGTTCCAGCCTCTCTGTATTTCTTATGTGGAAAAATAATCTCACCCCTTAATTAGTATTGTTCAAGCCCCAAATCCAGGAGTCACCAGTAAGAGCTCACTTTTTTTTTTTTTTTTTTTTCTGGATAGCTTACTTTCTTTACCCCCCAGGGCAGCCCCGTGTGCAAATGGCACCACTTCCTAAATCTGCCACCATGTTGGCCATGTCAGCATTTGCCCCCCTTCCTCTCCTTCCAATTCTCCATCATCACCCCCCACCCAGCTCACTGCATGGTTCCTAAGGGGTCTCCCGCTTTCCCCTGCCTCCACACTCCATTCTCTGTAGCATGGCCATAGTGACCCTCCTATCCTCTCAACTCTGGCTCCTTCTCAACAATTGAGCATACCTTAAATTTCAGCTCCTGGGGTAAGCCTCTCCTGACCACCTGTGTCAAGTCCCTCTTCTCTGCTCACTTTCTGTCCCTTTATCTTATCTATACCACTTCTGACTGTTTGAAATGATCTTATTCATTCATTTGTCTACTTGCTATTGCCTGGAATGTAAGTTCCTTGAGGGCAAGGACCCCTCTGGCTTATCACTATCCCTAGCTCAGGATAAGGGCTTAGTAAATAGTTGTTATATAAAGGGATTAACCTCAATACGGGTCATACAGAATTAACTTGGAAATCCCTCAAATGTCACCTCCTCTCTGAAGCCATTCTGATTTCCCAGGGCATTTTGTGCCCGTGTCCACTGGCTAGCTGCTCTGTGGTTGAACTGGGTTTAGGCAAGTAGGTCCAGAGCTGCTGGTAGGAGTTGCAGGGTTTCTCTGAGAGAATAGCTGAGCCCTGTAGCCTTTGAGGTCAGGAATCCTCACCCGGAAAGAGGCTGGCATGAACAAGGAGCCTCTACCCTCACCTTACAGCTGATGGACCAGGGAGCAAGAGGTCAGGGCCAAAGATTAGCAACAATTTTCAAAAAAGGGAGAAAACTCCAACCACCGACCACAGGGTAATGAAATGAGAGAGCCACCCAGAGAAAATTTGGATTTTAAAAACTGTGACCTTCCAGGGTTTTACCAACTTAGTGTCTGGCTGCTGATCCATAACTCAACTCCTCACCCCATACTTGGAGCCTGCCCAGATGGCTCTGGCCGGCTGGTCTGATATCCTGGGGCTGCCCGGAAAGCTGGGAGCCCCTGACTTCTTGAGGTGGAGGAGTCAAAGGAGATGCAAAAAAGAAGAAAGCAAACCCTGGTTAATTTGGATCTGGGATTGGGAGGTTCTTGTGGGGTTTTGATTAAGAAATAGATTTCTACTGGGTTTACCCCCATCACTATGGTGGCTATGGTCAAAGGGCTCTTGAGTCACTGGATTCAAATCTTGGCTCTCCCAGCCATAAGCTGCATGACCGTGGGTTAGTCGCTCAGGCTTTCTGTGTCTCTGTTTCTTCACCTGTGAAATGGGGCTAGCACTGACACCCACCTCAAAGAAAGATGCCTTGAAGATGAAACGAGACAATGTATATAACATGCTTAGGACCCTGTCTAGCCACCTTTATTCACACTGATCAATTTCCCATACTACGGTCCTAAAGCAAATCATAAAATTAGATCTCAAGGGTTTGAAGATTCATTTTACCACATTGCCATTTCAACGGGCAGGCAGTGCTTCTGGACTCTTTCAGCTAATCTGAAAGTTTTCAGTCCTAACTTAGATTATAAGAAGGAAGACATACTCAATAGGATAGCCCAGTTAGGGCGAAGGACCCACTCTATGTCTCCCACTTCCAATTTTTCCTAGAGAATAATCTTTCTGGGGATCCCTGGATGGCTCAGCATTTAGTGCCTGCCCAAGGTGTGATCCTGGAGTCCCGGGATCGAGTCCCGCGTCAGGCTCCCTGCATGGAGCCTGCTTCTCCCTCTGCCTGTGTCTCTGCCTCTCTCTCTCTCTCTCTCTCTCTATGTCTCATGAATAAATAAAATCTTAAAAGAAAAGAAAAGAAAAGAATAATCCTTCTGAAGCATAGATCTGGGAGACCAGAAGATTGTTTTCATCTACCTGTAGAGAGCAAAATAATTGATGAAAAACTATGATAAACAATAGAACAGCTTATGTATAGTTACAAAATAAGTATACAAAACCCAGTAGCTTTCTTATATAGCAACAATAACCAGTATAACGGAAATTAAAACTTTGTTCATGGGACGCCTGGGTGGCTCAGTGGTTGAGCGCCTGCCTTCCACTCAGGGCGTGATCCTAGGGTCCTGGGATCGAGTCTTGTATATGGTTCCCTGCAGGGAGCCTGCTTCTCCCTCTGTCTATGTCTCCGCCTCTCTCTCTCTCTCTGTGCCGCTCATGAATAAATAAATAAAGTAGTTTTAAAAAAACAAAAAACTATTCACAAAGGTAAGAATGAAACATACAGGTTTATATGAAATGTAATAAATAAATATATTTTATATATTTATCATATACACATATATGAGTGTGTGTGCATGTATATATATATAATCTCCAAAAGTATAGAAATGAGGACTTGAATAGACTCATACTATATGTTGTGCTTATCTAGAAGGACTCAAAAATTATACAAATGCCAATTTTCATAGAGTGTATTGAACAACTCAACCCAATCCCATCCAAAATTCCAACATGGTTCTTCATTTCTGGAGCTTGACAACATGGTCCTGAATTTTGTCTGGAGACAAAACTAGGAGAGAATAAATATCTGAGGCAAAAATGAGGAACGAGGGAGAAGTTGCACTAGCAGATATTGAAACGCATTATAAAGATGGAATAATCTGGATGCTAGGGTACAGAATTGAAAGCAGGCAGGTCAGTAGAATAGAGCAGAAAGTGCCACTTCATATGGGAGCTCAGGACACTGGAAGAGACTTCTAATAAGAGGCGAGAGATGTATTACTTAGTAGATGATGTGGGCAACTGGCTGGCCATTTGGGGAAAAAGAAAAGATGGATTCATACTTCTCTCACCAGAATAAATTCCAGATGGAATAAAATTTAAATGTAAAAAACCCCAAACCATAAAAATATTAGAAAAAAACTATGGAAGAATATTTTATGAGGATAAAGCCTTTATAAGTGGCAAATGAGGCCCAGAAGCCATAATGGAAAAGATAGGCAGTTTGAGGTTTTACAGATTTTATAGTAAAATATGTTGCAAATGAAGTTGAAAGACAAGCTTCACTTGGGAGAAAATATGACAGAGGTAGGTTTACTCTCCGTAAGATAGAAAGAGCTGCTACAAATCAATGAGAAAAAAGCAAGGAGCCTGAACAGCATTCAAAAAGATGATCAATCTCTCTAATAATAAAGGAAATGGAAATTGGAACAATGAAATATATTCTCCTCACATCATACTGACAGTTTGCAAAGATCAAATACTCAGAGTTGGCTAAGAGGTTGGGAAATAGGCATCTTCATACACTGCTGGTAGAAGTATAAATTGGTTCAAGCTTTTTGGAGAGAAATTTGGCAATATCAACAAACATTTTAAATGTGCAAAATGTGTAGAATACATTTCTGTCCTCTTTTAGGCACTTAATACAGATCTTTTCATGTGAGAACAGCTGTGGCGTGGTGGATGCTGTGGTGAGTGGCCCAGGGCTCCCTCCAGCTACTGAGATGATTGACAGCTGGGGGCTCAGAGCTGCCTCCCGCCCCCACCCAACAACCCTGGGATTGCTCTTGGCTGGAACAAAGCATCTTGCCCAAGGTCATGCCTGCCTCCTGGGGCAGCCTGTATTCAATGCCTGGCTAAAGAAGGTACAAGAAGTACCCAACCCTCTCGCCTCAATATGGGGTGACTCTGCAGGGTCCTTCTAGTTCCAGAACCCTCTGTGGGATGGGCTAGAGCTTCCAGGGTGTCTACACGGCAGCCCACCCTCTTCCTGTGCCCAAACATGCTTCCTGCACACCCCCTCAGACATTGATGTTGAGAACATCTCCCAGTAAACTTTTGTAAGCAAACCCCTGCCTTGGAGTCTGATTCTCAGGGCACCTGACCTGTGACTTTGGGTGCCATGAGTGACCCAAGAAGGCAGACGTTAAAGTGGGGTTTGGAGCTGGATTATTCACTGTCTGAGCATCAGTGGGGGCCCCATCACGATTAGTTTGTGCAGTGCTGGCAATCACTCAACCACGGTAGCAATGACATGGCTAGTCTTTGACTAGTGGTGAAATGGGATGACTGGTGAGAAGGAGAGAATGATGATTGGACAATGTAATGGGAGTTTGACAAGTATGGGGGAAGTCATAATTCTAAGGACAATGGAACTGCATGGCTATTGCTAGGGGCAATAGATGTGCTGGAGATAGGCCAGGACAAGCTGAGGGTGTTGAATTCAGCAATGAAAAGTTAAGTGTGAAAGCCAGAGGGCCTCTTTGGCAGCTTTTAGGGCAGAAGCAAGAAAAGCTGAGGATACGGTCCAGGGCTTCTATGCCTAGAGTAGAAGAGCTCTAGGGAAGGAGTGTTTATGAAAAGTCAGAGCTTTATGAAGTAGTAGAACCCTGAGATATGAGATAGGGGTATATCTTGATTGATACACTTGAAAATCTTCTGTTCTTAGATGGCCCTGATCTTCTGGCCCCTGCTTGTAGGCAAGGCAGAGACCTCTGACTTACAAGGCAATACACACCTTCCTTAGGATGTGCCCCTACCTCCCCTCCTGACCATCAGATCAATAACTAGGACTGATTCACAACATAACTCAGGCAGGCAAGGGGGTGCTGGGCCTGCTGAAGGAGGAAAGGGACTATACTCTGAAGGAGGATAGCCGGCCAGAGTTGGTTAAGAAGGAAAGGTATCTCTGGGGTTGGATGGGCCACCACCAAGGGTATTTCTTAATCTATACACTCAAATCAAGCTCCTGAAAGAAGCCATCTAAATAAAAAGCCACGATCCCTTGACCAGTTTCTGATCCTGAACCAGTTTCCAGATCTAGAACCCACTGGCTGAAGAAGAGGCTGAATCTCCAGGAGGAAGGAGCCTGCATTACCAGGGCAGGTGGATGTCATAAGGATCCCCCAGCCCTTCCATCAGAGGGACCGACAGCCATGCACTTGGGTAACTGAACAATGGAGGAGAGATTTGAGGACTAAACATTTTGAGGTTTATGAAATGCAGGGCATGACATTGACATTAATTCTCAGGACTCAGAGCATCATCATGGGCCTCCTGTTAGAGTGGAGGCATATGGGAGCCAGGTCCCACCTAATGGGTCCTCTGGGTCTATCATTTGCTGGCCCCCACATTTATCATCAGAATGTCTATGCTTGGAAGGGGGCAGAACAATTTGGTTCCTTGGCATATGGAGTGAGATCCAAGTGTAAACGTTTAGAACTGACCCTCTCGCTCTGACCAAGAGAGTAAACAAAAGAACAATATTGTATCCCAGCGCTGGGGAATGGGGGCTGAAGGATGGCAGCAATTAGTGCCACTCTTAAAGTTCTGGCCCCCTGTAAAAGCCAGGGAGACCCTAAAGGATGACAGGTACTACTGCACACTTCACCACGTGATAGGCCTTGTGCAGTTGTGTCAGATGTGGCTTCTTTGTTAGAACAGACCAGAGTGGGCTCCAGGAAATGATTGATATATGACCACCGACCTGGTGAATGTGTTATTTCCCATCTATCAAATAGGACCATCCAGAATAGTTTGCATTCACTCAGAAGAAGCCACCGTCTACCCTGATTGTCTTGCCCCCAGGACTACGTCAACTCTGCCATAATATAATCCGAAGGCACCGTGCCATCTGCACATCCTGCAGAACACTGCATCGGTCTTCCACACTGAAGGCCTTGTGTTCATCAGTCTACGTGAACAATAAGTAGCTGGAAGACTTGGTACAACGTGTACCCCGGGGAGTGGGAGGTAGTTTTAGCAGATTCAGGAGCCACCTTAGTGAAGTTTTGGGGTCCAGTCTGCTCCTGGTCTAGAGCACTCCAGGACATTACCTCTAAAGCAAAGGTCACAGTATTGTGTCTTATACCTGTTACCATCAAAACAGAAGTATGATGCCAGTAGGCCTCTTCAGGTTCTAGAGGCAGCATGTTTCACATGTGTTCTAGCCCATTCATCAGATGTATGAAAAGCATCCAGCTTTGAGCAGAGACCAGAGCAGAATGCATCTGCAACAGATCCAGACGTTAGTGTGAGAAGCCCAGCTGCTTGGGCCATACAACCTGACAGACTGTGGTATTGCTGGAGCTCTCCATGGTGGGAAAAAAAGGCCATGTAGATTTTATGGCAAGCCCCAGTAGGAGAATCTCTGTGTAGACCTCTGAAGTTCTGGAGCAAGGTTGTGCATCTTTATTTCTATCACCACATTTCTCTGACTCTCACCCTCCTGCCTTCCTCTGATAAGGACCCTTGTGATCCTAGTGAGCCCACCTTGACCATTCAGGCTTCTCCCCTCATCTCAAAGTCCTTAAGTTAACTGCATCTTCAAAGTCCCTTTTGTCACACGAGCCAACGTATTCATGATGGCCGATCATGAAACCCTACCTGTAGTTCTTTCACGCACTGTGGCTTGCAATCTAGTGAGCTGGTCTGCCTGATTTTGGCCAGGACAGAGAACAGAGCAAGGCCATGTTGATTTTGAACTGTTGAAAAGCTAATGGCTTGGTGGGAGCTGAGGGGTGGCAGTGGTGGTGATGCTGGGCAGGGAGATTAGCCCAGCGTCTCCGCACAGGGTGGCGATAGGGAATGTGACACGCGGAACCTGACAGGATGGCACTGTTGTGTTGGTAAGACAGCCTCCAAGCCATAGTCCATAAATATACCCCAGTCACCTGGCCACCACTATTAGAACACAGGAGAAACTGATACTTCTGAGAGTCAGAGTTGTAACAAGGCCCCTCAAGGCCTTCATTCCTTAGCTGGGAGGAAGATGGGGTAATAATAAGGATCCTCCCTCATGGAGCTGCCATGAGCATCCATGAAGGATAGGTGTAAAGGACATCATGTGGTGCCAGGCATGTAGTGGCACTCAGGGAGCATTAGTCATTGAGACGGGGCAGCCGTCTATCCACTAAGACTCATGCCACCCTTCCAGAGTGCAGAGTCATCACTGGCAAACAGCAGTCCAGCCAGACTCCACATTTCCTAGCCCACTTGCATCTGTGTGTGGTCATGGCCTTGTTTGCATCAATGGAATCTGGGGAGAAGTGATGAGTTTCTTCCCAGCTCAACCCATACAATCCCTCCGTCATATCATCTCTCTTACGTTTGGTGACTCAACGTGGATGCCCAGCCTGGCCTTTGAACCTAGAGGGTGAAGATGGCAGAAACTCCATCGACCTGAGTCCCTGAGCACACAGGGCTGGCATCTTCCTGGTATCTCACTGTTGTTGTTCTAGTGTTAAACCACTAAGATCTTGGGATTTACTCTTTGTGTACCCTAACAGATATAGTCGTCAATGATTGGTTGGCCATCTGATCATCCTGAAGATCCAACCCAAGAAATAAACTTAGCAGGAGGCTCAGAGAGAAGCCTCAACAGATCTGAAAATGAAAGGATGGGACAGTGCATCAATTATGACCCTCAGGTACCAGGACTGACCCTGCTGGATAGTTTGGGGTACAGAGGCTAAATGTTGTGTCTGGGGTCAACGGACCTGTTCCTCATGACAGATTCAAATCATCAAGCACTTCTCATGTGCTGTTTCTCAGATGCTTTGTGGTTTTCTTAACATTGCCCCGCTGGAGGAGCAGGGGAGCTGGGATTCAAGTCTAGGGCACGCTCCCTGTGCCAGACCCCCTCTGTGGTCGGCTTGGGGGAGCGAGTTGCCAGACTCCCAAGGAGATTTTTAGTTTCAACAATGTCCAAGACATGGCTAAAGCCATCCTAATAAGATGCTTAGAATCAGATCTGTATAATCAACACAAAAGTCCTCAGGAGAGGGCTTTAGTTTATAATTCTGGGGCCAAGAAGTCTACAAAATTTGGGTTAGAAGATATAGAAAGAGAGAATGACCTGGCCTGTTTTCTCCTCTTGCTTCCTCTGTCTGGCCAACATCATTAATGTTTCTGGCATTTTTACTCTTGGCTCTTTACCTCAAACAAAACAAAACAAAACAATGTAGCTTATTTATTATATTTTAGATTTTGAGATTTATGGGTTCACAGTTAAATAATCTTACGGGGATTAGGACAAGGGTGAACTCTCATTACAGATGTCAATATCTTTGGGTCCCAGATCCCTGAAGAGCCGTCTAAGAGAGTCTGTATTTCATAAGCAAGCATTAGTAATATGGCATATTAATATCTATATTCATTATCTGTTGCCACAATAATGCTGAGTTATGGCCACAAAGACTCAGAGGCACACACCAATAAGCGTGTGTTTGGCTCAAGGGTCTGTAGGGTTTCCTGGATCTGGGGCAGGCTTGGCTGGGCTTGGCTGACCTCGGCTGCATTCACCCACGCCTCTGCAGCCAGCCGCAGGTTGTCTGGGCAGCTCCGCCGATCTTGGCCGGGTTTGTGCTCCGATCTGGAGTTGATGGGCTCTCAGCTGCTCTGGGATGGCCTGTTCTGAGATGCTGGACCGACTCAACACTGCTGCACAAATCACATCCTCCAGCAGGATAGACCAGACCTATCCTCATGGCAGGTGCAGAGGAGCTGCATGAGGAAGTAGAAACATGCAGAAGCCTTTCCAAGTGTGTGCCTGCGTCACATCTGCTAGCATCCCATTGGTCAAAGCAAATCCCACATCCAAGCCACAGTCCAAGAGGAGGGACACTAAAAAAGGTGTATAACAGAGGACACAGGGAGGGGTAAAGAATTTGGCAGTAGGAGGAGAGGGGAGGAGGCATTAATGCCATCGATCTACCACAAAACTGATCATTTATCATGTGTTTACTGTGAGCCAGGTCCTGAGTCAGGTCCCTTATACACACGACCTTCAATACTCCGGAGTATTATCCTTCTGTCTCTGACTTGGAGCCTCAGAGAGGTGGAGTAGCGTGCCCAGGGTCACAGAGCTGGCAAAGGGCAGAGCTGAGATCAGAATTCCAGGTCTGCTGACCGCAGGAGGTGACCTTTCCATACCAACCCATGGCTTGGGTGGACGTTTATTTTATCGCTAATTTTGAAGGATGTCTTACACCTTAACTGTTTAGATTTCTAACTAAAACAGAAGATCAACGTAGAGGGTTTGGGCCTTCGTTGGTTTGTTAGTGTGAACACTGTGAGTATAAAATTTTCATATAAAACGATTACTCCCAGATAACAAGAGTAACAGTGGTGGCAATAAAACCTTAACGAGAACTTACCAGTGACAAGCACTAAGAACTGTCCATATGTGACACTGTCCATATGATTTAGGCCTCATAATTACCTTATAACACAGAGTCCATTCTCCCTCATTTTAGAGACACTGGTAAGAGGCAGATGCGGGCTGTAACCCAGGTAGGATGGTGCCAGAGGTCATGCTTCTAACCATCCCGCTAAATGGCTCCCTTCCTTTGTTAGGTAGAATGCAATGGGTTTGGGGGCCACTTTGGGGACAGTCGGCCATGGCCCTGCGAGCCTCTCTGCCTTCACAGTGCCCCTCTATCTCAGGTGATCCATCTTCTCGGGCAGGGATGAGCCAAACTTGGGGCGGGGGTGAGGTGGGTGGAGGGGAAGCTTCCAAAGCTGCAGCCAGGAAATTGTGCTGGGAGAGAGGGGTGGGCGGGGGGACCTCTGCATGGAGTGAGCAGACCCTGGCCATGGGGACTCGGCTTCTTGGCAGTGTAGCCTCCAAGATGGATGGCCATGGCCTTCGGGGCTGGACAACCTCTTCTTAGGCCTTTGATGCCGAAAGCAGAACAAATGGGAGCCGGCCGCCCGGCCGCAGCTGCCTCTCATTAGGGCCTGCTTCCTCCGGCTCAGGACAAGGTGGACCCGCGCGGTAAGCCGGGGCAAACACCAGATGTGTCCGCCACAGCTGGCTGCAAAGCCTTGCTCTTGACTTCTTGGCCTCCCTGCCCCTCACCGGACGGCCCCCGAGCCCTCCAGCCAGAACCTGAAGTCAGAGTGGGTCCTCCCTCCTGCTCTAGCACCGCTTTCCCCCCACACCCACCCCGGGCAGTGCACCGCCCCTTCCCCCACCAGCTCCTCTTTCAAAATTCGTCCCTGTCTAAACACTCTCTCCACCTCCACCTCGGCTGACAGGGCCCGAGCCAGGCCATGCACTATCCCTCCCCAATATTGCAGTAGCCTCCTGTTGTGGGTTGAAAAATCAAGAATTTTAAATTCCTGTGTTACAGTCCTAGCCACCCCCCATCCCCCCTGCCTCGGAAATGGGACCTTACTGGGGACCAGGGTCATTGCCGATGTCACTAGTTACAATGAGGTCATACAGGATAAGGAGGGGCCTTAACCCAATAGGACTGGTGTCCTTATGAAAAGGGGAACCTTGGACACGGACAGGCCCACAGGGAGAGCACCATGTGAAGAGGAGGCAGGGGTCAGGGTGGCTCTCTGGAAGCCTTGGAACACCGAAGATTGCGGGCAAACCACCAGATGTTAGGGGAGAGGCCCAGGACACACTCTCCGTCCCAGCCTCAGAAGGAGCCAGCCCTGCTGACGCCCCGATCTCAGGCTTCCAGCCTCCAGAATAGTGAGACAGACGATTTCCATCGTCTAAGCCACCCAGTCGGTGCTTCTTTGTCGCCACTAGCAAACCAGTACATCCCTGAATTGCGATCTCTGGTTGCTTTCTCATTCCTCTCTCCTCCCCCACATGCGCATTACACTCCAGAGAAAATGGATATTTTAGAATTTCAGTTTAGGTCGTGTAATTCTCCTGCTTAGCATTCTGCAGCAGCCCACCATGGCCTGCGAGGCTCCCGAAGATGTGGCCCTGCCGGGCCCTTCCTCTCTCCCTCTTTTGCCCTGGCCCCCTGCACACCACTCTCACCAGGCTCCATGCCAGTCTTGGGCGCACCGAGCCCTTCCAGCTAAGGGCCTTTGCACATGCTGTGCCCTCACCCCTGTTCCTAGGCTTTGAGTGGTCCCCTTGGCTAAACAGCCAGGGAGACAAGGACACCAGATGCCATCATCATGATGGGGAGGAGGACGCCGACAGAGAAGGGGAAGGGGCAGGGAAGGATGCTGATGGAAAGCTGCCCAGCTCATAGCTCTGAGACGGGAGTTCTGTTTGCCAGGGATCTTCCAGTTTTGATATGAAGACCCAGACTCTTATCTCTATTCTTCTCCAGGGACTTGTGTAACCTGGTATAGAGAGTCTCTGGCAGAGTGGTGTGGCCTCACTTTACCCACCTATAAAATGGACCTGTATATGACCTCATTTAATCCAAACAGTGTAAGGTAGATGGTGCCTCCCTCAACAGTCGATGCTATCACTGTATTTGTTTTTGGAGGAGAGGAAAGCAGGCGGAGTCACCCAACACGAAGAGAGGCAGAGCTGGGATTTAAACCTGACTGTCCCCGGCTCCAGAGTTCACATCCTTGGCCGCCTTGCTACAGTGACTCCTAGAAGCTGGGCCTGTGACCGTCCACATCTGTGACCGTCCACATCCATCATGGGCAGGTGTCCATGGAGGTAGGGTTATGAGGCACTGCGTGCATCTGTCCAGTGTGAGTCCACAGAGCCTTTCTAAAAGGTGAAGTCCCTGCAGGTATAATGCAAGGCGGGAAAACACCCCACAAGTACATACACAGAACGGGTAGAATGGGTACACACGGAACACATTGTGTGCTATCTGCTCTGTGGCTTAAATAGGGGAGAAATCCCAAGGACACAAGTCACACTCTGTAAGGAAAGCAACAGTCACTGCTTTTAGAGAGAGAGAGAGGGTGCAACAGCTGGGGTAACCTGAGATTTTCATCAAGAAGGGGATGTTCCCACTGGGACACAGATTCCGTCTTCTCCCTTACACCAGCTCTGAGTTTGTTTGTTTGTTTGTTTGTTTTAAGCATGAGCAATATCACAAAATCTATATGTTTGAAGCAAAATTTTAATGTATGTAAACAAGCTGTTTTTAAACATTCCTAATGTGGATTGCACATTCTTAGTGGAAAGTCTCATATACAGCTTCCCTGTCACCTGAGTAGCAACTACTGACCAGCACCAGGCCTGTGTGGAGAGCCAGGCCGTGGGCTAAGAACCTTGTACATGGCTCCCCTGCAGCCCCACACGACCTTTGGAGGTAGATGGCAACATTGCTGTGCCCATTCTACAGAAAAGGAAACTGAGCTTCGGTGATGGTGGACAGGGGAGCCCATGCTGTCATCACACTGGGATCATGGCAGGCTGAGAAGTGACATCTTAATTACCTTGTTTTTCAATAACTTTATTCCAAAGATACAGATGTAGTGATCTGAAGGGGCACCTGCACCCCAATGTTTATAGCAGCGATGTCCACAATAGCCAGACTATGGAAAGAGCCCAGACGTCCATCGACAGATGAATGGATAAAGATGTGGTCTATATAGACGATGGAATATTACTCAGCCATCAAAAAGAGTGAAATCTTGCCATTTGCAATGACATGGATGGAACTAGAGGGTATGATGCTAAGCAAAATAAGTTAATCAGAGAAAGGTAATTATATGGTTTCACTCATATGTGGAATTTAAGGAACAACGCAGAGGATCATAGCAGAAGGGAGGGAAAATTAAACAAGATGAAATCAGAGAGAGAGAGAGACAAATCATAAGAGACTCTTGATCATAGGAAACACTGAAGATCGCTGCAGGGGAGGGGGGTGGGGGACAGGGTACCTGGGTGACGGGCATGAAGGAGGGCACGTGATGGGATGAGCATTGGGTGTTCTATGCAGCTGATGATCACTGACCTCTACCTCTGAAACTAATAATACACTATATGTTGATTAATTGCATTCAAATTTTATTTTATTTTATTTTTATTTTTATTTTTTTTTGCATTCAAATTTTAAAAAGAAAAAATAAATGAGTGAAAGAAAAAAATATATTTTTCGATGACTTTCTTAAGTCTTTGACGCTCTCCACCTCTCACACCCGAACATTGTGCCTTTGGCGTTCAGCAGCCCTTAGCTAGTAGCCCTTAGCCAGCCCCCAGGGAGGTGTCACGAGCAACTGAGAAAGAATGGATTTGATGTCATTTTGGTGAAAAGCAGAGCACTTTGGGAAGAGGATCCTTTTCGGGAAGGGCTGAACCTGGGGAAGTAGCAGGAGGCTTTGTCTCAGAATGGGGGCTCTCGCAAAGCCTTGGGGGGCGGGCAGTGGAGGGAAGTGGTGCGTTGGGGCTCAGGGAAGCCCGCAGGCCTGGAGCTTAGCCCTTTGTCCCAGCGAGGGGACAATGGCCACTCGAGGGGGCCTGTGTCCACCTCCCACCCCCACCCCGAGCAAGCAGGATCTGGAGCCGGAGCACAGAGCTGGGTGTGCGGGGTCTCCCGCGGCCCAGAATGTGGCGGGGGGGCCTCCAGGTGGGTGTCCAGGGACTTCCTTGCTGCCTCTGTGGGGTCAAGTTGGCTAAATGATAGAAAGGTGGGGAGGTGGGGAGGGCCCCAAGCTAGGGGGAGCTGGAGGAGAGGCCAGAAGGAGGCCAGGCTGCCTCTCCCCAATCCCGGGACCAGCCTGAGGGGTTCAAAAGGCCAGAGGGACGGGAGGCAGGATTCCACCCGCACGGCCCCCGGAAGCTCACTGCCCTCAGTGTGTGGAGCTAAGTGTTATTCCGTCAGCAGAAGGAGGCCTTCTGGTAAGTGAACATTTGTCGCAGAAAAATAAAGTTTCAGGTATTTGCACACCTGGGTTCACAGCCTATAAAACCTACACCTGCCTGATTGGTCTGTCTCATGCTGAGCTGGTTCCTGCTAGAATGTCCACCTCTCTGCACACCCATCAACACACACACACACACATGCATACACAACACACACCTACTTCCATGCATGCACACACACCATCACACACACACACCTACTTCCATGCATGCACACACCTTCACACACACACACCTACTTCCATACTTACACACACTCCATCACACATACACACACACCCACACACACACACTCAGGAGCGTCTCTCGCTGACCCTGTGTGAGAGGCAGAAAATGCCACCCCTCCTCCACATTTGTCCGCGTCCTAATTCCTAGAACCTGTGTTGTGTTATGTTCCATGATGGGGGAACTAAGCCTTGTCCTAGTTCAGGCTGGGGGCTTGCACAAGAACTTATTTCTCATGGTTGGGGCTGCTGGGACGTCCAATATCCAAGCACCTACAAGTCCAGCATAGAAGGTTCAGGCCTTTTTTGGTTGTGAGTGTGAACGGCTTAAAATAAAATACAACTTTAACACAAAATGATTACTCCCAAATCAAAATAATAACAGTAAGCATGACCATGATTTACTGAGAACTTACCACGCAGCCAGCACCGTGCCGAGAGCTTCCCCGTTCCCGCCTTGGAGGCAGTCACATTCTGCATGTGTCTCACGGGGGGCGAGGAACCGGACTAGCTCTGTTTCCCCTCTTATAGGAACACTGACCCGATCAGGGGGCTCCATCCTATAACCCAGTTGTGTCCAAAAGGCCCCCTCCAAACACCATCATGTTAGGATTTCAACATGTGAGTTCTGGGGGAACAGACGTTCCGCCCATAGCAAGGTTGCAGAAGGAATGAAAGGTGCTGTGGGTCCCGCTAACCTCGAGAGAAGAGATTAGCCTGGATATCAGGGGGCCTTGTAAGCGAACGAGAGTCAGTGTCAGAGCCACAGGGGGTGTGCAGGGAGGCCTGTACCGCTGCCTTTGAAGAGGGAAGAGGGCCCTGGGCCGAGGAGCACAGGGCCCCCAGGGGCTGGAGAGGGCAAGGGAGTGGCAGTCCTGCAACACCTTGGTTTGAGCCCAGTCAAACCCACTTTGGACTTCTGACCTCCAGAACCATAAAATCATAAATCTGTGTGATTTCAGCAACCAAGTTCGTAATAGCCATGGTGGGCAACTGATACACCTGCATCCTCGGGGTGGCCCTTTCCCTCTGCTTCCCTCCTCCTTGCTGCTGTTCCCTCACCCCATTCCCTTATTCTTTGGCCCCCAAGACAACTGCTCTCCATTCCTGGACCTCTAACCTAGTCCAGAGCAGGGCACACTCCTGGCATTGGGTGGCTCCCCAGTTCCCGTTCCCACGGGGCATGGTGAGGGTGAGACAGGCGGAGGTCCGGGCCTTCCTTGGGCCTTAGTAGTCTTTTCTGGGCCAGGCCAGCCGCCCCCACCCCGGCCAAGGGTGAGAGTGCAGGCGGGGGCTCCTGCCTGGAATGGCTCAGCGAGGGCCGGGAGCAGGGAAGGGGGCCAGAGGGGCTGCTGGAGGTAAGTGGAGGGGGTGGGTGCGCAGGGAGAGGGTACCAAAGTGTATCACACCTCGTAAAACAGTGCAAACTGGAGCGCGGAGAGGTACTGGCCTCAGGACTTTCATCTCCTGTCAGTGAAGCCTGATCAGCACTGAGCCGGGTTTTCAGCTCTTTAATTCCAGATGTGGCCCAAGGCCCATCCGCAGCAGGGCTCCTTTCTCCCTGCCCTGTTCCCACAAAGGCCGAGCAGGGAAAGGCTGGGCTGGATGGGGAGGGGGCGGAGGCCTTTGGGACCGTGTTCTGGCGTCACAGGAGCCCGGCCAGGCCAGCCCGGCTGGTGGAATGTCATGGGCCACACTCTCCACTGGGTGCTTGGAGGCCTGGAAATCGGAAGGTCAGGTCCTTCTCCTGAATGGAGACCTTGGTCAAGTCAGTTTCCTTTTCTGCCTCAACAGTCTTGGTAAAATGAGGCACCTGCTCTAGCTCCTTGCGTTAGTCAATAATTAAGCCTGTAGTGTGTGCTACTTTTTGTTTAGTCTTGGGAGACGCAGGGGGATGAAAAGCATGTCTCTCTGCTCTTGTAGAGTACCTATTCCAGTGGGAAGGAGCAGTGAGTCCCACATAAACACACAAAGAAGCAAATTACTCAGACCATGAGAAACGAGATGGTGCGGCCAAGAAAACCTTAGGGGAAGGACCTTCAAGAGGAAGGTGATCAGGTCTGAAGAGGGGATGTTTGAGTGGAGCCAATGGCCAGAGGAACAGCATCCTAAGCTCAAGGAACAGCAAATGCAAAGTCCCCAAGTGGGAACAAGTTTGGCGCATCAGAGGAACAGAAAAACCACTAATGCTGGCATAGGGTGAGGGACAGGGGTAGGAGGTGAGGACAGATGGATAGTCACAGGGGTCAGATTCTCTAATCTTAAGACTAGGTCAGGTGCATGGCAAAGTCTAGAGGTATGTAGTTTGGGGCTGGCGTGGCTCTACGCAGCGTCACGTCCCCAGCTCCTTCCACGTTGCTACTCCACATTCTCAGCACGTGACTTCTCTCCTCATGATCCAATGTGGCTGCTGGAACTCTAGGCATCAAGTCCAGTTCCCAGTTACACAGAAGGATGAATTAAACACAAAGGCAGGCAGCCTTTCTCCTGTTTGGGGCACTGTCTAGTAGTCAACACAACATTTCTGCTCTTATTAGCAGGAATTCTGGGAAATATACTCTTTATTTCAGGTGGTTACGTATCAGCTAAGAATCAAGGGAGGAAGAGGAGACTGGGTATTGGCTTAGACAACAGGCAACCCTGCCACCTGCCTACAAGGTAGAGAGTTCTCATCTAGAGCCCCCCATCCCTGCTGCTTGCACCTCTCCAGCCCACATCCAGTAATACACGACTTACCCCATAAACTTAGTCTTCCCCGTCTTAGAAATTGGTACCATCCCTCTGTTGCCCAAGACATGAATTTGACAACTGTTCCCCCAGCCCTCACAAAGACCCACATCCAACATATCACCAAGGTCCTCCCATTCAGCCCTCAAAATACGTCCTGAATCCATCCTCTTCTCTCCATCCCCCCTGTCACCACCTTAATCAAAGGCCCAGCTCTCCCTTGGCTCACTCCAGCCACAGTGGCCTCCAGATGGTCTTCCTGCTTCGTCACTATCAGTTCTCCACGGAGCAGACATAGTCATCAGTCTAAAAGTCACTGGCTCTGTCTCAAGTCCTTCAGGGGCTTTCAGGATAAAAATAATGAAGTCCCAAATCCATGACATGGTTCTGTGATGACCAGGCTCTTATCTTGTCTCATCTCTCTCACCTGTCTCTCTCTTTTTCTCTCTCCTCCTCTCCCCGCCCCCCCACCCGTACACCGGGCCTTCTTTCAACTCCTCAAACTCCCCAAGCTCCTTTCTCTCACAGGGCCTTTGCACATACGGTTCCCCCCACTGAGAGCACCTCTCCTGCCTCCTTCCCACCTGATTGAATCCTATGTAACAGGGCCTTCTTACCGCCCTACCCCGGAGGAGCTAATTTGCTCCCGCGCCACCCTGTGTATCTCACCAACAGTCATCGCAGTTGCAGATAACCCACTGTTTCAAGGCCGTTCTCCTACCAAAATGTCCACTCCCAGGGGCAGGGAATGTGTCATTTTCACGAAGGGGGGGGGGTGGGTGTGCAACAAACACCGGTTTAATGAATACACTGAACTCTGTCAACCCCTGCCCTCGGGCCAGTGCCAGCTGAGGCCTCCCAACCTAAGGAGGGACACCAAACCTCCTCGAGGGGAGAAAGCATACGTGGTGGGGAGGAGCATGTGGCTTCTACTCCCCGGGCCTGCCTCAGTTTCTCCATCCATGTAAAGGGGACAGTGAACTATAAGGTCCCGAGAGTCCTTGCAATTAGCTTTCATATTGGTAAATAAGAGCAGAGCCCTTGAGTATCTCTGAAAAACCTAGGAGACGTATTTAAATGTGCAGCTACCACTCCGTGAGGTTTGGCTACGCTGGTCGCCGATAAAGCCTGACATCTTGGTGGCTTTAGCACATCAACAATGTATTTCTGGCTCACATCATGTCTGCTGTATGTCAGCTGCTTCATCTGGAACATGTGGCCGCCAAGGTCCGGAGGCAGGGGAGAGAAACTGAGGGAGCGCATACCGGCTCCGACTGCCTTTGCCTGGAAGGGACGGCACAGTTTTCGTGCAGCGTGCACTGGCCCCAAAGAGTCCGGCGGCCTCATCCCAGCTGCAAGGGAGTCTGGGAGACGGGAGAAGCACTTGGAATATTTGGTGGGTCCTGACTGCCTCCAACATGTCCCCACGACGAGAGGTGGCGGGGAGGGGCGGCCTCAGGGCAACACGGGGCAGCCAGCACCTTCCCAGGGCAGGCCCCCCAGCGCACGCTTGCGCTCACGTCCGCAACCTCAGCTGACATTCAGGGACCCCCACTTCTCCTCTCTACCCGCGGAGCATCCAGCTCCTCAGAAACATCTGGAATCCCTCTTTCCCAGTGGGAGACACGGGGCTGGCCACAGATGGTGTCTCGCCAATTCTGGGACATCCTTGGTATGACTAAGGGGACATCTGTTCTCCCTTTGTCTGGAGTGCGGTCAAAGCGAATGAAAAAGGAGAGTGGTCGTTCAACCGAAGAGAACACATTCGACATAGCTAACTCGCTCCGTCTGCCCTTCATCCTCGCACCCGGCCATTCAGTGATGCAGGACGCGTTTCGTACCAGACGCTGGCTGACACTTTGGATGCAGAGCCCCTGGAACGTGCAGAGGAGGGCTGAGGACGCGCGAGCATGGCACAGGGACCTGCCCTCAGCAGCAAGGCTAACCGGCTCGGCGGGACGGATAATCGGAGAGTAGCCGTGATGACGACAAGGATGCTGAAGACCACGGTGACAGCGGTCATTTCCTGAGCGGTTGTGTGCCAGGCACTGGGGTGCTGCGCTGAGCGCCTTACAGACAGGATTGCCTCTGGACCTCAAAACGATCCCAGCGGAGCGATAACGACCATCCCCACTTTCTCAGTAACTTGGTGTCCGAAGGCAGCTTGTGGCAACTGTCTTCTCAGGGAACGTGGCGGTGTCTCCACGGATCAGTTCCCCAGCGTGATTGAGAGCATGGGTCCTCACGGCAGGGCCTCTGAGCCTGGGTCTCCAGCCCTCCTCTGTTTAAAGTAGCTACTCCAGGAGCTCTGTGTAGGTGGCATCAGCCTGTGGGTCAGTGCCCCATCCTTTGCTTCCCCTCTGCCTCTGCCTCTGTCCAAGGCCATATCAACTCTCCCTGGGTCTTAAGATGGTCCCCTATATGGCCTCCTTGGTTGCTCCTCTACCCACCGTGCATATGGCCAGCAGAGGGCCCTTTCCCATGTAGATGACCCTCCCACCCCAGCTACAAAGTGCCGTGACCTGTAGGACAAAGCTCCTTCCACCACCAGGCCTTCCAGGCACTTGCGGTCTGCCACTGCCTGCCTGGAACCCCGGCTCCAGTCCTGCCTTCTCTTGACCCCTCTGGCCTATTTCTCCAATTGTGCCCTGACCCTCAGCTCTCTGAGCCCTCCTTCACCCTGCCCTACCCTAGATCCCTATTTACCCAGTAAATAGTTGTTGAGTGTTGAGCCCATGTTGGTTTTGTCTGCATCTGTAGCATCTACACAGTACCTGACACATCTTGGGTTTTTGGGAAACGGTTGTTGAATTCATGGAGTTAAAATGAGATGAGATGGGACCCTGAGCGATTGTCTCATTGAGAGGTTTCAAACAGGTGGCCCATAGGCTGGTTTCAGCCAGCATCATTTAAAATTCAATTTTAAGCAACTGTCAGCATTTTTAAAGGGGGCGATTCCACAGAGGAATGAATCCCGCTTTCCGACTTCTCTTCAATAATCAGAAGAGCTGCCCCCTCCGCCCCCCTCTTCCAGGACCAACTCTGACAATGATCCCATTGGTTGGAGCTGAGTGGTGGCTGCTTCTTACAAACAGGGCAAAGGTTCTCCGTTCTTCTACAGCTCCTACCCAGCTTACTTCTGTCATTTATGCAACATGTGTCCTGGGCTTCTGTAGGCATTGACATCTTCAGTCATTTAAAATCTTATTTTATGGGATGTCTGGGTGGCTCAGTGGTTGAGCATCTGCCTTTAGCTCAGCGCGCACATGATCCCGGGGTCCTGGGATTGAGTCCTGCATTGGGGTTCCTGCAGGGAGCCTGCTTCTCCCTCTGCGTATGCCTCTGCCTCTCTCTGTGTCTCTTATGAATAAATAAAATCTAAAAAAAACCCAAATAAACCTTATTTTCTGAGTGGACATAGGTGCCTGCTGGGGGTGGTGCACGGTTGCTCTTAGCGGCAAAGCTAGGGCTAGGACCAAGGTCCCTGCCTCACCTTCTCCACGCCCCACTCCCCGCGCGGTGCAATTGGCCCTGCACGCACCCCACACGTGCTTGGAATCTCCGTTTTGGATTTGACTTAAGCTCCTTCTGCTACAAGGTTAGGATGTTTTAGAGCCTTCCTGAGTCTCCATCGGCTCCTCCCATGACCACCCCCAGCGAGCTCCTCGGTGCCCTGAGCTGGGCGTCCAGAGCCACATCCATCACGGACACTGGGCTGTCAGCACGGCCACGTGCCCCACTCAGAGGCCTGAATCCAGAATGGATTTATCCCGGGGGGAGCCCCGTACACTTTTATGTCTTCAATTCATTAGATGTTCTGTCAGCAGCATAAATCAGGGCTGGACCCTCTTCTCGCACACTCGGGAACGGGGAAGACACGCAGGGAACAGATAGGAAAAGCCCGGAGGGCTGGACGGGGCAGATGGTGATTTTACAACCCTTACATTTATCCTTGTGTGTGTGTGTGTGTGTGTGTGTGTGTGTGTAAACCGAAAAGAGGTCTTAGAGAAATCCTAGAGGGGACGAAGAAGGAGAGGATGGATGAGGAGACTGAGATTGGGATTGTGGCTTTCTCATAATCCTACTAGATTCTTCTAACTCCATAGTCAAAAAATCTTCCCTTTTATCCTGCCCAAGCACGCCTAAGGGGAGTGGTCGTCAAAACACAAACAAAAGGGACGCCTGGGAGGCTCAGTGGTGGAGCATCCGCCCGCGGTCCTGGGATCGAGTCCCGCATTGGGCTCCCTGCAGGGAACGTGCTTCTCCCCCTGCCTGTGTCTCTGCCTCTCTTTGCGTCTCTCATGAATAAATAAATAAAATCTTTAAAAAAATGTTGTGTAGGTGTAATGTCCCAGGGCATGCCCCAGCAAACACCCACGGCAAAAAGCTCCATTCTCCATTCTCCTGATGCCAAGAATGCCCCTCCCGCTCCTCCCTCCCTCATCTCCCCTCTCTAGCTCAGGTCCTGCCCAGATTATTCATTTACAAGGCCTCCCCATGGTTTATCCCACTGGAAGACAGCACACGGAGTAATCCTTTTAAAATGTAAAGATGAGTGTGTCACTCCCCAGCCGAAACCCCCAGAGCTCCCACCACATTCAAAATACACCCAAAGTCCCTACCATGGCCAACTGCCCCTGCAAGAGTTAGCTTCTGGCCACCTCTTATGACTTCACTTTTGCCACACAGGCCTTCTTGTATTTATTTACATCAGAACTTATGCAAAGTACTTGTACTTATTTGCATAAGGAACTTGCATGCTCCTACCACAGGGCCTTTGCACTTGCTGTTATATCTTCCTGGAGAGCTCTGCTTCCTTCCGTCCTGGAGGATCATGCCCTCATTTCACTCTGACCTCTGCCCAAATGGCACTGCTTCCTTGGGTCTCCTTGGGTCACCCTGTCCAAAATATTCTCCCCTTTCATGCTCTATCCCTTGTTCTGCTTTCTTTTTATAGCACTTACCACAATCCAACATGTTATATGTGTTTGTGTATTTGTAATATTGCCTCCCTTCCATTAAAAATGTAAGCTCTGTCAGGGCAGGAGTTTTCATGTGTTTGTTCCCTACTGTACTCCAAGAGCTTATAAAAGTGTCTGATGTCTAGCAGGTCCTCACTAAACATTTGTTGAATGAATGAATGAATGAATGTAAGTGTTTTTGCAACTTATCAAACAAAGGGGGCAGGGTTGTACAAGATGAGATGTGGAGAGGGAAAGGCTCAGACCACAGAGGTCCTGGGTGACCCTGGTAGGGAGTTTGGGTTTTGGACTAATTGCAATGAGGAGCTGCTCAAGAATTGAGCATGATTTGGGGTTTTATTTGTTTGTTTCTGTGTTTTTAAAAAATATTTTATTTATTTATTCATGAGAGACAGAGAAAGAGGCAGAGACATAGGCAGAGGGAGAAGCGGTCTCCCTGCGGGGAGCCTGATGCAGGACTTGATCCTGGGACCCCAGTATCATGCCAAAGGCAGATGCTCAACCACTGAGCCACCCAGGGGTCCCACCTACACACCATTTTTATATTATTATTACCTCCACTGAGCCACCCTGCTGTCCAGGAACCACCACAGGCGTGGACTCTCATCTATCTAGCCTCCCCCGCCCATGTTTTCCACACACCTGAAAAGGTATTAGACTCACCCTGGCATGAAGTCAGACTCGTTGGGAGAAATGCCCTTCTCAGGATGGAGAAGGGAGAGGCAGGGATTTTGTTCCTCATATCCCCAGACTCCTTCCCATGTCAGGGCTGCTGCTTCTAGAAGGTGGGTTCCCCCAGCCCGTCTGGTACCTTCGCCTAGAGCTTCACCCTACCATCCTTCCCCGATGCCTATGTTGAAGTCCTAACCCCCAGCGTGACCGTATTCACAGTCAGGGCATTTAGGAGGCAATTAAGGTTAAATGAGGTCATGAGGATGAGGTCCTGACCCAGTAGGATGGGAGAAGAGGAGGAGATGGAGACAGCTGTCTCTACTCCCTGCTCTGGCGCCTCCGCACCCACACAAGGCCAGGTGAGGACACAGGGAGAAGGCAGGTGTCTGCAAGGTGGGAAGACAGCTCTCACCAGGAACCGTCCTGGCGACACCTTGATCTTAGGCTCCCCGGCCTCCAGAACCGTGAGAAATAGCCTAAGTCCCCAGCCCATGGCCGTTCTGTTAGGGCAGCCGGAGCGGACTGGGAGGTCTCGATCATGCGGTAAAAACACTGGGCACACCTCCCGCCCCAGACGTACAGCTGTTGATGAATTTCTTTTTTTTTTTTTATTGATGAATTTCATACACATATCACGTGTTCTACTCTCAGTCTGTATATTACATGCACAGAAAATGTCAGCTTCTCATTTTTAAGATGGAGAAATAAAAACAAAGAGAAGTTTTGCTCTTCTCAGGTACCCCCTTGAATCCTCTTCACCCCACTTCACTTTGGAGAGATTATTTTAGAACGTAACGTCTGTTCTTCAGGAAAGCATTTTCTGACCTACAACTCATTCATTCATTCGTTCATACACTCGGTCACTCATGGAACAAATCCTCATCGAGGACCTACCAGGAATGGAGTAAAATACAGGCTGCATCAGGCACCTGGGTTCTCCTCTTGAAGGCAACGTCTTATGGGCCTCGCTGTAATGCTGTCTCCTCTGTAACTGGCTGTTTAATTACCTGTATACGAGACAAGACATCTTTCTTTCCTTCTTTTTAAGATTTTATTTATTTATTCATGAGAGACACAGAGAGAGAGGCAGAGACACAGGCAGAGGGAGAAGCAGGCTCCCTGCAGGGAGCCCGATGTGGGACTCGATCCCGGGACTCCGGGATCACGACCTGAGCCGAAGGCAGACGTTCCACCACTGTGCCACTCAGGCGTCCCCAAGACATCTACCTTTCCCACCAGAGGACAGAGGCCGTGACAGTCCTCACTCAGTGTTGCCTCTTCGGTCCTTGGCGTATAGAGAGCATTCAGCAAATAGTGTGTGGATGAACCATGAATGAACCACTCAATGCAAAGTGAATGATAGCATTCACTCCCCCTTTTCTCTCCCTTTCTTCGGTTCAGTCTTGCCATGAAAACACGTTGGAGTAGCTCAGGGGCAGGCGGGCAGGCGGGCTGGCCAGCAGAGTGGGAGCGGGCTGGGGAGAGAGATTTGTGAGCAGGGGCCAGGTTAGCAGTGGTTCTATTACATCCCATTAAGCATATGGTCATGATTATAATAAGCACATGAGTTATGGCGAGTGACATATGTTTCTTAAAAAGAAAAAAAAAAAAAAAGGAGTGAGGAGGAAGAGAGAAAGAAACACAGCAAGGCCCAGAAGCAGCCTGGCTGGCTGGGCAGGGGAATGGCCCAGAGGGGGCCTGCTCAGGCCCACAGGGGCCCCTGTGGTTTTTAACTCCTTCCCATCCTGGGCATGGTGTGCAGGGAAAGAGGGACTCCTGGGGGTCCAGTCAGGGTCCAGGGCCTCCAGAGGGGATCTTACCCACCTGTCTGAGAGCCACCAGAGGATGGGGATGTGGTCAGCCCAGCTTGGTGGCCCTGGATCTGGGGCAGGGCCTGGCCCAGAGCAGACATATGGTGTGGGTGCGTATGGAAGGAGAGAGGCAGGGTGGACAAAGGAGAAGAGGAAGGAGAAAAGAAAGGATGAAGGAAAGAAAGAGGGAGGGGAGGGAGGAGAAGGGAGTTTCACAGCTTTCTTATATTCCTGCAGCAGCTGGGCTCCGTGCTGGACACGACGTGGTGTAGCAGGGGAGCCCTGGGTGGGGGTGGGCACCCCTGCGTCCTCCCGGGATTCACCATGCACATCCTGTGTGGTCTTGGACGAGTCACTTTCTTTCTCTTTGTCTCCCCTGCTCTGACTTTATGGGGGCTGCAAACCTCCAGGTGGAAGGAGCACAGAGTCACCTGCCTTCTGGCCTAGCCTCAAAAAGCCCTTAGCAGGACAGGTCCTAATGGATCACCTATTCACCTTCTTTCTCACCCATTTTTTCTGGACCAGAGGCCTGTGTGTCTGTGCTGCCTGACAATGAACTTGCCAGTTTTCTTTCACCTCCCTTTCCTAACCTTCCCCTCGCCCCAAGGTCAAAGGGGATTATAACCAGAGAATCAAAGACCTGAGCATCTTCAGCACACCTTCTTTGACAGAGGAGAAGACCACATCTGGGCAGCAGCAGAGGACAAAGCCTCCTGTTCTGGAAAACTCCACCTCACCCTCTTATCCAGGCTCTGGGAAGATACATCAGTGACTGTTGATGGAGAGCGTGGGACTGGGCGTGAGACCTTGCCCACCCAAACCTGGGCTGTCAGGACGCGCCAAGCCCCATCTCTGAAAATGTGCCCAAGAGCCCGATCACCTACTGAACTGCTCCTTGACTCACTCGAATGGTTTTACACACTCTTACCAGATGAGGAGACGTGGTCTGCTCAAAATGTCACAGCAGCAGGTGGCAGAGCCAGGCTGGGATCAAGCGTCCTCCTCCCTAAGGCCTCTACCCACCACTTCAGAGAAGAGATTGGCTTCTCTCAGCTGGTGTGACTGCGGGCAAATCGGGCTACCTCCTCAGGACTCGATGCCCTCACCTGCAGAAGGCGACCACCCTCAGAGGATGCCTGGAGGGGTAATCACAGCGACACCAGGCACAGAGCTGGGGCAGCAGCATGGGGCTGGGGGCTGGACCAAATTAGAGCTTTCCCGGCCTTTCCCCCCAGGCAGGCTGCTGGACTATCCTGTGTTTTGAAAGATCTTATCTCTTGAACAAACTTTGTTTTAAAGTAATAATTAATTTATTTCCCCCTTCTTATCCCTCCAATAAGCCTGTGGTCATCCTGTGAGATGACCTCCAAGTCCACACTGGGCTGTGGGAAGTCCAGCCACCTCCACAGGAGTCCCCGAGGAGGGGAGCTGTAAGGGCCTTGGATCTGTCGGGCCCCACCGCTACCACCCCTCCCCGGAACCCCTTGCTTAAAGCCCCTGAGAGGTGGTGATGAGGGCAAACGCGGTCACGGGCCACCATGGAGCTCACCTTCTGGGCCTACTTGTGTTCATTTTGCATGGGAGGAACCCGAAGTCAGAGACATCATGTGCCCCCCAGGTCAGGAGTTGGGAAGGGGAGAGGCAGGGCTCCAGCCCTGTCCGACTCCAGAACGAACCCTCTGAATTCCTTCCCATGCCTGAGTCTGGGATTCTGTGATTGAGGTGGGGATGGGTGGGGGGGGGTCCGAGGCACCCCGAGCCTTGCCTGCAGGACTTCCCAGACTAGCAAAGGCCACCCGACTCCAACTGATTTGCCCCAACCTGCAGGGCAGCAATGCAAAGGCACCACAAGGCCCTGTGTGATGCGGCCAAAGGCTGGCAGCCAGGGGGCCCTTGAGCTGAGGGACTTCCGTCTCTGTGCCTCAGTGTCCCCCAGTATCCAACACAGCCGCTAGCTAGGGCTTCAAAGGGCTCTTGTGAGGCTGCCAAGAGCTAGAGGCCAAAATGTCCAGCCAGCATGGCCTGCGGCTAACAAGAAGGGCCCCGGGGCGGCTGCAGGCCTTCTCTGTGCCTTGCCAGGAGGGGGCGGGAGGGGAAGGCGGGGGAGCAGCGCATTCTGGGGGCCTGTCCTGAGAACCCGGGGCCGCCCCGCAGAGTGATGGCCGCAAGGGGACAGACCCGAAGATAAATAAGAACAGTCCGCGTGAGCCGGGGCTCATCTTAACACTAAGCAGAGGGCCCGAGGCTGGACTTGAAAGCCTCCGGGGGAGATGGATGGGCTGCTGCCGAGGCGGGGGCGGCCGGGCGTGGGGGGATGAGTGATGGGGTGTCGGGGCGCTCGGTCCCCGCCAGCGCGAGATGCCGGCCTCTGTCCGGGCCGCCGGGACATGTGCGGGGCCCGCCCCTCCCGCCGCCGGCCGGGATTTATGGCTTCGTTAAGGCCCGGAGAGGGGCCGCGGCCAGGCCTGCGGAGGGAGGGTTTGATGTCAGCCCGGCTGCCCCTGCTGGATTTCCGCCCTGCGCAGCCGAGGGGAAGCCGGGCCGGGCCCCGCGGGGCCGCGGTGACTCGGGTCACGGAGGGAGGGGGCGAGGCCTGGCCTCCTTCCTTAGGTCCCTGAGGATTCGGGGGTGGAGAGGCCCGGGCCTCCAGGTGCCTCCCTCCGTGGAGCGTCCTCCGCCAGCCTCTGCCCCTGCCCCTGTGCTGCCCCAGCGCGCTCGCTCTTCCAGCTTTTCCCTCGCAAGCCCGACGGCCCGGAGTGGGGGCTGCTCTGGAGACGTCCCACCCAGCCTCGCAGCCGTGGCGTCTGTGCCACCTGCTCCGGGAAGGCCTCCGGCCAGGCAGCCTGGAGCCCCTTCCTTCTCAGGGCTCTGGCCCAGCCTCTTCCACGATCACTGGGTCTTTGTCCCTTAAACGACCATGAGCTTGAGGGGCCGGGAACCCATTTTTCTTCACCTTGACATCTCCAGAATGTACTCAGTGGCATTAACCAAATTACCATTTACTGAGCTCTTGCTGGGTGCCAGCGGCCGTGCTAAGTGTTTGACGGGAATGGAAACTGAGGCTCAGAGAACCATTAGCTATGATTCAAACGGAGTCTGTCTGAGTCCAAAACACCAGTGCTCCGACTACTCAGCTAAGCACCAGCCTGGGGCTTAACCAGCAAACGGGGAAGGAGAGGTTTCTCTTTTCCTCTGAGGTCGCCACCCAACCGCCACGGTGCTCATCTGCGTGACAGTCTGACTTGGCGTCTGTCCTCCCATTGGTCCCCATAGCAATCCTGTGAGGTCAGCATATTATGATCACCCATTTCACAGATTGAAAAAACAGATTCAGAAAGGGACATGCCCCCCGCCAAGGTCACAGCCAGAGGGTGGCTGAGCCAGGCCTAATGGACGTTTCCCTCCTACCCCATGCTCAGGAGGACCAACCTCGGGGCTGTGCGGGGACTCTGCAAGTGGACCCCTGGCCCTTCAAGCCGGGGGGAAACAGAGGAACCTTCTAAAGTCCAGGCCTTCCCTAACACATCCCCACTCTGGGAGGGATCGTTCCCTTCGGTGGGATAAATCCTCTGGCGGGCAGCCAGCCTGCTCCCTCCCGAGTCCGGGATGCTCCCAAGTGGGCCTGACTTCCTGCCCACCTTCAGCCCAGGCCTCTGCGCCGGCAGTGGGGCCCCTGCCATATTCCCCTTCCTGTCCCGGCCTGTGGCTCCAGAGTCAGCACAGCTGTCGGGAAGCAGCCTTCTCCCACCACCTCGGCATCCCCAGTGGAGGCTCTGCTTCGAGCCGGGGTGTGGGTGATGGTCCATCAAGGCCGTCGGGGAGGAGTGAAGCCAGGCGAGCTGGTTCCACCTCCAGCCTGCCCCCCCTGTGCCCTCCCCTTCCCTGCGGTTGACAAGTTGGGACTCTCAGCACCTGTCCCAGAAGATTAGTCAAGATCCTGTCCACTCACCACTTAGGAAGGGAGGGAGGCTCGAAGGAGGAAACTGGCAAGACTGCAACCTCTTTGGGACAGGAGCACGGTCAGAAGTTGGGTCTGTCTCTGTCACCCATTTTTTCACCCATTCGCCCATTCACCCACTGTGTGCAGGGCAGGGCTGGTGGGACGCCTACTGTGTGAGGCGCTGTTCTGAGCATCGAGAGGCTGCCGTCCTGAACAAGACAGTTTTCATAGAGCAACAGTCTGGCAGGAAAGATGGACTTTAGACAGATCACGAGAGAATGACGAACTCCCGCCTTGACACATCACTTGCCTCACTGTTCTGCTCAAATGTCACCTCCTCAGAGAGACTTTCCCTGACCTCCAGGCCTAAAATCCCACCCTGTCAATCACCATCTCGTTTATTGATTACTTAATAGCAGCATGTGTGTTTGGTGCTGTGTATTTTTTTATCTACTGTGTTTCCTACAAGGACGAGGTGCCACGAGAGTGGAGATGAGGTTTTCTGGTGCCTGGTCTTCACCACCTGGCAGGTAGTAAGTGCTCAATAAATGCCTGTTGAATGAATGACGAATGGGTGAATGAGAGGAGGCAAAGAAGAGCCTCCTGTGCAGAGGCCAGGATGCCCAAGAGAACTGATCAGGCCCCTCTTAATGTTCTCGAACAGGAGGGTCCCTGGAGGTGGTGGAAGGAGAGAAGGGCGGGGGGTGGGAGTGAATGGGTGACGGGCACTGGGGGTTATTCTGTATGTTAGTAAATTGAACACCAATAAAAAATAAATTAAAAAAAAAAAAAAGGAAGGTCCCTGGAGGCTGCCAGAATGGCACTTGAGGGGGGTGGCATCTTTCAGCAAGCCCTGGTGCCACCACGAAGGGCTGTAGATCTTTGGAGTAAATCCTAGAGCTGCCACCTGCTGCATGAGTGATTGTGGGCAAGCGTTTAACCTCTCTTATTCTCGGTTTTCCTCATCTGCAAAACGGGGATGAATGGAGCAGCTACCCTGCGGGGCAATGGTGAGGACACATGGAATGACAGCTGTGGGGTTTTTTTTTTTTTAGACGAGAACTGACCTGTGGTGAGAGTGTCGCACATCCTGGCATCATAACCCAGTGCTGCCTCTCGTGTCCCACGTAAAATTGAGCCAAGGCTTCAGGAGTTTAAAGAAGTGGGTCCTGGTTGGCTTCAATTTAGGAATGATGGGGTGAAAAGTCGAAAGCACTGAGCGTTAGTCCCTTTCCGGTCTCTCGCTGGACCATATCTGCCGCTCAGCCTCAGTGTCCCCATCTGCTTGAGGAGGCGTCAGCCAGCTTCTCTCCAATGCTGAGGCTCCTCCCCCAGCCCATTCCCAGCCAAGCTCTCCGTTCCCAGAGGCCTTAACTTCCCGTCAGAGACCTCAGGGCCGTGCACAGCCAGGCCTTCACCTCCTGCACGAATATTTTGCACCTTCCCCCAGCCCAGATGTCCTGGAGTCTTGCCTCTTTGGCTCTCTCTGGGCCTGCTCTCTGTCCTTGCTGGCTCCTAGCCAGAAAGCCATTGGCTGTTCCCCATGCCCCTAATGCCTGCCAGGGGCTGCTCTGCCCTGAAAAGCCCTCAGGACCCCCCTCCCCACACATTCCCTAACTCCCATCCACTTTCTGCAGAGGAGGTCATGCCCATACTTGCAGTAATCAATTTCAGGGGGTTGACTCACAGTGTGGGTTGGGAGCTCCTTGGTCTTGAAAAGGGCCCTGCTTGCCCCTCTACCCCCTATCCTGGGGAGACATGCCCCAGGAAAGTGTACACACACACACACACACACACACACACACACACACACACAGAGACAGCCTCAGGAGGGCTGCAAAAGCTTTCCCCCCAAGACAGAGAGCTTGTTCCAGAAACTCAGGACAGTGGGAAGGGGTGGCCGAGGGGCAGGCTCTGGCAGCGGGCCCAGAGCTGTGGTTTCTGACGCTGCCTCTGCCTGGGGGTTGGAGGGGAGCTGGGGGAGGGGGAGGAGGGATGGAGAGGAAGCGCTGAGTCGGCAGCTGAGCAGTGATGTGGAACATCTCGCAGGGCAGACCCCGGGGCCAGGTGACCTGGCTTCTCCTAGTTCGCTGAGCCCCAGGAAGTTACTGTCCTTCCCCAGGCCTATTCTGGCCTCTGCGAAATGTCAGTTCCAGACATCAGGCAGGGTGCGGCCACGCAAAGAGCAGGCCAACTCAGGTCCCGGTCCCAGCCCAGAGTGGAAGGCTGTCCCTTACCCTGTAGAGCTGCCATGAGGATAAGAACTAGTCTGTGGAAAGCATCTACTGTGGAGCCTGGAACACACATCCCTTCCTCGGGGCAGCCTGCCTGAGCCCAGGGTGAGCTCCATGCCCCCCTCCGTGGGCCCTTTCTCCACAGACCCTATCCTTCAGAGCAGTGACTGCTGTCTGTAATCATACATGTATTTATGGGGTGATTGGATGAACGCCCTCCTTCCCCACTAGATTCTAAGGCAGGCACCTGAGCGGGGCATGCAGTAGGAGGTTCTATGAGATCCAATTAGGAAACCAGAACAGGTATTTCAATGGAGGGAATGTAATACAGGGCACTCGTTCTGAAGATGCTGGAAGAGGCCTGAGCAGGATGGTGAGGCATGGCACTGACAAGGAGGGACAGGAGACCGATACTTCCTGAGGTCCAGGGGACCAGAGACGAATGATGACGACAGAGCCTGGGAGTCAGGATTATTGGTAGGGACTTGGACCGTAGTAGTACAGGGGCTGCCCACAAGAGCTGAGACTTGGAAGGAGGGCCTGTCTCCGGGACCTGGAACCATAGAAGTGACCCAGCCACTGCCCAAGATGCCATGAAAGCAGGGGGTTGGGGATAAAGTACCCTGGCTCCTGCCCTCTGGTTCCCAACCTGTTCTTCCCACTGGCCCAGGTGACAGTGGCAAGGGAACCTGGGAGAGATGTAGTTCGGCAGGCTCAGCCCTGAGACACAGAGTAGGATGGAGAGTAGGGGACATATCTGAGAGTGAACAGACAAATGGCAGGCCCAAGCCCCAACTCTCTTATCTGCTCACAAATATGTAGTATTACAAGGCACTGGGCATGGATTTAAGCTCATTTATAAGCTCACTTATTTTTTTTAAGACTTTACATATTTGAGAGAGAGAGAGATTGAGAGAGAATAAGAGAGAGAACACAAGCGGAAGGGAGGAGCAAGCTCCCCACTGAGCAGGGACCCTGATGCTGGGCTCGATCTCAGGACCCCGGGATCATGACCTGAGCCAAAAACAGATGCTCAACCCTGAGCATTTGGCTCACTGAGCCACCCGGGGGCCCCAGATGAATGCATTTAATGAGCATTTGTGTGTAAAGAGAGAAGAGCGGACACACAACAAATGCTGAGGATCCTTGTTAGCGGTGCTGCTGTTGTTAGACTGGCTCGAAAGGACTCAGTTCTGCCGTGATTCTGGGATTTTCCTGACTCCAAGACCTGCACCCCTGCCCTGGCCTACGTGGGCCGAGAGAGCCGGCACCCAGGCCCCAGGATCCCACGGCTGAGAGCAGAGGAGGAAGGGCAGAGGATGAGGGCCCTGGGGCCCCAGCCCCCGCAGAGCCCCTCCATCTGCCCCGGGCTCCGGGCTCCACGGGGAGTCAGCGCTCCCTTTCTGAGCCTGTCAGTCAAACCCAGTCTCTTGGAAGTTCAAGCGTGGCCAAAAGGAAGCAGATTTCAAAACACACCTCTGCTTGCCCCCTCTCCTCCCCCCGCCCCTCATGGCTGCTGATCCGGGCTCCCCGGGGGGCTCCCTTGCCCCTGGCCTGTCCCAGGCAAAGCCCAAACCATACAGATCTGGGGCAGAGGCCCAGGGCGGGTGGTGGGGAAGGAGTGAGGGGGACCCGTGTGGGTCCCAGGCCTGGCTGCGGGCTGTTCCTAGTGGGTGGGTGAGCAACCTGAGACACATCAGCTGCCCCTTCTCCAGGGAGGAGGGACCGTGGGGGCGGCAGGGGAGAGGGGCCTGACCTCTGAACATCAACGAGGCTGAGGGCCCTGCTGTTTTTATTGCTCGATCCCAGCACCAGCACTAAGCGTTAGCTTCTAGAAGAGTCTCCATAAGTTTCTATTGAACGAACGAATGAATGAATGGATGAACATATTCCCTAAGGAATTTATTTCTTCCAACTAAGAAGTCTAACACGGATGCTGAAAATAAAAGCGGGGAGGTGTCGGGCTGGACTGCCCCCCAAGAACCAGAGCCTTTGTCTCAGCTGGAAGTGTGGGGTCAGAGCCCTCGGGCACCATCTTGATTCTGTTGCCTTCTACCTGTGTGACATTGGACAAGCCTCAGTTTTCCTCACCTGCAAGATGGGGAGAGACCCCCCTCCTCCAGAGTGTGCTACGAGGCTGGAACTGAACGAGGTCCTGCAAATAAATCCTAACACAGCCCCCTGTGTGCAATAAAAGGCTTTACAGGTATCGGTGACCGTTGGACGTCACGGAATGAGCCAGAATGTCCTCCTGTGGCGTTGTAAATAGTGTCACAAGCATGGCCAAGGGCCCTAGCGAACAGCCATTGCTTCTTGTAATGTCTTTGCAAAAACAGATGAAAGCGAAGCAATGCCCAGTCACGGAGGCCGCTCTAGAAGGAGCGCCTTGACCTGAGGGTCTGCCCTTCCCAGCTGGTTGGTTACGCCCCCCCTCGCTTTCCTCCCCTGGCACTCCCTCCCTGTCACAGCCCAACCATGAAAGCAGTGACAGCGGGGCCATGCCGCTCACTTTATTGCAGCGGTGTTTTCCATTTGCAGAGTCTCTCTCCAGAATGTACATGGAAATTTTAAAGAAGTGAGTTAATATATGGATGATGTCTTTATTGTCAGGACACTTCCTGAATTAGAAATAAAAGGCTCTGCTGAATTCAATAAAATGACATGGTAGGGGGAGGGGGAATGTTGGTTTTCCTGTGTTGTTTTTTTTTTCTCCCCCAGAATCAAAGCCCTCTTATTGTAGCTAGCTGGAGAGGTGGGGGGGTGGGGGGGTGGGTAAAACTTTCTGAAGTTCAGAGCTTTCGCCGGAAGATTCCTCTGATAACTCAGGAGTAGGTTGGACATTGGTGTTTAGCTTCCCCCAAAGTGAAGCAGAAACCCGCGCCTTCCCGGGAGCAGAGAGCTGGGCTCCCCGGTGCCCAGGATGCCCAGGATGCGGGATGCGGGCTCACCTCTGGCCCTTCCCTGGCCCTTCCCTTCCCTCTGCCCCTAGAGGCCCCCAGCCTAAGAGTCACATGGGAGCAGGGTGCAGACCGTCCCCCCTGCCCTCGGAGTCCCCCTCCCACGGCTGAATCCCCCTTCCCTTCCTCAGGCCCCACCAACCATGCGCCCTTATCTCCAGCACCCCCAGGCAGGGCCCACCCCACCCCCTGCCCTATCCATCTTTTGAGTCTGAAGTCTATGATTCATTAGAAGAGGCTGATGGCAAAGTAGACTGGAAAGACAAAGCCTTGGGGACTTGGTCCCCTGCCCTTGGTCTCTCCGTTGTGCGTGGCCTTGAGAAAGTATTCTCACCTCTCTGTTCCAGTTTCTGCAGCTCTGATGGGAAGGGCCAGCCCAGGGCCTGGAGGCGCTGCTGCTGCTAGGCCCTTCCCCAAGGCCTTGTCATCGTCATCGCTAGGGAAGAAGCAAGGGGGGGAGGGATGGAGCCTGTGGGATGTTGGCAGTGCAAAGAGCCCGGCAGCAGAGAAAGGAGAAACAAAGGGGGGGGGGCATTTTAAGGAACACCTGCTATGCCCCCGGCAACCTTACTCTCCAGAGTCAGAGAGATTAAGTTACTTGGCCAAGGTCACACAGCTAACAAGAGACTCAGATTCAGACCTGGGCTGTCAGACTCCGGGTTCATGGTTAGTGTCTTCCACCCTTGAGAATGTCTCACCAGAAGCCCCACGTGGGCAGGAGTCTTGACAGGCAGGTTATGATGATCCAGGAGTGGGCAGCAGAGAAGCCCCTCGGGGCAGAGCCCTGCTGCGAGGAGGGGTGGGGAGGGAGAGCGGGTCGGGCACAGGCCCCGCAGTGACCCTTCCCCTGGCAGCCCGGCTGTACGCGATGATGGATTCCGCGTCCACCCGGACCACGCAGGTTCTGAGCGCTACCATTTGTCCCTGAGGGAAGCCCCTGGGGTCTGGGAAACAGCCTGTGGACTCAGACACCTGAGTGGGGTCTGTTTCCCGGGGTCCCAGTGTCTCCGAGTCTAATCCTCATGTCCTGGTGGTGGATTTGTCCGCTCACCCTAACCCCCAGTCACTCCCAGTCCCTGCCTTCCCTGCTGCCCTCTGGGTCCCCATTAGACCAAGTGCATGGAGGACCAGGACCCAGAGACAGGGAGCTGGAAAGAGCCACGTTCATTGGCCAGTCTCCTCTGCATGGGGTGGGGCTCCCAGGGTTTGGGACTCCAGCAGGAAGGAGGTGGGTTGCCTGGATGGGGAGGGAGCCCCTGTCACCCCTCATCTGAACAATCCTCAGGGAGCCACAGGGTCTGGCCGAGGAGGGGACACTTTGGCCAAAGTTGCAGCTTTGCCAAGGACAAGAGAGGCTTTGGGTTCCAGCCCTCTGCCCCACTCGTTCCCTCCAGCCACCCCGGGAAGGAACCACGATACCAGGCCCTCTGCGATGAGTCGACCCAACTGCTGAATTCCTTGAGTGAATGAATGACGGCTCTGCTCTGTGCCTTGTTTCCCCCAAGTAAAAAAAAAAATAGGAAGGATGACACCCTTCCTCATACAGTCCCCACTTTGGGACTATAGGACCTTCTCTACCTTCCTCGTTCTAATCTTTCCCTAAAATAGGATGACATCCTGCCTCCTCCTCCCTCTGGCGACCTGGCTCTGTTTTCCATGAAATTTCTAGCTAATCTAAGGAAGGCGTCCTGCGTTCCTAGGCTCCCCTATCCTCCCCGAGGCCTCCCCATCCGGTTCTGCGGAGAAGGTCACACCAGTCTCATGGCGATGGCCAGCCCTGTGGTCACACCCCGACTCCACTGCACCGGAGCCGGCGCCCTCAGGCAGGGTGTCTCCTGCTCCCCGTGTGTGTGACGGCGAGGGCCCCCTGGGTTGTTCGGTGTGTAAGCTGAGCTCCCACGGCCTGAGTCACCCTCTTGATCCACCTGACCAAGAGCCAAGAGACCAGCCTTAGGTTTCAGACCTGGTCACTAAGCTGCTGGGACCTGGGGTACCTACCTCCACATCTTTGTGCCTCGACTTCCCCGTCTGAGCAGTGAACACGTCCCTCCTCCGTTCCACCCACCTCTCCCATTGCCCCAGACACTCAGAGGCGCCAGTGGGGCGGGTTCGGTGGCCGCCGCCTGGGGAGGAGCTCAGTGGCCAGGCCTGGAGGCCCCGAAGAGGCCGCAGAGGTGGGAAGGGAGCTGTGGTGCTGCCGCCCCTCCCAAGCGCTCGCCCCGGGCACATCTGCAGCCCCATCTGGCGCAGCCGGGCCCCACCCGCGCACATGGTCCTGCGGCCAGACCTCCAGCACGCCCTCCCGCACCCCCACCCCGCCTGGCTGCCTTTCCCGCCACCCCCGGATTTATACCCATAATCAGCATATTTAGCAGTTCACCACATTGTAGGCCAAACCATAAATCCATCTCAGGCAGGGCCCTGGGAAAGAGCGCCCCGAGCTTCCGCAGAGCCCCAAGGCTTGCTCCCCGAGGCCTGCTCCCTGAGTCTCCAGGCGGGCAGGGGTGTCAGCTGTGTCCTCAGGTGTCCCTTTGCCGCCAGAGGCTGAGCCGGGCAGCTAAGAGAGCAGAATAATCCAAACGGTGGGAGGAGGACTCAAAGGGAAACATTCTGCTTTCAGGCACTGAGTGACACAGACTGGGCTGGCCCATTCTGTCCTTCTGTTGAGGGGTAAACTGAGACCCGGGTTCAGTCTTGAGTCATCGAGGGCCAGCTCAGCAAGAATGCCAGGATGACCTGTCATGTCTCGAAGGCCTGGCCAATGCAAGTGAACTTCTAATTCTTGAGTCTGGAAGTGGCTATGAATTATGGGCAGGAGGTGGAGTAGGGGGCCTCCCCATGCTTCATCCCCATTTCCAGCTCCGCCCCCATTTCCAGCTCTGGGGTCATGGCAATGGGGGTATGACCCCCTCTGAGACTGTTTCTGCCACATTTATTTCTGGGCTCTCTCCAGCCTCCTGATCCAGCCTCGTAGCCTCCCCGCCTCCCCAGCCCCAAACCTAAAGAGATAGGACCGTTTAGTCACCGATTCTACTCAAAAAAAAAAAAAAAAAAAAAAAAGGAAACAATGCTCTCAGAAAGCTGTTACCAAGAAATGTGCATAGCAGACATCCTGGTGTCCTTAACCCACCCTTGAACCTGACCCCTGCCCTAAAAGGCCAGCTATGAGAAATTTCTGAGCTCTATATGGCCCAGATGGTGCAATATGCACTTTCTGGAGACTTCTCACTAAATCCTGACATCAGCCCCTTGGACAGGTAGGAAGATGATGAAGAAGATGAAGCAGATGGTGTGGGCGAGGAGCAGAGGTAAGGCTGTCTGTTAAGGGATCTGAGCCTTTGTGGCCGTGGGCATCCTGGGTCAGAATGAACCTCCTTCTTCTGCTCTTTGCTGTTCCCTGCAACCCAGCTGGCCTCAAGTGGCCCAGCCTTTCCCGACCCCAAAGGGCACGCCGACCTCCTCATTTTCAGTGCCACCATCTGCACTGTGCCCCCCCCCACCTCCTCCGGGGGTCCTGGGGCATCTACTCACAGAGATGGATACCAACAGGTGACCTCCCCAGCCTGACCAGCAGCCGGATGCCTGGTCTTTCTCCCCAGCAGCCCCGGGTGCTTGTCAGAGCAGGATTTGGGGTCCCAGGCCCTCTGTTCTCTGCTCCATTTGTGCTTTTAACAAGGGTTTGTTGAGCTCCTGCCTCAGGCCTGGCATCGTTCTGGTGATGGAAATAAAATCTTTGGAAAACAATGTCCTCTGTCTTACTATCTTCGTCACAGGCTGTCCCTGGGCCTCCCGTAAGTGTCCACTGATGGACGGAAGCGGGGCTTTACAGAAGTAGAAAAGCCACGCCTGGACCCAGAAGACTGGGGTGAAAGTGCTCCCTTTGCCATTAACTTACCGTGCGACCCTGAACGGGTCTCTCAGGCGCTGGGCCTCAGCCTCCTCATCCGTCAAGTGGGAGACGGGAACTCTCGCAGCCCCTTGAGCGAGTTTTCCTGTTTCACTGTCTCAATTTTCTCCATGCCTCCCTGCCACTTATA
Organism: Canis lupus baileyi; assembly: GCF_048164855.1. NCBI lineage: Eukaryota > Metazoa > Chordata > Mammalia > Carnivora > Canidae > Canis > Canis lupus. The sequence goes on from NC_132858.1 coordinate 11,528,353, forward strand.
ACTTTATTAGCTGAATATTATGCTTTAAATAATGGCACTTTTTTCCAATTAAATGAATTTATTTTAAAAGGAAATTTTAAATCACTTCCACAAATGCAAAAACTCAGTATCACTTGCCATGAGAAATAAAAGGTAACCAGAAAAATAAATACAATGAAGACAAAATAATGTTATTAGCGTCATCGGAAATTACTCCCTGCCAAAAGCTGCGGTCCCAGGGCCGTGCTCTCTGCTTTATTCATTCACTTAACGAACGTCCCTTGAGCTCCTTTCATGTGCCAGGCACTGTTCTGATGCTGGAGATAAAGCACTTAAAAGAAACAGACAAAAATCCCTGCTTGCCCGGGGCTCAGGTGCTGGGGGATGGAAGAACACAGGATGTGTCAGGAAATCAAATGGGGGGGGGTGGCCCCCTCATCCTGGAGGGTCAGGAAAGGTCTTGATATGAATTTGAGCTCAGAAGGAAGCAAGGGCCCAAACCATCAGGGTATCTAAAAAAAGAGCATTCAGATGAGAGAAGACAGCATGTGCCAAGGCCCTGAGGCAGGAATGTGCCCGCGTGTCTGGAGAATCATGAGGAGCCCAGTGTGGAGTGAGCTGCAGGGGAACAGTGGGAGCTCAGATCGGAGAAATAACAGGGGGGCTGCTGGTAGCAGCGACAGGTAGGAGTATCCAAGAGGAGCTAAGGATGGCGGAGCCCCAAACGGAGACCTCCTCCCTGGCTTAATGAGAGGGAGAGAAAGGAGTAAAGGAACAACTCTCTGGGTCCGTGACTCAGTGCTGGGAACTGCTGGCTCTTTCTAGCCTCCCAAGTCACCCTGTGGAACCCCAGTGGTGGCCCGCAGTGGCACACATTCCGACTTTCCAGGGACCACACCCCCCCCCCGCCCCTGCCCCCAGGGGTTTTATTTATTTATTCATTAGAGACAGACAGAGGCAGAGACACAGGCAGAGGGAGAAGCAGGCTCCCTGCAGGGAGCCCGATGCAGGACTCGATCCCAGGACCCTGGAACCACGCCCTGAGCCAAAGGCAGAACTTCAACTGCTGAGCCACCCAGGCGTCCCCCAACCTCACATTTCTGTGTCTGCACCTTGTGTCGCCTACCTCCCCGGACAGCCAGCTGCACACTGGTAACTCCAAGCAAAGCCCCTGGAGACCCCCTCTGTTCCAGAGGCCCCGCGAACACAGAGAAGGTGATGGCTCTTGACCAGGGAGGCCCGTCCATCCTTGCACCAACCCCAGCGGGGCAGACCATTACTCCCCCATTTTACGAAGGAGGAAGCTAATGCGTATGGGGGCGGTGGGTGGGGGTTACGACAGGACCGCCTGCTAGGAAGTCATGAGATAGTTGGCCCCCCAAGCTGGACTGGTGGGACCCCTAAATCTTGTCATCGTCCTCCATCCTACATGCCTTACCCTGACAACAATGCTGGTAGCGAACCACAGAGGCTCCTGGTTGAGAAGAGAAGCTCCAGGTTGTGGGGTGAGGGGTTTCTGAGGCTGGGTGGCTGAGTGCCCCTAATCGCTGGGCACCAGACCCTTGCTCAGCTGGAGAAGTCAAAGAAATCAAAGTTCTGAGCTCCCCTTCAGGCAGCCGTCAGAGTAGGGAGACAGCTCTCTTTCCCAAAGCTCTCTTTCCAGAAGGATCCACTCCGGGGGTGGGGAGACAGCCCCCAAAGCCCTCTTTGCAGAAGGATCACTACTGGGGGTGGGGAGACAGCCCCCAAAGCCCTCTTTCCAGAAGGATCCCTACTGGGGGCGGGGAGGCAGGGGAGCCCAGGGCTGGGACTAGTATGAAGCAAGTCAGCACCCAGGGCACAGAGTCGAAGAGCACTCCCTGCAGAGCGGGTGCCAGCACCACGGAGACAAGTGTCTCCTTATATTTTGCTCCCTGGTGTCTGGCTTGCTTCAGCCCAGCCCTTGAACTGGGGCCCTGCCCCCTAGCTTCACCCGAGGCAGAAGGAACTCTGGCCACCCCCCACCCCCTACCACCACCACTCTTTCCAACAGCCCAATGCTTTAGAGTCACAGGCTTGCGGAGGTGACCCTGCTCCTGACTCCGGTTCTGCTTCCTATTCCTGTTCTGTATGATTTTAGGCCATTCCCTCCGCCATACCCCTGGGCCTTGGTTTCCCCACCAGGAAACATGGAAAGTTGAATTAGATTAAATCGCCAGAGCATTAGGATCACTTGCAATACATGCACGGGTGGGGTGGGGGAGCCCTACAGATTTCAGGGCCCCCCTTGCAACCTACCAAACCAGAATCTCAGGGTGGAGGGGCCCAGAAATTAGTATTTTAAGTCTGATGAAGTATCCGGTCTATGAGCTACTTAGAGCTTTCCAGCTCTAGAGAAAAACACCGGCCATGCATGCACGCATGTGTTCATCCAATAAAGCAACATATGTCTTGCGTAGCTAGAGCTGTTCTAGGTCCACAGCTGGCAGGTGGAGGCAGCCACGGTTCTGCACTCGGAGTGCACACCTGATGTTGAGGTGAGAGACAAGAGACAAGGTGAGATGGTTTTAGGTGATAAGATCTGGGAGGTAGAGACACTGTGGTGTGGGGTGGGAGGGGCAGGGCTCCTTTAGGATCCTTAAAGATGCCTCTTTGAGAAAGGACATTTGAGCTGACACCTGGATGACATGACACTCTGGAGGAGGGGTGTTCCAGGCTGTGAGAACAGTCGTGCAAGGGTCCTGGGGCAAGTACAAATCTGGGGCATGGGAGCCAGAGAGAGGCCAGTACAGATGGACTGTGGTGAGGGTAAGGAAGGAGCAGGGTGAGGAGAGCAGGGCCTGGGGCAGGCAGGGGGCGCCTGGGTAAGGCGTTCAGTGGGTTATAGCAGGATGGGATCTTCTTCAACAGATGGCTCCGGGTGCTGGCTGAGAACAGACCAGAAGGGACGCCAGCGGAAGCAGGGAGGTGACCTCAGTTGTCCAGGTGAGAAGGCCTGGTGGCCGGGCTTGGAGGAGGGACAGGTGGGGTGCAGGTCCGATCACACATCCTCTTGGAAGGAGGGTGGACAGAAGTCTTGAATGGACCTACCTGTGCTCCTGCGGAGGGACGTGCGGGGGGCCCTGAGTGACTCAAGGGCAGGGCAGGTCTCACTGGGCCCTGTGCCCCCTTCAGAAGCCAGGCCTGGCGGTGTGTAAGGAAACAGCCCAGCAGAGCACAGCTAATTCCTCATGTGTCCTCAAGATGGCACAATTCCAGCAAATGCAGGAGAAGCTGACAGCGGCCCCTTCGGGGCAGGGGGCTCCCTCCGGCCGGACCAAGGGGTGGTCCAAGTCCAGGGGGCACCCCTCACGCTGCCTCCTAGGTGAAGGGTGCCGCCCGGGGTGGCACAGCGAGCAGCCGTCCTGGAGTCTAAGCTCTGGTTCTCCTGATGATGCTGACCAGTTAGGGGGCTCAAACCGGGCCTGCTAACAGCCCAGGCTTGAGCTGGCGTGGCTGGGCTCAAGCTCAGTGGCCCAGCTCTGGTACGTACCCAGTGTGTGACCCAGGAGGAGCTGCTTCCTCTCTCCACGCCTCAGTTTCCTTGCCTGTAAAATGGGGCAATGACAGCATCCGCCTCACGGGGTTGCTGGGGAGATTAAATGAGCTGACATGAGGAAGGACTCTGGGAGAGGGCCTGGGCCCTGGCTGCCCTCGAGACCCGAGACCCGGAGCGGCTGTGATCAGTGGTGTTGCTGTTAACATTCCCTTCTTTGGTAACTGGACAGGGAGGGAGTTTGGTCTGGGCAGGACGAGGTGTGATGAGGAAGGGCATGTACGCCCTTGGGTGGGCAGGTGGGGGACAGACACCACTTGTGTGCCTGGCCCTGGATGAGCTGGACGCAGAGGGTACAGACAGGCCCTGCTAGAAAAGTTTCATGTCTCAATAGGGGGTGGAGGGGCAGGGAACTTAGCCAGAGAGAATGTTCCCACCCAGCAGGGTGAGTGCTGGCGAGTGGGAACCAGAATGACCTGGGAGGCCCCTGGGAGTAGACTGGCATGGCTGAGGAGGGACCCCACAAACAGACAAGAGGAGGGAGGGAAGGAGGGGACTCCTGGTGTCTCTTGATGTGCCGGGAGACAGGTGGGAGTGGCGGCAGCAGAAGCAGAGCGGGTATTTGCTAGAAAAGCAAAGGGGCCAGTACCTGACAGAGAGAGAGAGAGAAAGAGAGGGTTTGGGGAGGGAGGTTGGGGAGGAAGGGGAGACGTTCAGAGGGCCTGGGGCCAGACGACAGAGCTTGGCATGCTGAGAAGTGAGATTTCAATTTCTCTCACTGGGAGTCCCTGGAAAAATTAATAAGATGATCTACCAATGGCCTATAAAGGGTCAGGTGCTGACACACCATCTCCTGTCATATTCTGAGCCACCATCCTGCCATCAACAGCTAGTATTACCTCTGTGAGGGATGAAGACACTGAGGGCCAGAGAGGGCAAGTGATTTTCTCAAGGTCCCACAGCTGGGAGGTAGTAGAAGCAGGAGTAGAGCCTCGGCTCATGCTCTGGGATACCTTCCTGAAAGTAGGGAGGGTGGGTTCTGGGCTGAGAACTGGGGCCAGGTCTATCGTGGCCCTGGCCTTGCTATGGGACCCTGACTCAGAGCCTCCTGCTCCTTCCGTGGGAAGTGAAGGGGGAGGTGAGGGAGAGGCGGTGGGGAGCGTTGAGAGATGGGCCTGGAGGAGAAGCAAGGCTGGTGGGGCTGGCTGTGACCTGAGCAGGCGCCAGAGGCTGGGTCAGCCTTGCTCTGGGGAGCGACGGTTGGGGTGAGATCCCAGCTCAGGAGCGTCCTGGGAGCCTCGGGGCCTGGCCTGGAGTTAATTAGCCCCGGGAAGGGGAGTGTGCAGGCGGTGACCCTCAGAGGCGGCTGGCGTCCTGCTGGCCCGACACCGGGCCAGCACCCACGACATCCGGCCCACTCCCTGCAGGCCCGAGAGAGGCTCCAAGTGAGGGCCAGAGGTGGGAAGGGCCCAGCTCCAGCCTGGGAGTCAGGGGACCCGGCCTCCAGCCCTGGCTCTGCCCCCGGGCTCCGGGGACCTCAGACCCTGCTCACCTCTTGGCCAGTTTGCCACCCACCTATGCAAGCCGATGGATGCAGCCATCCGCTCCTTGCTCCTTCCGTGGGCCCCCTTCCAGGCCTGAGCGGGTGGGGAAAGGCCAGGGAGATGGGAGGTCCCCTGGGGGGCGCTGTCTGGGCTGTGGGAGGACATGCAGAGTCATCAGACTTGCACTGGGAGGGGACTTTGAGGGACTGGCCTGTGCTTTGAGCTCTTTGGGCTGCTTGGGGTCACAGCAGGGGACGAGGTCAGAGAGGGGTGGAGCTCCTGGCCTTGCTCTATCTGCTTCCAGGCCTGACTCTCCCAGGAGATGCCCTGGAAGCAGGCTTCTACAGCTCAAGGTCAGCCTGAGAATTCCCGACCTCGGCCAGTCCCAGTTCACAAAGAGGGGAGGGGACTTTCTGAAGTGGCACGGCCCAGAGGGGACAGAGGTGAGACAGAAGTGCCAACCTCCACTCCCTTGTCCCCTTAGCTCTAGCATGTAGGGCCCTCGAGAAAGTTCCTTCCTCTATCCAGGTGGGCTCATGCGGGCACAGAAGTCACCCAGAAGTAGGGCCCACCTGGACCACTGGGCACCCCAGACAGCCTCATTTATTCCTCACCCTTTGTCCTTTCTTCCTCAGAGGTCCCGGCTGATGAACTTCTCATTTCGTTTCCATGCAGAGAGCCAGAATCGGTAAGCAAGGGAGGTCCGCACGTGTCCCGAGGCTCCCCGGCAAATACAGGGGGAAAGTCAGCTTAAAAACAAGCGATAACTGGGATGCCTGGGTGGCTCAGTGGTGGAGAGTCTACCTTTGGCTCAGGGCATGACCACGGGGTCCCGGGATCGAGTCCTGCATCTGGGTCCCTGCATGGAGCCTGCTTCTCTCTCTGTCTGTGTCTCTGCCTCTCTCTGTGTCTCTCATGAGTGAATAAATAAGATCCTAAACACACACACACACACACACACACACACACACACACACACACACACAAGCAACCAGAAAGCAAATCAAACCTTTCCTATCAGGGGTGGCCTGGTAAGCTACCTGTGTCCTGTCCTAGCATTATGGCTCCCACCTGGAGGATGAGGAAACCCGCTCACAGAGGTAAGTAGACACTTGGCGTTGCCGGCTGGGACCAGAGCCCAGGCCTCGAGGCTCCACGGTGCACGGTGCACGCCTGCCTGGCTGCAGAACGACTTCTCCCCGGCGCCCCACCTGCTGAGCCAGCAGCATCCGCAGCCGCCCCTTGGGGAGCCTGGACCCGGCGCCCAGAGCCCGGAGCTGCCCCATTTCAGAGACAAGGGCGACACCCGGTGGGCATTTGTGAGCATGACATGCTGCCTCAGGTCACCGGAGCAACCCCGAGGAGGCGGGCGCCCGCTCACTCCCACACTTCCGCCCTCAGTGCATGTTTGCTGAAGACCCGCTCTGTGCCAGGCACCGCCTGAGATGCTGAGAACCTGGAAGGAAGTGTCTACATGTGAATTTTTCACTCAACAGCTGTTGAGCTCGGTGTGGAAAGCAGTGCATACCTGATGTGGAGACACTGGTGGGTTTTAAGCGGAGAGGAGGGAACAATTAGATTTTTGTGTTGTGATTTTGGTCTTCCTCTGGAGTGGAGCAAAGGGCTCAGGACCGGAAGCTATGATCGCAGTTGCTGGGCTGAACTGGGGCAGTAGCCACGGGAGTAGGGGGCAGGAGGGCAGAGAGGGAAAGGTCATCTGTCCTCATCATGGAGTCATGCGGACACAAGCTTACCTTTGCTTTACTTGGTGAGAGGGGAGGAGAACATGTTTCTAGTTGGCTTCAGGAGCCAACCAATTCATTCACAACTATTTATAAAACGCCTGCTATGTGTCAGACATCGTTCTAGAGGCTGGGGATATAGTAGGAAAAAAGGATACAAGGTCTTGCCCTCCTAGAGCTTATACTATAGTAGGGGAAGTCCAACAACAATCTAAAAAGTAAGATAAATGAAGATGGATCAGATAAAGCAGGGCAATGTGCTCAGAGAGACAGTATTTGTAGCAATTCAAAGTAGAGACTTTGGAGGCCAACCTGCTGAATTCTCATATTGCCACTTGACTATGCAGATCTGGAGACAGAGTGTTTCTAGCAGAGGGAGCAGCAAATGCAAAAGCCCTTAGCTGGGAAGGTGCATGGGATATTGGAGAAACAAAAGTGTGAGACTGAAGCATGGGAGGGGAGGAGGTCAGAGACGTAGGCAAGCGGTCAGATAACACACATGGTAATAAGCCTGGAGTTTGTCTGGAGTAACAGGATTCCATAGGGAAGTTTGAAGCAGGAGCAAGACGGGCTCTGATTCACATTTTTAAACAACCACTCTGACGGCTGAGCAGAAAAGATTGTATTGGATGTATCTGGAGATAGAATTGGCTGAGCTACTGATGGATTATAAATGACAGGTGCAGAGGAAAGGGGGGAATCAAAGGGGTGTTCCAGAGGTTGGACTATAGATGATTGGTGCTGTGATTTGCTGAGACAAGGCAGCAGAAGGAACAGGTGTGCAGCAAGAGACCACAGGGAACAAGAGCTCTATGGATGGTCATACACGAAGAGATGAGGCATAAATGCACAGACGCATGAATCTCGGAACGACTGAACGGATCTGGAATTACAAATTTGAGTGTCATCTCATTAAGAAAAGACAAGCCATGGACTGGGAGAAGATACTTACAATTCTATGTCTGGACACATCATGAATTTTCAACAATATCACAATTAATACCACCAATGTCAATACCAGCCCATGATCAATGGAAACGTTAGTATGTTGCAGTCACCAATATCATCATCAATTACAATCAGCATCAGCACCATCATCACCATCACAACCATCAATGTCACCACCATCACCATCCTATCGCCCTCATCATCATCATCACTATTGTAATCATTGCTACCATGACCACCGTCATCAAAATTACCACCACTCTCAGTTTCACTATTAACACCACCAGCAACACGACCATCCCGACCAGTCGTCCATCAACGTTACTATGACTATCACTATAATCACCTCTGTCTCCAACGTCCCCACCTGTACCACTATGGCTATCACCATCACCTTGTCACATGACCATCACCAGCAGTAGCAGCAGCATATCACCATTACCATTCTTGCCATCATCACCATCATCACCATCATGATCTCCATTACGTCACACCATATCACCACCATCTTCCTCCTCATCATGATAGCCAGTGCCATCACTGTCAGCATCGTTACACCATCCCCACCAACCCCTCCATCCCCACCATCCCCACCATCAACTCCTCCACCTCCACCATCACCCCTCCCATCACCACCACTGTATCTGCTACCATTTCCATCACTGTCGTCCTCATCATTATTAACTCTTGAATTTCATCCTTCCAGTAAAGCCAAAAGCGCTTCACCTGTGATCTCACTCATCTGCACTAATCCTTGGTGATGCCGAGCTCACACTTTCTACTTTGCAGATGGGGGTGAGGGGAGACTCCAGCAGGGGTAGGACCTTGTTCAGGACCCAGCCATGGAACAAGAGACAGGTTTTGCTTCTGGCAATGAGGATTTGTGTCAGGGGGTCCTAGAATTTGAAGATGAGTTTGGGGAAAAATCATCCTCAAAATCCAAAGACATTGAACTAATCTTTCTAAGACAAACTTCAAAGGTACAGATTATCTACTGCTAGCAGGACTCCAAAATCCAGTGGCGTCAACAAGATGGAAATTTATCTCTGTCTTGGGCCAGGCTGGCATGGCTGCTCGAGGCTGGGGGAGACCCAAACTTTCTGTCACATTTCTCCATCATCTTCAACATGCAACTTTCGTTCACTGCCCAAGAAAGCTTCCCCAGTTCTCATTGCTATGTCCACATTCCAGGCAGTGGGAGTAGAGGACCAGAAGGCATTCCCATCTCCTGTGGGGATACGACCTGGAGGTCGCACACATCACTTCTCTGCACACCCACTGGCCAGAGAGAGGGGTCTCCCTCCATCCAGAACATAATTTGGATTCTATTAATACTAATTACTATCTTAATAAAATCTGCTGCTTATCCAGTAACTACTAAATGTTAGATTCCATGCCAAGAACATCACACACACCATTTCTAATCTCATGCAGTAGATTCTACTATTCTTTTTATTACCTTCATTTTGCATGTGAGAAAAAGATGCTGTTCAGAAAGCTTAGGACCATAGTCTCTAACATACCTCCCAGACTCTTCTCTAGGGCAGAGAGCTGGCTGACAATCAGACATCAGCAGCCTTGTCTGTTCACTCATCCATCAAATCAAGGTTAAAAGGATCCTCAAGTCAGAAAGCCTGGATTCAAATGCTAATTTGATGACAATAGTGATGATGATAAAAGTGACAGGGTGGTTGTGGTGGTTAGGAGGGTGGTGGTACTGGATTGTCTTGTTCCTCAGCCCCCTCAACCTTTGGCTGCTATCTTGAGGTCTAAGATGGCTGCTGCCTCTCCAGCCATCACATCTGTATTCTAGCCAGGGGGAAGGCAGAAGGCAGGGGCAAGAGGAGGAGGAAAAGGTGCTCTTCTGGCCTTTTAAGGGCACAACCTGGAAATTTTTGAAATAGAACACAGATCACATTCTTTTAAATATAGCAATTATGGATAAAGTTCATTACATGGCTATCTCCCTATACATAAAGACCTGCAAGCAAATTCCTCTCAGATCCAGGAAAACAGTATTTAAAGTTTGTTTTGTTTTGCTTTGTTTGTTTTTAGATTCCAACGTTTAAGAGTGATCATATAATATTTGTCTTTGTCTGACTTCTTTTATTTAGCAAAATGTACTCAAGGTCCATCGATATTGTCAGCAGTGAAATGACAAGTTTTAATTCATTTTTATGAATGAATACTATACTATTGTGTATATGCACCACATCTTCATCCTTTCATCCATCGGTGGACACTTAGGTTGTTCCCATATCTTGGCTATTGAGAATAATGTTGTGATAAACATGGGGGTTCACATATCTTTTTGAGTTAGTGTTTTCATTTTCCTCTGATAAATACCCAGAAGTGGAATTTCTAGATCATATGGTAGTTCTGTTTTTAATTTTGAGCCACCTCCTCACTGTTTTCCATATTTTCCTCCACACTGCACCAGTTTACATTCTCACCAACAGTGCACCAGGGTTCCCATTGCTCCACATCTTTGCCAGCACCCTGTTACCTCTTCTCTTTTTGATGATAGCCATTCTGATGAGTGTGAAGTGGAATTTCATTGTAGTTTTGATTTGCATTTCCCTGGTGCTGAGTGGTGCTGAGCATCTTTTCGCGTACCTATTGGCCATCTGTATGTCTTCTTTGGAAAAATGTCTATTCAGATCTGCTCATTTTTAAATTGGATTGTTAAATTATAAGAATATATTATGAGCAACCAAATGCCAACAAGTTAGGCAATCTGGAAGAAATAGATGAATTCCTCGAAATGTATAAACTACCAAAACTGAAACAGGAAGAAATAGAAAAACTGAACTTACCCCTTAACCAGCAAGGAAATTGAAGCAGTATCAAAAATCTCCCAACAAACAAGAGTCCGGGACTGGTTGCTTCCTAAGGAGAATTCTACCAAACATTTAAAGAATTAATACCTATCGTTCTGAAGCTGTTTTAGAAAATAGAAATGGAAGAAAAACTTCTAAACTCTTCCTATGAAGCCAGCATTACGTTGATCCCAAAACCAAAGACCTCACCAAAAAGGAAAATTATAGACCAATACCCCTGATGAACATGGATGCAAAAATTCTCACCAAGATACTAGCCAATAGGATCCAACAGTACATTAAAAGGATTATTTGCCACTACTAAGTGGGATTTATTCCTGGGATGCAAGGGTGGTTCAACATCAATGTGATACATTCATTAATAAAAGAAAGGCTAAGAATATATGATCCTCTCAATGGATACAGAAAAAGCATTTGACAAAGTACAACATCCTTTCTTGACTGAAACTCTTTGGGAATAGAGGGAACATACCTCAATATCATAAAAACCATCTATGAAAAGTCCACAGTGAATATCATTCTCAATGGGTTAAAACTGAGAGCCACTATCCCCACTGTTGTTCAACATAGTACTAGAAGTCCTAGCCTCAGCAATCAGACAACAACAACAACAACAACAACAACAAAATAAAAGACATCTAAATTGGCAAAGAAGAAGCCAAACTCTCACTCTTCTCAGATGATGTGATACTCTATGTGGAAAACCCAAAAGACTCCACCCTCAAAATTGCTAGAACTCGTAGAGGAATTCAGCAATGTGGCAGGATATAAAATCAGTGCACAGAAATCAGTTGCATTTTTACATGCTAACAATAAGACAGAAGAAAGAGAAATTAAGGAATCAATCCCATTTACAATTGCATCAAAACCCCACAAGTTATCTAGGAATAAACCTAACCAAAGAGCAAAGGCTCTGTACTCTGTAAACTATAGAACACTCATGAAAGAAATTGAGGAAGACACAGAAATGGAAAAATGTTCTATGCCCATGGATTGGAAGAACAAATATTGTTAAAACGTCTATGCTACCTAGGGCAATCCATACATTCAATGCAATCACTATCAAAATAACATCAACTTTTTTCACAGAGCTGAAATAAATAATCCTAAAATTTACATAGAGCCAGAAAAGACCCTGAACAGCCAACAGACCAAGAAAACCAAAGCTAGTGGCATCACAATTTGGGACTTCAAGCTCTATTACAAAGCCGTAATCATCAAAACTCTATGGTACCAGCACAAAAACAGACACATACACTATTAGAATAGACTAGAGAACTCAGAAGTGGACCCTCAACTACTCTTGACAAAGCAGGAAAGAATATCTGATGGCAAAAGGACAGTCTCTTCAACAAATGGCATTAGGAAAACTGAACAGCCACATGCAGAAGAAGGAAACTGGACCATTTTCCTACACCATACACAAAAATAGATTCAAAATGGATGAAAGACCTAAGACCTAAACGTGAGACCAGAATCCATCAAAATCCTAGAGGAGGACACAGGCAGCAACCTCCGTGACCTCAGCCACAGCAACTTCTTGCTAGACATATCTCCAAAGGCAAGGGAAACAAAGGCAAAAGTGAATTATTGGGACTTCATCAAGATAAAAAGCTTTTGCACAACAAAGGAAACAGTTGACAACACCAAAAGACAACTGACAGAATGGGAGAAAATATGGATGAATGTCTTATCAGATAAAGGGCTGGTATCCAAAATCTTTAAAGAACTTATCAGACTCAACACCCAAAGAACAAATAATCCAACCAAGAAATGGGCAGAAGATTCAAACAGACATTTCTCCAAAGAAGACATACAAATGGCCAACGGACACATGAAAAAAATGCTCAACATCACTCAGCATCAGGGAAATAGAAATCAAAACCACAATGAGATACCATCTCACACCAGTCAGAATGGCTAAAATTAACAAGTCAGGAAATGACAGATGTTGGAGAGGATGTGGAGAAAGAGGTACACTCATATACTGTTGGTGGAAATGCAAACTGATGCAGCTGCTGCGGAAAACAGTATGGAGGTTCCTCAAAAAGCTAAAAATGGAGCTAACCTATGACCCAGCAATTGCACTACTAGGGATTTATCCCAAAGATACAAGGGTAGTGATCCAAAGGGGCACCTGCACCCCAATGTTTACAGCAGCAATGTCCACAATAGCCAGACTGTGGAAAGAACCGAGATGTCCCTTGATGGATGAATGGATAAAGAAGTTACGGTTTATATATACAACAGAATATTACTCAGTCTTCAGAAAGGATGAATATTTACCATTTACAGAGACGAGGGTGGAACTGGAGGGTATTATGCGAAGTGAAATAAGTCAATCGTATGATTTCACTCATATGTAGAATTTAAGAAACAAAACAGGATCATAGTGGGAGGAAGGGAAATATAAAACAGGACAAAATGAGAGAGTGACACAAACTATGAGAGACTCTGAATCATAGGAAACAAACAGGGTTGCTGAAGGGGAGGGGGTTAGGGGGATGCGATTATGTCCATCCCAGGGTGATGGACATTAAGGAGGGCACATTTTATAATGAGCACTGGGGTTATATATGATTGATGAACCCCTGACCTCTACTCGAAACTAATAATCAACTTTATGTTAATTAAGTGAATTTAAGTTTAAAAACAGGAGCAAAAGAAAAATAAATTGGATTGCTAATATTTTTTTTTGCTACTTAGTTGCACGAATTCTCTATATATTTTGAGTATTAGTCCCTTACCAGATATGTGATTTGCAATTATTTTCTCCCATTCATCAGATTGCCTTATTTTGTTGACTGGTCTCCTTTGCTGTGCAGAAGCTTATTCTTTAGTTTGATGTGGTCTCATTTATTTTTGCTTTTGTTGCCTTTGCTTTTGGTGTCAGATTAAAAAAATCATCGCTAAGACTAATGTCAAGGAGCACGCTACATATGCTTTCTCCTGAGTTTTCTGGTTTCACGTCTTACTTTCAAGCCTTCAATCTATTTTAAGTTGACTTTTGTGTATGGTGTAAGACAGATTCTTTCTTTTGCATATGGCTGTCCAATTTTCCCAGGACCATTGATTGAAGAGACTGACCCTCCCCCACTGTATATTCTTGGCTCCTTTGTTATAAATTAATTGGCCATACACACATGGGTTTAATCCTGGGCTCTCTATTCTCTTCCATCCATCTATGTGATCTGCAGTTTTCCTTTCCTGTAATGTCTTTGTCTGGTTTTGGTATTAGGGGAATGCTGGCCTCATAGAATGAGTTAGGAGGTATTCCTTCTGCTTCAGTTTTCTTTTACTCTATTTATGGCAAAATTTAGGACACACGGCTATGAATATGAAACTGTATATGTTCATTATAAGGACAATGTTAAAAACAAGTGCCTGTCTACCCAAGCCAGGAATTGTGACCTTGGGATAATGACTAAACCTCTCTCTTCACTTTCCTCTGGTGTCACCCACCATGAATCACAATAAACACATCTCACCTATAAGCCTGTTTCAAGTATCAAATAAATTACATGTTAAAGGCTTGGCACACTGCCCAGGACAAGGGAAGTACTCAAAATAATCATTATCACTAGGACCAGGTCTATAATTTTATGCAGAGATGTATGTAGAGTGTAAAAATCTAACCCATGCCTGAAGCGTTAGATAGTAAATTTTGTCTAGTGAGGTACTACATTCTTTTTGCTCTAAATGGGAAAAAATAATGCATTCCTTACCCATCCAAAATTCCTCACCAACTCCCCAAATGTGATGTGAACATACATGATAATCTACTAAGGGTTTCTGTATAACCTAAAGCAGCTAAAACACCAATTGCCTAATTGTTCAACCCCTCACGGATCCATTAGCTGGTCTGTTTGTCCACAGGGCACATGCGGTGCCAACCTGATGCCCAGGGGTTCCTCGGTGGATGAAAGTTGTGTGTCCACCACCCAAACGATTTCTCAAGCTTTTTCAGAAACACCATGTCATACTCAGGAAATGTGGTAATGCATTCCAGAACCAACCACACGTTTATAATCGTCTTTTATGTTCTTAATATATGAAAAAAATAGTATATCCATTAGGTGGAGGCAAGTGTGTGGCCAAAAGAATGGTTCCATCCTCTTGTCTCCTTCACTACCAGACTTTCTTATAAGTAGATTAGATTTTCTAGGTCTCTTGGCTCCCTCTGTCTCTGCACAGGCTTTTCCTTCCACGAAGAAGACATTTATACTTAATAATGTGGGGACGATGATCATGGTGGCTCATGGCTGCTTAGACGGTGTAGACACTGGCTGTGGATGCCCGTGAAGAACTGCAGAGATGCAATTGGGACTCACACCAGTCTTCTCACTGGATCCACCCACAGCATAAATGTCCTTATGCCACTGTCCTGCAGACTCACAGAGCAGGCTATTTGCTCATTAGAGAATAAATTTGGGGTAAACATTTTTTCAAGTGAGTGTGTGTGTGTGTGTGTGTGTGTTGCCCTCTCTTCAGAAGAATTCTTTTTTTAAAAAAATATTTTATTTATTTATTCATGATAGACACAGAGAGAGATAGAGGCAGAGACATAGGCAGAGGGCGAAGCAGGCTCCATGCAGGGAGCCCGATGAGGGACTCGATCCCGGGTCTCCAGGATCACACTCTGGGCTGAAGGCAGGTGCTAAACCACTGAACCACCCAGGTGTCCCTCTTCAGAAGAATTCTTATTCTGTTATCTACAAAACAGCGTAGAGCAGGGTCACCAGGGGAAGAGGGTGGTGGCCCCAAAGCCCCTCCCCACTGAGCCACCAGAGTGGACTCCAGGCACATCCGCAATGACATAAAGGTGATCAGGACCATAAAGCTCCCTCTGGAAAGCACTGAACCAGGTTTTTTCTATATTTCCAACATTGCAGTGGCTAAAGCACAGTCAGTTTTGGGGATCACCTGCAGGAGGTGATATGGAGCTCTGCTGTGTGACTTGCTTTAACCAGAGGAATGTGGGCAGAAGGGACACACGCTACATCTGAGCAGAAGTTCTGGGATCCATCCTGGGGCTTGGCCATGGCTCTGTTTCCCTCTTCCATGAGAAGAGCATATCCCATATAGGGGCTGATTGTTTCATCTTGAACCTAGGAATGACAAAGACACAAGGAGCAGGGACCACCTGACCCACAGAAGTCTTCAGCAGTCACTCACATACGTGAGAAACAAACCTTTGCTATTATAAGTCAATGAGGTGTTCAGGGTTCTTTGTTACTAGAGCATAACCTCACAAAAGCTGACTAATACAGGGTTAAGAGAGGAGGGGGACACTAGAGAAGATAGATGACCTTTGAAGTTCCTTCTAGGCCCTCATTCTAGACTCCTTGGTTCATTCTCAGTCAATGGGATGTGGATCCTGAAAAAGAAGGCACTTTAAGGGAGGTGCTTTGGCATATTTATCAAGTTTTGAGTCCGGCAGTCCCTGGCCAGCTTTGCCGCTTGCCAGCCGTGGGATCTTACTCAAATTAATTTAAACACTCAGAGCCTTAGCTTTCTTCTCCACGAAATGGAGGTGACCATGTTCCCACCTCAGAGGGGCGGTGTGTGGATGAGATGAGGCAATGAATGCCTTCCATCAGCTGGAGCTGTGGGGGGCTACTCTCCTAGCTGCCCTGTGTCTTTGGAATAGTCTTTCTACATTTGAGAAAATTCTCACCCGACAAGCTCTACCTCCCAAGGTGGGCACAGAACACCCCCATCACCACCAGCCTCCATGCAGCCAGCTCCTCCTTACGGATGCCCCCATGCAAGGCTCAGCTTTGGAGGGAACAGGCCCTGCCAGTGTCTCCCATGCTTTACTGGTGTGACTGGGGTAACCTCCTGGTGGAGTGGTGCTTCCCCCGGGGTGGCAAAGTTGACTTCCTAGAGCCCTGGGGGGCATCGGATAGAGCATGACAACAGTGACAGTTGTCTTATGAGGCCGGCTCTGCAGTAGAGATGAGTCTGACTCTCCAGCCAACTCCAACCCCCTCGCTCAACAAATTAGGGGGTTTTGCAAGTACCTTTTAGTAAAGTTTTCTACATTGACAACTAGATTCCTCTTCTTGGGCTTCTAGTGCCAACTGTAGTTAATATTATTTTGTCACCACTAGAGTCACTGGTCCTTGAGGCCTCCAGACACCAGGGGGACCGTAGGCCAGCAACCATCAGCTCTTAAACCCCACACCCCATTTCCTTTTGTGGGACAAGTGAGGCGTCTGCAGCTGGATCTACTGAGGAGACCTAATTTCATGTCTACCCTAGCCTGGCCCTCATGCCAGGGCCCCACTCTGCTCCTGGGGGCCTGCCTGCATGGAAGCCAGGAGCAGGTAGGAAGCAGGTGGGGACACCCCCCCTTCCAATCCCCTGCCCCCCAACCTTTCCTCTCCTGGTCTCTCTTCTGCTTCTCTGGATTGGCCGCACTGAGTGGTGTGGACACCAGAGGGCAATAGATGCTCATTTTGGAGGGAAGGGTGCAAAGAGGTTTTGTTTGTTTTTGTTGCCACTTCTGTTGGTGACAGAAATGACTTGGGGACAACTAGCAAGTCCATGGTACAGAGCTAGGGTAGCCAATGTTGTGTGTGCACCTTGCAGGTGAGGACACAGACCCAGAGATGTGAAGGGGCGTGCCTCGGGTCTCAGGGTTCAGGAGTTAGCAGAGCAGGACTGGAGCCTAAACCATCTCTCAAGGCGGGGGGAGGGGGGAGTTGCTGTGCTAACCCTGCGGCTTTCATCGGGAGGTGGTGGAGAGAAAGGGAAAACAGAATGGGGTGTCCTGGTCTCCCTCCAAGGTCTCTGCACTGCTGCTGCTACTCAGAAAGCTCTCCGTGTGAACACCAGTCCAACCAGTATCTGTCCAGCCCAGGATTGCAAACCCAGCTGCCGATGGAGGGCAGGCAGCTCACAGAAACAAGAGAAGCAGCTTGGGTGGGCAATGGGGAGTGGCGGGGACTGCGGTCCGCTCGAGGGTATGTATATAGAATAAGTGAAAGGGGCAGCCACACTCAGGCCCCGCCAGCAGTTGCCCTGTCAGAAGGGTGTGTGGATTTTCCTATTTTCCAACAGAAGCCCCAAATCTAAATGTTATGAGAAATTTCCCAATGTTGAAATGCTGGTGACAAATTCAAAGCTTTTTCAACTCATCGCTCCGAGCCTCGCTGTTCTCAACTGTACGATGGGGAGGATGTGTACCCCACTGGCTTCTTGGGCCTCAGGAGTGTTCTCTTTGACCTCAGCCTGATTCAGAGAGGGATCCCACTCTGGTTTTGTGCAACTCTACTCATTGGCAGGTGTAAAATGGCAGTTCCCATCCCTGTGCCCCTTTCTGCAGCATCTCCCTGTCCTCCTTAGGGACTTTTAAGAATCTGGAGACACTGAAGGAGGGTTGCCCTGAGGAGCATTCTCTGTTTTCTGCCCCCAGCAACTCTTACTTGGGCATGAGTGGGTATGGAGGCCACCGTAGATGGACTACAATGTGAGCTACTGACGTTTAAGGAAAAAAATAGTGAGATAGGTTTAGGTTAACTTTATTTTTATTTTTGTATGTAGTTAATATGTTAAATAATTTTTTAAAGATTTTCTTCTTTTTTTCTTTTTTTCAAGATTTTATCTATTTTTCACGAGAGACACATAGAGAGACAGAGACATAAAGGGAGAAGCAGACTCCCTCTGGGGAGCCCAATGCAGGACTTGATCCCAGGACCCCGGGATCACGATCTGAGCCGAAGGCAGATGCTAAACCATTGAGCCACCCAGGCACCCCTTATTTATTTATTTATTTGAGAGAGAGAGAGAGAGAATGAGCAGGGTGAGGGGCAGAGGGAGAGAGAGAATCAGGCTTCTTGCTGAGCAGGGAGCCTATTGTGGGACTCAATCCTAGGCCCCTAGGATCATGCCCTGAGCTGAAGGCAGACGCTTAACCTGCTGAGCCACCCAGGTGCCCCTATTTTACATAATTTTTGTCTCATGTTTTTAAATTTTGTTTCTGTGTGTGGTTCAAAACACATAAAATGGCCAGTAAAATAGTATACATCTCAATAATAAATAAATAAACTAACATATGTTAGGGTGTGAGCCCATGACTCTTTGTGGGTGCCCAACCCCTGCCACAGGGTTGAGCTGATGCCTGAAAAGGGAAACAAAACAAAACAAAACCAGGCATCCAGGGAATTGTGGATGGGGACACATCACTGAATCATCTCAAATAGTTTAAAAAAACCAAAGCTTTATAATATGTGAAGTGCTTCACAAATGCTGGTCATCAAGTAAGTTAAATATAGTCAAAGCCATTTTTTTAGTGGCTATATTTTTCTAATGGCCCATGGTAAGAGCTTACCTGAAAAATGAAGGCTGCCATGACTGTTGTCCTCTTGCCATTGGCATTGTAAGCCTGCAGCGTGCTCCCCTTCACACGCCAGCCTCCCCACTGTGCCAAAAGCCCCCCTGAGGCCAGGACTGGGTGGCATTAACCCTCAGACCTCGAGTTGTAGCAGGGGGCTGGTGGGAGAGGGGATCGGAACAGGGGTCTAAATGCTTTTCACAAAATGACTGAGACGAGCTGTGGGTCAGGCTCTCAGGTGGGAAGACGAGCTGTGGGTCAGGCTCCCCCAGCTACAAACCAGCTCTAAGGAGCTTAGAGTTAAATTTAGAGTTAAATTTGAGCTTAGAGTTCAGATCCTCCCAGAGGAGTCCTTTGGAGAAGCCAGTAAAGGTCAGGGGCCCTGCTGAGTGCAGTCAAATGCACTCTGGTTTGAGAAACTACTATTAACTGCTCTCTGAGTGAGGACAGAGTTTGGGGCAAGACTTGTGCCAGGAAAGGACCATACAGCCCAGCAGTCTGGGGACCAGCATCCTTTCTGCTTCTTAGGCTGGAAGCTGGGTCCCTTCAACTCATTGTGAGTCTTCAGGGATAGACTGCACACAGGCTCAGGGTTGGGTGCTCCGAATGTGAGTACCTGGGTCCTGCCCAATCTGAGCTTCTCCCCTGGGGCTCAGTTTCTGCAACAGCAAACTGGGTTGGTGACAAACTGTCACTTCTCTTTCTTCCATCGCTGACTAGTTGTATGTCCTTGGGCAAGTTACTTGCCTTCTCAGGGTCTCTATTTCCACATCTTAGAAACCGGCATCATAAGAGATAGCCTATAGCTCACAGAAGTCATTGTTAAGAGGATCAAATGAATGGGATTTAAATGTACCATTTTAAAGAGACAGTCTAGATGAAGAGGAAAGGGGTCTTACCTCTAACCTCTATTCTGAGGACTCTCCGAGGAAGGAAGATCCTACATAACCCAAGCACACAAGACTCATTGTCCCTCGGACTTCTGAGTCATCTGTGTGCAAGGAGTTATGCAAGAGACATTATACACCTTTTTCTTTAAATCGGCTTCATTCAGACATTCAGTTCCACCAGAGGAAACTCTCCCCTTATTCTGAGGACCCACTTGGTGCAGATTGTATTTTCCAAAGATGGCTGTGACAGTATTTTCTCTTCTGCAGTCTCTTCTAGAACTTTGCTACCCCCTCATCAAGAGAAGGAGATTATGTCTCCTCTCCTTGAAGAGGATGGGCCTTTGTGAATGCTCCCACTAATAACATATAGAGGAAGTGAGGCTACATGGCTTCGGATGCTAGGTCAGAAAATCCCATGTGCTCCTACCTTGTTCTCTGTTTGCTCTTTAAACCCAGCTGCCTGGGGACACCTGGGTGGCTCAGTGGTTGAGCATCTGCCTTTGGCTCAGGTTATGACCCCAGGGTCCTGGGATGGAGGCCCTCATCGGGCTCCCTTCAGGGAGCCTGCTTCTCCCTCTGCCCATGTCTGTGCCTCTCTCTGTGTGCCCCTCATGAATGAATGAATAAATAAATAAATAAATAAATAAATAAAATGTTAAAAAAATAAAAAGAAGAAGAAAGAAACCCAGCTATCTTGCAGTGAGGAAGCCACAGCAGCCTGCAGAGAGACCTCATGGAGAGGAACTGAGGTTTTGGTCCACAGTTCTAGCTGAGTTCCCAGCTAGCACCTAGCACCAACTTGCTAGCCATGTGAGAGCCCCAATCTGTAAAGGATCCTCCACCTCCAAATGAACCAGCTGACATTGCAGAGAACAGAGATAAGCCTTCCCCAATGAACCTGCCCCAAATTGCAGATCTAGGAGCCATATAAATGATTGGGTGGTTTGTTACAGAGCAATAGGAAACAGACACCATTCTTCCCTCCTTCCTTCCTCCCAGAGTTGTGTAAAAGTCTTGGAGCCTTACCTAGGCCTGGGTACCTGGGTACCAACAAGACTCTGATACCAACTTTCTTGACTACAAGGACCTTCAGGTCTCCTGCTTTGCAGCTCCTGTGCCACCTTTGGGATGGGGGAATCATCTCAGAGGCTGGGACCTGCAAAGCCATACTCTTTTTTTTTTTTTTTTTTTTTTTTAGAGACAGAGCACAAGCAGGGGAGGAAGGGAGGGCAGAGGGAGAGAGAGAATTCAAACAGACTCCATGCTCAGCATGGAGCCCATTGCGGGGCTTGATCTCATGACCACAAGATCATGATCTGAGCCAAAATTAAGAGTTGGACACCTAACTGACTGAGCCACCCAGGCACCCCAAGCCTTTTAAGGTCTTGCCATATCACCATCTCCCCTACCTCCAAGTTGGCCATTTGATAACTTCTCTCAAGTCTTTCTAGGGTAGTTCTTCTTGCTCCTTTTCCCACCTCCCAAACTCTTGGCATCACTTCTGGAATGGACCGAGGAATTCCCCAAAAGGAGTAAGTTGTCTCTCGCTAGAAGCAAATGGCCAAGGCAAATCATGACAAAGCCTGTCCGCTGCTGGGAGACCAAGCTAATTTGATATCTTAGTAAATAATTCAGACAGCCCTCTCCTCAATGACTTAAACTTCCAATATGTACCAGGCAGTGTGCTAGGTGCTGGGGAGACAGGGACAAGCAGCAGGGCCATTCATAGGCCCAGGCAAGAGGGCCACCTGTGTCCACTCAGAACTTACACCCCACTGCCTTCCACAGTTGTGCTTCAGATATCCAAAACCCTACACATCTCTGCCTAAGTGGTTCCAATATGGTTCAGATCCGTCCTTCTGAGAGGACAGAAGCACCCGTAGAGGGGTGACTGGGTGGTAGCTGTGGGTAAGAAGTGTGGACAGAGCTTGGGCACGTGGGCTGAGGTCCTAAGTCCTAGGCCACTTGTATGCACAGGACAGACATGGGGCTGGGAAAAGAATCTGAGTGGATGGGCTGAGAGTGGAGGGGTCAGGGCTAACTCACCCCACACTGCCTCGTTCCTGCACAGAATTCTAAGGAGTCCGAGAATTCTAAATTTGAGCATGGCCCTCTTGGTCATTTTAAAGAATATTTCTCAAGGTAGGAGGATAAACATTTTATTTTATAGTCTAGTAAATGTTGAAATGTAAGGTATGTGGGGCCCAATCTTATATTAACATGTTAGGGGAGTTCTGTGGAACAGGACCATTAGACCCTGAGCTCCTCTAGAGATAGTGGCAGCTGTGGCACCATGGAGGAACTGCAGAGGGTGGTAGGAGAGTATGGCAGAGATTCTAAAATCTGCCTGCGGATGGCCCCTCCGTGTTGCCACAGCTGCCACTATCTCTGACGTGGAGTGACAGACCAGAAGGGGTAGCAGATGGGACTCTTGTGAGTGAAAGTCTGCCTGGAGGGGAAGGGAGGGACTGATGTGATCCAGCTGTTTTGCCAAGTGCCAATCACCATCATATACCCTCAGCTTGAGGGAAGGGACATGGGATAGGGTAGAAGAGGAGGGTATTCTATGCCCATTTTGCATGGGTTGCCTAGGAACCCAGTCCAAGAGTAGCACACTGGTCCTGAAAGTGGTCCCTGGACCAGCATCATTCAGGAGCTTGCTAAGCTCTGGCCCCTTGCCGGAAAGATGGGGTCCCTTTATGGGAAAGACAACAGTGTGGACACTGCTAGGCTTAAAGATCCCCCAGACTCACTCCCCTAACTTGGTGTGAAGATTCTATAAGGAAGACTTTTTACTGGAAAGAGAATGTGTATTGAGCATGCACAGTGTGCAAGAGTGGGCAAACATTTCATGAACGCTACCATGTTTAATCCTCAACAGCCACTGTCATGACGGGTATTCTTATTCCCCAAGTACAGGCTTTTCCCAGAGAAGTTCAGTACCTTGCCTTGGGTCACCAGGCTCCCAGGATGCTACCCAGTTTTCGTGATTCTCAGACCACTCTAACTTCTTCACCATTATGCCCAACAGTGGTTCTCAAACTTGCTTGTGATTTGGAATCACCTAGAGGCCTTGTTAAAAACAAATTGCTAGGCTCTTGCCCCAGAGTTTCCCACTCAGTCCGTCTAGAATGGGGTTCCAAAACACATAGTCCTAACAAGTTCCCAGATGCTGCTGCTGCTGTTGTAGATCCAAAGACCATGCTTTGGGAACCACCATGCTGGGCTGGGATCCAGCTCCCCACCCTACTCCACCCAGGCAAAATGGGCATAATCATACCCTCCCCACAATGGCGTCCTTTGTGAGATGCCAATGAGATAATGGGAGTTAAAGAGCTTTGTCAGCTGCAAGGTGAATGGTCCTGGTCTTAAGGAGGAAAGCTGCCTGAGGCTGGTTCCTGCCTGGGGTCTGGGAGTGCGGAGGGCTGGGATGCAGGTCCTGGCACCACAGCCCAGCCCTCTGGAGATCTTTGCAGCCCATCTTAATTCTGACTCACTTCTTAAGAGAGAAAACCAGCTTCTGGGGCTCAGGCCAGCAGCTCCTCCTGCTACCTGCCTCATCAACCCACGCGTCCTTTCCCACCTCGGGCAGCCTGCTGAGTACAGCCCCAACAGCTGGCTGGCCAGGGCCACTTCTCCAGGGGCCAGTCCAGGCAAGCGGGGGCAGCGAGGAGCTTGTGATTCTGGACTTGGGGCCGGATCCTGCTCCCCGCTAGCCTGGGACTCAAGAGGCCGTGACTCCCCTTCTCTGAGTCTCAGGTAGTTCATCCAAAAAATGGGCGCAACAGGAGTCCCATGGCGTAGAGTCGTGCGAATTTAAGGGCCAGTCCTTTTAACATGGCTTGGCATAGAGCCCGGCCGCTGGCGAGGGCCCAGTCAGTGGTAGTTGTTAGTATTTTCAAAAACTGCCTGGGCCCAGGCCGCCTGCTGATAAAGGCCGGGAGCTGGAACGCAAACCGCTCCCACGCCGCCCGGTCGCACCCGGATACACCCGCCCAGGAATGCCAGCTTGGGGGCCGGAGGCCGCCCGCCCCGGGTGGGGGTTGGCCGGGCAGAGCAGGATTAGGGAGGCGCTGGGGCGGGGAAGGGCGCGCCTGGGGCGGGCGGGGTAGGCCGGGGGAGAACGCGACCCCGGCGGGGCGGCGGGGGGGTGGGGGGCGCTGGGGCGGACGAGGGGGGCCCAGAAGGGGCGGGACTGTTGGGCCGAGCAGTGAGTGGGGCTCCCCTCGCAGCCGGGGCTGGAGCGCGGCCCGGGCGGGCGGGGAGCCAGGCTGCGGCCCCGCAGGGCCGGGGGGCGGGAGGGGCGCGGAGGACCGAGCCCAGGAGGCGGGGCCAGGGCGGGCCGGGGGGCGGGGCCGGGGCGGGGCCGGGGGCGGGGCCGGCGAGCCTCTCCGCGGGAGGCCTGGTGGGCGGAGCCAGGTCGGGCCCCGGCCGCGCACTCCCGCGGGCGGGGGCGGGGCCGGGCCGGGCCGGGGCGTGTCCTCCGGAGGGGCGGGGCCCGGCCCGGCCGCTGCGATCCCCGACGGCCGCCCGTGGGACTGGCGAGCACTGAGCCCGGGGCCGCGCAGTCCGACGCGGACGGGGCGAGCGGGCGACGGCGGGCCTGCGGCGCCGAGCACCCAGCGCAGCCAGCAGGTGAGCGGCAGGGGGGAGGCCGGACGGACGGACTGCAGCGAAGCCAGTTTTCGTCACCCCTGCCGGGCACGGCTCGGGCAGCTTTCTCGGAGCGAGCGACAGGGCCACGGAGCAGCTGGTGGGCGAACAGGAGCCCAAGTCCCCGAGTTCTGATCCCCCAGTTCGGCTCCGTCGTCTACCAGCTGGGCGGCCCCGGGCCCGGCCCTCCCCGCCCTGCTGACTTCTCAGGTTCCATAAACCGGGGAGGCTGAGCCTGGAGAACTACGTGCTCTGGTTGCCCTTTCCCACAAAAACCCCGGAAGGCGAGGGCTGGCAGGTGAGAGCCACAGGTATTCACACGCGCTGCCTGGCTCTCCCTGCCGAGTGGCACTGAGCCAACTGAACTCTCCTGGATCCTTAAGCGGAGTACTTTAAAGCTCACACCACTTCCTCAGTTGGGGCTTGAACCACAAGCCCTGGGGAAGCAGCCTAAAGCAGGGAAATGTCAGTTTCCCCTTCCTCCCAATACTGAGATCCCCCTAAGACTAAAGACTCCCAGCCTCAGCGGGGCTTTTGTCCCCTTCCTGGGGCATTTCCAGGTGAGCTGGCCTGGTAGGCCCTGGTTGGAAACCAGGGGACAAGTTCTTATGGGAGGTGGGTTGGGTTTTGGGGAAAGCAGGGAAAACCCCACCAAACTCTGGGCCCAGAGTCAAGCCCAGGGCCCAGGGCTCTTGCTGCATGCTCGGGGTTGGTTAGTTCATTGGGTTGGAATTTTCTGTTCCTGGTGGTAATGGGTGCCCTGTGCCAGGGCCATAGTAAGCTGGGCAGCCTAGTTCCGCAGGCAAGATCGTAGGCTCTGGTACCAGACCGAGTAGGATTCCACTTCCTCCAAGCTTCAGTTTCCTCATCTGTAAAATGGGAGTCCTGATAGTACCCAAGGGCAGTAGCGAGGATTAAACAGAATAATTCATATACGGTGTTTAGCAAGGTCCCAGACACCCAGTGAGCCTGCACTATATGACAGCTGCTCTGATGCAGATGGGCAGGTGATGGGCTGGCTTCCTGCCTGGGAATGAGCCTGTTTTTGGAGGGCCAGAGGCTGGCTGCAGCCCCTCCTGACCAGAAATTCCCACCTGCCACCTGCATCACTTTGTCCATTTCGGGTTTGGGGAGTGTGTCATCTAGACCAAAGAGTGGGTGAGTTTTCTGTAATAGTGCTTGAGGCTGGCGGTCATCCAGTGAAGTAAACCCAAAAATGTTTACTGAGCACCTACTATATTAGATAGTGCAAGGAGATACAGAGGTGATCTAGCCAGATCTGGGCTCTGCCCTCATTTTGAGTTGCTGACAGTGAGAGGGCTCCCCCACCCCCACCAGGCTCCTGCTGGGGAAGATAACACACACCCAGGGCTTGGGGCCAGATGAGATTTCATGAGTCTGTACTGCTCTGGTGTCTGGGACCCAGCTATTCCACTGAACACTTGGCTTGAGGTGAAGGTGAGGGTCAGTGTGGGCGCCTGTTACCTGTTCAATCAAGGCGGGGCACTGAAGAAGAAAGACTGGGGGTGCTGCATGTCAGCTCCCTGAATGCCCTGGGGAGATGCAACCAGCTAGAAAGTAGTATGGGACTGCAAGCTGCACTATATGGAGGAGATAGTGTATGTGCCTCTGGGAGGGGAGGATGCTTAAAAGCAGTGAGACCCTAGAGAAACCAGGGTAGGGAGAGGGGGAGGGGCTTCCTAGTCCTGGTGACAGGAGCAAGAGTTTCTGCCTGGGCTCCCAAGTCCTGGTTGGGCTTGGATCAGCTTGGGGCCACAGACTCCCCTGTCTAAGCATGTAAACAGTGTAAGATTAGAGTGTGGTGTTGTGGGGAGGAAGAGGGTCAGTAGGTGTGAGGCCCGTGGGGGGAGGAGGAGATGTGCATTTCAGACAGTACTTACTAAGCCAATACTGGGAAGTCTTCCCCACACCCCTCCAGCCCACATGATGAATGACGAAGGATGACACACTGCCCCCATCTTCAGTTGCTGACCTTCTGGGAAGGGATACCAGGGACTCTGATAGGAGACAAAGGGAAAAAAGGATTACAGGGAACTTGCATGGATGAGGTAAAATCTGGGGGTGGGGTGGGGTGGGCAGAAGTGTCTTAAGAATTGGGAAGGTTTCCTCAGCTCCAGTGAAAGCTTTGGGCAGAGGAAAATACCTAGGCAAAAGCACAGGGTCAAGGCGTTCAGGGAATTTTTAAGCAACTGCTAGGCTGATCCCGTCCACCCAAAGGACTGGGATGGCGCAGGGCTGTGAAGGGGGGATGGTAGGTTGGATCAACTCATGGAAGGCCTTCAATGCCAAGGGGAGATGTTTGGATCTGATGCGTAGACAGTGAGAGCCACTGAAGGTTTTTGAGCTAGGGAGTGACATAATCAGAGGGGCACTTTAGGAAAGCAGCCTGCTAGATGTGCTGGGGTGAGGGGCCCAGCGGTCAAGGGAGAATGATCCCGTAGCTATGGTGATGGGGAAGGAGGGGGCTGCAGGCCTGTGGGGATGTCTGCTGCTGGGAGTGAAGGAAGAGGCAGCATCAGAGTGGTGGGACGAGAGCCAGGGCAATGTAGAGAGCAGAGAGAGGACCCCCACATATGACCTGTTTTTCTTCCTATTCCCCCATCCAGCCTCAACCCTGGTGCATAGCAGGGGCTCAGAGGTGCTGGGGAGGGTGATGCATGCTATGGAGTGATAGGGAAGGAGCCGCCCAAGGAGGCCCTGTGCTTACCCATGAAGGGGGGGAGCATCCAGGCCAAGTGGTGGGAGCTTGCACCAGTCAGTTGGTGGGTTTGAGAGCAGGGTGGACGGGGAGCAGTGCCTGTGCCACTCCACCTCCTGGCTATATAGCCCAGGGAGGGCTGCGGTGAAAGCTAGCTGGTGGGGACGGAAATTTCCCATATGTGGGGAGTGAATTTTGGTTGGCTCTTCTGAAATTTCAACAATGTGGGGCAGCCCCTTCTCTTGAATCTTCAGACTTTGGGCCACTGCCTGGAAGCTCCTCCTCCTTCTCATTCCTCCCCACCCTGGGGACCCAGTCCTGTGCCACCTGAAGATGATGCACACACGCACCCAGGGTGAACTGGGTGACTCCTCTCACACGTGTAATAATTGCGCCCACCCCCTCCCCCTTACCTTCGCTTACCCCTCCGGGCCCAAGGCTGAGCAGATCCAAGCCCTGTGCATTCTTCTGGGTTTGGAGTATCTGGGGCCAGCTGGCACCCCCTGGTTTTGGCTTGGCCTTGACCCCTTGATCCAAACCATTATAGTCACTTCTTCCACCCCATGGGAAGCTCCAAGGGGGCGGTTATGATTTAATCAAGAGCATCAAACAGTCAGAAGTTGGCTCAGTGAGAGGTGGGGGTGGGGGAGGGAAGAGCCTGGTCCCCTCTGTGGGACAGGATGGGGCCAGGGCTTGGGGGGTCTGTTTAATCTCAGCAGGAACTGCCCTGCCCACCGGCTTCCCCTCCTCTAAGCCTGGATCTGAGGAGCCAGGAGGGAAGCCCAGAGGTAAACACAAGGAGCAGTGTGGTATGTGTCGCTTCCCTCCTCCCCATATGTCCTCCTGAAGCTGCCTGTCAGGAGCCAACCACAGGCTCAGGACCTCTGTAGCAGGCCCAGTTGGTGTCTGGGGGCTGGCTGGTTCCTGACTCACCCCTGGGGATCCCCCTACACTTTGGTTTTCCTGTCAGCAGCTGATTCACTGTGTGCTGACATGGAGAAGCAGCTGAAAGAGAAGAGGCCTGTATTCTGGTTCTCGGGGTTAGTTCCAACTCTGCCGTTTCCAGGCTATGTAACCCCTGATATGTTCCTTCTCTCTGGGCTTCCCTTCTCTGTTGTGCACATGCCTGTAAGTTACTTGGCTTTTAGGAAGTTATGTGGCCTGGGATCTGTTGTTGGCAAAGTAGGGCACGTGTGAGCACATGCACACACATATGCACACACACACTCAGGGTGAACTGGGTGACTCCGCTCACACATGCAATAATCGCGCCCACCCCCTTACCTTCACTTACCCTACCTGGAGCAACGTCACCTACCTCTGCCTGTCTGTAGATTAGGGAGGTGTCAGGGCCTGATGGCAAAAAGCTGTGGACTCGAGCTGGCATCTGGACACTGCCCCTTCCGAGCTTTGGACTCGAGCTAGCATCTGGACGCTGCCCCTTCTGAGCTTTGTGACTGTGACCCTTTCTGAGCCTCAGTTTCTGAATTTGTAAATTGGAAGATGGGAACAACCTCCTAGGGTGGTGGGAGAGTAAAATGACACAGAGCAGGTGCCTCCTCCGTGTGACCCCAGGCTTTCTGAGGGTGAGTAGGTCTGAATGTGGATGGCAGATTTCTCTGAACCCTTCCTTTCCCTCCTCCCTCCTCTGGGCTTGTCTACACTGAGTCCTTTCCTCTTCTTCCGTTGCTGTTTTGTGGCATATGGAGTGTCTCCGTGAACCCTCCCAGGCAGGGACTGCCTTGTCCATCCTTGTTTCCTTGACTCCTGGCACAAGGCCTGGCACACAGCGGGCTCCTCAGGAAATGATGGTTGAATGAATAAGTAAGTGATTCTCCTCGGGGTGGCCCAGCTCGGTGCCAGATCCTTGGTGACTCCTTGGCAAAAGTGGAGCTGGGAAGCAGGGTCTGGATGCCTGTGCCTTGTCCTTCAAGTCTGCCCATCCTGCTCCTGGAACCTGGGTCCAGGGAGGCGAGCATGGTTTGGCTGGTCTGGGACTGCTTGGGGTAGGGCTTCAGCTTCCGTTGTGAGGCCTGGCCTTTCCCCTCCTGAGAGGGGAACAGCCTGACTTCCTCTGGTTCCAGCCTAGTGAAGGGGCTGCTTTGACCCTTAGTGAACCCTGACTTGGTCAGCAGTTATTTGTGGAAGGTGCTACTGCCCTCTGGGAGGCCCAGCCCTGACAGTCTCTTTGCAGGCCACCAGGTATGTAACTCACTCTCCCCTCTGGCTTCTCTCCCCACAGTGGGGGCTTCTGACTCTCCTTTGGACGCTGTGCCTGACTTTCTTTCTTGTATTGAGGGGTGATCTGGGACAGAAGTTGTTTCTGGACCTTGGCTTATAGAGCTGATGCAGGCGCGTGGACACAGTGCTGGAGTCTTTGTGTTAGGAAGCCTGGGTTCAGTCCTGGCTCTGCTGTGAAGTTGTACAGTGACTTCGTCTAGGGATGTGACTCTCTAGGTTGATTTTCTTATTCTTTGGGCAGTAAGTGCTCCAGAAGCCAGCCTGGGAGTCCAGCTGGGGTTGGCCCAAATTGGGAAAGAACCATAAGCAATGTCACAAACCAAACTGCCTGAGGATGATTCCTGCCTCTGCAGCTTACCTGCTGGGTGAGACCTGTGGCAAGTGTCTTAGCGCCTCATTTCAGGATCTAAAATGGAAATCATAATAGTATTTACCTCATGGGGTTGTTGAGAATGATATGAATTAATATATGTGAAGTACTCATGATAGGTGCCTGGCACATAGTAAGTGCTAATATATATAATATAGTAATATAATATATCATAATATATATAATATAGTAATATATTATATAGTATATAGTATATATAATATATGTAATATAATATTATATATATCAGCTGGCTTTGGTAGTGCTATTATTAATAGGAAGCAGGATTTAAATTTTTTTTCTTTTTTTTTATGATAGTCACAGAGAGAGGGAGAGAGAGAGAGAGGCAGAGACACAGGCAGAGGGAGAAGCAGGCTCCATGCACCGGGAGCCCGACATAGGATTCGATCCCGGGTCTCCAGGATCGCGCCCTGGGCCAAAGGCAGGCGCCAAACCGCTGCGCCACCCAGGGATCCCCAGGAAGCAGGATTTAAATCTCTGAGGGTATGAAAGCTTGGTGAATAGCCTGAGTGTGAGGATCAGGAAACCCCAGCCCGTCCTTTACTTGCCATGTGACCTTGGCCAAGTTACAGCCTTTCTCTGGCTGCAAAACTATTAACTATTATCTTGCATTTGCTGCAATTAGCTTTTGTAAGTGAGGCGCATGTGATGTCACGGTGGGTAGTCGCAGAGCTTTATTCAGAAGGACTCTGGGTGCCTAGCCCATTCTCCTGCGTGGAGACAGACAGCCACTGTAGGTGGGCAGGTCCTGGTGCTGCCATGGGGTCACTGCAGACACAGAATGGCAGAGCTGCCCCCACCCCACGACTGCACTCAAGGCTGAAAAGTAGATGAATAAGTACATTTAATTACACAACAATGGGATTATACAGATCAGATTACAGACTTTTATTTTTTTTTTATTTTTCCCAATTTTCTGAATCTTCTGCAATGATTTCATATTCTTATGCTCAAGAAAGAAGGAACACACACAACAGAGCTATCGAGCAACTACTATACATATTTAAACAGAAATGTATTATTTGAACTTGGAATCACATTCAGATTTTTGTTGTTAATAAATCGTTTTGGTTTTTTTTTGTTTGTTTGTTTGTTTCCCCAAAAGGGGCCAGGATTGGTTTGAAGTGAGTATCAATTTGCCAAGCCGCAAGACTGAAGGAGTGTCTGTGGAGGGAGTGGCTATGCCCGCTGGCCTCAGAGCCTGGGAGACAAGAGGCAGATATGCTTGGAGGTGTCCTCCAACTTCCATCCTGGGGGCCATGCACCCTGAGCGCTGCCTGTTTAGAAAGCTTTCCAACAGTCCTGGACACCAGAGGGCTTAATTTCCTCGTGTGTAAAATAGAGATGATGATGATGATGATGATGATATCCAATTCAGGGCGGTGCTGTAATAATAATAATAATAATAGTAATAATAATAATAATAATAATAATAATAATAATAATAATAATAATAATATATCCAATTCAGGGCGGTGCTGTGAGGATTAAAGGTCCCTAACACACGGTGAGATTTTAGAGCTCCCTCTTCTGAATTCGGAACCCAATGGAAACAGACCACAGACAGCTGGAGCTCCGACAGGCAGCGTCAACACGGAGCAGGCTGGCCGGGGAACGTGGCTTCAGAGCCGGGGCCCACAGGGCTTGCTGACCGTCTGCCCTCGAACTGGCAGAGTTACCTGTCCGGTCGCAGGCGGCGCAGGGCAGGGGCCGGCCTCCCTGCAGGCGCAGGTGGCAGCAGCTCAGGGCGGCGCAGATGGAACGCAGCCTGCAGGCAGCCGGGCTCTGGGGGAGGGGGGCCCTGCGGAGCATGCGCGGTGCGTCTCCTGGCGAGCCAATCACAGAAGCCTCCGTTGGGGTCCGGGAGGTGAAGGGAGGGGGCGGAGCGAGACCCGAGGTGCCCCCCCCCCGGTGGAGGTCCCTCCGTAGGGAAACAAGTGGAGAGGGGAATATATGTTCCCCTGGTGACTACTATAAGGCGCTTTGAACGATGCCAGGTATGCAGGAAGCGCTCAATACATGTTAATTTGTCGTTGCTAATAATCCCGATACACCATGAATAATCCTACTACAGTTGGAAGAGTCACTCTCGCGCTCGCTGTTTTAGGAGATGGTTTATTAGGATGTTGTTGCCCTGTAAGACGACCCGGGTGTGTAGAGGAAATAGAAGCTTTAGCTGGAGGGCGGAGGGCGGAGGGCGGGGGGACGATTGGTTTGTCTGGGGCCCCGCGGACGTGAGTGGGTGGCTAGACCTTGGGTCCCTGTGGGTCACAGAGACAACCCCCCTCGCTGACCTCGGGTGAGCCCACAGCAGAGGAGTCGGGGGTTAGGAGGGCGCGTGGGTCTGGCTGCACTGGACATTCGGAGGCCTTGGTCAAGGCCCCCCGAGCCCCGCTCCTGGCGGGGTGGAGCACGAGCTCCCCGTGGGCCAGGAGGCTGTAGAGCACACTACCCAAATGGTGCCTCTCAGAAGTCCCTAGGGGGCAAGCTGCAACTACGTACGGGCCAGCTCCTCCTCCTGCCTCGGCTCGCCTTTGGGTGAGTGTCTCAACGGCTCACAACCTTGGTTTCCTTCCTCGTGGACTTTGGGGTGGTTGGTGATAACCCGCCCCATGGCTCGCCTGGGGGAGGATTCAATGAGGCAATGGGTCTGGGCAGATGCTGAGCAGTGCCCCCCCCCCCCCCACGCACACACGCAGTGTGCATCCTCAGGGAACCCCAGAGAATGATGTGAAGGCTGCTCCTGCCACCAGAGACAGAGGACTCTGATCCGGGGTGAAGGAGATTTCCAGGGCTGCCCACAGCTCCGGGGGTCAGGAGGGCCTTAGGCTTCAGGGTGCTCCATCCTGGATGGGACTGTCTGAGCCCAGCTTTGACCTGAGTGTTCTTGGCCTAGCGTGGAACTCAGGGGCTTGTGTTTACCCCGACGGGATTGTAGTTAGTGTCACTACCTATCGAGTCTGTTGGACAGCATCCAGCCTTTGCTCCCATACCTAAAGGCTTGGAGAACTCACTATCTTTCCTCTCTGCCCAGATCTGACTCTTAAAAAAAATATGGTATAGAATCTGAGCAAATTCAACCTCCGGTAGCTTCCACTCATGGTCCTGATCATGCTCATTGAGATGATGTCCCTGTGGAATGTGACGCTCTGTGGGGAGAGCAAGCCCCTCTTGTAGCAGAGGCCACCCCAGGCCAGTGGTTCTGATGTAGGAAAGAGGTATTTCTGTCAACTGTTTAAAAACCATTGTCTATCTGAACCAAATGGGCGCGCGTGCACACACACACACACACACACACACACACGGTTGGGATTATACCATATGAACCACTTCCTGCTCTAGGTTAACACTGTAGAGGGAGGTTAACACTGCGGAAGGAGGATTGTTCTGTGATATTCAGTATTCTTCCACAGTGTGTTTCCCAGATCCATAGTGTCACACTATGTGGATCTACCGTGACCCAGTTTAGCATTCTCCTACTGGCGCACATTTAGGCCATTTTGAATTTTTCATTAGCTTCCACATCACTATAGTGACCACCTCGTCCATACGTATATCTTGTGCTCAAATCTAATACTCTCCATGGAGTGAATTCCTGGAAGTGGCTTTTAAACTCATGGTCCGGGGGCACCTGGGTGGCTCAGTGGTTGAGCATCTGCCTTCGGCTCAGGTCATGATCCACACTGGTCCTGGGATCGAGTCCTGCATCGGGCTCCCTGCGTGGAGCCTGCTTCTCTCTCTGCCTGTGTCTCTGCCTCTCTCTGTGTGTCCCTCATGAATAAATTAAAAAATATATAAATAAACTCATGGTCTGAGGACCAGTTCTCAAGACAAAACCTTTTCCCCAATACCCACCAGAATGTACCCCCAAACTTAGCTCCAGCCCCACCAGAGAGAAAGAGGGCATTGTGTCCCTTGGTGCTAGGTGCTTGTGTGTGTGTGTGTGTGTGTGTGTGTGTGTAAGAGACAGAAAGAGAGAGTCAGACAAATGGGCTGCTTTTCCTCTTCAACGAGGACTTTTGACCCTCCTTCTGTCTCCCTTCCAGGAGCCTGTGGTGTCATTAACTAATTATAGGATCTCTTTACTATTTAATGACCTTTCTCCATGGTGACTCCTTCCCAACAGCCTTCTGGGAGCCAGGGAATGGGGAGATGAGTCCGTGGGAGGAAGTTTCTCTGGAGCAGGAGGTGGATCCTGGAGGTGTCAGAGTCTCCCGGAGAGTTTGTTAAAGCACAGATCATACCCCCAGAGTTTCTGATTCCATTGGTCTGGGGTGCAGCCCGGGAACATGCATTGCTAACAGGTTTCTAGGAGATGCTGTTGCTGCTGATCTGGGAACGATGATTTGAGAACCAATGCAGTAGTGGAATGGGGGCAGGGGAGGCTGTGTGGTGAATCTCAGCTCCTGGTGCTGCTGACAGTAGGAACCCTGTCCTGTTGAGTAAAGGCTTGCATGAGGCCTAAACTCACCTTCCGCCTGCCTCCACCTCATCACCTTTTCCAGTATGTGCTGTTATATTATTTATGTACAAGAGGATAAGATGTTTATCACCATCCCCATTTTACAGAAAGGAAAACTGAAGCTCTGACAGGCAAGCTAATATGTCCAAGGCAGCCCTGAAAGCTGTCAGGGGTACTGATACAGGAACCCCACCCTTGTCACCTCCTCCCTTCTTCCCCTCAATACCCACCCACCCACCACCACCACCCCCCGAACTGTGTCACACACTCTGGGCTTCCCTCATGCAGGTCCAGTGAGGGGGCTGGGAAGGCAGCTTCCCCCACACTGTCTCTGAGCCAGGGTCTTGCTCTACTTCTTATTCCCACTCACACCCTTCCACCCCCCACCCCGCCCACAAGTCGTTCAGTAAGGTGACCCTCTAAGATCCAGTGTTCTCCAGTCAGTTCATGTTCCCAGTTATTGTTCTGGGCATTTTTCTGGGAAGCCTCCGAAATGTGCCTAAGCCGTGGCTGCCACCTGGCAGGTACAGCAGAGGAAGTGGGAGAACCCTCATCTGTGGGGCATCTCATCCGTGCCAGGCCCTGCCCTCCTTGCTGCCATGGTGTCAGTCCCCCTCCCTCCAGGCCCATTTTACAGGTGAGGAAATGGAGGTCCCAGGGCTGTAGCAGCTCGCCCAGGGCCACAACTGAAGGTGCAGAGCTGGCCTTCCATTCCCCAACTCCCTGGTCTAGAGTGGCAGTGGATCCTGGACCAAAGGAGCTGGGACTTGGAGGATGGGGAGGAAACCCATGCTCTACCCACTACCCACTAAGAGGGTCAGCCGGAAAAAAATTAAATAAAAAATAAAAAAGAGGGTCAGCCTGAGGGAGCACTTGCTGTGGGAGGGCCCTGGCTTAGCCGGCAGGAGACCCTGTCCAAACGGTGCTCAGCTACCATCTCGGCTGTGTGACCTTGGGAAGGTCACTCCCTTCCTTGGGGTGTCAGGGTTCTCATTTCTGCTAATGATACCTTATGCTTTATAGCTTTTAGCCGTGGACACTTTCTCACGTACCTATTCCCGCGGGCCTCCCCACACCTCATAAAATAGGCAGCAAGGGTATTATTTCTGAGCCCATTTTACAGATAATGACAGGCTGTGGGTGACATGCCCAGGATCCCACAGCTAAGGGGGTGAACCCCTATTGCCTTTGCTCCCCTTCCTGAGCCTGGCCCATCACCCCGAGCTGCCTCCTCAGCAAGGAGGGAGAACTCTGGCCTCCTCTCTGTTCTCAGCCTCCGCACTGGAGATCCCAGGGCTCTTTAGTTGGGCTGGTGGGTTTTGGTTGCGAGGGGCTCCAGGAAAGGACTGGACTGGGATCCTCGTGCTGGGTCAGGAACCTGTGAAGGGAAGACAGGGTGGCTCAGGCCATCCCTGGTACTGACTCCTGCCTGGGCATTTGGGGTCCCTGATGGTGAGCCCCTAATGCCCAAGGAGGTGGGGTCCAGACCAGCTGCCCTCCTACATCAGCCCCTGGTGGCGGGGCGGGGGGGCGGTGGGGAAGAATGTGCCTGCCCTGCCCCCCTGTACTCCTGTAGAATTTTCCAGACTCCCAGCCTGGGGTGCCTGGACCTCACAGCTCTGTCTGAACACCCTCACCCCCTCCTCTGTCCCCTGACTTGAGTCTTCCTCATTTTTCCAGGCCCGGTTCTGACCACCTTCTTCCCTGGGGCCAGCTGTGGTGTGCTGGCCAAGCGGACTCAGCTGTCTCGGGTCTGTCCAGCGGGTGAGCTAGTTAACCGGGTTAGTTCATTCCCCACCCAGGCCATGAGGGCAGGGCTGCGGCTGCTGTGGGTCTGAGCCCGCCCCACCCCCCACCCCCCCCCCCCCCCGGTCCACCTGACTGGCAGGGCTCAGGGTGCTGAGTCTGTGTGGACCGGGGATGGCTGACCTCACCTTCAGGGTCGACCTCAGACTCATGGCTCTCATACTTTGTGACCTCGAGCAAGTCCCCCTATCGTCTCTGAACCTCTGGCTTCCGTCTCCTAAAAATAAGAAAGCTACTTTTCCTCCCTGACCGCTTGTGAGGCTTGCATGTGATAAAGTGTGCAAAACACCTACCACTGATGTCTGGTGGGTTCGAGGCGCTCAGGAAATGCCTATCCCTCCCTCCCCTGCAATCGGCTCAGGCTTCATTCCGCCTCCGCCCACCTAACACCCTAGAGCAGGTGTCTGGTTGGGCCTTGGTCTGAGGCCTGAGCTGTATCTCCTCTAGCCTAGAGGGTGTGCGAGGCTGATAAAGGGGGACAGATTGGGGAGAGGGACAGAATCAGCTGCAAACAGATATGTTTAATCAGGCTCTGCTAGGTCCAAGTTGTGACCCCGGGCACAGGACCCCCCTGAGCCTCAGTTTCCCGACCTGTAGAAGCGAGATACTCCTACCTTCTGTGTTCTCAGGATCACACTGGAGGCTTCCTGGCAGGGTCGGGGTGGGAATGCAGGTGACCTGAAGCCCTGAGTGCAGCCTCCCAGGAGCCTCTCTAGCCTGCCAGGGTTCATTTGTACGTCTGTCTTCCTAATGCCATGCAAACAGTTCCCTCTCCCTCTGGTCACCCCGGGGGCTCACCAGGGTGTTGAGTTCTTGGCTCTGGTCCTGGTGTGCTGGGTCGGTCGTCTGGCGGGGAGCAGCATGTCTGAGGGGCTGGGCCTGAGGGTGGTGGTGGTGTCACTACAGGTCCCCATGTTGAGAACTCTTGGAATGCTTGGCCCCTGGGGCCCTCTGAGGACACAGACCCTTTCCTGTAGTGTCAAACACCTTCCCTTTCCATGTCTGTCCACCCCTCCTCCTAGTACCCTATGGCCCAGAACCTTCTTGCAGTGATAATAATCACACGCTTCCCTTTGTGGTGCTCTACCATTTTTATTCCTCAGACCCTCCACCTCCCTGTAAGATGGGAATGAACTGGCCATCATCTCCCAGAGAGGGCAGGGGGCGTGCCGAGGCCCACTGCTGGGACTCATGGCCTTTCCACCCACCCCCGATCCCCACCTCTCAGCCCTGCTCACAGTCTTGGCTGAATTTTGCCTTGCAGAGGCATGTCCCCTGCAACTGGGAGTGGGAAGCAGGTTGAGAGGAGGTGGAAGTAGCAGAGCCTAGGTCTCCAGGGTGAAGGGTCCTGGGTTCCCGCCCCCGGAGATTGGGGTGCTGCGGGCACAGGGCCTGCCCTGTTCGCAGAGATGGAAACTAAAGTTTCGGGAAGGGCCATGAGTACAGGGTAGAGCGAGTTGGGCTCTGTCCCTTTGTTCTCCTCACCCTCTCAGCCCCCCAGGGCTCTGAGGGCTCAGGTTAGGGAACTCCATGGGGCTGTTTGGGACCTGGCTGATCAGGACTGGGGCTGAGCCACTGTGGGCTGAGGTCAAGTCCAGCTGCTTCGGCATCTGAGGGGTCTGTGAGTGGCTCCAGAACCCCTTCCCGTGATACAGGCCCAGCCTGCTGGGGAAGGGGAGTCTCAGGGGGGCAGGTTATGTCCCTAGCTCTGCCTGGCACTCCCAGAATGGGGGGGAGGCCAAAGCTGAGGAGAATGTGCAGGGGAGGGGATGGGCCGTTGTTGATGGCTGCTGGGGGACACTGTGGGCAAGAACGCAGGGTGTGAGCCTCTCAGGGAGGCCACAGGGAGGCGGGCTCTTGGCCACAGATGGTGAGGGGTGAGCAGGGGGGAGGCGGAGCTGGGCTGGCTACCCGGGCGGCCTGCCTTCCTGGGTGGGTTTTGCCTGAGGTTTCTCCGGGGGCTTCCTGCACAGACCCCAGAGGGCCTGAGGTCTGTGGGTTGGAGATGTGGCTGCGCAGGGGGCTCCCTTCGCCCAGGGTCTGTCTCTTTCTCCCCCCACCCACTCCCACCCACTCATTCTCTGTCTCTCTTTCCTTACCTCTGGGTCTCTGCCCTCTCTTGCCTCTCTCCCCCTGCCCAACCACACCCCCCACCTCAGTCTACCCTCCAAGTACCTCTGAAGCCAGAACGTCTCTCTCGGGGTGCCAAGGACCAAGGCCACCCTGGCTGAGTCTGCCCAGGCTCTGCTCCTGGGCGATCCCAGAGGACCTGACAGCCCCAGGGCCCTCGCTCCATGGATGTGGACCCCTGACAGGCTGTGCCCCAGACGTCAGCTGTCTGGGCTGGTTAAATGGCCCTCGCCCTGCCTGGGAACCTAGGACTTGGGCTCTACTTGCTGTACGGGAGGACTGCCCTTCCTGCCAGCCTCGGAGGCCCTGGAAGCCTACAGCCCACTGTGGATATGGACTTCTCCAGGCCACACCTCCCTGAAGCTGGGAGCCTGCCCCAGGGAAGGCCTGGCGAGCCTGGAACCTGGGGCCCGTGTGCTGGTGAGGTTGCCCTGGACATGCCACATGTCAGAAGCTCTCAAGATGCAAGCAGAGGAGACTTGAGAGCTGGTCTTGGACACAGGGAGAGACGGGGGCAAGGCTCAGAAGATGCCACCAGCAGAGACAGGGCGTCTACAGAAGGGAAGAGGCGGGTGGGGAGGGGTGGACAGAAGGAGAGAGTGTGAGACCCCAGAGAGCCCTGCCCTTTCCTTCTCACCTGGGCTGAGCTGCTTTAGCTGGGTCTCCGCCAGGAAGATCCCCCTCCCCCTGCTCTTGGAATTAAACACTCGCTCCTGCCCTCTACCCTTGGCCCCATCTTTTCTGTGTTTTCACCTAAGGACCCACGAGAGAGAGAGTCCCCATACCCATGCGTGCAACGATTTCCTGTACTGTGTCTCAGTCATCCACCCTCTTTGACTCTGACTCTGTCCCTCTCTCTTCCCATCAGATACCCCTAGAGCCAAAATGGCTCTCAGGCCTAGTGGGGCTAAGAACTGTAGCCTCAGGAGGCAGTACTATTAGCCGCACATCTGTCTGATGCCCACCCTACCTACCTGTGTGGAGGAGATTAGGGCCACCAGGTAGTGCTCTGAGAGAGTCTATGCAGGAGAGTCTCCTGGGAAGGCTGTTTGGAGGAGGTGGCATCTCGGCTGCCCTTTCTCTTTCCTCCTGAACCCAATACCTAGGGAGAGGATGCTGTGACTGAAGAGCCTGCCTGATGCCATGCGGGGTCCCTGACTAGAGTCCCCTTCCTTCTCCCTAGTTGGCTCCTGGGGGCCCACACTTATCACCCAGCCTCAGTCCCGTATGAACCCCAGCCCTGGCCCAGGGCTTAACCCTTTGTTAGCCACCTGCCGCAGGGCTCTGCGATGGCTGTGAGAGCTGCTCTCTGGTGCCTAGTGAGGTTCCAGAGTATCTTCAGTTGGTTGGGTTTGGAGGCTGGGCCGTGAAGCCCAATGAACTTGGGTTGGGCCTTGGCGAGGCTATTTTAGTTTCCTATCATTTATAAATGTGTTTCTGCAGGCTGTGTAGCGTGACGGCAGAGCGTCGAACTGGTGGGGTTCAAGTCCGAGCTCTATGGTCTGTGTGACCTTGGGCAAGTCCCTTTCCCACCCCACACCTCACTTTCTTCACCCATAAACTGGGGTTCACAGCAGTAGTCACCTCATCCGGCCAGGATGAGGCAAGGATGAGCAGAGCCACGCGAAGCACTTAGCACAATCTCTGGCAAGTAGTAACTGCAGAAATGTCAGGTTTTGTTATTCAGGACCCAAGACTATGTTCTGAGGTGCATGTCTTGTGTCTCAGAGGGAGAGCTGGAGGCTGGGTGCTCTTGAAAGTTATTGTGTTGGATTCCACGCATTGTCGTGGGCATGGCTCGGGGTGGGAACCCTGAGTGGCAGTGGCCACTTGGGAGCCCCTGGGAGGGCAGCCCCTCAGGCCTTCTGACCCATGGGCCATCCTAGAGGAGGCATGCTGTCCTCTTTCAGGTCGCCTGTGCTGGTCAGGCCCGGGTGCGTGTCCTGGTGTTTCAGCCTGCCTCTCTGCACCCACTGCCGTCACCGCTGGCTAGTGTGGGGTACGGGTTCTGAAACGCTTGTGTGTGAAGCCTGCAGATGCCTGTCCCTGTCCCTGGTTGCTCTGATTCTGTGAGCTCAGGACCCCAGGAACGGCCCCTCTAACGCCCGGCTCCAGTGACCTGGGTAAGGATGCTTGGTGGTAGGGAGCAGTATCACAAAGTGGGCAGGACACTGGATTCCAGAGTCAGAGGGTCCAGAGGAACACAGGCTCAGCTGGGCCACCATCTGTCCTGTGACAAGGCCCAGTGCCACCACCTTCCTGAGCCCCGGAGGTCCCACTTGTAAAGCAGGGACGATGAGGCCCCTCTCTCCACCTCAGACTGGGGTGGGCCTGAACAAGGCAAGGTTAACGAAGCATCGCTCATGTGGGGTTGCTTCCATAGGCGGTCATGTCATTCATCTGTCCCCCTCTGCCTGACATCTGTTTCATGATCTTGGGGACAACAACCTACCTGGGGCAGTTTGCAGGAAGCTCTGTGTCCTGCATCTCAAGGGATGGTCTTCATGCACACTCTCCTCCTGCCACGGGAGGACGGGCATCATTTTGCCTGACCCTTCCCACAGTCTCCTGTCTCTGTATGCTTCCCTCTGAAGGCTTGGCAAGCTGATTCCTCCTTCCTGGCCAAGCCTTGATGTGCCCATTTTACAGATGAAGACACCGAGGCTCAGGGTTGGTGGGCAACTTGCCAAAAGTCACACAGCTCAGTGAGATAGGGCTTGGCACTGAGGTGTCTCTCAATCCAGAGGCCATACGATGACCTGGTTCATCATTCTCTCCCCTGCCATGGGGCTGGGGAAGGGGCTAAATTCTGAAGGCCTGTCTGGGAATTCAGGTCTTCCTGCTAGAGCCCCTCAAATCTGGGGCTCCTGGACAGCCTCTCAGCTAGTTCTAAATGTCCCTCTAACTTAGGGTTTCCCAAACAATAATGCTGAATGTACCCAGTGCGTTAGGATGGTTGGTTATCTTCTCAGCCCTTGGGAACAGAGGCCTGGGCTGGTCACCTTGGACCAGGTGTGGTTCTGTCTGTCTACCTCAGGGTACCAAACAAATATGTCTACTTGTCTACACGTGAAACAGGTTGGGGAGCCCTGCTGGCTCTAAACAATTCCCTCCCTGCCCCCACCAAACATACTAAGCATGTACATTCCCCGGATGGATGGGGGCTCATGGTCCTCCCTGGACCTCAGTCTCTTTGTCTGAGAAATGGGGATGAAGTAAGTGATGTCAAAAGCATCCTTCTAGTGTTGTGGATCAGAGTGTGTAAGCCCTAGAACCAATGTTGGGAGGGAGCAGGGTCTGCCTGGGGCCCAAATAGCCTGCAAAGAAGGCCAAAAACAGTCCAGAAAGGGAGCTGTGGGGAGGGAGAAGTCAGGGGCTATGGCTCAGCCTCAATTTGAGTCTTTGGCTGTGTGGTGCCAGGTAGGGAGGCTGGAAGGCTTAAAGTGTCTGCTCTTCCTGATGCTGCACCCTCTGTGCCAGTGGCCTCTTCTTCATGGCCTTCTGGGCTCGTGGCCTTAGACAAGTCAGTGAACCTCTGAGTCTCAGTTTCTTTATCTGTTAAGTGGGAATAACAATATCTCGGGGTAGGGGATATTATAGAGAATAAATCAGACAGTGGGAATGGTATGATGCAAACTCCTCTGCCACAGTCTGGCCAGGGGTGGCTGCTGTCTACATTCCTGTGGTACCCCTGGCCTTTTTCCCTCAAATGCCAGAAGTCCACCCCAGCTCCAGGTGTTAAGGTCCTCAAGAGAACCAGAGCCTGTCACCCCGGCCTGTGGGGTCGTGTGGTAGGAGCCTTGGAGTCTCACTGGGCCTCAGAGTCTGCAGCTGTAAGACTAACAGGAGGGCTTGGGGCTTCACAGTCCTGTGATTCCTGGGAGGAGTGAGTGTCTTCTGACCCCGGTTGGCAGAGGTGGTGAGATTTTTACCCCCAGGTAAGAGATGAGACGTGGGAGCTCAGGGAGATTCAGTGGCTCAAGGTCACACAGCTAATAGGAAGCAGAGCTGGGATTCAGACCTAGGTCTTAGGAGGGAAACGTGAGCCTAATCATGTTCGGTGGCCTCGTGATTTTCCTGCTGCCCAGAGAAACAGCTTTTTACTTTTTCTTTTCTGTTTTAACAACAACAACAACAACAAAAGGTAAGAGCAGAGAATGAAAAATACGATAGTGAAGAGGTCAAAAAGCCAGCCCCTGGAGCTAGCTGAGGTTTCAGGAAACATATCACCTGTTACACATGAAAACAAACACAGCCACCTGTGGCCAGCCTCTTTTTTATGGGTGATCAGGACAAAGTCCAGAGAACTGGAGAGCTGAGTGGCTGAGGACTAGCTTGCAGGTGGAGAGCCCACAGGTAGGCGGGCTTCCAGAACAGAGCAGCCAGGCCAGGCTTTCTCATTCTACCTTCTGCCCCAGCAGGCGACTGAGCTCACGTGGTGCGATCAGTTGTCGACTCACCAAACTGGCTAGACCTCTAGGCCTCTGGCAGGCCCCTGAGGCATAGCCAGAGGCTCAGAGACAGAGGCTCTGCCCATGCGCAGGACAGAGGCCCTGTTCCTTAGGTCGCCCAGCCCTGCCCTGTTCAATCCCCACCCTGTGGCCCAGGCCTGCCCTGCTTTACCCTCACCCTCTTGCAGGGGACCAGTAGCCGTCACCAGCAGCCGCCACCCTCTGGCATGGAGGCCTCCAGGCCATGCATACATTTGGAGGCCTAATCAAGCCCCTCAGAGGGCTTTGGACTGTTGGTCGGGAAATCAACAACTAACTTCTGGATAGTAATTGTCATTATTGGTCGCATTTATTTGACACTCCCTGGGTGTCAGGCCCTTGGCAGATGCTAGTTCATATAAGCCCTGCCATAGTTCATTAGTAAGTCCATCTGACAGGTGGGGAAGCTGAGGCACAGTGATGAAGCGATTCCTCGAAGCCACACAGCTGGTAAGATGTGGCAGGTTTGGCATCCTCAGGCAGGGAGAGTGGGAGGAGCGGCCAGGGTGACCAGCATGGACTGAGCCCTACTAGGTACTGGCTGGATTGTGGTTCCTCTTCCTACCTGTGTGTGGTGGGTGGGTTTAGTTTTCCATCTGCTGAGAAAGGGGCAGTGCCACAGTGTTTCCCCAGGTTATGTGGCTGCTTTGCTGCAGCTCCGGGAGGGTTAGGGTGGAGGTGGGGGTAGGGGAACCCAAGGTTGCAGTGTGAGTTTCCTGTACCTGCATGTGCAGAAGGAAGGCCTGGTGAGCCAGGGCAGGGCAGCAGGTGCACTGGGCCCGTCCAAGTCCACCACTGTGTGCTTAGGCTTGATCTTTCGGTGTGACTTGGAGGCTCTTGCTCTCCATCCCCTCTGAGAAACGCAGTGATTTGGAAGGTCTTCTGCAGAGTGGATATTGCTCCCCGGAATAAATGACCCCAGAGGGCGTGAGCCTCCAGGAAGTTGGAGTTGGAGCAGAGGTGCAGGGAGCTTCATGGGAGATTCCCTCAAGCCCACCTACATCTCCTTCTGAGCAGAGGGACCAGGCCGTGCTGGAGACTGGGCTTGTGGCAGTGGGTCTCAACACATTAGAATCCTCTGGAAAACTTAAAAGATCCCAATGCCTGGTCCGTACCCCAGGCC
The DNA here is from genome assembly GCF_048164855.1 of Canis lupus baileyi. NCBI lineage: Eukaryota > Metazoa > Chordata > Mammalia > Carnivora > Canidae > Canis > Canis lupus. The sequence goes on from NC_132858.1 coordinate 11,572,163, forward strand.
AATTTAATCAAGATCCCAGGGAAGGGGGCCCAGGCATGAGCAAGTTGTACAGCCCCCAGGGTAATCCTGACCTATAGCCGAGATAGGAGATCAGCGGCTGCTCTAAGGCAACTGGGGGATGAGGGAATTAGGAACCTCTTGGCTTTCTAGGGTTTGTGACCCCCTGAAACCTGACAAAGGCATGTGCATCTAGAGAGAGTTCACAGCTTCCACCAGCTTCCACCTCTTTTCTAGAGGAGATTAAAATCCATTCTTGGGAGTAAGCAACCACCCCTTCCCATAAACCAACAATGTCATTTTTAAAGACTGGAAATCTCCAGTTACTGGATCAAGGTTGGTTTGTCCCATCACCTCTAAGCAATCTTTCCTGACCTCCCCAGACACCCACTTCCTTTTCCTTCTTTCCGCAAATACATACGGTGTGCTTAGCCCATGCTTGGAACTGCTTGGGGCTCAGGGATTGTGGCGAATGTGAACGGCCGTCCCCTGGAGGAGCCGTGTTCTAACGGGGGCTCTAGACACACTCGAGAACCCGTAAGCTAATCGCAGTGAGTGGGCCATGTGACAGGCCCCGGTGTCAAGGATGCTGTTCCTTACAGTGGGCAGCGAGCCTCCCTTGCTCCCTCCACCTGTACCCCTCACCCCCACCCCGAGATTCTGGTGACTTGGTCTGGGCAGAGTCAAGGGCCTGGATGTTGGCATGTTTTGATTCTACTGTGCAGCTGGAAGCGAGGCCTGCCGTGTGGATCAGGTGTTCAGGGGAGGCCTCTGGGAGGAGGGAACTTGGCCCATGGGAGGAGGAGGAGCCAGCGGAGGGCTTTGGGGGGAACACTGAGCTGAGAAGCAAGAGAAGAGATCAGCAAGAGAAGAGAGTAGCCTTAGGAATGCGTGTGTGTATGGGAGGGGGAAGTGCTGAGGACAGAGGAGCAGCGGGCAAACCAGGCAAGGCCCTGCCGGCTCCATAGGAGCCTGGATTTTATAGGGACCATGTCGGCTACATCACGGTTACAGGGTTGTAGGCAGGGGAGCGACAAGGTCTGGTTTACAATTTTCAAACCCCTTGCCGTGTGAATAAGGGATTGGGGAGGATAGGAGTGGAACTTGGGACCCTCAGGGAGCTGCCCTGGTCCAGGTGGGAAGTGGGATTTGGGGCCCCGGCAAAGCGCTGGACTAGAGGACACAGTTTTGGGCTGTGGGATGAGAGGGAGCATGGGTGAGTGTGGCTTTCAGGTGTTTGGTCTGGGCCAGCAGGGGGGTCGCGCAGGGGCATCCCCAGCCCCTCCCCCATCTGCAACCCTGCAGCTCTTAGAATCCTTAGCACCAGCCCCCAAGGTATCCTTGAGAGCTTCTGGTTTGGCATTTCCTAAGAGGTGCTCCATGTGGTATTGAGGGCTATTAAGTGTAAAAATCGTTTGAGTTCAGCAGTGCTTGCTGCCGAGCATTCTGGAGATGTTAATAGGCTGATGTGCCGGTGGCTCCTGGGGAGAAGTGGCACTCCACCGACTGGGTAACAGCAATACCTTCTGTTCTTAACAGCGCGTCTTCTAGGACTCGTACTGAGGAGCCACACCCGAAACCACTGCTCCTGTCCCAGCCCGTCGTTGAACAGGTGAGGCGGCAGGCCCAGGGCGGGCAGTCACCGTGCTGTGCCTCGAACCCCGTGCTCTGCTAGAGCAGGGACTGAGCCTGCACCTCCCCACTTTGGGCCTGCAGGTGCCACGGCATCACATAACTCTTTTCCCCCCCACACTGTTTAGGACACGCAAGTTCTAGGATCAGGCTGGAGGGCTGCTACCCCATCCTCCCAAGCCTCCTACCCTACAGGTGCAAATTCACAGGCCCCGACACAGACAAGGGGTTCTCTTGAAGACACCAGCTCTTCCCCAGGCCCACTTCCTATACTCAGGGTCTTCGAGGAAGGTGAAGGAGCCTTGGCAATGGGTCCTGGCAGTTAGGGCTGGCTCTGAGGGTGCTCACCCCACAAAACCCCCACCCCACCCCTTGGGTGAGGACAGAAGAGGCCTGAAAATAGAGTCTCAGCTGACTCAGGGGCAGAGGGTATCAGTCCCCTTTCAGGTGGCTGAGCACTTGAAAGTTCTGGTGTTTTACATGGAAGTGTCTCTTCCCTTCACTCCTCCATCTTTCCATCTCCCCATCTCTCCATCTCTCCTCCATCTCTCCATTCTCCTGTTTACCATCCCTCCAACTAGCCATTGCTCCATCCTTCTATTCCTCTATCTCTTAACTCCCCATCTCCTCATTCCTCCAACCCTCCATCCATCTTTCCATCATCCTACCATCCAGCCATCGCTCCATAGATCCATCCCTCTATCCCTCCATCTCTTCATGCTCATGTCCACCCATTCTTCAATCTAGCCATTGTTCCATCCTTCTTTTGCTCTATCTTTTCATTCCCCATCTATTCATTCCTCCATCCCTCCATCCCTCCATCCAACTATCCATCCATCCAGGCAGCCAGCCAGCCAGCCATCCTTCCATTCCTCTATCTCTTCATTCCCCATCCATTCATTCCTGCATTCCTCCATCAATCTACCCATCATCCCTCCATCTAGTTATCCCTCCATCCCCCATATCCCCATCCATTGCTCCATCCAGCCACCCATCCCATCTTTCATTAGGTAACATTTGCTGGGGGCCCACTTTGTTCTCATAAATAATACATAGTCTTTCCTCTCAAAGTATCACAGTTCACAGGGCAGATGGGACAAATAAGTAGAACATTACTGTACAGCATCAGGAATTAGAATAGCAACTTCCATTTACTGAAAGCCTACCACATGCCAGGCATTTTAGCCACATTATCTAATTTAATCTCTGGACAAATATTCCAAATGGATTTTATTTTCCTACTTTTACAAATGAGTAAGGTGAGGCTCAGAGAGGTTATGTCATTGGTCTGCGATCACACAGCAAGGAGATAAGAGAATCACATTTGTACCCAGGCAGTTGAACACCCGAGCCTGTTCTGGGAACTGATCCAGTCGCCAAAGCTATTGGCAGGAAGCAGAGAGGGAGTGTGGCTAACCAACATGTGTGTTGGCAGGGACAGGCTGACGGTGGTAGAGACAAGGCTGGCTGGAGTAGGAGGTTTCCTGGAGGTGATATCTGAAGTCAGTCTTGAGGAAGGAGTAGGAGTTAGTAAAATATCAGCACAGTAATTTCATTGCATGAATTGATTTGGCGTAAAATTATATATTTGGTCAATTTCAATTGCAGTTGCTTAGAAATGGTCGATTTACCTGCTATACAGTATAACATCAAGTAAGTATGGCCTTCCTATTGCTCAGACAGCTGTCAGTGGCTGTTCTGGAAATTTCCAATAAAATGCGCACGTGTGCCGTTCCCTTGTGTTGTCGGCGGTCCATATAGCTGGCAGGAAAGCCTGGGAAGACCCCCCAGTGTTTACAGAAAGTGCATACATGGAAGCAATACACTGGGAGACATTCCCTTTGTTCAGTTTTGTTGGCAGATGAAATCCTTGCCCCTTACTCCTTCCAGAAGTGCTGATGAAGGCCTGCCCCTGCTCTGGCCCACTGAGCCCCCCTGTGCCAGCACTGACCTCACTATCTGTTTATAGCGGTGGGTTCAGTTGGGGCCCTCACTCTACAGGTGAGGGGCCTGAGGGCCTGGAAGTCCCCCTTCCCTGTGCCCATGTGCTGGCAGAGCCAGTGTTTGAACCCTTATCTGGGGGGCCTTTGTCTTCTCCCTCTTGTCTGCAATTCCTTACATTCAGTTCTTGCCACCAGCTCGCTTTCCCCCAGGATCTCAAGCTGAAGGCGGTCCTGACCCTTGCTGCCTCTTACAGACACTCGTGTGTACCTCATTGGGTCCCCTGCATTGGGGACATCAACCAGGGGGCATGGCTGTGTGCCCCCGCAACTTTATTTAGGGCCATTATGGTGTGAATTTTGCGTGCTACAAAAAATCTTTTTATTTTCCCAACTAGTTAAAAATGCAAAATCTGTTCTTAGTTCACAAGTTGTACAAAAAAAATAGGTGGCGGGTTGGATTTCATTTAGAGACCCAGCTGGCCACCCCTTGCCCTACAGCAGTGCTTATTCCCATCTCATGTATGAGAAGACTGAGCCTCAGATGCCCCCCGACCCCCTGTCCCAGGCCCTCTGAATCCAACTTTGTGGGGGAGGTGGTCCCATCGTGGCACCACCTGGGCATGTTCTCAGCCTGAGCTGACCCCCTGCCCTCCTTGGAACTGCCCATCTTCTGCTCCGTGGTGCTTTGAGGGGGAAAGTCTGGACATGGAGGGAAGAGAGCCTTTGCATCCTTGGATACTGGCTAACGTGCCCTGGAGCCGCCACCCCAAGCTCTGGTTCCCAGCGCCTTCTTCTCCCCCAAGTGATTCCGGGTAGCCTCTGGGTCTGCCCAGATGGGCCAAACTGCCTGCCAGTCCTGGGGCTGCCTGGCTTCTGTTCTAACATCCCAGCTGCCTCCTGGAGAGGATGGGGCAGCCTAAGGGGTGAGGCGGCCTGGGTTCTGTCCTTGCTGGTCAATGTGCTGGTGATTTGGGGCCAGCTCCTTCACCCCTCTGTGCCTCTGTTTGCTCCCAGGACACCAAAGGGGCTTTGCCGGATGCCTAGTACAATTTGTGTGAGTGTCCGAGACCAGCAATGTTGGTCAGAGTCTGGAGCATCAGGGGATACCCACTTAGCACCTCCACTTCCTTTTGCCCACTTGGGAATCCCAGCCATCCCCACAGATCCCTTTATACCGTCAAGCCCACCCCTGCTTGTGAGCTGTGTGACTTGGGTGGTTACTTCACCTCCCTGAGCCTCCCCCTCACCTGCTGGGCACAGGAGGATTAAGGGGGATGCCCGACACAGTGGCTGCCTGGACTCGATGCCATTCGAGGGCAGCTACTCCTCCTCATTCCCTGGGCCCAGAACTGACTCTTGTCCACAAACTTCCCTTTTCTGAGCACTCCCAACCCTGTGAGGCGGCCCTGGCAGCCCAGCCTGAGCAGAGGATGTGGGAGCTGAACGTGTAGAAACTGCTTTCCCGTACCCACGAGAAGCAAGCAGCAGTTGCCAAAGACCGTTTGCTACTTCTCCAATTGCACAAAAACCCAGTGCGCACCACTCGGGCCCTTGGCCGCCGCTAGAGCGTAGTTAGTGAGGTTCTTCCAGTAAAAGGGTGACGTTTCTGTAGACTGCTTGGGGTTCAAGCCTGGGTCAACCACTCGGGGCGTCCCGTGTCACTTACTGGGAGGAGACCCAGCCAGGCACACAGGTCCAGGTAGGAATGAAAAACATGCCTGCTCCATGTGAGAATCTTTCCTCTGCTGCTGTTCTGTTCAGCGCAAGTTTCCGAAGAGCCTGTGGCCTGTCAAGCGCTGTGCTGGAGAACAATAATGCTCCTTTATGTGGACCATCCCCTGCAGGGCTCCCTCGGGCCAGCCTGGGTCCGGGATCACCGATCTCTAGCCCTCCTGACACAGGAGAGTCCTTGTTTTCCCCACTCTGGGTGTGGAGTAGACCCCAGGTGGCATTGCTGAGGCTGGACTTCCCTGACTCCCAAGTCCCAGCTTGGGACCCTTCTTAGACCCAAGCCTTGGACCCTGGTAGACCGGAAGAGCCATTCAGTCAAATCTTCCCATGTAGCACTTGAATCCCCCCAAATGATCTATTCAGACTTTGCTTCCATGCCACTCGTGATGGGGTGCTCATTACTACCCAGACAGCCTTTTCCTTCTCTGGACAGCTTTGTTTTATGTTGTGCCCAAATCTGACCCACAGCAAGGGGTCAGATCTCTAATTGAGATGTCAGAGAACTGGACTCCCTTAAGCCCTCTCCCCTATCCCTGGAGCTATAGAAAGTCAAAGCTGAGCTCCCCCTGGCAAGGATGATGGAAGATTATTATTTCCAGAAAAGGCAGAGGGGACCTCCTTATGGACAGGGGATGTTCACAAGGCTTAGGACTGTGAGTTTTACCCTTTATTACCCTTGCAGGAGGAAGAAGGGGTGAAGCCTGCCCCTCAGCCCTCCTTCCCTCTGCTCTGTGGCCTGCTCCCCACCTCCCCTCCCTTGGGGCCTATGGGAACAGGACTGGGCCTCGTGCCTGCTTCCCTACCCCCAAGCCCAGCTCTGCCCAAGCAGCTGTCCTATGCAGCTGTCCTGGCCTCAGCTGCCCAGCGCTGGCTCCCATCACCCCACAGAGCTGAGAGCTGGCTGCTCTCATTCCTGGATTGTATGGCTTCAGGGAGGGGTGAGGGCAGCCGGCTTGCAGCTCCCCTCTTCCTCCTTGAGTCCCGCCCTGGCCTGTGGTCCATCAGTGCGGAAAGACAGACACCAGCGTGCTCTAGCATGGTTTGTGTTGTTTCAGAAACATGGGTGTATCACCCAGGATGACAGTGAAGAATTGGAAACAGCCGTGTGTCTAACCATCGAGTGTTGGTTACATGCTCTGTGATGTGTCTGTATCTGGGACTTTAACCCCTAGGATCCTTGGGGGCTCCTGCATGGGTTTTATGGGGCCTGAGAACCCCCGGAAATTATATGTAAAATGCTGCCTGTGCATGAATTTTTCTGGAGGAACCTGACCCTCCAAAATGTTAAATGATCAACAGTATGGAATCCTATGCAACATGTAAAGTTATGTTGTAGAACATTCTTCCAGCATACAGAGACAGTATATTGTAGAATGAAAAAAGCAGGTTACAAATCATGCTATATAGTAAGAGCCCAGTTTTGTTTGAGACCATCTGTGAGACACACATGCTACAAGCATAACTACTAAAATGATGACAGTTTTTTTTTTTTTTATCTCTGGGGTGAGATAAAAATTTTTGTTGGATTCATGTTACTCTGCTGGATGTTCTGTCCGTTGGATGTTCTACAAACTTGTTCCTCTACTTGTTCCCATTGTGAGGAAATGGTGGAAGGAGCACTCGGTCCCTTTTCTGAGAGTCTGGACCACCCTCCCTTCTCCCCCAGCAGCCCCCTGGCCCCAGAGGGGGCTGCAGATCCGTGCCACAAGCTGTGGTCTCTTCTCTGGGTCTCCAGCAGTCACCTGCTAGCTTCCTGGCCTCCTAACTTTGACCAGCATCCATGTGGGTATTTCCAAAGCCCTAGAGGATCTTATGTAATTTCCCTCCAGGCTCCATTCCCTCTGGCCTGGTAGAGGGGCCAGGCCAGACTCCAACTGTCAAAACATCAAGCAACCGAGATGGCCTATAGGCCTACCCTGCCTAGCTGTGTGGCTTTGGGCCAGTCATTCAACCTCTCTGGGCCTCAAGGCGCCATAAAATGGGACCTTATGTTAGCACCTCCCTCTGAGATTGCTGCAAGGACAAGCTGGGATGATTTGGGGCTGCTGGGTCACTGATGCCCATCAGCTTTGTTCCCTTTCCTCTTGGCCCTGACCTACCTGTCTCCTCTCTTCTCGCCAGGGAGCTCCAGGACCGGCAGGATGGGGTCAGCCTGTATCAAAGTCACCAAGTACTTTCTCTTCCTCTTCAACTTGCTCTTCTTTGTAAGTATGACCAGCACCAGCCGACCACCTCCAGCAGAGACTCTTCCCTTGGGCAGCCCAGTCTGAGACCCTGCAGAGGCTCCAGGCCCAGGATGGTGGTGGTAGGGGGTGGTGGGTGGGGGCTGAAGCAGACCATTGCAAATGGAAGTGGGTGGGGCCAGCCAGGAGATCTCCTGGAACTTGCATTCCAGCTGGTTCTGTGGCAGGGCCCTGGGTACCTCTCTGAGCTGTCCCCTCTCCTGGAGCACTAAGGTCCTGGCTAGTCGGGGTTGGAGGTGGGCGTGGATGGGGAAGAGCCCCCTGGGTGTCCCCTCACTCATCCGCAGAGGGTTCCCTGAAATCTTTCGTGCCCTGTGCTGGCTCCCCTGCTCTCCTGCGCCCCCTCTGAAGAATTTGCTGTTATGATCCTAGATTTCAGCAGCCCCTTCCCCCCACCCCCACTGGGGGGGTTGTACCCTCACCTCCCAGACCGTGTGCAAGAGAGGCAGGCTTGAGGCCAGAGTGGGGACACAGTCCCCCTTCCCCAGACCCACCCTGGCAGGCCTCACCGAGTCCCTGAGCCCCAGGGCCGCCCAGATGGAAGCCTGGTGTCCATCTGGAGCTGGTTTTCCTCAATTTTCCTCTCAGGCCTGGCACTGACTGACTCCTTTTGCTTGCAGTTGCCAGGATGATGATGTGTGTGTTTGAGTGTGTATGTGAGTGAGAGTATGTGTGTGAGTGTATGAGTGTGGACACATGAGTGTATGAGTATGGATGTGTGTATGAGTGTATGAGCAATCGGTGTGTGAGTGTGGGGGGTAGGGAGGAGACTGATGCATGTGTGAGAGTACATGTTAGTGTGCACGTGTGTGAAAGTACATGCGTGTGTATCTGTGAATGTATGTGATGGGGCAGGGGGGAGAGTGATGCATGTGTGTGTGCATGCATGTGTGTGAGTGCATGTGTGTGAATGTGCGTGTATACATGAGTGTGTAAGTGTGATGGGGCAGCAGGGAGTGGCCCAAGAGGCCTTCCTGGGCCCCGGGGGGCTTGGGGGCTGTGTCTCCTCTGTGTTGGTGGTTCAACCTCTAGCATTTAAAAATCAGGCTGAAAAACAGGATGTTTTTATTATGATCTGATTTTATTTTAAAAAACTATACACACATATGAAGATATTTTGAGAGGAGAAGATGCCTCTTCTGACAGGGATTCTTGAGAATTTGGATTTTCTTCTGCATGCCTCTCTACATTTTCCAAATTTTCCACAATGGACATGATTTCCTGGGGAAAAGGCATTACATAGGGTTGTAGACAGTTTGGGAAGTAATCGTTCTTAATTCCCCCTCTAACTATAACCCAACACACAGGTGCTTACAAGTGTGCTCCTGGCACATGCAAACCCACACACGTGCACGTGCACACGCATGCATCCAGACCTGCCCTGCCGGTTGTCCACACTGGCTCTGGCCCCAGCCCCCTCCTCGGGGACAGTGCTGAGGCCTTGTGTGGCTGTCATCCAGCCAGATCTGGAAGCCACCTAGGGCAGGGCCTGGGCACCTAGGCTTCTCTGGCTTGACAGTCAGCTCCCTCCTGGCTGGGCCAGGGCTCTGGGAAATGGTTGCCCATACAGCCGGAGCCAAGCCTTCCCTGGCAAGTGCGTAGCTCCTGGGCCTCAGCCTGGCTTCAAGGCCACCTGGTCAGGACTGGGGAACAGGAGGGTCGGAATGCTGTGCTTCTATCCCTGGGACCCTAGGGATTGGAGCGAGGAGTCTAGGCTATGGCCTAGGAGGTGCGGGGGCTTGCAGCCCAGGGGCACAGCCTGTTCACCCCATGCAGTGAGAGGGAGGGGATAGAGACTTTGCAGAGAAAGGAAACAGGGTTGATGGTTTTGGCCAAGGAGTCCCTTCTCATCCTGCTCCTAGCCTGCCCCGTGGAGCCAGGACTGGAAAAGCTTGTCTCTGGCCAGAGCTTCGGGGGCTGGCTGGCGGGAGTCAGGTGTTAACTCCCTGTGTGCTGGGGCCCAGGATGGCCCCCCAGGATGTGGGGATGGGTGGGGCGGGAGAGGGCAAAGGAGAGACTTACAGGGACATTGTGCATTTGTCCACTCTTTCGCTCATCACCCATTCGCCAACGGGATATTTGACATCTCTGTATTCAGACCCCGATTGTGGGTGCCAGGTGGACACGCCAACAGAAGAGCCATGGTTTCTGCACTTGGGGCTGTATTCTGGGGGTGCGGGATGATGTGGGCTCCAGTCAAGTACTTATTCAAATGGATGATAAAAAGGCGGTTGTGCTAGGTGCTGGGCATGAAGGATACGGCCCCCAGGAGAGCAGAGAATAGGGCAGTTGACCCTGTCGGGATGGTCAGCAAAAGCTCCCTGGAGTTGTAGGTGTGGCGGGGCCGGAGCAGGAGAGGAGAGGGGAGTTCTGGGAGAAGCAGCAAAAGTCCAGCGTGGGGGAGTGGGGCAGAGGGTGGCTCCCCGGGATGCAGGCCGCACCCGCCTTCCAGGAAGGATTCTGGTCTTCGTTTTATGCACAGTGGGAAGTGGTTACATGATCAGACTTGTGGTTTGGAAAGTTCGCTCTGGCTGCTGTGTGTGCTCGTGTGTGCGTACGTGTACACGTGTACATCCTTGCCTGCACCCCTTCCCGGCCCCAAACTCCCCGCAAAATTGCCTCATCAGCTATTCTTAGGTTCACAGAAGCCCAGAGGCTGCTGATGCTGTTCTGGGGAAAGACGCTGGCGTGAGGGTCCTGGCTCCTGGCTGAGCCCGTCGGGAGATTCTGGTGGAGCTGAGGGGTGGTTCATGTGGGGGGTGCCCCATGGTTCCAGTCTTGGTTCACAGAGAAAGAGGGGGCCCTAGTGTCTCCCCCTGTTTTTTTTGGCCGCCTGGCTGGGCCTTTCTCCGGCTGGCCTACAGCCTCCTGGCTGGTCCAGCCATACCAGATGGCAGTCGTTGAACATGAGACCCACAGAGGGACCGACAGGCCAGTGCCTTTTTGGGTGCTTTGAGGCCAGCTGAGGAGGTTAGCTGGGCAGTCCTGGATTTCCATCGACTTGGGGCTGTGTTTGCCCAGAGGGTATTTTCTGCCCTACCCTGTGAGAGCAGAGGTGGGCAGGTGAGGGGCTGCCATAGGGCTCTGAGGTACACAGGAGCAGACTGTGGGCCGGACGCCTGGCCATTGGCCAACCGTGCCATGAGGTGCAGGCTTGGGGTGGGCAGGGCCTCGAGAATCATTGGGAACCAGACTCCCAGGTTCTGTAAAGTCCCCCTTCATCCCAGCAAGCTGTGTCACCTGAGAGGAACCTTTCCCCTCAAAAGCACCTCAGAAGCCTCCCTGTCCCCAGAGACTGACTTTCCAGGTGAAGGCCCAGGACCGGTCCCAAGGGTCCCTGCTGCTAGTGTGCCACCATCTGGCCTGGCTTCCAGCCCCTCGTGGATGGACTGGGTGACCTCTGGCAAGGTTGGGGCCTCTGTTTCCCCCATCTGTAGCATGAGGACAGTAACAGGGTCCACCTGGCAAGGGGGGAGGTGGCGTCAAGTGGCCTGCCGGGAGACAGGAGAGATGTAGGGTCATCATCAGAGATGTAGGGTCATCATCAGCTGCGGTTGTTTTTAAGGGGCCCAGAGGAGCGTAGGGTGAGTGAGGTCCTCGCTTGGGGATGAGAAGTGGCACCACGCTGTGCCTCAGGGCTTTGCTCCCTTTAAAAAGCAAAAAAAAAAAAAAAAAAAAAAAATCACAATACCCATCCCGCCTTTATTTAAAAGGTTGATATTTTATCATGGATTTTAAAATTAATTCTGGTTTTTAAAAAATAATTACTGTAAATTCTTATTAATCTTGGTTGCTGAGTTTTTGGTTTTCATTTTTTATTTTTTGGCATCCTCTTAATTTTTATGCCCAGGGCAAGCATCCTGTTTGCCTTACTCTGGGCCTGGCTCTGGCTTTAATGATGATACTGGCTAGAGCAAGGCTGATGGAGCCCCTTGGGCTGGGGTGCTCACACCACCCCGCAGGCTTTGTCAGTAGCTGCTGGCCTTGCAGAGTAGGGGATGATGGCTGAGGTGGGGACCCGGAGCCTGTGATAGAGGTGGGTGGTGACGTGCTAGGACTCTCAAGGTGGCTGATTCCTGAGGTGGGCTCAGGCCAGGCCCTGGGAGAAGGGCAGCACTGTGGGCCTGATGCAGGATCCTCTACTCCCCAAGGGAACCTGGGCCTTTGCCCACACTGCAGGCTCTTCCCAGCCTTAGCTGGCTTGGTGGGATGTGGATCTTGGCTGGGTTCCAGCTGGGGAGATAGGCTCAGGCTGTGGGCCTTGCAGATTAGGGGAAGAGGGAGGAAGCAGGGAATCCCTGGGCCTACCCCTGCCGCTCGCCCCACACCTGCCTTTCTATTCCTGCCTTTCCAGTGGGTTCATGAGCTCATTCCTTTCCTGAGCATTTAGCTTATAGGCCCCTGGACATACAGAGCTGCGTGCAACCTGACCCTGACCTCAGGGAGCTCACAGTCCACCAGAGAGAGACACACACAGAGCACATTAAATCCAGTGGGAGAGGGGATCCCTGGGTGGCTCAGTGGTTCAGCCCACTGAGTGGCTCAGTGCCTTCAGCCCAGGGCGTGATCCTGGAGTCCCGGGATCGAGTCCCACATCAGGCTCCCTGCATGGGGCCTGCTTCTCCCTCTGCCTGTGTCTCTGCCTCTCTCTGTGTGTGTCTGTCATGAGTAAATAAATAAAATCTTTAAAAAAAAAATCCAGTGGGAGAGGCACCTGGGTGGCTCAGGTCATGATTCTGGGATCCTGGGATCGAGTCCCACATCAGGCTTCCTGCATGGAGCCTGCTTCTCCCTCTGCCTATGTATCTGCCTCTCTCTCTCTGTCTCTCATGAATAAATAAATAAAATCTAAAAAAAAAAAAAAAAAGAAAGAAAGAAAGAAAGAAAGAAAAAAAAAAGCCAGCAGGAATGGCTATTAAGAAGGGTCCAAAGGTAGTTACCACAGAGTAGGGGATCCTCTGTCTGCCTGGGGGGGTCAGGAGCTCTGAACAGCAAGTGGGCTTTGTTGTTCAAGTCCATGGAAGGATTTCTCCAGAGCTTGTTTGGGATGTCCTCAGCCCCTGAGCCAGGCTAGGGTGGAGGGGATGAGCATGGGAGAGGGCCAGGAGGTAAAGTAGAAAGGTACTCCTGGGAGGAGGCTGCACCCCTCAAAGCTAAGAGGCATGGTCTGACCATGTATGGGCATGAGGTAGGGGAGATGGAGGCAGAAGGGGCTCCCCACGCATGGCCCTACTGTGTGGTTGGTGGTGCGTACCAGGACTGGGGGTGTGGGAGTACCTGAGGATGGAGGTGGTGCTCCCCCCCATGTCCTCCCTGGCTGCAGGGGCAGCTGGGCAGGGCCCCCTCAGGCCCCCATTCACTGCTCCTTCTCCTTCCAGATCCTGGGCGCGGTGATCCTGGGTTTCGGGGTGTGGATCCTGGCCGACAGGAGCAGTTTCATCTCTGTGCTACGTAAGGGTCCCTCTGTTCCCCCACCCCTCACCTCCCGCCCCGCCCAGCTGGCTCTGGAGCGGTGGGCCTGGGCAGCAGGCAGGGCAGCTCCTGAGACGTGAGCCTCAAAGCCAGTCACTCTTCCAGCTGACCTCAGGGCCTTGCCCAGGTCCTGTGCTGACCACTCTGCTGTGGGCCCCTCTGCAGGGTTTTTCGGAAAGAATTTTCTCTCCCTCCCCACACAAAGCTGCTGTTGTCTGAAGAACACTGGGGGTTGAGGGAGTCTTGCTCTCCCATCGGGGCCCTTTCCCCGCAGCCCTGACCTTGAGAAAGCCTCTTACATTCCCTGTCCCTCCGTTTGCCAGCTCAGCAAGATGTGGGCAACAGCCCCTCCCCAGTCATTCAGGGAAGTGTAGGAAAGGCCGGGAAAGACTGATTGTCAGGAGTTGATGGTGTGCCTACTGTGCGCCTGGTGCCAGCTAGATGCGTCAGGCCTGTGGACCGAGGGGAAGTCACCAGCCCAGCCTCCGTTGTTTGTGCTCATTGTGTGCCAAGCCCGGGGCCCAGCATTTTGCACATGAAAATTGCCTTAATCCCACAACAGCCCTGCAAGGTATTCTAGTCCCACCTTACAAATGAAGAGATGTGGCTCAGAGAAGTGATGCCCCTGGCTCGTGTTCACAGAGCGTCAGTGATAGGTGTGAGACTTGAACCCCTAGAGCTTTGATCCTAAATGCTGCCCGTGGTAGGGGGAACCCAGCATGGAAGCCCCTTCTCTCACTATTGAAGCAGAAGGAAAGAAGCCCAAAGCACTCCTGCATAGACGACGAGAGCCTTTCCAGGTCTACTCACAGCCTCCCCCAGGAAGCCTGCCAGGCTTGCTGCACTGATCTCATGGGCACCCTGAGGTGGAAGGGAGGCACAGCTGAGGGCCCCAAGTAGCACAGTGATGCCACTCCCCTCAGTGAGTGCATCCTTGGCTCACTTCCCTCCCAGCTGCCGCTGAGGCAGCAGGTTTGGCCTCAGGCCCACGACAGCTGCTTGATTTGAATAAAGCGGAACCAGGCTAGGATGGGTGATGGAGAGGCCACACCTGTCACTGTGGCCCCAGGGGGCCAGGCCTCCCCTCAGACCTGAAAGGAAGCAAGGATGGTCCACCCTCCAGCCACATCCGATGCAGCCTGGGGCTGGCTGTTAGTTCTGCCTCCTTCTGGGGGGCTGCAGACTGGGGGCTTGGGTCTGCATTTCCCACCCCTGCTCCCTATGCCTTCCCAGTGGGGGACACTTGCTCCTCCGCTCTGATTAGGACCAGGCTCCCCCACTTCCTGGCTGTGGCCCACACCCAGTGGGCCCTGAACCGTGGGGCAAAGTCTCAAGGCCCAGCTCACCTGCTGCATCTCTGTCCTCTGCACTTCGCCCCCGGCCGCAGGAACCCTCCTGCTGCCCTTCTGGCCTCCTCCCTGTTTAGTTCGCAAACTCTTGAGCTGCCAGGATCTAGAGGTCCCCTAGATGCACCCGGAATGTTTGCACAAATACAAGGGCCCTGGGCCCACCCCAAGGGATTTGACTCCATTGGTGTGTGGGTGGTGGGCCTGGAGCACTGTCGTTTTTTAAAAACTCCCCAGGTGATTTCCCAGGCAGCCAGGGTGCAGAAGCACTGATCTAGCAGAAGGAAAGATTTGCTAAGAGTCACACAGCACATAAGGGCCAGGGCTGTGACCCAGGACTCCTGACCTGCTCTGATCCAGGCCTGCGTGACACAGCTCTTCCCTCACCTAACTGAAGCCTCACTGAGTCCACAGGGTGAGGTGTCTCTGTCCCCATTAAACAGTGCAGGAAACTGCAGCCACAGAGAGGGAAAGTAACTCATCCCAGGACACACAGCCAGGGGCTGGAGCTGGGATATGAACCAGGCGGCATGGCTCCTGAGCTCCCACACTCCGAGCCCCTGTACTGCAGGGTTCCATAGGTGTCACGCATTCCTGCCTTAACCAGAGGGAGCAAGCGCCATGGTGTGGAGCAGACTCTAGGGCTGGGCTGCCGAGGTTCAGATCCTGGCTCTGCTGCCTGCTAGCTGGGTGATCCTGGGCCAGTTACTTCACCTCTCTCTGCCTCTTCATCTGGAAAATGGGAGTAGGAATAGAGTATATCCCATAAGGTTATGGCGAAAAATTAAATGAGTTAATATACAAGAAGCATTTAGAACAGCTCCTCCTAAATAGTCACCCCTACGTAAGTGATTGTTAAATTGATAATGACATTTTTAGGAAGGAGGATTTAGTTCGATTTTAAAGAGAAAGAAACAGAGGCCAGCGAGGCCAGCGAACAGCTTGCCCGCATTCAGAGCCGGTTAGCAGCAGAGCTGGGATTAGACCCCCTATGTTGTTGCCTCGGGTCTCTTTCATATTGGGCCGCTTCTACCTCGCTGGCACCTGCCGGGCCCGGCAAGACCAAGATGTTTCTGCCATGCACAGCGGAGGGCCCCCCCTTCCTAAGTCAGGTTGCTCAGATTGGGGCCAGCCTGAGACTCCGGGTGAGGTCAAGGACTGGCGTCCACTAGATGTTCTGAGAAGCCGAGACCCCGCGGCCGGGCTGGCCTCCTGGGGGAGAACCTGAGTTGGTGGTCTCAGCCCTGGGGTCTTGCCTGCTGCCCTCCCGCCCCCCTGGCGCTCCCCGCTGGGCTTCAGGGCTCTTAGGGACAAATTAGATTGTAAATCTACCCTCAGCGGCCTGTTGTGGAAATAAAGCAGATGATTCGGATAAAGGGCCTTGTTCTGGCTGGCACACAGCGGATTCCAGGCCGTGCCAAGTTCCTTTTCTCTGGGAGTAGTCCCTGGGAGGAACCCGAACCCGGGAAGCTTAGAAAAAGTAGCACTGGGTGGCTTCCTCCTGACCATGCTGATTGCTGAGAGCAGGGCTGTCAGGGCCTGGAATGAAAGTGGGGGTTCAGTGCCAGGAACCCCCCACTCTCCCCCCAGCAGGGCACTGTCTCCTCCTGCCCACATCCCCGCCTGCCTGGGGGCTCCTGCAGAAGAGCTGGGCGGGAGGCAGCCTTGCCCTGGCACCCTGAGAGCAGAGTGGGCTGGCCAGGGCCCTTCCTGAGCTCCAGAACATCCTGTCTGACCAGGAAGTGGAGCCAAATCAGGCCCTCCTCTCCACCCACCCTTCAGCTTTGTAGTTACTTCTTTAGGGCAGGAACACCCCTGGGTGGCCCGGGGTGGGGCCCTCAGCTTTCCGAGGCCCCCCAGGTTGCTGGCCAGTGTTCTCCTTGCTGACGTCACTCCTGCCAGCTCTGGACATGCCCCCCTTAGGAGAGCACAATAATTTGCAGATTCCAGGTGGTCTTGCAGGAAAAGTCTGTCCAGTTGTGATGGACCCAGGAACCTACATCCCTAAGAGGTTCCCCTGATCTGCTAATGCACTCCAGGATGCTCTCCAGCTTTCTGGAAACATCCTGCCCCAGCTGCCTCCTGAGGGTGCAGGGGCTGTGGTGGGAGGAGTCTGCAGCCCCCTGCCAGTGGGGGAGGCACATTGACCCTGGCGCTCCTGGCATATGACCACCCCTGGGTAGAGCGCACCTCGTCCAGGTGGGCTGAGAGTGGGGGTGAGCCACGACCTGTTCTGGCAGGGGATGTGCTGGGCTTCTTGGGAAATGCTGGTCCAGTGCCCCGACCTCCACCCACCTGGTGGGCTCTGTCTGCCCACGGCCCTGAAGAGGGTCCCTTGCCATTGGGCCCCTCCCTCCATGCCTGAAGCATGTCACCTGTCGGACTCACGGTGGCCCGTTCTGTCTCCTTCAAATACATCAGCCTCACTCCTTCCTCCTTGCTGTTCCCACTGCCTGGAACTCCTCCCCCTCTCAGATCTTCACTAGGGCTGCGTCCCCATTCTCCTCTCAGCTCAAATGTCACCTGCTCAGTCCAGCCTTCCCCAGCCACCAGCCCACTCCCTGCCCCACGGCTCTCTACATGGAGCCGGCCTCTGTGTCTGTGTGCAGCTCTTCCCACAACCAGGAGATCTGTTCCAGGCACTTATTGTCTCTATGCCCCCACCCCACTGAATGGCAGCTCCTTGGTGTGGGGACCTCCTCACTCCAACTTCTGTATCCCCAGCAGCCAGCACCCAGTCTGGCCCACGGTGGGCACCTGGTAAACTGGTTAGCTGAATGAATACGCGCCTGTGTCAATAGGTGTGTCCCATGCGTCAGGGGAAGGAGCCTGCAGGTCTCTAAATCCCAGCCCCGCCCTGGGCCCCCACCTCTCTGAGCCTCAGTGAAATGGCTGGGCCAGTGCCTACCAGACAGAGCTATGTCAGAGCTGGGGTTGGTGTGTGTGGAGCCCTAGGGACACAGGGAGTGGGTGGGACAGCCTGGTATTTACCGTTATAGGGACAGGGAGGAAAGCAGGCCTTTAAAGCCTGTGACCTCAGCAGGGGGTGAACCTTCCAGGCTGTGGTTCATTCATTCAGCACACCTTTCGGGCGACACTTTGCTGTGCCAGACGCTGTTAGGAGTGCGGTATAGCTAGGGGCTCAGCAGGGATCAAAGTCCCTGTCCTTGTCCAGTTCACCTCGAAAGGTGGGGTCGCAGACAAGAACAGCAGTAAAACGTAGCTTTTGCAATCCTAAACACCAAGGAGAAAATTAAGAGGACTGGGGATTAGGATAGATTGGGGGTGGAAGGGAGAGAGGGCACACATCCACAGGAGGGATGCGGGGGGAGGGAGCAGGGTCCCCGTGGGTGGGGCAGGGGTGGGGGGCTGACCCCAGTGCTCTGACTCCAAGGGGAGCGGTCCCAGACCTTGGGGCCCTGCTCCTGGTGGTGTGCCTGGCTGATCAAATGCCCTTCTTTCCACCCCAGAGACCTCCTCCAACTCCCTCAAGGTGGGGGCCTGTGTTTTCATCGGTGTGGGTGCCGTCACCATGTTCATGGGCTTCCTGGGCTGCATCGGTGCCATCAAGGAGGTCCGCTGCCTGCTGGGGCTGGTGAGTTCCCTGTTCACCAGTGGGGCCTATGCTACCCTGGGCCAGCTGTGAGGTGGGGGCACCTGCAGGGGGCCATGCAGCTGACTCCATGCTGCTCTGTGTTCCAGTACTTTGCCTTCCTCCTCCTCATGCTCATCGTCCAGGTGGCCGCTGGAGTCCTCTTCTACTTCAGCACAGGCAAGGTAAGCATCCTTCTGGCTGGGCTGGGCTGGGCTGAGGGAGAGACAAAAAGGCCTCTTAGTTGTCACAGACAAACTCATGAGGTGCCCAGCAACTCCCTGCCCCACCACCCTGGGTCCTTCGGTCCCTGTGACCTGCTGGGATATAAGGGGGGACAGCATCTTGGGTGGAGTCGCTGCTGGGCCTGCACACAGCTCTACCCCAGCACTTTGTAGCTGTGGGGCAGCGGGGAAGCCACTCGCCTCTCCGTGCCTGTCTCACCTTTCTGCAAACGAGGGACAGTGATAAATTTGACTTCCAACGTTCTGGCGAGGATTCCGTGAGATTATCTTAGTAAAACACAGCACAGTGCTTGACATGGTAAACGCCCAATAAATGTTGTTTTTCTTGTTTTTATTCAAGCACCTCAGCAAGTACTAAATCCATGTCACTCATCCACAGATGAGGCCCAGGGAGGAGACTGTCAAGAAAGAGATTAGTTTTGTGGGGCACCTGGGTGGCTCAGTAGGTTAAGCGTCTGCCTTTGGCTCAGGTCATGATCCTGGGGTCCTAGGATGGAGCCCCGCATTGGGCTCTCTGCTCGTTGCGGAGCCTGCTTCTCCCTCTCTCTCTGTCTACTGTTCTCTCCAGCTTGTGCTCCCTCTCGCTCTGTCAAATTAAAACAAAAAATTAGTTTTGTATCACAGAGAAGGCACTCAGCTTTAAGAAATAGAAAATCAGGCTGACTGCGGCTTCAACTCTAAAGACATTTGCTGTCGACTTAACCAGAAGTTGGGTTGGACTCTCAGGGACCATGCTTCCCACTCTCTGTTCAGTATCCTCATCATGCCGCTTGCTTCTTCACACCACTCACCTCATGGTCACAAGACAGCTGCCACAGCACCAGGCACAACATCTGTACTGGTGTAGCCAGAAGAAAGGGCAAGGGGCAGTGCCAGCCACCCCCCGCCCTTTTATCTGAAAAGCAAGTCCTCCAACAGTCTTGGCTAGACTGGGTCACAAAGGCACCCCTGGCTTCAGGGGGACTCTAAGGACAGAGGCATAAGGGAGAAGAGAAGCTGGGAATAGCCACTGGGTGAGACAGTCAATGGTGACTGTCAAGGTGACCCCCTATGGAACACCTACTGTGTGCACATGGCATCTTCTGGAGGCTTTACACACATTGTCTCATCCTCACGGCAGCTGTGCCCTGTGTTAGGTTGACAGAGGGAGACAGATACTCAGAGAGGTTAGAGCAATAACATCACAAGAACTAAAATCCTCAGCACCCTTGCAGTTGACTCAGGGCACACCCTATACTACTGAGTACAGTGCCGACCACTTTACTTTCATTCTTTCATGGATGCTCTCCATGCCTCCCCTGTCAGGGTAGCATGAGACTCCCCATCCAGCAGGGGAGGGGCAAAGGCACCCAGCCTGCCAGGGGCCGGGCCAGGCAGGGGCACAGACTCCAGGACTTAGACCCATGGCACACGGCCCGTGACCCAGCGGACCCTAGGACACCCGCCTTCCTCCAGCACTACGGTTCTCATCCACCGACTACGCAATCAGAGCAGGTGGCTAGTGGGTTCATTTCACCACTGGAAGGTCCAGTTGCCTCAGATCACCCTTAGAAGGAAGGTGGGAGGGCAAGTGGGGGGCTCAGCCAGTGAACAGCAGAGCCCGGATTTGAACCCAGGCAGCTTGCCTTCTGGGTTCATCAGGGTGAATTTGTCATTGCCGTGGTTCCAACCTGAGTCTGCTCTACTTATCTGTCATCCACGCCCAGCCTGCTTCTCAGGAGAATACAGCTGAGTTCCAGCACAGGGACAGGGTAACTAAAATCATAACAAGAGGTTGGAGTGCACACCGGAGGAGGAAAAGCCATGTCCCGGAAGCCAGGGCACTGGATATTGTCACTGAGGGCTAACTTGAATACTGAGCTTCCCAGCAGCCAAGGCTAAAGGGGAAATAGCAGTTTCAGTAGATGAAAGGAAGCTCTCTTGGCTGTCAGACAGGAAGCTGGTGTTTAAGGGAGGGAAACTCTTTTTCTCCGTGAAAGGATTGTGAGATCCAGTCTTTTGATTTCTGCCCCTTGGCACCTGGGGCTTCTCTGGGACCCAATTAGGGTGGACAAGAACTGGGCCCTGGTGAGCTGGTTTCTATGACTCAGGGGTCTTGGGCGGTCCACCTTCCCACAGTAATAAAGATGGCATCCATCTCTCGGATGCCAACCACATGTCAGGAGCTGGGCTGGTAACTTGATACACATTTCAGTTTCACAAGCGGTTTCCAGTGTAAGAAACTGAGGCCGGGAAAAGCAAAATGGCTTGTGGCCACAGCCACATGTAGCTTGGATGCGTCAGAGTGGAGCATTCCTTCCCCATCCCTCTGACCCAAGGCCCATGCCTCCCTCTACAGCACGCTGCCTCCCTGTGGGCTGTATAATCTGCTTGGCCGACGACCAGCAGCTATGCCTCGGAGGCGTCCCGCGGCCCCTGAGCAAGGCTGGTGTGGCGAATCAGGACTCCGGACTGCAGTCCAGACTGTCTGCCGTACCCGCCCCCCACATTCCCTCCTGCTTTCCCCTCCCCACCAGGCTCCGTGCCTCATGCCCCCTGGTCCCAGCCCAGCTCACCTGGGCCCACCTCTTCTGCAAGGCACAGGGACATTTCCTGGCTCTGCGGGGGAGGTTCTGGCACCATTCTCTGCCCGAGTTGGAATGAATGATTTATTTTTTCTCTCCCAGCACACTGTAAATCCCGCTGGGAGACTAAACATGTCCTTGATGATGTTTATTCCCACAGATGAGGTCCAGCTGGGGAGGTGGGCCTTGGTGGGGCCTGGAGGAAGAGGCCTTTTAAAGGCAATGGGCTGGCCTCCTCGCCCCCCCCCCCCCCCCCCGCACTGTCCAGGCCTCCTGGGCAGGTGGGAGGGCCTGAGCTGCTGGGTTCCCCTCGTCTCCCCAAGTTTTCTCCCGGGATGGCACTGGTCCTTCCTGCCCCGCGTTCCCATCGGCCATTGTCCCCAGGGCAGCAACAGCGGTGGGGTGGGGGACAGGGGAACGGTGGGACCAGGCACATGGCCTCTCAGGCCCTGGGTTCTGTGTCCATAAGTTGAGGGGAGGGCTGCTGGGCCCCCACTCCCACCCAGGGTTGAAGTGAGCACAGCCAGCAACACTTTTATAAGATGGAATGGTGGCCTAGGCCTCGACTCTAGAACCAAACGGCCCCCCTATGTTGGAATCACCTCTCGGAGGCCCTCGGCAAGTGACTCAGCCTCTCCGCTCCACTTGCCTCGCGGGTCAAACAGCAGTAACCACACAGGTCCACTCCCCCTCTGAGCTGCAATTCTGAAATCTAAAAACCACTCCGAAAAGCCGAAATGGCATTTGCAGCTTATTTGATGGCAAAATCAAACCCAAACAGAGCAAGGCTATTTCTGGCCTCTGTGTACCCCATTTAGGTGGCCCTCGGGAACTATGAATGGGAGAGAGTTCGGGGTGTGACACAGACCCCAATCCCTTTCTAAAATTGGAACATTGCTCAGCGCCACAGCACGCTGGGCCCGAGGGCTGTCTCACAGCTCTGTGCTGCGGATCTGAGAGCGACGCCGTATGGGAAGGGCGTAGTGCAGCGCCTGGCCCGGGGCAGATATTTGCTGGCATCATTGCAAGGGTTTATACTGTGATGTTCACCATCATTAACTTCCTTGATGCTTAGTGAGGGCTCAGTAAATGGCAGCCGTTCCTGTTGTCACTGGTGTTAGGATTAGCAAGAGCCGTAGGGGCCAGGATTAGGGAGTGGAGGTTCCTCTGCCTCTTTCCTCCTCTGACTATCCAGCCCCTGTTCTGTGGCCCAAGTCTGGGCTTCCGGGGCCCTGCGTTCTAGGGTGAGCTCTGCCATTGGTTGCTCATGGGCTCGGACGACATAGCCAGCCTCTCTGAGTCTCAGCTGGCATCTTGGGCCTTTCCCAGCTCGACACTGGGATTCGGACTCTCCAGGAGGTGGAGAGTGGGAGAGGGTCAGGAGGGAGGAAGCAAGCACACTCTGCTGGGCATGTGCTGGGCACTGGCCTTGGCACGCTCATGCAGGTCATACTGCTCACCTGCCCCACAGCCCGCACAGGTGAGGCCTCTGGGACTTTGGTGGGTTATGTCAGGGCCTTGGGCCGAAGGCCTGGGGGCTGAGGTTTGGAGGGCAAAGGGCTCGCGTGGGCTGGGTGAACGCTGGGGGTTGAGGTGGTGACAGTGGCCAAGCCGCACCTCTGTGTGCCTCCCAGGGAGGATGGTCAGGGAGCTCTATGATGCCCTCCCCCCTCTTTCCTTTATTCACCTAAGGAGCTCAGAATAGCCAGTGGGCACGTGCCTGCCCTAACTTACAGGTGGTAAGACAGGTTCCCCGAGGACAATGCCTTCTGTGACATGCCTGCTCCCCGTGAGGGAAACTTCCTGATCCCCTGGCCAGGGCTGCTACCAGCCTTGGGGCGGGGGGCAGCTGGAGCCAGGACAGAGAGAGGTGACCTTCGTCTTCCCTTTTGGGAAAGAAAAGAAGGCATCCAGGTGGTCCTTCTGGAAGGGGATCATGGAGAGCAGTGAGATGGAGATTGTTAAGGCCCCGGGTGCTGGGTGCTAGGTGCCTACATGGCTCCCTGGCTGTGGAGGGTGGGGCCTGAGTTGGGCCCCGCCCTCACGGAGCCTACTGGGGCCTGGGGACTTCTGGGGTAGCTGATTGTGTACATATGCAGCCCGATTTCAGGAAAGGCTCAGGTGGTGACTAAGAGTAAACATGCCACCTCCCCCTTCTGCATCCACCATCGCCCTCATGTCCTATCAGGATCCCAGGCTGAAGCCTCAGACCCACTGTATCTGCATTCTGGCAAAGCTCTTGGCGACATATCCTGTGGGAGCCCCGGGAGAGAACAGGAGGGTGTGGGTCCATTTCATTGCTTGGAGAGCCACCTTGTTCTCGAGGGCAATTTGATGCATTTGCATAAAGAGTGTGGAGAGAGCTCTGGACATCATCCCAAGAAGTGGTCAGAGGAGCCAGAGAGGAGGGGGCGAAGGGAGACTAGTCTGGTCTTGAATATCCAAATGGTTTGTCCTAGGAGAGAGCGACCTGATTTGTTTGGTATGATCCCCTCTGGGACTTGGGAGGGAGTGAAGAGGAGAGAACTCAACATTAATGAGTGGAAGTCATTGGAGCTCAATTTAAAATAAAGTGCATATATCAAGAGCGTCCCCACCCCTGCGATGTGCCACTCTGTGAGGTCCTGAATTCCCCGTACAGGGAGCCTTTAAGCAAAGCCTGGAAAAAATATGGGAAGGACTCTTAACATTTGCATGATATGCTACATTCAGAGGTCTCTTCTAATCATCCTCTGCGTGAAAAGTCACACTGCAGGTGAAATGAAAACACAGCATCGTGGTACTGGGGAGTCACCCCAGAGGATGGTGCCGTCTGGGGTCAGGTGGAGATAGTGGGTGGTTTGCTGTGGTTGAGATCTCAGGCTTCTGGGGCTGGAAGTATCAGGGTTACAGCCCTGTCTCTGCTGTTTGCTAGCTGTGTGGTCGTAGGAAATTTAAGCCCACTTTTGGAACCTGCTTTCTTTTCTGGGAAATGGGGAGGATGGTAGTTCCAGGGCTGGCTTCCTAGGCCTGTGATCTGGGCAGTTACATAGCGTCCTCCACTTAGAAGGATCCATGCTTGGTTTATACTCAGATGCTACTGTGTTGAAATTCTTAGTCATTTTTAAGCAAGGGACCATGCATTTTCATTTTGCACTGGGCTGCAATTATGCTGCTGGTCCTGGGCAGGCCTTTTTTTTTTTTTTTTTCCTGGGCAAGACTCTTCATTGCATTGATAATAACGCAACTGGCCTGAGCCGACTGGAGGCTCAGCTGGTCCAGATTTCCAAAGGCTGCCACCAGGACTCTGCCCCTCTCCATCCTGTGCTCCTGCTCTCCTCCGTCGGCTCCCTTCTCAGGCAGGCAGTCCCCCAGCGGAGCCTCAGGTGGCCACCAGCCACAAAGGCCCTCATCTCGCCAGATTAGCAGAAATAGGAGGTCACTTTTAACCTGCCCATCCTTGAACCACTCGCTGTGCCTAGGATGGAGAAGGCGCCAAGTGGCGACCTGGGACTCGCCCGTGTCAGTGAGGGGAGCAGGGCTTCCCAGGCTCGTGGAGGAATCGAGGGGGTGGTTGCCCCTCAGGAAAGGAAGTGCTGTTTCAAGAAGGGAGCATCTGGTGCCCACCAGGTGGAAACCACAGAGGCAGGCCCCGCAGGGATGAAGTGAGAGAGTGAGCATCTCCCCACTCCCCACTCCCCGTTCCTTGCTCTCTCTTGTCTCAGGAACTACCTGGTTGCCAGGGTGACCTCCCTGAGCTCCCAACATGGGCTCCTGGGCATTGGGATCCCAAGGCATCAGCTCTGAGCTGAACCAGCTCCCACAGCGGTGATCCCTATGGCTGGGCTCTGTCTCTCACCCACATTCAGGTCTGCAGGATGGTGTGGTGTTTCCATGGAAACCACCCAGCCTCAGTGGAAACCACCCGGCTCCATCCCTTTTCTCATTTCAGGGGGCCTGAAAGAGGGAAGTCTGGGCTGCGTGGCAACCACACAGAGGTATAAATAGAGACTAGGTCCGCGGGGGAGGGCAGGTAGGACAGCTGTGAGACAGGCGGCTCTCCATGCAAATGCCTCCGGGGGCCACCCCCCTCCTCCTTTCCACGCTTCAGGGATCATCCACCCACCACCCACCCGGGAGGAGAGGTGGAGCAGAGATGGTCGGGGCAGAGAGACCCGGGACCCATGGGAGCCAGCCCCAGCTGTATGACGTAGCAGCTTCTCCGGGCCCTCCTTCACGGGGCCCTGACCTCCTTCAGGGTGTGGCCAAGTGGTTTAAGTGCTGATGGAGCTTAAAGGGTCACAAACTGGGTTCTGGGTCCCGATCCCAGCTCTTCCCTATGTTGGCTGTGTGACCTCCGCCAAGTTAATCAACCTCTCTGGGCCCCGTTTTCCACATCTCTAAAATGAGGGAATGAGGTACCTACCGAGGCCCTAGGTCTGTTCTGAGGATTAAAATGAATTGATGCACTGAAAGTGCTAAGTGCGGGCCTATAACAAGGGTTTGGCAAAAGTTGGCCACCGCTATGGTGATTAATCACCCAGAGGGAAGCTGTGTGCGTCGTCGTAAAGCTCTGTGAGTAAAACAGAGTGCCATGCTGGGAGTTCTATGAAGAGGGAGAAAGGCAAAGGGCAGTCCTGGGGGGGGGGGGGCATTTCCCAGGGTTAGTGGAGGGAGGGGGCGAGGAGCCAGGGCTGCGGGTCCATCCGGAGGATGTGGGTTCTCTGAGGGCTGCGTTTGTGAGCTGCCTGTGGGGTGCTGGCGGAAGCCCGCTCGCTGCCTTGTGAGCCGGGCCCTGAAAACCCCTGCCTGGAAGTACCTGTCCTACATCCTAATTCCCCTTTCCCCTGAACCGGAGGAGGGGGGGCAAGTTTGCAGACGTCCCCTTGGTGGCCGGGCCCCTCACCCTGGGGCTCTGTGGTGACAGCAGGTGGCTGTCCCTAGCTTCTTCATGCTGGCGTGCCAGGAAGGCCCCTGAGCAAGGTCCACGGGAGCAGCCAGGCGGGCCCAGGCTGGGTCTGGCTCTTGGGGGGCCCCCCTGGCTCCCACCTGGGGCACGGGCCCCCGTTGTCAGGTCTCAAGGCAGGTTTCGGTTTTACCTCCCTTTGCAACTTGTTCCTGAAAAGCTGCCGCAGTGAGATCCCCTGTTGAGAGCACCACTGAGGGACCTTTGGTTCCCCGCACCCCTCACCCGCCTTCTTGGGAAATCATTGTTCCCTTGGTGTGGGGTTAAGGTAGAGTGGGCGCTTCTCTCCCGCACCGAGGGACCCTGAATTCCCAAGCCTGGTGGAAGACCAGCACAGTCAGGATTTGGGTTTTGTGGGGCCCGGGGGCAGGCATGAGGATTAACTGGGAGAGCGTGGGAGCACCACCCCCACCCGGTGTGTAGCGTATGGCAGTGACCGTGCACCACACATCTGCCGTGGCCAGGCTTCTCCAGAGACGGTCCTTGCTCCCCTGGATCAGACATTCTAGTGGAGGGGACAGATAATATACCCTGAACACAAAAGAGCATGCAATGGCAGTGCCACGGAAGGAAAAGACAGCACGCCTACCCTTGCAGGTGGAGGAGGGTCAGGGAGGGGGTGGTGGAGGGGGTGGAGAAGGGGTGTGTTCTGTCGAGTGGTCCAGGAAGGCCTTTCTGACAACGTGACTGAAGGAAGTGGAGGGGTGAGCCGTGTTAATGTTTGGGGGAAGAGGATACAGGTGGTGGGCATAGCAAGTGCAAAGGTCCTGTGACAGGAGTGCCACCTCGCAGGAAGCCAGCAAGGAGATCTGTGTTATTGAAGCAAAAGGAGCAAAAAACAGAAAATGAAAAAAAAAAAAAAAAAAAAAAAAAAAAACAGAAAATGAGGTTTGGGAAAAGCAGGGTCCAAACAACGTAGGGCCTTGCGGGCCGTTGCCAGGATGTTGGCATTCTCCCCGAGACGGATGAGAGCAGCGACATGCAGAGATTCACATTTAAAGGGTCCCCCAGCCGCCGAGTGCCACTTAGACTATAGCGCAGGAGCAGTTGGCTCTAACGACACTGGGCTTGGTGTGGTGGCCAGGGGGGCTGGCACCCAGGAGGTGCTAGGAAAGTAGTTGCAATGGACGTTGGTCCATTCGACTGTCAGTATGTCCCCAGGGATGGGGTGGGTGACGAGGGAGGCCGTTTAAGTAGATGTGACCAAAAGTGGGGCACGAGTTTCAGGAAATCCGACCTTGACTCTTGTTCTCCCCTCTGCAGCTAAAGCAAGAGATGGGCAGCATCGTGATGAAGCTCATCCAGGACTACAAGGACGGCCAAGAGGACAGACTGCAGGAGGCCTGGGACTACGTGCAGGCTCAGGTACGTAGGTGGCGGGGGTGGGGTGGCGTGAGGATCCCGGCCTGATGGGTCTGGGTCTGGGCGTGCATGCGCCTGACAACAGTATGCCGGTGGGTGGGTGTCTGTTAGGGACAAGGGGCCTCTGCAGAGTCCCCCTGCCTGGCACCCGGCTAAGCACAGTCCCTCACGCGGGGGGCCCTGGGTCTTGGAGGCTGCCCGTGGCTCACTGTGCTGTGGTCTGTGGCGGAGGGCGAGGGCCCTCATCTCAAGTCAGGCTGGGGAGTCCGTCCTGGGGGTTAAGGAACTGGGTGCCCAGGCCGACATGCTGAGTCTGAGTGAGAGCTACCTCTGGGAGGGTATTGACGTGATGTGCCCATGGGAACCTCCTGGGGTGAAAGGAATGTTCTATCTACATCCTGATCCAACTTGCAGTTATGCCAGTATGTGTGTAAAAATTCATCAGGCTGTTTGTGCACTTTAGTGTATGTGTATTATACCTCAGTTAAAGTGAGAGAGAGACAGACTGACTGAATGACTGATTGGCAGAATGACTGACTGAATAAATGAATCAATGAATGATTGACAGACTGACAGAATGACTGACAGGTTGAATGAATGGTTGACAGAATGATTGAAGACTTCTGACTGAAGACTGAGTGAATGAACGAATGTTTGATGGAATGGCTGACTGACTGAATGACTGAATGAATAATTGACAGAATGACAGAATGACTGACTGACAGACTGAATGAGTGACTGATAGAATGAATGGATGGATGGATGATGGCCTGACTGGCAGACAAGATGACTGATGGACAGAATTGACTGACTAAATGAATGAATGAATGAATGGATACATGAATACATGAATGATGGACTGAGTGAGACAGAATGAATGACCGACTGAGTGAGTGAATGAAGGAATGATGAATGAATAGGTAGATGGATGGATGATGGACTGACTGGCAGACAAAATGACTAAGTGACTGACAGAATGACTGACTGAGTGACTGGCTGACAGAATGACTGACTGAGTGACTGGCTGACAGAATGACTGGCTGACAGAGAGACTGACTGACAGAATGACTGACAGAATGACTGACTGACAGAATGACTGGCTGACAGAGAGACTGACAGAATGACTGACAGTGACTGGCTGACAGAATGACTGACAGAATGACTGACAGAGTGGCTGACAGAATGACTGACTGAGTGACTGGCTGACAGAATGACAGAATGACTGACAGTGACTGGCTGACTGACTGACTGACTGACAGACAGAAGACTGACTGGCCCACTGGGTTCCCAGCCTGCCCTGATGGTGAGCCGGTGGCCGCGCACACAAAGGGGCCCCGGGGCCCAGGTCCCAGATGCTGTGCGCCCCGCTGCCTCCCACGTTCGGCCTGACCCACAGTTGCCGACTCTCGGGGACCCTCGGGGACAGCTGGTGCGCGCCCTGGGCGGGGCTTCCCGCGGCACCAAGGCCTCCGGGTCACTCCCGTGTGCCGGGCGCTGCCGGGGATGGTGCCGCTGCCCGAGGCTGCTCCCGCCTGTAAAATGGGGCTACGGCTCGTGCTCGCCCGACCGTGGCACCTGCGCGGCGCTCCTGGGGCACGCGGGTGACGAGGGTTTACCGGCCACACGCGGCCACGGAGGACGGATCTTGGCAGAGGGCCAAGGAGGGCTCCTACTTCTGCCCAGTGCGAGGTGCCAGCCTCCCTGCCAGAGGGGGGCAGCCAAGTGTCTCCCTGAAGTGGGAACAGGAGAAAGGAACCTTCTGGAGCAGCTGCCTGGCGCCCCAGAACGCCTGAGCGTGCTTGGCTCGCCCCCTGCTGGCCGCCCAGAGATGGGAGGGAAGCAGGTGGAGGATAGCCCCACGCCCTCGGGCAATGGCATGGAGTGTATCCATGTGAGTCCCCTTAATCCTCCCGGAGACCCTGGCAGAGTGGCTCGTGTCATCCCATTCTCCACGTGAGGAAGCCAGGCCTGGCGGCTCGCCCGGGCGCAGGGCACCGGCCCTCCCTGACTCGGTTCCACCTGCCCCTGGTGGACTTGGCCTCTCAGATCCCAGTCCCATCAGCATTTCAAGCCCAGACGTGATCCAAAGCCCTCGGGGTCCCCTTCACGAGCCCCACAGAGGCCCCTTCCAGCACAGGGAGCCCAGAAGGGCCTCTCCCCTTCTGGAACTAGACCATTTTCTCTTCTAAAAGGCACAATTGACCATAACTCCTTTTCACCTTGGCAACCAGGAAGCTCAGAGCCAAATCCCCAGCATGTACACAGCAGCTCGATGTGGAGCTGGTTCCTGTGCTCTCCGGGTGGGGCCCGGATACCTGGCCTGCCCCGTAACCACCGTGTCCTCCCAACAGCCCTTTGACTTCGGAACCTTGGTTACCCCATTTTGCAGACGAGGAGACTTGAGGAAAGCACTTAAACCAAAGTTAAGCCGCTGGCGGATGGCAAGGCTGGGATTCGAACCCAGTAGCCAGACTCTAGACCCTGCACTCTTTTTTTTAAGCAGTTTTGTTTTTTTAAAGTAGGTTCCACAGCCACCCTGGGGCTTGAACTCACGGCCCCGAGATCAAGTGTTGCATGCTCCACCCACCGAGCCAGCCAGGCGCCCCTAGACCCCACACTCTTACCTGTGTGTCCTTCGCCCTTCATGTGTCCACACGTCCGTGTTCTCTTTGCACCGCAACGGTCCCTCCTGTCCTGCCTTTACTTTCCTGCTCCTGACTTCTCTGTTTCTTGCTGTTTTCATATTTATGGTGCGTGTTTCCTGAAAGCCCCTTCAAGTTCCCTGTGGCTCCCAGAAGCCAAAGTGAAGCCTAAACGCTAATCCTGGCGGTTCGGCTGGGACGAGTGGGGTGGCAGGGGCGGCGGCGGGCGGGGGGGGGGGGGCAGCCCTGAGAGGGACAGATGTGAGTCCCCGTCCTGGGGGACCCCGCCTCTGCCAGTGGGCGTGAGCGGCCTGTGTCCCCCGCAGGTGAGGTGCTGCGGCTGGGCCAGCTTCTACAACTGGACGGACAATGCCGAGCTCATGAACCGCACCAATGTCACCTACCCCTGCTCCTGCGAGGATAAGAGGGAGGCCGACGACAGCTTCCTGGTGCGGAAGGGCTTCTGTGAGGCTTTCAACAGCACCAGGACCGAGAGTGGAAACAACCCCGAGTACTGGCCCGTGTACCGTGAGGTGTGTGCGAGGCCGGAGTGGGGATGGGGTGGGGGGGTGGGGGGCACCTGTGCCTTCAGGTACTCAGGCCCCTCGGCTTCTCCTCCCTTCTTCCCTCCCCTCCACCCAGAACCTCTCTCCGCAGGCCCTCTGGGCTGGGGTGGGCCCTCTTGGGCTTCTGCGTCTATGGGGCAAGGGGTGACGTGACCGTGTGCTCCCCTTCTAGGGCTGCATGAAGAAGGTGCAGGCGTGGCTTCAGGAGAACGTGGGCATCATCCTGGGCGTGTGTGTGGGCGTCGCTGTCATCGAGGTCTGAGTCCCTCCCCCCTCCAGCTGCCCCCCCCCCTCCAGCTCTGCCCTCTGGGATTGGCCCTGCCTCCTCAGGGAGGCTGAGCTCCATCCCCTTCTAGAGGCCCCAGAGCAGGCCTGGCCTGACCACTGCCCCCCACCCCAGGGGGCTCCCCTACTGCTGAAACCCCAGGCTGGTCACAAGGCTTTAGTTGTGGATCTGCTTAATCCCACTCAAAGCCTGTGAAGCTCAAGGACCTGGACCATGAGATGCTGTTCTGGGGCCTCCGGGGGACCGGGTGGCCCTGCCTCCCTCTGACTCTTGCCCTCTCCCTCCGTAGCTCCTGGGGATGCTCCTGTCCATCTGCTTGTGCCGGCACGTCCATTCTGAAGACTACAGCAAGGTCCCCAAGTACTGAGGCACCTGCTGTCTCCCACCTCCCTGCCTGCCCCCAGGCTCAGGGCTCCTCAGGATCTCCCTGGCTCTCCTCCAGGCTCACCCCCCACCTCAGTCGCCCGTACCCATCCTGTGCCGGCTGGAGGTGGGGGGCTTCCTGGGGCCTGGACCCATCTCCCCACCTTTCTGTCTCCAGACTTGAGCCCCAGCTGCCAAGCTATTCTGTGGCTCCTCCGCTTATTGCCCGCCAGGATTCCCTTAGCAACCCAGAGAAAATGCTCCCGAGGCATCCCTGCACAGGTAGACTGGGTCTCTACCTGCCTTGGGATCTGTGTGTATTGGATGGGGGAAAATGTATTAAACTTTGGGGTGGGGGTGGGGGTCAGATAAGGCACCCTGGGCTTCAGGGGACTGCCCACTGCGTGGGTAAACTCTTTTGTCCACTCTAAGGCTTCTCTCTTTGGTTTCTACATTTTCATTGAAGGTAGTGGGAGAGGGTGGGCCTTACCTGACACGAGTAGGAGGAGCAACCCTTCTGCAGGCCAGCTCCAGCCTCACCCGGGCAGCTCAGACCAACCTAGGCCACGTGATAAGCCGGGCCGAAGAGGGGCCGCCTGGACCGGGGCTCCGGACTGGCTCTGGGCTGCCTAGGGAATCCCGGGGGTGAACGCTTGGGGCCCGGAACAGAGCTGGTCCTGCATTTGCCAGGATCCCGAGCTGCCCAGGGAAGTGAGAAGGATGCTCTCCCCCAGGAGAAGCTGAGGCTGGCCTGTCCTTTGCCCCCTGGGGAATGGGTGGGTGAGGCTGTGCCCTGCGAGGGAGTGCGGAGGGGCTCTGTGCATAGTTCCGTAAAACATGTTTGCGATGTGACAGCTAACTATTAAAGAGGATTTGTAACAATCCAGCTTGCTGCCTGGCGGTGCTGCTTCTGGCGTCCAGAGGAGGAGGGACTGGAAAGAGCCAGGCCCCCCGGGAAGTGGGGCCGCAGGAAGGCGATGGTCGCGAGGTGTTTCTGCAGAGCCCACCAGGTGGCGCTGCTGCCCCAGCCTGGGAGCCTGGCCGAGCCCCAGTGACTCCCTGGCTTCTCCAGGCCCCCGCCCAGCCCCAGCCCCAGCCCCAGCCCCAGCCCCGGGCCGGCTCTCACTCCAGCTGGAGCGCTGGTGAAAATGCAGGTTCCAGGCCTGGAGGATTCTGAGGCAGCAGATCTGGGATGGGGACAAAGAGTCTGCATTTTTAGCAGCCCTCCCAGGTGATTCCTGAATCCTGATTCTGAGATTCTTGGGCCCTGCCTGATAAGATGGAGCTACAGATGCCCCCCCCCCATAGACCCCCTTCTGCCCCCTGGTGATCCCCCAAGAGAGACAGGGCAGGGGGAGCAGGCCAGACAGCCCTGTCTTCAGCGAGCGGTGGTGGGGCACACCTTAGGGACAGTCCAACTGTCGATCTGAACCTAATTGGTTTCTTGCAAGAGATTTTTGTGGCTGATACTGTGGCCTGTGGAAGGCACAGGGGACGCCCCTGGGGGTCGAAGGACCCTTACGCTCCACGGACCCTGTTCTCTGCTGCAGTCAGAGACCCTCCCCGGAGCTCACCCAAGGCAGAGAGGGAGTCATGCCAGTTTATTTTATTTATAACCTGCCTCATTCCACAGGGAAGTACATGTAATAAAACAGGAAACATAACAGGGAAAATATAAGC
Organism: Canis lupus baileyi; assembly: GCF_048164855.1. Lineage (NCBI taxonomy): Eukaryota > Metazoa > Chordata > Mammalia > Carnivora > Canidae > Canis > Canis lupus. The sequence continues at coordinate 11,604,772 of NC_132858.1, forward strand.
TTACAAGGAAGCATAAACATGGGTGAGATAAGTCCAGCCAAGTTGCCCAACCTGGTGATTGCGAATCCATGCTGTGCTCATCCCACCTTCTCCACCACTGTGCTCGCAGCAGACATCACTAGTTGATCGCCGTTCTCATTTCCTTAGCCGGGATGCACGCTGGCCATGTTCCAAGCTGATATCACTCACGGCAGCCTCGAATCCTTCCCAATTCAGTACCGTCCACCAATCTCGTTGGCATGTAAAGTGAAAGCAATTACCTTTGACAGCTCTAGTGGCTGAGTTGAGTCATATGTAATTTTGCCTCTGAGCTTCCTGGTGGTCAAAGCAAAAAGGGAAACTTTCTCAGTTATAGCTCTCATTTCCCAAGGTTTCCTTAGCTTAGCTACCAGGGGGAACGTGACTGGCTGGAATGTGGAATTAAAGGCCACCCTCAAACACACAAACTCTGGTATCCCTTCACGACTGGAGCAAAAAGCACCCATGAGCCTACTGTGCCTGACCTTGTGCTGGTTGTGGGCAGTGAGGACCGAAGCCGTGCATCTACCTGCCGAGGAGGAGCCAGGAAGGCCAGTGAATGCGCACAAAGCAATTGGGTGACGATCTTACAAAGTAATTGGTGCTTGAAGAGCATCTGCTCTGTTCTAGTCCCGCTGACATATGTTAACTGATTTACTTGCTATAATGCTAGGAGGTGTGGGTCCATTATCCCCAGTTTACAGATAAGGACGATGAACAAAAGGGTTAAATAATTTTGTCTCCTGCAGAGAAGAGCAGGAACCACACCCTGGCCATCTGGTTGTGCAGTCCGCGGGCTGAGGTGGCGTCGCCTGAGGGAGTCACGAGCTGTCCCACATCTACTGTCGGCCTCCTCCGGCCCACAGGGGGACCCGCGTGCCACCCTTGCCCTGATGACGGCCTTGTAGGGGGAGAAAGGCTGAGTTAGGAGACAAAGCTTGGTCCCTGGCTGTGGACCAGACTCCCCGGGCAGACAAGGAGATCCGAGTCTTCAGGTGGGCGCGGGGCTGTGTGGGGTGGGGACACAGTCTGATTCAGCCCAGAGGTCCCTTGGTGCCCACGCAACTGTCCCATGTCATCAGCAGGTCTCGGGGAGGGCTTCCCTGAGAAGGGCTTGGGCCGTGGGTAGGGCAGGCCTGGGTCCAAAAGGGGGCTTCGCTGCTGTGTAGTCACATGATCCCGGGCAAGCCTCTTGGCCCCTGGGGACCTCCCTGTCCTCGTCCGAATGCCAGGATGTTGACAGGGTTGTGGGACGCTCGGGTGCTGGGAAGGAGGTAGGAGCCTCAGCAAGGTGCCTGGCTCCCTGGGAACCCTGAACCAGAGTGAGCAACCCTATTCCTTGGCTTTGCCCATCCTGCCGTGTTCCTGGCTTTCCAGTCTCCGTGGCAGACTGTGGCAGGACACGGCTGCGGGGGTCCTGCGCAGGGTGACGGTCTGCAGCAGGTGGGGTGTGAGGCGCACGGGGTGTGATGGGGCGGGAGAGAGCAGGCCAACAGATGAGGGGCTTTCCTGCCCTTTGGGGGTGCCTGCTGTGGGGAGCTCCGGCATAAGGCCTGGAGAGGAGGGTGCAAGGGGGCCGGTGGGTTCCCAACGGGGGTCTCTGCCCACGTGAGCTCTCAGGGTTCCATCAGGCACCTGGCTTTGGAGATAATACCCACCCATCATGAACACAGAGAAGCCGGGGGCCCCTGTCTCCCCTCCTTCCCCCACTTTAGGCCTGGGCGGGGGGAGAATGGGATTCTGGGATGGACAACGAGAGCCCCCACCCTAAGAGCAGCAGCAGACGTCAAGTGGCCAAGAATGGGGCACCGAGTAATGGGTCCCTCTGATGCCCAGGGGTTTGGGGCTGAGACTGGAAGTCTCGAGAAGGCTGGGGAGCAGGGGGTGGGAGGCCTGAGATGACCACTGTACCAGGCCACCTGCTGACCCCCAACCTAAACAGGACCAGCTGAGGGGTGTCAGCCTCGGATCGCCTCTCTGGCCTTGGGTTGTCTCCCTCCTGGGTGGGCAGAGCGAAGGGGAAGGAGGAAGATGCTCCCTAACCTACTGTTGAGGGTCCTGCCATCTTCACCCTCAGAGAGGGTACAGGGAGCGTGTCAGGTTGGCTCTTCAGAACAACAGGGGGTCCAGGGACCTGGGTTTGGATCTCGCTGTACCTCCGTCTTCTCATGTGACCCTGGGCCCCAGAGAGCAGGGGTGAGCTCAAACTTGTGCTTGCAAAATAAATACCGTAAAGAAGGCTGAGAAAATGTCAGAAGTTATTAAGAGAGTGGGCTGATCCCCCAGCCCGCTTCCTCCCGAGGCTTGTCCCAGTGCCTCGCAGCTGGAAAGTGCCAGAGCCAGGACTGGGACGGCACAGATCTGACTCTGAGATGTCCTCCTGCCTCCACCGCCTCCCAGGCTTCCTGGGACGATTCCCAGGCTGGGTTGTGTTGTCAGACCATGGGCCTAAGTTCAGTAACATCTGGTCATCGTGAGCACGGAGGCTGCCGGGCCCCTCACTCCTACCTCCTGGGGAGGTCCCGGTTTCTACTGCCTTCCTTGCCCCCTGCCTCCCCCAGGCTTGAGAGATTCATGGGGAGAGAGCACAGTCCGGCTTCTCTAATTCCTGAGTTGGCCCCTATAGCCAGTCACCCATCCCAAGCCCACCTGGGGCTTCCATCCTTCTTGCCTCCCTGCTTGGGCTGCTGAGCCATCTGAAGGGCGACCAGGCCTTCAGTGGGGGGACAGGGCACCCCCAGGCTGTCATCTCTGTCATGAAGGTCCAGGCCAAGGGATATGCCACTCAGATGACTGGCACAGGGGCCCCATAATGGCCTGGTTGCTGAGACAGAGGGCAGGAAGGCCCAAGGGTGCCCCTGGGTAGAGTCCCTGCTGGTCCCAGGGAGCAGCATAGGTGGGTACCAGCTCGGGGTCTTTGGGGGAGCCAATGGCGGTGTGCAGGAAGTGTCCAGGAAGGGGGGCCGTCTGGCATGGATGCTGGCAATGGGCATAGGCGCCAGACTCGAACTGGAATAAAGTCCTTCTGTGCGGATTGGCAGGAGGTGCAGGGGGGCCTAGGGGTTGGCCGGGGGAGGATTGTTGTCAACCAGGAGAGAAATATTCCGGTATTTTAATGACTGCCATGGCTGCATAGGCGAGCACCGCCGAACGTCCGCCCAGCGTGTGTGTGCACGCACGCAGGCCCTGCCTCCCCTGAGGACGCAGTCCATTCCTAGCTGTGAGGGAACCCAGATCTTCTCCTCAGACGGAGCCGTACCTGGCCAGGGTTGGGCAGGCACGAAGGGGCAAATGTCCGCCAGCCTGGAATGTTCCAGACCCCCCTGGGAGACCCCAATCCTGCCTGCTTCCTAGCAGAGCCTCCTCCGCTCCCTCCCTGGGGTCTTACAAGTGAGCAAGTTACCCAGGCTGAGGAGCAGCATGGTGAAGGCGGCGCATGCCACTAATGACACGCCAGCCACCAGGGCGTTGTCTCCCAGGCCGGGCCAGGACTGCCACCACTTCCTTTCCCTGCAGGGGGACAGAGACCTCGGGGCAGATACCTGGCGGCCCTCTGGGGTCCCTGGAACCTGTGGGCTAGGCTTCATTTGCTCACCATTTGTTTGTGGTTTCACTCATTCATTCATTCGTTCGTTCATTCATTCCGTGAATACTTAAATGGGCACCTACTATGTGCCGGGCACTGTTCTAGGCTCTTGAGAACACAGCGGTCAAAGAAAAGCAGATCCCTGGGATCCCTGGGTGGCGCAGCAGTTTGGCGCCTGCCTTTGGCCCAGGGCGCGATCCTGGAGACCCGGGATCGAATCCCACGTCGGGCTCCCGGTGCATGGAGCCTGCTTCTCTCTCTGCCTGTGTCTCTGCCTCTCTCTCTCTGTGTGACTATCATAAATAAATAAAAATTAAAAAAAATATATATATATTTAAAAAAAAAAAAAAAGAAAAGCAGATCCCTGACCTTTTGGCACCTGTATTCTGATGCCTACACGGAATCTGGCACCCTCACCTGTACTCACCTACGCACCCAGACGGGCACACGTGCCGCACACGCATGCAACCACCACCACTGCTGACAGCCCAGTCCACGCCGAATGTTGCTGTGGGACCCCCGGGGCCCACCCAGAGCCTCTGGCATCCTGTGGAAGGAAGTAGCATAATGAACAGCGAGTGGACAAACAGGAAAGGGTGCGGAAGCGCTCACGCTCAGCCCCTTCCCCTCCAGCCACACTCCACAGGAATCAGCACCCCCCTGGCTGCCCCTTCCCAACGGAAACCAATCGAATCAACCAGCTCCTGCGCTCAGGAGTAACAAGCCAAGTAACCTCGCCGACTCCTCTGTGACACAGAGGCTGTAAGTCCAAACTCCCGGCGTTACCGTGGGAATTGCATGAGGTAACGGACACCAGGAGCTGCTGCTTCCCATGACCTGTCCTGGGCTTCGGCGGGATCCCCCATTCCCTGGCGGTGGCCCTGCCTGGAACTTGGTGCCTCCAGGGCAGGAACTGGGGCAGGAAGCCATCTGTGCCCACCCCTGCCCGGTGGGGTGGAGCCTCCTTGCTTCTGGGGGAGGCCTGGCAGGTGGGAGGGGCCGGTTGGCTAATGCAGGCCATCTGAGCTGTGAGTGGCCGCCCCCACCCCCAGCTGCCCCCTCTGAGGTCATTTCCCCAGCACCTGCCTTCTGGGCTGGGCTGGTTCCCACGGTGTCACCTCAGATGCCTCAAGTAGGCCCCCTGGGAACAGGAATGGGCTTCCTGCAGGATGCTGGCCGTGCTGGAAGTGCAGAGGGGCTGCAGGGGAGGGAAGGATGGAAGGTGGGGTGGAAAGAGGCCACTGAGAACCAGGACCGTAGGGGTCAGAGGGTGCTGGTGGCAGCTGACAAGTGAAGAGCTCTAGCCTCTGCCCGTGCATCACACACCCGGGTGAGCCCCACTTGTGGCTTCTGGGGTGACAGCAGCCCTGTGTTCCCAGCAGCCAATCTTCTTGGTGCTGGTTTACGGAGGACTCTGGGCCGAGGGGCCAGGAGGTATCCTGTGTCCAGCAGGACGGGAGGAGAGAGCCCCTTTCCCAGGGGGGCCGGGCTCCAAGCTTCAGGGAGCCCACGAGGAGGGAGGGAGTGCAGCAGTGAAAGGATGCTGCGACCAGGACCCCAGCCAGAGCCCAGGAAAGAGCCAGGCCAGCTCTGCAGGGGGAGGCGTGCCTTGGGCAGCAGACACAGGCCGGGCAGGGCAGCCGGAGGAGAGAGAGTGGGAAGCCAGCGGGCGTGGGCCGGCGCATGTCCTGGTCCCTGTCTCCTTCCCAGTCCTCAACATCACCATCCGCTGGCCCAGCTGCATTGTGTGCTGCAGGCTGCCTCTCGGCACCGATCTAGGAGGCGTTGTTCACACTGTAGTCTAAATAAGCGGCCCCCCTGGAGTTGGCAGCGAACAATAACCAGAACCACCGCACCTGAGAGCCTCGCATCCACGGCCACACAGTGGGGACGCGGGGATTGGCCCCTGGAGCTCGTGGCTCTGCGTCCAGTGCCCTCTCCACCGGGGAGGCCAATGGGAATACAGAGCCCTGGCTCAGAAAATTTGCTGAGGAGCTGGGCCCTTTTCAAAGAGGCTCAACTCAATGAGATCTGACCTTTCATCCATCCATCTGTGCAGGAACTAAGGGGCGCCCACTGAATGCCAGGCTCTGCGGAGGGAATCAGGGCACAGCCAGGTGAAGGAAGTCCCTGGTGTTGCGGAGCTGGTGGTCTAGAGAGGAGACACAGGCAAGAAACACAAAGTTAAACCTCAAGATGTACCCTGTGTCAGAGACAGCCGGTCACAGCTCTGTCCCTACCCGCCAGTAAATGCACAGGAGATGACCGAAGAAGCCTGTCCCCAGATGGCTCTTGTCACCCCACGTCCTCATTGCCTGGGGTCCCCGGGGGGCTGCCACTCCCCAGGAGGCTGGCTGGCCGAGGGTTCAAGGAGGCACAAGAACCAATCAAAATGTGGATAAAGGGGCGCCTGCGTGGCTCAGTGGTTGAGCGTCTGCCTTTGGCTCAGGTTGTGATCCCGAAGTCCCGGGATCGAGTTCCACATGGGGCTCCCTGCATGGAGACTGCTTCTTCCTCTGCCTGTCTCTCTCTCTCTCTCTCTCTCTCTCTCTCTCTCTCTCTGTATGTCTCATGAATAAATAAATAAAATCTTTAAAAAAATACATGGATATCAATGTCATGGTGTCTCGTGGATTCCACGTGGGCAGAATGACCTTTTCCAGGCGGCCGAGGGAAACTAAAGCTTGCGATGGTCTAAAGACCACCTTTGGGGTTGGGATAGATTGATGAGGTTCCTTAGTGGACAGCTGGGGCTGCCTGTGGGGAGGGGTGTCCTGGGGTGTTGCGTGCGTTTCCTTCCTCTGAGCACTGAGGGGGTGCAGGCATCAGGTCCCCAGGACTCCACGTGTGGCATATGTGCAGCCTGCCCTGTTTAGACTCTGGTCTCCATCTCCGGAGGGTTAGAGAGTTTGCAGGTGGCAACCTGCCTCTGCCTACAGGTAGGAGATGGAGCGGTGAAGCCATCTGGGAGAGCCACGGGCTTTGCTGAGGTGGGATCATGAACTGCCCTGGGGATCAAGAGTCCCGCGTCCTGTCCCAGGGGTCCTCTGTGGTGGCTCCGTCACTTATTGGCAGAAATGGTCACTCTCTTCCCCTTCTTGTGTCATTGCCCTTGGCAACGAGTGTGACTGTGCAGCCTGCTCTTCCCTGAGTCTTGGCTGGCCTTGTGCCTTGCCGTGGCCAATCGGATGTGGGGAGGGGACAGTGAGTCAATCCTGAGCCCAAGTCTCAAGAGGCTTCATACCCTCCCTCTGCTCCCCAAATTCAGCCACTGCCCATGAAGAATTCTGACCCTGCCCAGGTGAGCCTGCTGCAGGTTGAGAGGCAAGTGGCCCCGTCACCTCATTACCCCAGCCCACCCTCAGACACAGAGCCACCCAGCTCACCTCTGGCCAGCCACAGATGTAAGAGGAGGACTGTAGGATCACCCAGCAGGTGAACCTTCATTTTCGATCTGCAGAATCATGAGCCGTGGTTGTTTTCGGCCCTTACATTTGGGGCCAGTTATTACACGGCGTAGCTGGCTGATACGGTTGTTGGGCTTAGAGAAGAATAATGATGACAGCAATCACTTGCAGAGGGTCCTTGGCCCACCAGGCCCATTTCCGAGCTCTTGGAGAGATCACCTCATTCACTCCTCCCATTGCCTCCTCCCAGTGGCTCTGAGAGTTGGAACTTGGATCCTCCCTTTACAGATAAGAAACCAGAGTGTGGGCCAAGACCCTCGTCTATGGCGGGGCTGCCTGAATCGTAAGAGGCAGAGACAAGATTGAAACCCGAGTCTGTCTTCATGGACTCAGCCCGGAGTCACCTTCCCCGACGAGCCTCAATGTCAGAGCAAGCCAGCAGCACGGAGAGAGGGTGTAATGTATTCTGCACACAGGGGCTGACGTCACTAAGAATGTTCTCAGCCTTCCGTCCCCCAAGAATTATGTTGCATCTCACCCCCAGCCAGTGCCTCTAATTCCAGTGTGCTTTTAGAAGAAAGACAAAAGCACAGATGTTGGGATCATTTATCTCTTCTTTAATTCAACCTCCTCTTTAATCAGCAAATATTTATTGAGCACCTGTCATGAGCCCATTTCCATAATGTTCTTTTGTTCGTGACACCTCCTGGACCCCTATTGCGTGCCAGGCCCTCACTCAGCGCGTGTGACTGTTACGGGGACGCTGTGGTTGTTAGGATCATCCCTCCCTCCACTTCACAGATGGAAAAGCTGAGGTTCCAGAGAAGGGCACTGGCCACCCTGAGGCCACCAAACTGCTAAGTGGCCAGGACGGGATTCCAGCCCAGGTGTGGCCAAATTAAGGCAGGACCTCTGCTTTCTCCATCAGCACAGCTGTGGCTTTTTATTAAAAGGATTTCGACATTTCCCCGGGGCTCTGTGTATGGCAGGTAGTGGGGCTGGAGGGCCCCAAGAGAGATGGGGTGTCATAAAATGTTCCCTGACTCCAAGAGCTGGTCGGCCCCCTGTGTGCTGCTCAGGCCCTGGGTGATGCCACGGGCGCAGCAGGCCCAGGAGGAAGGGATGTGTGCTGGGGGTAGAGAGAACCACAGGCTCCAGCCCACTCTCCTTGTGTCTAGCCGACAAGTCACCGCCACCCTTGGTCCCTGCCTGCCCCACCCCTGTGCTTCGCTACTGGACTGCAGCCATCAGCCAGCACCAGGCTCTGGGCACGGAGCCCTGGCCCTCCTGGCTGACCTGTTTACAAATGGGGAGTTCAGAAACAGTCTGGGCTGCCGCCTCCTCCCAGGGCAATCCCTGGGATGGGGGCATAGCTGTAGGCCTCCGGGGTTTCTCAGAGCCCAGCCCCTGCAGAGGCTGCCTCCTCCAGGCTGGCAGCTGACCCCATGCAGGTGTCCTGGTCCATCAGAATCTAGCTGTGAGGAACCCTCTGGCGGCCCAGCAACTCTAGCAGGTGTGACTGTGGGAGCTGGAGGGGAGCAGAGCTGAGAGGCTCTCCCCCCAGGAGGGCAGAGGGTCATCCAGACAACGGAGGGGGGATCTTATCCCTGAACCACACATGGCTGTCCTCTCCCCTGGGGGGAAACATGGGGTGCTAGAAGGACCCCTGCCTGCACTGGGGGCCCTCATCGGCTGAGAAACCACAGACCACTCACTCTACCTCTCTGGGCCTCCATGTCCTCCTTGTGAAAGTGGACAGAGAATGCTCGGAGCCACGTGCCAGGCGGACACTAGTAACTCGTGCCGAGCCCGTGCTCAGCACGTTGCACACTGTCTTCGTTATTGCCCCAGACAACACGAAGACCTCGGGATTCTTGGCATCATCCCCATCTTGCAGATGAGAAATCCGAGGAGGCTCGGAGCAGGGAAGTAAGCTTCCCAGGGTCACGTAGCTGGTGAGCCAGTGGCCACAGGCTGCCTGAACTTGGCCACCCCACCCGCCAGTCCCGGGGCTCTGCCGCATGGCTGTCGGCCTTGCTTCCCGGGGAGGTGACAGTCACAGGTGCCAGGACACCCTGGCCGGTGTGCCAGCCCCTGGTCGGGGCCTGCTGCCCCACCCACCTGCCTGATCTCGAGGAGCAAGTCGCCAGCCCCTGAGCCCCCTTCGTGTCCTGAACTCCTCTGCTATCCCGCTCAGAAATGAGTTGTGCTCCCCCCGTCTCTGGAACCATCTCCCCCTGTTCTCCTGGCTAAGCCTGCTTTTCCCTCCAATCGGCCTTCAGGCAGCTTGCATGTCACGTCCCTGGATGACATGGGTGGCTTCGCTGTGCACCCCCCCCCACACACACACCGTGGCCTTCTCCTGAAGAAGAAAGCACTGCCTCCTCTCTGCCCACATCCGGGCCATGGGTTCAAATCCAGACTCTGCCCCTCCCGAGCTGTGCAAACACCAGCAAGCAGGTCGCTTTCAGCTCCTCCCTGCAGAAACGGGCATAATCGTAGCCTCCCCTTGTGGTGGCCACAAAGGCCAAGTCAGTTAGCCCAGGGGTGGCCTTAGAATGGCTGCCTGTCCTGAGCAAGCGCTGGATGTCTGGCCCCCACTTCACTTTCCCCGTTGGAGCTTTCCTGAGTGTGAATTGTATGTGACCGCTGGTTAGAGTTCCTGCCTTCCTCCCAGACTCCGAGTTCCTCGGAGGGTGGAGAGAGCTTCTGGCTCGTTCCTCGCCCTGCCCCCAGCTGGAGCACAATGCCTGGCACAGAGAGGGCAGCTAAGACATATTTGTTGCGTGAATGAATGGTTACATGGGTGCGTGACTACAGCGGACCCCGTTCTCAGCGTCAGAATGAGATCAGGTGATTGGGGAATGCAGGCAACAGTGCTTACCCACGGTTGCCTGATTTAACAGCCACTTAAGCCTTTTCTTAGAGATCTGGATTCCTGGGCCTCACCCTCTGGAGATTCTCATTCCCTGATTGTGAGGGGCTCCGGGAGCCTGCGGTTTTAACAAGCACCTCTGATTCGTAGACACAGGCAGTTTGAGAAATGCTGGTTTAGAACAAAGCTCAAAGAGGAAATCCATAGAAGAGGGAGGCAGATACACCGTTAACATGGCCCAGAGGCTTGAGGCGAGGGTGTCCCCCTGTCTGAGGGGGTGGGACAGGGAGAAGACCCTGGAGGGCTTCCTGAAGGAGGTGGCCCTGGGGCCAACCTTGAGGATTGGGAACAAAGATGCAAGGGTCAGGGGTGTCCAGCTCCCTCCTCACAATGACCCCATCTAGAAGACAGAGGAAGGTGGCATAGGCCCAAGTCCATTACCCATGGACCCAAGTCCAGGGTTCTGTGAATCAGGATGCCATGCCCCAAGGGAACATCCAAGTGTGATGGCGGGTCTGCTCCATTGGAGAGGGAATGGGGTCCAGGCAGCACTTTGCAAAGGAAGCTGAGACAGGAAAAAGCCTCAGACCAGTGACTAGGCCAGTGGGCCCTGCCTGGAGGAGATTGCCCTGGCTCTGGGAGGGCGGGGGGAGGACCCGGGGCAGGGGTCAGTGGTCATGGTCAATATTCCTCATTTCCATCATGGCCCATCCAGAGCTGTATAGCAGGCATTAAGACTGCTGTTGGTGAAGGCATTGAGACTGTATCCCGGACACAGGGAAGACAACACCCATCTTGGGAAAGGTGGGAGGGCAGGGGCAGGGGCATTTTATTGATAAGTGTTGACCGTGAACTTGGCCTCCTGAAGTCCAGCCTCCAGGAAAGCCACTGTACACCGAGGTCTCCATTCAGGCCTGAGTCTGCGAGTGTGTGTGTGTGTGTGTGTCCCCGCAGGTGCACTGTAGGGCTCCTGAATGTGTGTAGGGACGTTGTCTTCACCACTCTATCCTGAGTGTCTACCACAGTGGCTGGCATGTAGTGTGTGCTCGATGAATGATCGGATGAGGTGCAGCGGCCCCCTACGTGTCATCGCCACAGTTCCGGGTAAGATGGAATTTGGGTCTGTAGGGCTGCCTAACAGCCTGCAGGCAGGGCAGGACCTGCTCGGACCTTTAGAGCCTAGCTGTTTGGAGAGACAGGAAGCATGCATGTGCAGGAGATAGAGAGCCTAGAGAGCCACCTTCGATGGCCAAGGATTTCATGGAGATGAGCAGTATTTGCCAGGCAGGCGTCGCATGTGCTAAGGCCTAGAGGTGTAAGACGCTCTTCTAGGACCTGGGGCCTGCAGTGTACAGATGGGGAGACTTTTCTTCGAAACGTCACTCTGGTTGCTGTGTGGGGAAGGATTGGAGAGAGGCTTGAGTTGGGGCAGAGACAGCGATCTAAGCAAGAGATGTCTCCTGCCAGTTGCAGGAGGGGAGGTGAGGAGGGTGAGCAACCCTGGGACTGAGGGATTCCCCAGCATGCGGGATTATCAGCTCTGAAACCAGGAAAGTCCCTGGCAAATCCAATGGGGTTGTTACCCCGAGGGTGGGTGTGTCCTCAGAGCAAGGGGCCAACTGGGAGTAGCAGGAGTTAGAGAAGGCTCCCAGGTTCAGTGTGGGCAGCTGAGTGAAACACCATTTACTGGGCTTGGAGACCCAGACCCTGAAGGAAGGGCATGATGGGGAGGGGGGCAGCACAGACAAGGAGTCATGGTGGAAGGAGAGCAAGGCCAAGAACAGATTAATGACACCCCCCTGCTAAGGGAATGAGGGTCAGGTGGCTAGAGAGGAGGAGAGATCTTATCACAAGGATTTCTTTGGAGGGAGATCTGATTGGATTTCTGCCCCTGTGAAGGGGGAGAGCCTTGGTCAGTAGCTTCCTCTGGGTGCAGAGACAAGGGTCACAAGGATCATGTGTCTCCAGGGGGTGGGGCACATGGTGGACTGGACAGAGTTGGTTCCCACCAGGATGATCTGAAAGGACCAGAAAGAGGCTGCTATGTGCTAGGATGAGCGGGAGGAGGCACTTTGGAGGTGAGATGGGCCGGGACACCCAGAACTCATCAGAGTATAGGACACATGCGTTTCCTGTGGACCAAACATGGGCCTTGTCTGCCAAGGTATTCCACAAGCCACAGATCATCATCATCATCATCATCATCATCATCATCACCAGAGTTGTGTGGTCTAGCAAATTTGGGGAACAGGAAACAGAGAGTCTGTGGACCTGGAAAGCCAGAGAAAAGGAGGCGCATGGCCCATGTATGGGAGGCACAGGCGAATGTTCCTGGTTGGGAAGGGCCTCTCAGGACCCTACAGTCAGTCCTACTCTCTGCAGGGCCCTGTGAACAGAGCCAGTTCACAACAGACCCAGCGAAGTCAACTTTTCATTCCCTCCACCTCTCCCTCTCCCTAAGCAGCCTGGCAGCCTCCGAAATAGCAAGGAGCAGGACAGGGAAGGGGGGGGCAGAGGAGCAAGGACACATGCAGGGGTGAAGGAAGGCCAAACCGGCTTCAGGGCTCGCTGGCTGTGGAGGACAGCAGGGCAGAAGTACAAAATCTCATCTACGTGCGAGGCTGTGATGGATTACCTGGGACCAGATGTTTTTCATAGTTGACCTGACTCTGTGTTTGCAACTTAAAGGGACCGAAGAGTTTTTGTCACCTAACAGACATCAGAACACTTGGGGCACTACCTGAGTAGTGAGTGTTCATCCAGGAACGGAGGAAGAACTTATTCCCAAGAATGAATCATAAAGAGACATCGGGAGACAAGAATACGGTTGCTCTCCGCTTCCAGCCCATGGGTTCGGATCAAGCAAGGCACTGGTTTCAACCATCGTGGGTGTGAATCTGTCTCCCCTGCTACAATGGGAGCTCTTTGCGGGCAGGCCTTGTCAAGGTCAGCCCTGTCCCTCAGGTACCTGGCCCCATGTGGAGGTTAATTTCCTCCCTTCCTTCCACCTGACCCTGTGTGCTCAGGAGGGGTGGCGTCAGGCACCTGTGAGAGGGTAGCCCAAGCTCGTGGAAGTGGGCAGAGATTTGGCCCATCCCTGCTGGCATCTTCCCAGTGTCAGTCACATAAATCAGACAGCGCATCAACCAGCGAGGAAATAAACAGGCCATCAGACAGTCGAACATCCATCAGGGGATGGTTGGACACCAGCCTGGCCAATCAGATGCATAGACCAACTCATGATCACTCTGCACTCAATCTGATGTGGAAATCACTTTCCCGAGCCCGCTCCCAGGACTCTGAGAATGTCTCTCCTCTCCCTGAGCCCCTACCCCACCCCCACCAGCCCCAGAGGCCTGGTCTCGGGTGCTCCTGGCACAGTGCCCATCCCTGATCAGCAACTTGGCAGCCTCCTAGCTGCTGGCTCCAGTGCTACCCCTCCTCCTTCCTCTCCTTCCCAAGGTGGGAGCTTCAGGCTCTGCCAAAGCATTACTAAGAGTGAGGGTGACATCATCCTCCTGGTCCCACCCCATCCTGGCCCCGCTTACCCTTCACCCTTGGCTGCCCCTGAGAATATGACACATCCTGGGTGGGGGAGGGGGCCGTCCCTTGGGATGGACACCCGCCCGAAGGTCCTCAGGCCCAGGCTCAACACTCAGACTGCCCTTTCTCTCTCTCCAGCTGGAGGCTTTTCTGTCTTGCTGGAGCAGAGACCAAGCCAGACAGATCGACATGCATCCAGCTGGGTGGCCCTGGATAAGAGACTTTATCTCTTTGGGCTTCATCTCTAAAACAAGGAGGATAATTAGCCCTGCTTCAGAGCAGAGAGGGAAATGTGAGGCTCTAATGAGGTCCCGTCCATCAGGGAAAAGAACTTTGGTCTATCTTGATTGCCTGTGGGATATTTGTTCCTAAGATGCATATTTACACATACCACTACCACCAAAAATAAAGTAACAGTAGTGAAGGCATGTGTAGAGTACATTTGGGAAACAATGCAAAACCCCCTCTTACCCCCATCTGCCCAACCTTACCTCAGATTTTCACAACGAACACAAGTTTTTATTGGTATTCTTATTATCAAAATATATGATTACTATAAAAAGCCACAACGGAAGCAAGTGTAAAGCTGAAGATGAAGTTCCTCAGCTCACTTAAAAATATAAACAAGTAACAAGAGCCCATACATACATAAACACGTTTGAAAATTAGTCAAACACAACTTCTAGAAATGAAAAATGGCATCCTTGAAACTGCAAAATTCAAGGTATGAGCCAAATAGATTACGTAAAGCTGAAGACAGAATTAGTAAACTATAAGATAGAGCTGCAGAAATTCTCCTGAGCACAGCTCAAAGAGGAAGAGAGTTGAAGAATATAAAGGAGAAGTAAAAAGATGTGGAGGATAGAGTACAGAGATCTAACTCGTGCCATTAGAATACTAGACAGAAAGGAGAGTATAGGGAAGAGGCAATATTTGATGAGATTGTAACTGAAAACTTTCAAGAGCTGTTGAAAGATGGAAATCTTACATCCAGAAAACCCAATAATTCCTAAGCACTAAAAGTGAAATCCACAGCTACCCACATTCAAGTAAATCAGCAAAGGTAAAGGACAGAGAAAGAGGGAGATATTATGAAAGCAGCCAAAGAGACATATATATTGCCTCTAATGGAATGGCATTTAAGCAGATGGAGCAGACTTTCCAACAGCGACAATTTAATCCAGAAGATAGCAGAATGGTATTTTGAGCATATTTGAAATTTATATTGCTGAAATTAAATAGCTGTTTACCTAGAATTCTCCTTCTAATGAATCTACTTTTCAAGAACAAAGGTGTAATAAAATGAGAGAGCTCTCCACCAACAGACTTCCAGAGACCCTCCTCCAAGTCAAGAGACCCTCCTCCAAGTCAAGAAGAAGACAAGGATATCTGCTCTCACCACTTCTGTCTAATGTCGTCTTGGAGTCTCTCGCCAGAGCAATCAGGCAAGAAAAAGAAACTCAAGGCATCCAGATTGGAAAGGAAAAAGCAAAACTATCTTTATTTGCAGATGATATATTCTTGTTTATAAATTATCCTAAAGAATCAACTCAAAAACTATTAGAAGTAATAGACAAATTCAGCAAGGTTGCAGGATACAAGATCTATGTACAAAAATTTATTGTATTTTTACATATAGGCAACGAATAGCCCAAAAATGGATGTAAGAAAATAATTCCATTGCATAAAAATAAAATAAAATAAAAATACTTAGGAATACACTTAACAAAAGATAGGAAAAAATTGGATTCTGAAGAATGACAAAACATTACTGAAATAAAGTAAGGAAGACTGAAATAAATGGGAAGATCTCTACTGTCCATGGATTGAAGCCCTAGTATTGCTAAGATGGCAATATGCTCCAAACTGAATTACAAATTCAATGCAACCTCTATCAAAAGCCCAGCTGGCTGTTTTATAAAAATTGACAAACCGATCCTAAAATTCATATGGATTTTTAAGGGACCTAAAGTCACTAAAACAAAGTTGGAAAAGAACAAAGTTGGGGGTGGGGCTCACAGTTCCTGATTTTAAAACTTACTAGAAAACTATAGCAATCAAGACAATGTGGTGTTGGTATAAGGACAGACATATAGACCAATGGAACAGAATTGAGAGTCCAGAAATAAACCAGCACATTTATGGAAAATAGTACCAAGATGACTCGATGGAGAAAGAATAGTCTTTTTAACGAATGGTGTTAGGACAACTGGATATCCACATGCAAAAGAATGAAGATGGGCCACTTCCTTATACCATACATGAAAGTTAACTTAAAATGGATCGTAAAACTACATGTAAGAACTAAAACTGTGAATCTCTTAGAAGAAAACACTGGTATAAATCTTAGTGACTGTGGGTTAGGCAAAACCTTCTTTGATACAACAGTGATAGCACAAGCAACAAAAAGAAAAATACACAAATCAAATTTCAGCAAAATTTAAAACTTTTGTGCTTGAAAGGATACCATCAAGAAAGTGAAAAGGCAAATACAGCATGGGACAATATATTTGCAAATCAAATACAGTGAATAAAGAACTAGTATCCGGACTATGTAAAGAACTTTTCCAACTCAATATTAAAAAGACACATAATCAAAAAAATTAAATAAAAATAAATAAATAAATAAAAAGACACATAATCCAGTTGAAAAATAGGACTTTAATAGACATTTCTGCAGAAAATATGTACAAGTGACCAACGAGTACATGAAAACAGAAGTACATGCTCAACATAATTAACCATCAAGGAAATGCAAATCAAAACTACAATGAATACCATTTCACACACACTCAGATGCCTATAATTTTTTAATATTTTTAGAAAGAAGAAAGAAAATATCAAGTATTAGTGAGAACTGTAGAAAATAGAACCCTCATTTATTGTTGATGAGAATGTAAAATAGTGCAGCCACTTTGGAAAACAGTTTGGCAGTGTCTCAAAATATAATATGTGGAGTTACCATATGACCCAGCAATTCCACTCCTAGATATATACCCTAGAGAAATGAAAACATACATTTATACAAAAAGTTGTACATAAATGTTTATAGCAGCATTACTCATAATAGCTAAAACTGGAAAAAACCCAAATGTCCTTTGGCTAATAAATGGATAAATAAAATGTAGTATATTCATTCAATGGAACATTATTTGGCAATAAAAAGCAACGAAGTACTAATACAGGTTATAATACAATGACCCTTGAAACTATTATGCTAAGTGGGAGAAGCCAGTCACATACAAAAACCCCACACTTAATATGATTCCATTTATGTGAAATGTTCAGAATGGGCAAACCTATAGAGACAGAAAAGAGATTAGTGGTTGCCTATGTCTTGGGGATTTGGGGGGAAATGTGGATTGACTGCTAATGGTTACAAGCTTTCTTATTGAGGTGATAAAAATGTTCAAAATTGGTTGTTGTGATGGTTGTGCAACTCTGTGAATATACTTAAAACCATTGAAATGTGTACTTTAAAGGATTTTTTTAAAGATTTTTATTTATTTATTTACGAGAGACACAGAGAGAAAGAGAGGCAGAGACACAGGCAGAGGGAGAAGCAGGCTCCAGGCAGGTTGCTGGACGTGGGACTCGATCCCGGGTCTCCAGGATCACGCCCTAGGCTGAAGGCGGCGCTAAACCGCTGAGCCACCCGGGCTGCCCTGAAATGTGTACTTTAAATGGATGAATTATATGGCATACAAATTACAGTTTAATAAAAGATTTTTTAAAAATATATTCTAAGCAGAAAGGAAAATACCTGAGGTGGAAGGCCTGAGATGAGCAAAAGAATGGTGAGCAAAGATTACGATAAATATGCGGTTAAATTCAAAACACAATGACTGTGTAACACAAAGCTAATAATGTTTTATTTGGGGGAATGGAATATAACAAGGTGGAACATATTTAGCTTTGTTATGCTGAGTAAGAATGTGAAAATATTAAGGGTAACAAGCAATAAAATAAAGAAAATTGCTTAACTAGTAGAGAGGGAAATGGAACTCAATACACATGGAAATCTGAACCTCATCTTATCAGTGGCTATCGAAGCAGATCCTGCAGCAGCTGTACCTATGGGTAGAGTTTCATAGAGAAGGCAAAACTTACTATAAACCAAACAGGCCATAAAGTACAAGATATTGGGGCATTGGCAGGTAACACTACTTTTTGTTCCTATTGTTTGTTTTTCTCCCAAATATGTTTTTCAGTGAGGATCAAATCCATATGAATCTACTTAAGAGAAGCATAGGAAGAAAGAGAGAGAGAAAAGAAGGAAGGAAGGGAGGAAGGAAGAAGAAAGAAAGGAAGGAAGGAATGGGGGGAAGGAAAGAAAAAAGAAAAAGGGAAAAGAAAAGAAATGCAAAGATGTACAAATAACACAATACAATGGTGGGACAAACCCAAATATATCAGTAATCACAATCACTATAAATGGACTAAATGTTCTGGTTAAAAGACAAAGTTTTCAAACTAAATTCAAAATTAAATTACAGCTCTAAGCTAGTTATTTTTAATCTTTAAGATACATTTGCTTGTGTGTTTTTTTAAATAGCAGTTTTATTCACATACCACACAATTTAAAGTGTACAGTTCAATGGTTTTTAGTATATTCACAGAGTGTGCAGCCTCCAATTTTAGAACACCCTCATCACTCCAATAAGATACCCCAAGCACACTAGCAATCACTCTCCATTTCCCTCAAAATTTTTCAGTCCTAGGTAATCACTACTTTCTAATTTTTGTCTCTATAGGTTTGTCTATTCTGGATATTTCACTGTAATGGAGTCACACAGTATGTGGTATTTTGTGACTGGCTTATCTCACTTAGCATGATCTCTCCCAGGTTTGCCTGTGTGGTAGCATTTCTCAGTACTCCATTCCTTTTTACTGCCAAAAAAAAATATCCCATTGAATGGATATACATTTTATCTATCCATTCATCAGCCAAAGGACATTTAGGTTGTTTCTGCTTTTGGCTATTAGAAATAATGTTGCTATGAGCATTCATGGCAGTTTTTGTGTGGACACATTTTATTTTTCATATGTTTTGTGTGGATATATGTTTTCTAGGACTAGAATTGTTAGATCACATGAGGAAGTGACAGATTTTTCCAATTCCCATTAGAAATATGTGAGGGCTTCAATGTCTCCACATTCTCTCCAGGACTTGTTATTACCTGGCTAATTAATCTAACCATTAAAATGATAATGCATCGTGGCCCCAATCGGGGTTTTATTACAGGAATGTAAGGTTGGCTTAACATTCAAAATTCAAAGTAATTTTTCATATTATCAAATGAAAAAAGAAAAGTCATTTGATTATCTGAATGGAAGCAGTAAGAGCATTTGTCAAATCCAATATCCATTCTTTATAAAAAAAAAAACTCTCAGGAATATAATAGAATAGAACAATAGAATTGAATAGAACTTCCTCAACATGATAAAGGGTAACTATTTAAAAAAAATCCACAATCAACATCATACTTAATGATCATAAAACTGAATTTTTTCCCTCTAAGATGAGGTTCAAGTCAAAGATGTCCACTGTCACCATTTCAATTCAACATTTTACTGGAGGTTCTAGCTGGTGCATTCAGGCAAGAAAAAGAAATAAAAGATATCCTCCTTAGAAAGAAAGAACTAAAAGTGTCTCTGGTTTGCAGATGACTTTGTGATCTCTGCAACAAATCCTCTGGAATCTACAAAAACACTACTATAACTACATGAATTAAGAAAAGTGGCAGGATATAAGATCAATATACAATAATCAATTATGTCTATATTCTAGCCACAATAGACAATTGAAACAAAAAAATATAATTTACAATCATATCAAAAAATATGAAATCCTTAGAGCTATATCTGAGAAAAGATGTGAAAAACCTGTACACTGAAACATATTGCTGAGAGATGTTAAAGAAGAACTAAATAAATGGAGAGATGTACTGTGTTTATGGATTGGAGCTCAATATTGTTGAGATGTCAATTCATTCCAGATTGATCTATGATTCAATTCAATCCCAGTCACAATCCTGGCAAGCTGTTTTTGCAAAGATTGACAAGCTGATTCGTGCATTCAGTTGGACATACGAACAAACTAGGATAGCTAAAGCAATTTTGGAAAAGAACAAAGTTGGAGGACTTACACTATCTCATTTCAAGGCTTGTCTATAGCTATGGTGATTAAAACAGTGTGATATTAGCATGAGAACAAGCGAATAGATCAATGGAACAAATAGTCTCTAACTAGACCTACATATATATAGTTTATTGCTTTTGAACAAAGGTACAAAGTCACTTCAGTTGAGAAGGGAGAGTTGCTGAGAGTTTAGCTGAGCTACTCCACTGTATTGCTGCCTCAGCATCGATTTTGTTTGACCTGCGGGGACCTTAAACTGATACTCCCTCCTCACCCCCGCCAACTGCAAGTGGGCACCCTAGATAACAGCTGACAACATCACATGCAAATGTCAGCTCCTGATATGACTCTTGCAACTGCCCTTATGATCTTTGATTTCTGTTGCCACCTAGGGTCCTTCCCTTGTGTGCCCCTGGATGAGCTAAGAACCCCTCCCCCACCATGGAGCTTACCAAAACCCCACTATCTTGCTCTGAATTGACCATTCCATCTTAGCCCGGGAACTCCAAAGCACTCTACCCACTTACGCTAAGAAAGACAAATGCCCCAGGTTTTGCCTTTCTCTCTCTGATTGCGCTCTGTTTTGACCTCCCAGTATGGCCTCTTGGGGCATACCCTGTACCTCCTCCAGGACTGTGGATAATAATTTGTGTCTATTTCAGTTTGTGCTGTGGTTTGCTGTTGAATCTTGACTCACCATCTGGCACTCTGTGCTCCACTTAAATGTTAAGTTAACAAGTCATAACGATATTCTTGTCCACATGTGATGCTGGAACTATTGAATGTCCATATTTTAAAAATTAATTTTGATCCATACCTCACACCATATATAAAAACTCTCTCAAAATGGATAGCAGACCTAAATGGAAAATACATAGAATTATGCAATTTCTCAAAGAATACAAGAGAAGATGCGTGTGACCTTGGGCCATTCAAGAAATGACTGGAAACTGGACTTCAAAAAATTAAGAACTTTTGCCTTTTAAAAGGCATTGTGAAGAGAATGAAAAGACGATTCACAAACAGGAAGAAAATGTTTGCTAATCACATATCTGAGAAAGGTCTTCTATCTAGAACACATAAAGAATTCTTAAAACTCAACAAATAAAAGTTAGAAATGGGCAAACAACTTGAACAGATACCTCTCCAAGGGAAATATACAATACAGATGTCAAATAGCACATAAAAAGATGCCCAATGTCATTAGCCAAATAGGGAAATGTCTTAGTTAACCAAGGAAATGCTCTTATATACCTATTAGAATGTGTAAAATGTGAGAGATAGACCATACCAAGTGTTGGTGAGAATATGTCAGAACTCTCACACACTGTTGGTGGGGATATAAAATGGGCCACCCACGGTGGAAAATAAATTGACAGTTTCTTAAAACGTTAAATATATACCAGCTATACAACCCAGCCATTCTGCTTCTATTTACCAGGAGAAATGAAAGTATGTTTCATTCAAAAATGTATAATCAATATTCATGACAGCTTTGTGTTTACAGTAGCCCAATAGTAACAATGTCCACTGAAAATTGAAAGGATAAAAAAATTCTGGTATATTCATACACTGGAATATTACTCAGCAATAAAAAGAAATAAATTATTGATACACATGGCAAATTAGATGAACTTCAAAGTAATTATGCTGAGTGAAAGAAGTCAGATAGCAAAAAGTATATGTTGTATAATTCCATTTTATAGAATTCGAGAAAATGCAGACAAATGTACAGAGACATAAAGCAGATCATTAGTTACCTGAAGGAAATGTGGGGGAGAGGTAGGGAGGGATGATCAAATGGCATAAGGAAACTTTTGGGAAATGATAGATATGCTCACTCTCATGAAAGCAGTGATGGTTCCACAGATGCATACGTATTTCAAAAGTCATCATATTGTACATGTAGTATACATAAAGTTAATTTATGATGATTACATTTCTATTAAGCTGCTAAATTAATCAGAAGATATTATCTACTACCTCTAAATACAAAATTAAATTATATAGCATGAATGAACATTTAGGAAAATAAAACTTAAAAATTGGCAACAGAAGAAATATGAAGCAAAGCGGTGCCCTCTGAAGGTCACAGGGGACCCCTGATCAGAATTGTCTTAGTACCACAAATGAAACCCAAACCAAAGTTTCAGATTCTTCACTGTTGAAAACACCAGGCTCAGACAGCTTTACAGGCAAGTTTCAGATAATTCCAGTCTTGCACAAAATATCCAGAGGTCAGAAAAGTGAAGGTAATCCCCAACTCATTTTTATGAGACAAGTAAAACCTTAATACCCACGCCAGACAACGATACAATGAAAAAGAAAACTAACTCACTCATAAACATAGGGACGAAACTCCAGATAAAATGCTAGCAAATGGAATCTTCTAATGAACAGAAATGACAACACGTTGTGTTCAGTGTATCCCAGGAATGCAAAGTTGGTTTGACTTCGGAAGATAGATTAATGCAGTTTAGCGCAATCCACAAGTCAAAGGAGACAGCCACATGACAAGCTCAATGGATGCAGAAACAGAGTGCAATAACTTTCCACATCCATTCATGAAAAATCTCTTGGGATGCCGGGAAGAGAAGAAATGCTTCTTTAGCCTAGTAAGCAGTATCCACAGAAACCCTATCACAGGCATTATAAGCAGGAAGAATGATTGAAAACGTTTGCTTTAAAATTGGCCATAAGACAAAGATGCTTGCTAACATCACTTTTCATGAATACTACATTGGAGGTCCCAGCCAGCACCACAAGACAGAAAAGAAGATAAGGTAAAAATGTTTAAAAATGAAAGGATATATTGGGCAGCCTGGGTGGCTCAGCGGTTTAGCGCTGCCTTCAGCCCAGGGTGTGATCCTGGAGACCCGGGATCGAGTCCCATGTTGGGCTCCCTGCATGGAGCCTGCTTCTCCCTCTGTGTGTGTGTGTGTGTGTGTGTGTGTGTGTGTGTGTGTCTCATAATAAATAAATAAAATCTTTAAAAAAAAGAAAGGATATAAATATTGAAAGGAAAGACAAAATATGAAGTGCTTGCAAATGATGTGATTGTTTCATGGATGACCCAAAAGAATTCACAGATAGGGCACAGCTGACGCTTGAACAGTGCAGGGGCTCTGACGTCCAGCCCCCCTTTGCAGTCAAAAAAGTTCTGTGTAGAACTTTTGACTCCCCCCAAAACTGAACTACTAATACCCTACTGTTGACTGGAAGCCTTACTGAGAACATAGTCGATTAACACATGGTTTGTATGGGATATGCATTAAATACTGTATTTTTTTACAATAAAGGGAGCTAGAGAAAAGAAAATATTTAAAAAATCATAAGGAAGAGAAAACACATTTGTAGTTCTGGACTGTATATATTGGAGGGAAAAATCCACATAGAACCCACGCAGTTCAAACTCGTGTTGTTTAAGGGTCAGCTGATTTAGGATTAACAGGAGAATTTAGCAAGGTTGCTGGATACAAAATCAACATAGAAAAATCCTTCATGTTCCTCTGTCCCAGAACCCTTAGAAAATGCGAATAAGGAGGGCAGTGTGTATAGTCGTTGCCACCGGGTCAGGTACCCAGCTCACGTCTTGGCCTAGAGAGCCGCAGGGAGGCAGCCTGACCCTCACCCTAATATCCACGAGGTGGATCACGATCAGGCCGCAGGAGACAAGGCACCACTGGGGCCAGAGGCTGGAGAGAGACATTTTCCATCTGGAAGCACTTTACTGGCGGCCTGGGAATGAGCAGAACTGAGAGCCACGAAGAAGAGATAGGAAACGCCGGTGTGGACAGTGGCTGGAGGTGGGAGAGTGCCAGGGGCGGGTGTGGGCTGCGGCCTGCACGGTGGCCTCTCACCTCCTCCCACGCTCCTTCCTGTGCTCCTCCCTGGGCTCAGCAGGGCCATCCACTCGGATCCCAGCCCCACCCAGTCCTGGGGGCTCCTGGGCGAGCTGGGGGCCTTCCGGCCTGTCTGCTGGAGGAAACCTCTGCGAAGTGTTTTACTGCGGGGACCCAGGGCAGCTGCGATCCAGGGCTGAGTGCTGACCGGGGACTCGGGAAGGAAGAGGGAAGGTGCCTGGATGTTTGAACAGCTGGGGTGGATCAGGGGCTGCCATCCCCTGCTCCCCTCCCCACCCCCTCCTTCCCGGCTCAGGTGCCTCTTCCTACCTGGGGTTCTGGCTGTCTGTTCCTGGAGCTTTATGACTGCAGGGCATTTTCTGCCCTCCGGCAGACTGGGGGTCTGGGGGTAAGGGGCTCATGAGCGTATGGGCAGAGGGTGCTCTGGGTTTTCACAGAGAGCTGGGTTGGAGGCCCAGCCAAAACCAAACACACAAGTACATGTAGATCCATCAGAAGTCCCGGCTAACTTGCAGAGCATAATGTACAAAGGATACCTTCTCAGCAAGGGATACAGGGCAGTTCAGTCTCCCATCTCCCAGTTCCCCATGGAGACAGGCCTGGGAGAGTGGCAATTAGACCTGGAACTTTGGAGATCCCCAGAGAGGGCTCTTGCAGCCCCAAGCTCCAATCACATCTCCCCCCAAAACCCAGCCTGAATTCCTTATATGGTTGCAAAAAATGGTCTTTCAGAATTCCTGGCTCCTGAATGTAGCATCTACCGAAACCTAGCACATTTATTGGTCTTGCTTATCCTTCACGGATGCATTATAAGGACTGAGCATCTCCAGGGATGGTCACCCTGCAGCCACCTGCCGGGGACTGTGGCCCTGAGTTCTCTCCCACGTTACAAGGCCTGGGAGGGGCTGACCTCGTGAGGTTCCACGTGGCCCACACAAAACCATGTTCTCAGAGTGTCCCCTGCAGTGACCAGAGTCGCTTTCAGCGAGAGCCCTCAAATGACATGCGACTCCCCAGGAAATCTCAGAGATGGTGGAACAGAATCGCCCAAACGTAAGGGGCAGAGAGTGTTCGGCACAGGTGGCCTAGAGCAACAGGATCGCTTAGAAAGACCGTGAAGGAACAACTTGCCCCTGCCGGCCACCGCTCGGTGGGAGTCTCTAAAGGGACACACGGTTAGTGCAGGTCTCAACCACACAGCCCCCCAGCTATGTAAGCTTGCCAGGCCTCAGTCCTCCCCTCAGTAAAGGGGGGACAGTGACTCTGATTCGTGGAGTCATGAATATCAGACGAGGGCGCTCACATTCTGGGTTTGCTGCCCACCTGCTGCCATGGTGGGCGAGGCTGGAAACCCTCGTGCTAGGCCTGGCCATCCCAGATTGCCTGGGTTTCCTGCCTCCAGGAGGATGGCATCCTTGCCACTGCTTTGCCAGGGCTTTCCAGCCCCATAAAGCAGGCAGCTCCTGGAGTGTGGGGATGGGGTGGCAGTAGGGCTGGGGCCGGGTGGGCCAGATGGATTTGCTGGCTTCACCTGCAGCCTCCTGCCTGGGTCGGGGTGGTGGGGAGGCTCCAAAGGAAGGGATCTCACAGGAGAAGCTAGGGGCATGAGGGTCACAGCCTGTGTTCAGGTCAAGGTTCTGAGTCCCCAGGAGAAACATAAAAGCTGGGGCACCTGGATGGCTCAGTCGGTGAAGCATCTGCCTTGGGCTCAGGTCATGATCTCGGGGTCCTGGGATCAAGCCCCGAATCAGGCTCCCTGCTCAGCGGGGAAGTCTGCTTCTGTCTCTCCCTCTGTACCCTCACCTCCACTCATGCTCTCTCTTTCTCTAGTGGTCTCTCAAATAAATAAATCTTAAAAAAAAAAAAAAAAAAAAGAAACATAAAAGCTGGACTCTCAGTTCTGTTTCTCCCTGGCTGCTTCCCTCTGCCCTTATTCTTTTTTTTTTTATTTTTTTTTTTTTTTTTATTTTTTATTTTTTTTATTGGTGTTCAATTTACTAACATACAGAATAACACCCAGTGCCCGTCACCCATTCACTCCCACCCCCCGCCCTCCTCCCCTTCTACCACCCCTAGTTCGTTTCCCAGAGTTAGCAGTCTTTACGTTCTGTCTCCCTTTCTGATATTTCCCACCCATTTCTTCTCCCTTCCCTTATTTTCCCTTTCACTATTGTTTATATTCCCCAAATGAATGAGAACATATAATGTTTGTCCTTCTCCGACTGACTTACTTCACTCAGCATAATACCCTCCAGTTCCACCCACGTTGAAGCAAATGGTGGGTATTTGTCATTTCTAATAGCTGAGTAATATTCCATTGTATACATAAACCACATCTTCTTTATCCATTTACCCCAAAGATACAAATGCAATGAAACGCCGGGACACCTGCACCCCGATGTTTCTAGCAGCAATGGCCACTATAGCCAAACTGTGGAAGGAGCCTCGGTGTCCTCTGCCCTTATTCTGTCTGGCTCAGTACTTCTCTCCTGCCTCCACTTATGCAGACGGACATGGTGGCAATACCCTCATGGCCACTCAGGGCAGACCCTCCCTGGCCATGCGACAGTGCTCCGGTGGGGTTTCCTGCCCTCTATGAACTTAGGGAACCCAGGTCTGATCAGACCATACCTGATGCCCCCTTCCTTCCAACCCCCCTGGTGAAGGCAACCACAACATGTCACTTGGATCAAGGACTCCTAGGGCCCAAAGCCTGGCGGAGACAGTGACTCCTGCTTGGAGCTCTGGGTAAGGAGTTGCCAGGGCAGGGGCTCCTGGAGAAGCCAGGGCCTTTCAGGGCTGGGAGTCCCCCAGAAGCCCTGTATTTCTCTTCCTTCTGTGCCGAGCCAGGACCCTGGTGCTAGACCTTGCCTTGGGACCACCGAGCTGTGCCTGTGTGGTCTGGGGTACAGTCATTCATGCCTCAGCGGTGGAGAAGTTGAGCCTCAGTTTGGCCACTGCCTAGCTGTGCAACCTGGGACAAGTCAGCCTCTCTGTGCCTCAACTGTCTCATCTGTCAAATGGCCACGACAATGCTCAATTTATGAGATGAGAGCTAAAGTATGCAGTGTGTCTGACACAGAACAGCATAAGGAAGTGGGCCCTGTGGTCACTGGCTCAGCTCTCGTGCTGGGTAACCCGGTTCCCAGAGTGCCAGCCTTTCTTCTGTCCCGAAAGGGCACTGCCTATGCCCAGCTTCCCCCTTGGCCCACTCCAGGACCAGGGCAGAAGTGTGGGCTGTCTCGACAGCACTGGGTCCTGGGAAATACGCTGCTTAAATTCTAACCTTGGCTCTAAGCTTATTAGCTGGGGGTCTTGGGAAATTGTCTCGTCTTTCCACACCTCACTTTTCTATCTGCAAAATGGTGCCCACCACAGACGGTGGTTTGGGTGGAATGACAGTGTGTGTCAAGTCTCAGCCCATGAAGCACGTGCACCACTTGCTACATGTTTGGCTTTTACTCCATCCCCAGAGTCTCCTGCTCCCTTGCCAGACGCCTCTGTGGCCTGGTTGGGTCTGGTCTAGGCCGGGGAAGGCCAGGGAAGGGGGCATCAGGTATGGTCCGATCAGACCTGGGTTCCCCAAGTTCATAGCGCCCTCCCCTCCAGCCTCCCAGGAGACTGAACACCTCTCAGGCTCTTTTCCACACGAGGCAGAGATCAGGTCAAGAGGTGCTGGGTGAAAGGAAATTGCAGACAGGGAGATGCTCTGTCGTTTTTAACCTTTCCAACTAGTTGGTTTCCATGCTCTACTGGCTGGTAAATATATTTATTATCACCCCGAGTTATCAGTCTGGCTCAGCTATATTGCTTGCCCACTATACATGCTCTGGTATTAGGTTAAGTGTGTATGTTGGTGGCTGGGGGTGGGGGGCGGCAAAGTGATTCAGATGGCACGTCCCCCGCCCCCTCAAGGAGCTCAGGAGGAGAAGAGAGACACACAGCCCCCTCACTCAATGCATCGTCAGACAACGTAATGTGTGTGAGGGGAGGGGAGTGAGTAAACTTTTGTGGGGAGAAAACAAATGGTTAACTCTTGCTGAGGTTGGTAGAGGCAGGGGAAATCTTAGAAGACCTCCTGAGGGAGGCATCCTTGGAGTTGAATATTGGAGAGCAGGTGGGATTTCTTCTGGGCGAAGAGGACTGGAGTATTCCAGGGGAAGGGGCAGGGGCAAACACATGCAGCCTTGAAGTGTGGGCTGTGTTTGGGGGCATACAGGACTTGCTGGAGGAAGCACTTACCGTGAAACCAGAGAAGGCACCACACTCTTGATCCCCAGAGT
Source organism: Canis lupus baileyi (assembly GCF_048164855.1). Classification (NCBI taxonomy): domain Eukaryota; kingdom Metazoa; phylum Chordata; class Mammalia; order Carnivora; family Canidae; genus Canis; species Canis lupus. The sequence goes on from NC_132858.1 coordinate 11,632,489, forward strand.
GAAGTGATGGTAGGGCACAGGTGGACCCAGATTTCCTCCCTGAACCAGGGCCTCTGGGCCCAGCTCCTCAGTTGATAAGATGGGGGTAAATCCTATCTTCCTCCCAGGACTGCTAAGAGGAATAAAAAGAAGTGGGCATGGAGGGCTCCTGGCTCACTGTGAGGACTCCTGAAAGCTGGTCTTTCCACTGCTTCTCTTCTGTTTCACCTGCTTCCCAACCGCAGCTGTGTCTCAACTGCTGATTCAGCAGAACTGGAGTTAGCTGTGGACTTAGCCCTCACTGTAGGGGAAGCTCTGGACTGCAGGGGCACCCTTAGGTCCAGTCAACAAAGGCTTTTTGCGATATCACAGTATGCAGCAGGCTGGTCCCCTGAAGGGATAAAATGGTAGGCCTGGTTCATGCAGAGTTCTCAGTAAGTGGAGAGTGGGGCAGAGAGGTAGCTGGATGAGAGAAGGGGTGGAGGAGGATAGAGACAGAAGGAGGGAGGACAGAGAAGGCTGGTTGGCTAGATGAGGGATAAAGGGCGGAGGGATGGGTAGGAGAAGGAGGGAGGGGTGAAGGAGGGGGAAGGGATGAAGGATAAAAGGATGGGTGGAGGAATAGAGAGATGGATGGGTAAAGGGATGGGAGGGTGGAAGGGGAAGGGGACGGCAGGATAAGGGATGCAGAGGTTGAGGGAGGCATGGGGAGGTGGGGAATGGATGGGTGGGTGGATGGATGGCTGATCGGATGGGTGTTAGCCGTTGGATAGATAGATGGATTGATGGTAGGATGGGTGAATGGTGGCATGGAAGGAGAGAGGGAAAGATGACTGGTTGGCTGGGTGAAGGGAGAAAGGGGGGAAGGACTAGGGAGAGAAGAAGGGAGGGATGGATGAAGACAGAAAGGGAGGGAATGGAGGAATGAAAGGATAGATTGAGGAAGACGGTGAGGTGGAAAGAGAGAGGGATAGATGAATATAGGGAAGGGTGAATAAAGGGCCGGAAGGGGGGGGGATAAAGGGAGAGGGATGGATGATGGGTGGGTGATGCGGTGGAGAAATGGACGGAGAGACAGATGTCTGGTCATCCTCTAAGGAGCTCACCTTTACCTGTCCCCGCAGGTACGGACGGAGGCCATGCGCCTGCTTGATGTCTGTTTGATTTTAGAGTGTGTGTTTGCTTCATTGAAACCAGCGCACACAGTCGTGCTTTGGAAAGTACGGGGGCCCCCGCAAATGCTAAACCATCCCATTTTACCTCCTTCTTGGTCAGGAGTGGGAGGCGCCCCGAGAAAGACAAAGAGGAGAGAGGCAGGGACGTCTGCTGAGGGAGGAAGGAGAGGCCAGCTCAGCTGCTCAGTGTAAACTTCCCACCCCGGTGGCATATGGGGAACATGTGGCCCTTTCCTTCCTGGCACCAGAGAAACGTCATGCCAGGAATGCTGGCAGCGGAGGGCACAGAGCATTCCAGAGGGAACAGTTGGCAGTTGGGCAGGAGGCAAGAGTTTGACGCCACAGCCTGGAGCCTGGCTCTGGAGCAGGGCCCGAGAGACTGCAGGAAGCTGAGATGAGATGGGCCGAGGCTCGCCAGGCTCCGGGGCTCCAGGCCTCGCCCCTCCAGGCCTCCAGCGGGGACCAGGCCCCCACTCCCCCAGGCCCTCGGAGCCCACCTGGCTTTAAGGAGTCAGCAACGTGGAAAGAGCCCCAGACTTGGCTCCACTCCCCCACCCACTTATCACGGGACCTCGAACTTGTCACTCCTTTCTGGGCCTCAGCTTGCACACAGTTTCTGCATCATTCCAAACACCATCTTGCCCACCGGAGCTAGTCGGCGATGAGGTCTCTATCACCAAGGAAGAAAAAACGAGCCGTGGATATGGAGCTTGCCAGAGAGTGTGACGTTTTTCGTGTCAAAAACGGTCCATTATCTTGAAATCATGCCCACCTTCCCCTTACATTTTTGGCATTAAAGAGTGCCATTTCTTTTTTTTTTTTTCTTTTTAAAGATTTTATTTTATTTATTTGACAGAGAGAGAGAGAGAGAGTACATAAGCAGGAGGAGTGGCAGGCAGAGGGAGAAGCAGGCTCCCCATTGACCAGGGAGCCCAACGTGGGGCTCGATCCCAGGACCCTGGGATCATGACCGGAGCAGAAGGCAGATGCCCTATCCACTGAGCCAGCCAGGGGCCCTGAGTGCCATTTCTTTTATGAAAAAGGGTCTATTAATGGTAATCTTATCAGATAACCCTCCCTTTATTGTGATATATGCCTGGGTACACAAAACCCCAAATTGTGAGCCACTAAACCAGATAATTCCTAAAGGACTTTCCAGAGCTAAGAGGGTTCTTAGATATACCCCCTCCCCTCTTGGGCTGTGACTGGAGACCTTGATGCCTATAACTTCCCTCTCCAACCTTCCACCCGTCCCCCAAGAGGCTGCATTGGCCTTGAGGTTCAGGTGCAGGGGGTACTCTGGGCCAGGACTGGGTCTTGCTTTCAATAAGCCCTCTGAGCACTGACATCTGATGCTCAGCACCCCTCCACCAACCCCCAAGCCAGCACAAGGAAGGGAGGAAGCCGTTCTCTCCTCTAGTGGATCTGTGACCAGACTCCCAAGAGGTGCCCCGAGGATTCCAGACAGTGCAAGTGTGGTCTGACGGCTGTGGCCTGTGACTTCTGCTGCATCTGGAGAGAGTCAAGCCCAAGTTGAGCTGGGTGGGCCAGACCACAGAGGACAAGAGTGCAGGCTGGTTGGCCTCAGGACGTGTGGTCTGGCTGGTGTGACCCCAGTGCTCACAGGCCCATCAGATGGAAGAGGGTGGGGCTCCATTAGAGGCAGCGGGAGCACCCCGACTGCACCGTTTCTCCCTCCGGCAGATGGCAGGCAGGTTGGGGGGCGAGGGAGGCTGCAGACAGGCAGGGCTCTGGCTTCCTGGATCTGAGAGCTTGCTCTCATTTATTATTTAGTAAATATGTCTTAATCACTGACTAAGGGATGTGTAAAGCACCCCAGAGGGTGGGGTGGGAGTCTGTGTCCGTGTGTTTGTGTGGGTTCTGCATGCGTGTCTGTGTGTGTGCGTGTGTGCATATGTGCATGTCTGCACGGATGTGCGTCCCTGTGTGTGGGTGGGGAAAGGGGCTCTGAGATGGGTCAGGTGGGGCCTCTGGGCTCCAAGGGGCCTGGTTCCAGCAGGTAGGGGGTGGGGAGACCAGCCAATCCCTGATCACAGGAGCACATGCAGAGGATGTTGGCAGAAATTCCAGGCCCTGAGCCAGAGTCGCCAGCAAGGCGGACTCCAGGGTGTCAGGAGCCTTTACTTACCTAAGCAGCCTCATCGTCCCTGGAAGAGGGGACAATGTGGAATGGCATAAGTTTCTATTTTTTTAAATTTAGTTTTTTAATTGGTGCTACACACAGGTACAAAAATGTGGATAGTTTGGAAGGATGTCAGGGAAAAGTCAGCCTCCCATACCCCCCCCCCCACTCCCCAGTTTCTCCCTTCAAAGTTACAGGCTTCCCCTGAATCTGCATTCATGGGAAAGGCCATCATATCCTGTCCCAGGGGTGAAGACAGTGCTAAAGCATCTCATATAGATGGAGAAACTGAGCCTTAGAACCCCCAGGGGCTCAGGATTCTCTGGGTCAAACTCCTTCCTTCCACAGACTAGGAGAGAGATAGGGAGAGGCCTTGAACTGACAAAGAAGGCGGGGCGGGGGGGGGGGGGGGGTTGGGCCGGGGCTGGAACCCTTGACTCCTGACTCCCACCCGGCATTCTTTCTCCTGAGCACACTGCTTCCCTAGCTATTGAGCAGAGACAGGTGGGACCCCTAAGAGAGCCTGGGATATGGTCAGTGCTGGGACCCTCCCCAGACCAGGGCCACACCCTTAGCAAGACTCTGATCAGTGAAGGCTTCCTGGGTCTGAGCCAAAGCAGGAGCCTGTGGCCGGGGCCCCCAGGCTGGGCATCCCGGGATGGCTGGGGAAGGCCCACTTCCTCATCTGCCTCCATCTCGCACCAGACTCCTTGTGGGTGTGGGGTATTGAGAGGGGGGCCCCACTCTAAATGGCTTGTCATTGCTGGCAGGTGTGGTGTCCTCTCTGGGTGGCCTCTGTGTCATCACTCACCAAGCTGAGACTCCCAGGCCAGCTGTGAGGATGCAGAGACATTAAGCCCATACATCGCTTAGTTCTGGCCCTGGCACACATGCAGTGCTCCATCTCAGAATGAAGATGAATGTTAGAGGCTATTAGAATATTAGAATATTGCAATGGTTGCCCCCCACCTGTGTTGCCACCTACACCCTGGGCTTGATTTCTCTCCATGGCACTTGTCAACATTTGACATTCTAGATCTTTTACTCATTTCTTTATCATCTCTACCCCCTAGAGGGTGGGGATCTCTACTTGTCTTTGTTCACTACAAATCCCCAGCACCCAGAACGGTGTCCGACATGGAGGAGATGCTCCGTGCAAGCTCGTTGAATGAATGAATGAATGAATGAATGAGCGAATGAACGAAGCATTTCAGCTTCCAGCTTGAACATCCTTCGGGGGTCTGATAAGGCGTCAGGGACTGCCTGAGGGAGCGAGGGGGAGAGCAGAAGTGAGTTCACCCTGAAGAACGTTAGGGTCTGACCAGTCATCAAGAAGGTTCTCAGCTCCATCAAAGGTGACAGGGACCCTCCTGGGCAGAGAAGCTGGGGGAAGGACTCCCAGGGCCTAGCTAGGTTTCCTGATGCTCAGGATGTGGCCGCCCTCCAGACCAGGTGAGGGACAGGCCCCAGAGCACCTTTTCCCCAGGAACCCTGGGCCCCGAAGCCTGGGACAGCAGTGAGAAGTCTGTCTGCCCTGTGGCTCTAAGCCCCCACTCGTGTTCCCACGGTCTCTGTGAGTCTGCTGTCCTGGCACTTGCCCCACAGCCTGCCTAGCTGGGGGTCTCCCCCACTGCTTGGGGGTTCGAGCAGGAGCTGATTGGTCATTGTTTGCTTGGCCCTAACCCTGAGTGCCGCGGGGACTCAGGATGTTGGAGGTGTGGGTGAGGGAACAAAGGTAGAAGCGCCTCCCGCCTCCCGTCCCCAAGAAGGCAGCCTCTGCACCAGCCACCTCAGGACTCACTGCCTGCCTCCTGCCCCTTGGCCACTTACTCCTTTAAGGGGAGCCTCTGGGAGGCTCGCAAAGGCCCATCTGTGGGCTCAGATCCTGCAATTCCTTCCCTCTCTTTCCTCCCCACCCCCAGGATGGGGCTTAGCCCCTCTTTCTTCCTTCACCTCCCATTAAAATAAACAACCATTTAATGGGATTTCCTCAAGGTGCCTTCCCCTCCATGGTCAGCCCCAACCTGGGCTTAGAAAACTGGCTTTCCACCCCTGGGTTTTCTTTTTAATTGTCCTTTCCTTTGACTTGTTGGCAGGGGGAGGGGGAGTTGTGGAGAGGGGGAAATGCAGCTGGGCCTGGAGCTGCTTCGGAAATGAGGTGAGAGCCAGCCCCCTACCCCCACCCCCAAGCTGGGCAAGGATGAAGTCAAGAGGCTGGTGAATGTTCTAGGGCAACCACCCCTGGCCCCTGGGTGGGCTTGTTCCCTGTGGCAGGGAAGATGGGAAAAGAGGGGAGATTCTTGGGCTTCCTTCCAGCTCTCCTCAACCCACCTCGCCTTTGATCTTGCTTCTGCTACAGCTTCAGTTGTCAAGGCTGCTCTGTTGTGTTGCTGTGTGACCTGGGAAGGTCTTCTAACCTCTCTGGTTTCTTATTTTACCTTCTGGCGGTGACAAGGCAGAAAGGGCATTGGACTCCCGGTACCATCACTGTCCTTTTGAAATCTGTCCATTGCTCGTCGTGTCCACTAGTCGGTTCATTTAGCAAAAGTTTTCTGGGTCTCAGGATGTGCTGGGCTAGGTGCTGGGGATATGGGGGTGACAAGGCACAGAGCCAGCCCGAGGGGAGTCAGATGGTGGGGGGTGGGAGGACAAAGGGAATTCACTGTGAGCAGGGCTCTGGATGGAAGGGAGGCAGAGCACTCAGGGACATGCAGAAGGGTCCTGAGAGGGCAGGGAGGGCTCGAATTTGAAAGACAATCAACAGTTGCCAGTATGAGAAAGTTGGCATCAGATCCCAAGACCTCTTTGCCCTATGGCCACAGTACTTCATGCATCTTCTCATGGGAGGTCCTGGCTTCCTGGTTTCCATCTTGCCTGATGAACTCATCCCATTACAACCATCTGTCAGTGTCACTAGGTCTTGAATTAGACAGGGTTCTCTGGAGAAACAAAACCAGTAGGAGACTGGTTTCACACACACACACACACACACACACACCTATATATGTATGGCATATGGCATATGCATATATATATATATAGAGAGAGAGAGAGAGAGAGGTGGCATATATATACATATATATATATATAAAGAGAGAGAGAGAGAGAGCATATATATGGAAAGATTTATTATAAGCAATTGGCTCATGCAATTATGGAGGCTGAAAAAATCCCATAATCTGTCATGTGCAAGCTAGAGATCCAAGAAGGGCAGTGGTAATTTAGAAACTGTCTGAAGGCCTGAGAACCAGTCAGTGGCCCTGAGGGCAGGAGACAATGTTCCAACTCAAGCAATCTGGCAGGAAGGACCAGATTTGTTCTTCCTCCTTTTTTTTTTTTTTGTTCTATTCAGGCTCTCAGTGGATTAGATGATGCCCACCCACTGCTTTACCCAGCCCACTGATTCAAATGCTAATTCTATCCAGAAATACCCTTCTAGATTCACTCAGAAATCATGTTCACCAAATATCTGGACAACCTGTTATCAGTCAAACTGACACATAGGATTTTATTTACACACACTCTTTTATTTACTTCCTTTCTGGTAACCACCTTCTATCTCCCTCTCCTTCTAGAGCCAACTTAGAGACCTACCATGACCCACCATGTCAAAGACACTCTTGCCAATTCTTTCCCGTATCCCCCCTCTTCCATTTATCTTTTGTACTTGCCTAAAAAATTCCAGTCTTTTTTTTTTTAAAAGATTTTATTCATTCATTCATGAGAAACACGGGGGGAGAGAGAGAGAGAGGCAGAGACACAGACAGAGGGAGAAGCAGGCTCCACGCAGGGAGCCTGACATGGGACTCGATCTCAGGACTCCAGGATCACGCCCTGGCCAAAGGCAGATGCTTAACTGCTGAGCCACCCAGGGATCCCCCAAAATTCCAGTCTTAGGTGAGTGAATTCATAGTACTCACAAAGCCTTCATGTACCTTGGGAGCCCCAGTCTCACAATACCTATTCCATTTTCTGCTGCTGTGTAACAAAACACCCAAAACTTGTTAGCATAAAATGATATTTAACTCACAAATCTGTAATTTGTGGCTAGGCTCACTTTTGTTCCATCCAGGTGCTTAGATAGCTCAGCTGAAGATTGGAGGATCCACCTCCAAGGCACTCACTTGCATGGCTAAGCCAGTGTTGCTCTCAGCTAAGAACTTGGAAAACAGTGTGGGTGTGAGTTGGGAGAGTGGCCAGGGATGATAAAGCAAATGGGGGAGAAATGTTTACAATAAGTAGATTTGAGTAAAGGATACATGAGTGTTCTTTGTAGCATCTTTATGTTTGCAACTTTTTTGTGCGGAAATTTGAAATTACTTCCGAATAAAAATTAAGCAAAAGAAGTATAATCCATAAATCCCAAACACTGGAAATTTTGTGGTTATTGTTATTATAATGGATGTCACAATGGCCAAAGACCAGACTGGATTCTGCATTAGTTCAATCTGTGGAAAAATGTTGAAACTTATTTTATGGTCCAGTAGAATCATTCTGGCAAATTCCATGTGCCCTTGAAAATAATTCTGTCATGGGATGCCTGGGTGGCTCAGCGGTTGAGTGGTTGAGTGCTCTGCCTTCAGCTCAGGTCATGATCCTGGGGTCCTGGGATCGTGTCCTACATCGGGCTCCCTGCATGGAGCCTGCTTCTCCCTCTGCCTATGTCTCTGCCTCTCTCTCTGTCTCTCATGAATAAATAAATAAAATCTTTAAAAAAAGAATTCTGTAATTACTTCATGGATTTTTATGTGTATCAGACATTGCTTGTTAATCATGTTGTTCGTATCTCTCCATACTTATTGGTTTGTAGGTTTTTTTTTTTTTTTTTTTTTTTTTGCCCACTATGTTGTATAAGCCACGGAAGAATGTATATTAAAATCTCTCACCAGTTATTGATTTATCTATTTCTTTTTGTAATTCTCTATTTTTTTTGTTTATGTATTACTAGGTGCAAATAAAAAACAGACATCAGCAGCAAAATGAACCAAACAAAGCAACTCTCCTCCACTGTCCTCTCCTGCCTCTCTCACAGCCAATCACTCTTCTCAAAAGACTTGGCTACATCTGGATCTGGGCAGCTCAGTGTTGGCCTGAGGACCAACAGCATGAGCACCAGCTGGGAGTTTGGTGGAAAAGCAAGTTCTCGACTCTACTCCAGACCTGCCAAATTAAACCCCTGGTGGATGGGGCTCAGGAATATGTTCAAACAAGATAGTCAGTTCCTAGGCATGCTACATATTTGAGGAGCACTCAACTTCATTGTTTGCCTTGTCTGTGCCTTCCATTTATTCCTCTCCCCATCCAGTCCGGCTTCTGCCCCTTCCTCTTCCCAAAGTGATGGCTCTCATCAGGCTCAAAAAATGATATTCTAGCTACTAAGTCCAATACGAATTTTATCCATTAGCAGTGTTCCACCTGTTGACCATTTTCTCCCTAATTTTAGAGAACATTTTTTCATATTCCGTAAAAATAATATATATGCTTATACAAAAGTTACTTACAGAATATGGACCTGAATAATGCAAAGAACCACCCCAAACCTTATCACCAAGAAGCAACTGTTATTAACATTTGATTACTATAATTTGAGACATGCCTTTATGTATATATATAGGGAGAGAAGGAGAGTTAGATAATAGAAAAATAAAGAAGTATACTATAATAATATGGGATGACAAATTTCTATTTTTAGGTAAAAAAATACTAAGTTTAGTTTTACTTGACTTTAACAGTATGAAAATGAATCCATTGGGGGGAAAAGAGATGACTTAATTTTAAAAACGATATTTTGACTGGATACCATAAGGCTAAAGAGGAAACACTGTACACAGACACTTTTTTCTCATTACTTTGTTCTTCAGGGGGTCCAGGTGAACCATTCTAAAACTACTTTACATGTATACTAGGGCTGAACAAATAAGTATGTATATTCTAGATTATTAGAGCCAGGTTATCTGCTGCCAAAGAAAGAAGTTACAAATAAGTAAGGCGGGGAGGCTAGAATGAATGTTGTAATCTTGGATTTCGCTCAAGATATCGGTATAAACACATCTCTATTATATATATATACATTATATATATATATGCATATATATATATACACACACACACAAATAGATAAGGAAATAAATACACTTTTGTGTGTGTACATATGTTTCCCAGCTGTGTCTACTGAAAGGACCTGGAAGCAGTGACACCCCAAAAGCAACAGGCACACCTAGCATTCAGATCTTGACTTCTAAATACCATCCTCCAACAAAAGGAACCAGGAATCTCTGAAGAAATGGCTGATTCTAATGCTGAAACAGATAATATACGATGAGGCTGGAGCATCATCTAGTACCAGAAGGTCAGAAAGTCCTTACAAAAACGAAACAAACAAAACAAAAAAACGGAAACATGTCAAAAGGACACAGGGTGCCCAATGTCATAAGTCATCAGGAAATTGGAAAGTAAAACAATGAGTACCATGACACTCCTGTTAGAATGGCTAAAATCTAAAATGCTGCCAACACCAAATGCTGGCAAGAATGTGGAAATCAGGAGCTCTCATTTGCTGTTGGTGGGAATTCAAAAGTTACGACCATTTTGGAAGACAGTGGTTTCTTACAAAGCTAAACATAATCTTACCAAATGATTCAGCAATTGTTGTTCTTAGACATTTATCCAATTTATTGGAAAATTTTGTCACATAAAAATTGCACACGAGTATTTAGAGCAGTTTTATTTGTAATTTGCAAAACTTGGAAGCAACCAAGATATTCCAACAGGTGAGTGGATAGGTGGATGGATAAAGAAACGAATACATCCAAACAATAAGATATTATTTAGTAATAAAGAGCTAAGCTATGTAGCTACAAAGAGACATACAGGAACCTTAAATGTATATTTCTAAGCAAGAGGAGCCAGTCTGAAAAGCTATACACTATATGATTCCACCTAAATGACATTCTGGAAAAGGCAAAAGCACGAAGACAATAAAAGATCAGTGGTTGCCTGGGTCTGGGGGAGGGAGGGATGAATAGGTGTAGCATAAGGGATTTTTAGGGTAGTGAAACTATTCTGCGTGGTACTATAATGGTGGCTATTTGTCATTATACATTTGTTGAAACCCATAGAATGTACAACAATGAGAGTGAACCCTAATGCAAACGAGGACTTTAGTTAATAATGATGTGTATTGACTCACTGGTTGTAACAAACACACCACACTAATGCAAGGTATTAATAATGGAAGAAATGGAGGTGGGGAGGGGGAGGAGTAAGTGGGAACTCTCTGTATTCTTCACTCAGTTTTTCTGTAAAACTGGAGCTGCTCTAAAATATTAACTAGTACAAAGAAAAAGGACACTGGGGCCACCCTGGTAAAGCTGCCAATGGTTAAGCCTGGAATAATTTGGGCAACAAAATAGATAATGATAGTATTGGTTATAACCCAAAGAATTACATAAATATTCATGAGGCCATACTGACATAAACAAATGATTGACTAGATAAATAAATGCCGGAGGAGGGACAAATCTTCCTAATACAGAATGCCAAGTAATAATGTAGGATGAACAAGGGCAATTGGAAATTATCATTTGAACACAAGAGTAATAATTATTGCAGTATCTCTCCAAAAATATTTATTAATTACTGTAGTGGTTTGAGTATGTTCCAACAAATTCTTTCATACTCTTCTCTCTAGAAAGTGGTCATTAATTCCTCTTCTTTTGAATAAGGGCTGGACTTAGAGTATGGAAAGGGAAAAATAGTTTCTTTTTGCAGAGACCTGGCAGACCACACTTTAACCAAATGACCAAAGATAATGTCACCAGTAATAAGTCATGTTGATAGCGTGTACCTACTGATATGACACGAAAAGGGCACTTGAACTTTTTAGTATTCTTCCCCCAAAGTCTAGAGTGTCAGTCTGATCATAAGAAAACATCAGACAAACTCAAATTGGAAGGCAGTCTACAAAATATTTGAGCATGGCTCTGCAAAACTGTCAAGGTCATGAGAGATGAGAAGGGACTGAGAAACGTCACATGTTTAAAGAGACTAAGGAGGCAGGAGAGCTAAATGTACTGTGCTTTGCTAGATTGGATCCTGGATCAGAAAAAGGGGATTAGTAGGAAATTTGGTGAAGTCCAAATAAAGTCTGTACTTTAATAGTATTGTACCAACATCAGTGTCTTAGCTTGGACACGTATGGCATGGTTGGGTAAGACATGATCATCAAGGAAAGCTGGGGGAGAGTATTAGGAAAAAATTTCGAGACTTCTCTGTAAATCTGAAATTATTTCAAAATAAAAAGCTTGGGCAGCCCCGGTGGCACAGTGGTTTAGCGCTGCCTGCAGCCCAGGGTGTGATCCTGGAGACCTGGGATCGAGTCCCACGTCGGGCTCCCTGCATGGAGCCTGCTTCTCCCTCTGCCTGTGTCTCTGCCTCTCTCTCTGTATGTCTCTCATGAATAAATAAATAAAATCTTTAAAAAAATAAAATAAAAAGCTTAAAAATAAATCAGAAGAAACTGCTAAATTTCAGATAAAGTCCTTTTTAACTACCAATGGTATTAGTTTCTATCAGGCCATTTGAAGTCAAGAAATATGGCCACATAAAATATGAATTATGAGAGTAGAATAATTCTGGTATTTTTAAAGTGCCATTTTCCCAACTTTATTCCAAATACCTATTGATTCTTGCTGTGCAAAATGAGGAAATCACCACATTCCCACTCGCTCTCACTTTCTGTCCTCTACATCCCAATTTTTGTTAGTCACATTAATATTACTTATTTTATTATTGGTGTTTACAGCATTTACACTGTGCTCAATACTCCAAATCCACAAAGATTTTCATTTCTATATTTAAATGGATTCAGTGCTTATCAGGAATTTGTTTACTGTGCCTTCTCCATTCTGAGCTATTTATTTTAAGAAATCCTTTGCTGGGGCATCTGGGTGGCTCGGGGGGTTGAGCATCTGCCTCTTGATTTTGGCTCAAATCATGATCTCAGGGTCCTGGGATTGAGCCCCAAGGCAGGCTCTGGGCTTGGCAGGGAGTCTGCTTGAGAATTTTCTCCCTCTTCCTCCTCCCCTTCCCTCAAAAATAAATAATCTTAAGAAAAGAAAATAAAAAAGAAATCCTTTGCTGGCTAGATTTTATTGCCCAATTGTCTGTTTCAAGAGGGACTAAGAGGCGCTCATTCTCAAAGCTCTTGGTTGCTTGGGAATGTCTGTCTGTGGTCTTTTTTTTTTTTTTTTTTTTTATAATGATATTTTTTTTTATTGGTGTTCAATTTACTATGTCTGTGGTCTTCATAGTTGAAGGAAACATCTCTGGGTATAAATTTACAATTTCTGTCCTTCAAGACCTTGCAGATATTGCCCACAGACCCTGGCACGGTATAGGTCTGCGAGGTCTGCAGCCAGCCCGATTTCTCCTATTGTGTGACTCAAGCTAGATTTTTGCCTGGATGCTAGTATAATTCTCTCTTCAGTCTTGAAGTTCAGAAACTTCATTAGAATATCAGGCTTTATCCTGATAGCCCTGAATCCGTTTGGTGTCATCACATTCAGATCTTTGCATCAGGGAAGTCTTTCCCCATTCTGTCTGAATATTTTTCACCTTTCTTCCATTTCATTTTTCAGAAACACCGTGCGAGTATTCTCTCTTTCTGGTCTATCCTCCATGTCTTTTAGTCTTTCTTGTAACTACTTGTTATGGGCTGAGTTGGGGCTCCCCAAGGAGATATGTTGATGTCCTAACCACCCCGTACCTCAGAATGTGGCCTTATCGGAAGATAGGGTTGTTGCAGAGTTGAGTTGAGGCCCTTCACCAATAAGGAATCCTTTTAAGAAGGGGGGACACTGAGAGAAGAATGCATGTGACAATAGTGGCAGATAGGAGGCTTGCAGCTGCAGGCCAGGGGTCACCAAGCCATCACCAGGAGCAGGAGAGAGCCGTGGATCAGATTTTTCCTCCCACCCCTCAGGAGGAGCCAATGCTGCTAACACCTGGATTTTCAGCTTCTGACTTCCAGAACCACGGGAGAATACATCTCTGTTGCTTTAAGACATCCAGTTTAGGATACTTCATTACAGCAGCCCTAGGAAAATAATATACTATTTTTATATATTTGTTCCTTTCCATTTATTTTTGGTGGTTTTCTGCAGGTGTTTGCCTGCTACGTGCCCCTCTCTGTTCTTTGTTTATTCTGAGTTGGGGTTGTGTTTTGTTTTGTTTTTCCGATATGTTTTTTCATTTCTAAACGGCTTTATTTGTTACTCCCAGTTCTTTCCTGAATGACTCCAATTCAATCTCTTTCTGTCTATGCCCTTTCCATAACTCTTTAAGGAACCTTGGAAACTTCTTAGTTCAGAGAGCTCAGACCACCTACGATCTCTGTGAGTGCATGGAGAGCTATGTGCTTGAACTCTCCCTCACTTTTGTTTTTGTTTTTGTTTTTTGTAGTAATTCCTCCTGTGATGTAAGCTTTTTTGCCTTTTGCTTATGTTCCTTACCTCCATTTCCTTTTTTTTTTTTTTTTTTGGTCCCATGAGGGTTCCTTTGTGATCGTCATTCACCTTAGAACAGTCCAGCTGTTTGTTGAAGGATGATGTTGAGAGGAGCAGGGTAGGTAATCTGGGGAGTGATTGGGTGTGTGCTCTCCAACACACTCTTACTAAATCCTTCATTTCCTTTCCAAGTGCATAGTACCCCCACCCCACCCCCATTTCTCTCTCTCTCTCTCTCTCTCTTTTAAAAGATTTTATTTATTTATTTATTCATGAGAGACACAGAGAGGGAGAGAGAGAGGCAGAGAAAGAGGCAGAAGGAGAAGCAGGCTCCATGCAGGGAGCCGGAGTGGGACTTGATCCCGGGTCCCCAGGATCATGCCCTGGGCTGAGGTGGTGCTAAACTGCTGAGCCACCAGGGCTGCCCCCCACCCCCATTTCTATGCTCAGGTTCCAAGACTCTCAGCAAAGACCTCTAGGCTGCAGGGCACCAGAACTGGAATCTGTGATTTCTACCTGTCTCCCTCCTTCTCTGCCTCACTAGCAATGTCCCCATGCTGGGCAGAGAGAGAGGTGAGTCAGCAAGCAAGCTCTCTCCCTGCCCCCACATCACCCTGTGACATTGAACTGGGTCTGGATGGGGACGTGACTGACACGGCCATTGCCTGAACTCAGCCCAGGCCCCTGACATCCACAGGCCTCTTCACTGTGCCATCTGGAGGGACACTCGTGTCTTCCTGTGGGCTGTTTTCTCTCTTGTTTGAGATCATATTTTATAGCACTTGGAAAGTATTCTTTATGTTTTAATAAGAGATGGAGGTCTTGTCCTTTTTAAAATTTTCTTCTTCTAATTCATTGCTTTTTCCACTGAGCTTTGAGTTAAGGAGAGTAAATAGGCCTTCAATATGCTATTTAAAATTCCAGCATCTTGGAAAGCTCTCTTCCCTTGGCATCTAGGACCCAAAATACATGCTTAATTTTCCTCTTTTCTTGCAGGCCACCCCTCTTTGGTGTCTCTTGCCCCATCGTTCTGTATCTAGCCATGCAGTGTAGGCCGAAAGACCACACAGCTGGTAAGGGGAGGTGCCAGGATTCTCAGTCCAGGCACAGGGCTCCATTACTCAGGTGGACCTCTTGGTGTGACTTAGTTACCACTGGGCACTGTCACCCTGCAGGTCCACAGAACGCTATGCCATCCTCATTCCCTCCTCAGGTCAGAGTCCCAGAGATAATAACCAGGGCCTCACACAGTGGAGACACTTGTCCCACCTCCTTCCTGCAGTTGCAGGGCTGGTGGGGAGGGTCTATTGGCTTCCAGGAAACTTGGATATTGATTCACCTGTGACATTACAGGGATTGCAGTGAAAGGAGCATCAGTTTCAGAATATAAACAAGATGCTGTGCCAGCCAGGGTCCCACTGAGAGGTCCTGGGGTTCCTGACCCCACACACTCAACCAAGGAATAGATTTAACAGGGTCCCATGGCAGTGAGGATGCGGAATGAGCCCCACTGCCTGGGACCTGCACTTAAGCCCAACTGTGCCATTTATTGATCCATGGGACACCTTGGGAATCACCATCTCCTCCTGCCTCTGTGACTCCATTTGTGCAAGGGCTGGGGTGGCTGGAGGGATCCATGAGTCCCTGCTGGCACTGGTGCTCTGGGGTTCTGGGTTCCCCTCCAAGCCTCTCCTGAGGGCTCACCCTGCTCCCCATTCCTTCTGTAATTCATCTTGGGCAACTGGGTGAGGGTTATTCTGCGACTTCCCTTGGGTGGATCAGAGAAGGCCCCTCAGAATCCGAGGCTAGGGCCAGTTGGGCAGCTCTGGGGGTTAGTTTCTGAGACCCTCAGGTCACCATGATCATTTACTTTTCCTTGTCCGTGGAAGAGGGGCTCACAGCTTCTCTTTCTCAAGGAGCGACTTTATGGTCGGTGAACTGAGGGACTTCTGCAGCTCTGGGACAGCTTTTCTGGCCAAGGGGAATTTTCTGACCAGGCATTTGGTTCTTCATATGCTCCAAAGGAAATCTCTACTTATTTCAGAAACAACCCTACGTTGGCCTAGAGGTAGCCAATGAGAGGCTAAGTTATAGACTTATAGTTGACATCTGGGCTGTGGTCAAAGGCTTGGGTGATAGACAGAATTTGAGTCTTGTCTTCAGTCACAAAGACCTTTGGATGTTCCTGCCATTCTCTTGCTTCTTTACTTCTATCCTACCTCTATCCTTATGAAAGGAGAAGATAGACCTTCCATCTACCTATCCATCAATCCATCCACCCATCCATCTATCCATCCATTTTAATACCATCCCTCCCTCCCTCCATCCATCCATCTATCCATTCTAAGACAACCCATCCATCCTCTACACACCATCCATTATCCCCCATCTTTTCATCCTTTCAGTCATTACACGTCCATCCATCTTCTATTCATTCGGTCATCCCTCCCTCACTCTGTACATCCCTTGTTCAAAAACAAAAACAAAAACAAACAAAAACAAACCACAGGCTTAACCACAAATACCGCTATGAACAATAATGGCCATTATTTATCGAAAGCTATATGACTATGAAAAGTGCCGTGCTAATCGCCTTACTTGTATTATGTCATTTAATTTACCTCTATCCAGTGGATTCCATGCTACAGTTGAGAAAACTGAGATAAATAATCACCTATTTCCCTGGAGATACAAATAGGAAGAAGATACCATTTCTCTAACTTCTGGTGCTCACCATAGAGTGAGGAAGGCTGACCAGTGAAAGCTCAGGGTGTCCATATGTCTATATTTGCAGATGCTCTGTGCAGTAGAAAGACAAAGTAGTAGATGCTACAAAAGGACTAAAAAGAAAGTCCTTGTGGAAGCACTGCAAGAGCAGAAGGGCACAGGGAGAGGAGGAGGAGACCAGAGAAAGTCTTCACCAGGGAAGGCTTCACCATAGGGGTAATATCGGGGTCGAATATGATTTTACTAGGCAGAGAATGGTTTCACAAGTAGAAGGCACAGCAAGTACAAGATCATGGAGTCATCAAGATGACTTGATCAGAAAAATGGCTGACCATGCCAATGGCTTTCAGTGTTTGGAGCAGAGGAGCCATGGGAGAACCGAGTCAAAATGAGGCTTTCCAGAAAGGCCACGCTGAACCTCTGGGGTCCTTAATGACACAGTCTGAGAAATGAATGCCCCCAGGGCTGCCCAGCTGACCTGATATATTTAGGCAGGGAAAAACACCAGATTACAAAATAGTCTATTCATCATTACCCCATTTTATGCTATGAAGTGCATATACATTTATAGAAAAAAGACTAGAAGGATATCTAGAATATTAACAATGGAGATTTCTGCAACTGAGATGAGTTGTTTTTTTGTTTTTAGTTTTGTTTGTTTGTTTGTTTTTTTCCTTTGTGCTTTCTCCACAATGAGCATGATGGGAGGGACTGGGGCTGAGAGTCAGGACACCCAGGTTCCTGTTTCCTTTTGGTTCCTGACTTGCTGGAAGAGCTTGGACAAGTCCCTTCCCCTCTGTGGCTGTCTGCTTCCTCATCTGGAGAACCAGAATTGGCCCAGGGTGCTTCAAGTTACGGCCTTGACTGGCTGCTCCGGATCAGGGTTTCTCAGACTGGGGTTGACAATGTGTTTTTAGGGATCCTTGCATCCCATGAAACACTTCCAAAAAATGTCTGCATGCTTTCATTTTGATGATAAAATCTAAAAAATGAGTTCATACACATAAAATACTAAGGATTATGTCTGGCACGTAGTAAACCCTCCTTACATATGAGCTATTTTTAGTAAGAAAAAAGTGCTATTACCATTTATCAAGACTCTCTCTCTTTTGCAGTGATAATTTACAATGGAAAGACACTTTCCTAGAGTAATATTTTGGATCTTGGGCCTGAATTTCTCAAATCAGGGCCTGAGGGCCTGTGGACCTCAGAGGTTTCCCAAGACATGTTTTCTCCTCTCAAGGGGGCTTACACACTAGTCAAGTTCAAATAAGAAACACAGGTCCAGGGCCTCTGAAGAACAGGGAACATGGGCTTTGGCTATCTCTTTTCTCTGTTTTCACGGCTTCCCTTGAGCCTCGGTGACTTGCTTTTTCCTGAGTTTGGCGGAGGGCTTGGAAACACACGTACCTTTCCCAGGAAAATGAGTCCCTGGGGAGGCCTCCCGGCCCGCAGGCTCACTCTAGCACCTGTGTTCTGTAACGTAGCCCTAATTGAAATCACATTAACATTATGATTCCATTACGGGGAACAAGAGGCCGGCTGCAGGAATGCGCCCCATGGGGCCTAATCAGCTGGACTGGATCATTTATAAAGGACTGTGCATCTGCTTGGAGCTCAGTGTTAAGTAAGGCAGACAGGGGCCTATTCATTATTAACAAGGCTTTATGCGTTTGGCCAGGCAAGAGTACAAAGCTGGCCGCAAGGGGAGTCTGATGGAGGAGAGGCATTAAGGCACTGATTGCAAATACCCGGTCTGCCTGGCCTATTGGTGCAGCCCAAAATACTTTCACCCAAGTAGCAGTGAGTCCTATCCCCTATCTTGCTTGCCTGGGCAACCCCTTTTGCCAATGGGAGAGGCTAGTAACTTGCCTGAGGTCTGGTAACTAGCATGAAAGTGAACCCAGGCAAGTTGGGTCCAGAGCCCACATGCTCAGGCAACTTGCCATACACAGTCCACCCCTTGGCAGTTCACACAAATCCTGGGTCATGCTGCTGTGCCACTCAGTGTTCTTGCAACTTCAGATCTTTGAGGTGATGTGAAGGAGAGAGCACCGGAAGTCAGCAAAGGAGATTAGAAAATGCAACTCAGGCATTCAGCTTCTCTGCTCTCCAGCTATTTCATTCATCATTTTAAGTACTCACATGGTGCTGGGCACTGGGCTGGGTGTCCCAGCAAAAAAGGTAGTTGAAACCCAGGCCTGGGACGCTTGGGTTTCTCAGTGGTTGAGCGTCTGCCTTCGGCTCAGGTCATGATTCCTGGGTCCTGGGATCGAGTCCCACATCAAGGTTCCTGCATGGAGCCTGCTTCTCCCTCTGCCTGTGTCTCTGCCTCTCTCTGTGCCTCTCATGATTAAATAAAGAAAATCTTAAAAAAGAAGAAGAAGAAGAAGAAGAAGAAGAAGAAGAAGAAGAAGAAGAAGAAGAAGAAGAGGAGGAGGAGGAGGAGGAGGAGGAGGAGGAGGAGGAGGAGGAGGAAAGAAAAAAGAAACCCAGCCCTTGGTTGAAAAGAGCTCAGAGCTACTTGGAGAGCCCCTGCTCTCTGCAGGAACCATGTGCACAAGCACTGTATACACAGGATCTCTTGAATCCTTAACTACAACAAATGAATCCTTAATTATAATGCAAAGCGTAAGAATCCTAAATGAGAAATTAATGACCTATAAGCATTCTGCTATGAAATATACTTATGTAACATTAAATATGAAATTCATTAAATATGATTGAGGGCAATATCCTAGGACAGAAGTGCAGGCTCTGGCATCCACCAGACCTCGTTCTAATCCTGGATCTGTTGCCTGTCACGTTGACCCTGATCATGTCATTTCACCTCTCATTTCTCCTCCCTTCTGCCTTGCTTTGTCCTGGGTGTGGGCCTGAGGCGGGAGGACAAGCGACGCTGACATCCTGGAGGAAGGGATGTTGCACGTCACCAAATCTCGGCTTTGGGGTTGGGAGAGAAAATGGTGGTCAGAGTGTGGTGGTTGAGAGTGCGATCTCCGAAGGCTCTGGAAGGCTTTCAGGAGCCGGGGCTCTGCTCCGGAGGGCTATGTGGCCTGGGCAAGTAACTCTACATTAGGATTCTCAGCATCTCCACGTGTAAAATGGGGACAATTGTAGCACTTCCCTTATAAGGGCTATTATAAAGATTAAATCGGGTGGTAGATGTAAGATGCATGGCACACGGTCTGAGACGTTGGAAGGGTTCAAAAAAACGGAACAAAACAAAACCAAACCCAGCCACTTCAGCTAGCATTTCAGAGGACTAGCCAAGGGGCGGTGGGAGCACACTTAGAGTCCCACCAGCTGTGTGGCCCGAGACA
The DNA here is from genome assembly GCF_048164855.1 of Canis lupus baileyi. Classification (NCBI taxonomy): domain Eukaryota; kingdom Metazoa; phylum Chordata; class Mammalia; order Carnivora; family Canidae; genus Canis; species Canis lupus. The sequence goes on from NC_132858.1 coordinate 11,652,341, forward strand.
AGTCTCCTGGGGCATTTGAGTTGGTAAAATGGGGGTAGACTAAGGATTGAGGCTTTGGGTTGAGAGGCGATAACAACAGGTGTGGATATGCCGTAACCCAGGCACGTGTGTGCAAGTGTCCTCACTGAGCGCTGATTGTATACCAGTCCAGAACTCAGGTGTGGGAGACGGGGAAAGAGAGACACGGCCTCCTGCTCTCCGGGGTAGCCGGCTGGCCCAGCTCAGATGGCCCCACGTGGGTGGTATCGACTAGGAAATGCAGGCCCTTGGGGTGGGGGAGAGGGAACCTCACCGGGCATGAGCACGACCTCTTGCATATCATGTATCTTTTTCACCCCACATTTTACTCACCCACCTTTTTTTTGGTGAGAACATTTGAGTTCTGCTCTCTTAGCAAGTTTCAGTGATACAACACAGTGTTATCAACTGTCACCACTGTGGTAGACATCAGCTCCCCAGACCTGGCTCATCTGTTTTTTTTTTTTAATATTTTATTTATTTATGAGAGACACAGAGGGATGGGCAGGCTCCCTGCGGGAAGCCTGATGTGGGACTTGATCCCAGGACTCTAGGATCACTCCCTGGGCTAAAGGCAGGCACTCAACCGCTGAGCCACCCAGGGATCCCCACCTTGCTCATCTTATAGCTGAGAGTCGTACCCTGTTACCAACCTCTCCCTATCTCCCCCACCCCTACCCCGGCCCCTGGCAACCACTTTTCTACTCCCTGTTTCTAGGAGTTTAACTTAAAAAAAAAAAAAAAAAAAGATGCTACAGGTAAGTGATAGCAGGTGTATTTGTCTTTCTGCATCTGGCTTATTACACTCAGCATCCTGCCCTCCAGGTTCATCCACGTAGTCGCCAATGACAGGGTTTCTTTCATTTTAAGGGCTGAATAATATTCCATGGTGTGTGCGTGGTAGCGTCCTCCCCCCCTCAGACCCTGCCCTCTGGTAGTGACTCTGGTTATTTGCTCTTTGATCTCAGTATTCTTATGAAATAATGACGGCAACCACAACAGTTGCCATCGGTCTGGCGCCGCATGGGCATCATGTCACCGAGCCCTCATGTCAACCACAGAGGGGGATGCAGGCTGCACATCTTACAGGCGAGGACACTGAGGCCTAGAGAGGCTCCGGAGAACCAGGACGCGGACCCAGGCAGCCTGCCCCAGGATTTCAGCTCAGCTTCCCCTCCCGTTCACCCAGCACTTGCTCTGCACAGACGACGTGCTGAGCCCTGCACACACACGGTTGTGTTAAATCCCCAGAACGTCCCTGTGAGGCCAGTACTACTGTTACCCATCTCGCAGGTGAGGCAATTGAGGTGCTGCAAGATGAAACGGCTTGTCCCCAGAGACGTCACTTAAGTGGCAGGGCGGGAGCTTGAACACACCTCTTTCTGAGATCCAAACCCATGGTCTCCACCTCTCCTGTCTGCACAGGAGGGGCTCCCGGTGACCTTTCTCACTGGGCCTGGAGAGGAGAGGCTCCTGGGCACAGGGCAAAAGCAGCCCCATAGGGAAACCAGAGGCAAAGCCCTCTTTCAAAACAACCCAAAGGAACTGGTTGTCTCCACTAAACTGATTAAAAATAGAGCCTGCCAGCCTGGCTGCCCAGCAGTCACGCCGAGATCAGAAACCGCTTCCAGCGAGCCTGCGTCTTTTAAGTTATTTATCTGTCTGCATTTTTCATCGTTTGCCATTGATTTGCAAGGGCCCTTCCGGAGAACCCTCTGGTGCCTGCCTGGCAGAGTAGCTGGCTCTTTGCCTCCTTCACCCCTGGGGCTCTCCCCACTTTACTGTAAGGCGACCCAGCACCAGCTCCCCGCTCAGTGGCCTCTGAACCTGGATCCTGCAGCACCAGAACTGGGGGGGCCTCGGTCTCCCTCTGCTCCCCACTGCACCTCCCACAACACAGGGGCCTCGGAAGTTCTGGAGCAGGAGGTGGGAACGCGGGGGGAGCTCCTGCCCCTCTCTCTGGCAGTGTCCCTCCACTCATGCTCTACCCTCCCTGCCCCAGGAGGTCAACCTTGAGGAATGGGATTGTATCCCAGGCTCCCCTACATGGGAGGTTGGGAGACACTAGTAGGAGACGAGCGTGGGAGGAGAGAGACTTTGGGGTATTTCCACCCAGGTTGGGCTGTGTCCTAGGGGGGGCCCCTCTCTCACCCCGTCCCGTCTGGGTTCTCTCCTCTGATGCCTTCAGGCCCAGGGAGGTAACGGTGCCCTGCTGTTGCCGGTTCTGGGGTCCCTCATGTGCATTCCTCCTTTGCACCTCTGTGAAGTCCCTTCATTCAGCCTTCCTCAAAGTCCCAGCTGGTAGGATTGCTGTTTCCTCCCAAGCTCCCGAGTGATCCGCAGAACTCCTGGTCGCATCAAACACAAACCGTGGACAGAAATACAAGCCTTCGAGGTAAAGCTGCCAGGGACCCAGGACAGACTCATGTTTGTTCCCGGTTAGAGGACACAAGTCACGGTCTGTCCGTCACTCACCTTAGGGGGTCTTCTCTTGATGGGTAAACACAGAAGCTCTGTTAGAGCAACACTCTCTTGAGAGCTGCCTGTCTAGAAAGGTCTGAGGCTGGATTTGCACCTCCGGGGTGGAAGACACAGAAGCTTCTGCTGGGGAGGAGGCTTGGGTCACACAGCTCCCCACCCCTGTCCCTGGCCGGGGTGCAACTTCAGGCAACTCCACCACAGACCTCCTGGGGTACCTCAATTGGCATGCTTTGCCTGCGTGTGATAGAAAGACTAATGGAAAGAGCTCGAATAGCAAGAAAGGTATTATCTCATCCAGAATGGGCAGTTGGAGAGTTGGTAAACTTAGTGGCTCAGTGGAAGTAAGGCTCTCAGCTGACCTCTCAACTACCCTCTTGGGTCTCCCCTCATGGTCACAAGATGGTTGCTAGGGCTCCAGAAATGTTTAGGATGTCCCGTGCCCTGGTTTTCAGCTGTGCTCTGAGGAACCCCTGGAGGCTAGAGGTATGGAAGCCAGAGCAGCCGTGCCATTCTTACCTGACTTACTGATGCCTTGGTTTCTGCATCTATAAACTGGCAGTAATAAAAGTAAGTAAGCAGCCATGAGGTTATGTTTAGGGTTAAGTTAGAAAATCCATGTAAAGTGCTTAACACAGAGCCTGGCACATAGGAAGTGCTCAAATGTTTATTATGTAGGATATTGGAAATAAGAGTTTAAGGGCTAAAGCAATTTGAAAAATAACTGGTCTAGAGAAGGCCCAGGAGCCCCAAACCTGTGCCCTGGCAACCAGGCACCCGAGGGCAAAGCTCAGCCTCCTCCGGCAGAGTGGACCTGCCCACACGGTGCCCTGTGCCAACTGGAAAACACCCCCACCCTGGAGCCCAAAGCGTCATGCCCAGGCACGTGATCGGTGGCCGTCAGCCCGGCTTTCAGCCCCCACCTGCCCCCAGTGCTGGGCGCCCCATGCAGTACTCACCAGGCCCACCTCGTAGGGCCTCAGTCCCCTCTTTGGTTAGGTGGTGGTCACACAGCACCCTGCTTGTCGGGGTGGTTGTGGCTTGAGATGGCAGTGAGAGAGCCGGGGGTTCAAGCCTGTGGTGTCTTTGTGAGGAGGGGGGAAGCTATAGCTCCAGTGAGGTGGCCAGCGGGGAGACAGGGGCGGTGGGGAGGGGGGTAGGGGAGGGGGCCAGCAGGAGCCTGGGGAGGCCAGTCAGGAAGAGCTCTCGCCTGACCCCAGGGAGAGGAGCGGAGGTGTCCATCCACCTGCCACCTCCACCCGCCCTCCCCTCCGGGCTGACAGATGCACCTGCCAGGGCTTATCCAAGGAGGCTGCTGACCCCTCCTTCAATCCGGGCACTGGACAAAGGGGCCCCGGGGAAGGGAAGGAGGGATGGAAAGGCTCCCTCCCTCCTCTGGCGGTGCAGCCTCCCACCCACCCTCTCCCAAACGTTGTGACAGCCCTCCTCCCCTCCTCCATGACCCGCAGTTTTAGAAGCCAGATGTTGCCATCTGGGCACTTTCTAGCCCTCTCTGGCTAAGTTCCCTTGACAGCCCTGGTGCAAGATTTTCCAGGCACGCCTGAGTGCAAGAATCACCTGCAGCACTCTTCAGAAGCACGGCTTCCGGAGCCTTGCTCCCCTTGCATTCTGACTTAGTGAGTCCAGGTGGGGCCCAGGAGCTTGCATTTTTACCAGCACCTCAAATGAGGTCACTGAAGTTGGAGTCACTCAGCCATTGAGATCAAGGGAGGAGAGTGGGCTACAGGTCCCTTCTGACCCCAGCTAGATGCTGTGTGACCCCCGGCTAACCACTTAACCTCTCTGATTCCTTCTGCGACAAAATGATGACAATAGCATACCTACCTCAGGGGGTCACTGTGGAGCCCAAGACCAAGGAGAAAGCAGAGGAAGCTTGGCCCCTGCCCAGCAAGTATCCGGCAAGTATCCGTAGATGGCAGTGATCATTCTTGTCGCTGCTGTTATTACTGTCACAGCGAACCCCTGCCTGCACTAGGACATGGTGTCATTTACTCAAAGCGGATGGAGGCCCTCAGATCACCTACACCGGCTGCAGTCCTACACTTAGTCCCCTCCCATGGCCCCAGGGTGAAAGTCTGGCCCTATTTGCCCTTAGGGTCTGTTAATGCCATTAGCCCTGGGGTCACACCCCTCCTGCCACACTCGGCACCTCTCTTCCCCAGAGCCCCATTAGGCAGCCAACTGCTTCTCCGGTCACGGCTGCCCCCTTGCCGCCCCCTTTGGCGGGGGCGGAAGGGGGGGCATCTGTCCCACATTAGGTGGTGGGCGAAGAGCTGCTGCAGGCCCCAGGCTGGGGGCTGGGGGCCGAGGGCTGGGGGCTGAGGAGGGAGGGATTGGGCAGGGAGTAGGTGGGTGGGGGCTCAGCTTGGACGGTTGCCAGTCAGGGGTCTGCCCTCCGTGTGGGGCCGGCTGCTGAGGCCTGAACTCTCACCTGGGCTTTGCAGAGGTTGGGACAAGGATGCTGAGTTGAGGAGAGCAAGGTGGGAGGATATAAAGAGTCCCCCAAAGCCTCCTCCCCTCCTTCCCTGGCCTGGGGCAGGGGGGTCCCAAGATCCAGAAACCAGATGGCTTCGAAGCTCCACAGCCCACAGCTGTGTCTGCAAAGGTGTCGTCGCCCCGCTGTCTCACCTCTGGTGGGATTTCTACAGGGAGAAGGACAGCCCAGAGGCGGCAGGTCTGGGTTAGTTCTGGCCCTGCTGCTGGGACACATCCAGACTCCCTGGGCCTTGACTTTCTCTTCTGTAAAACGGGGTCACAAAGCCTCCCTCGCAGGCTCCCGGGAGGAGGATGCATTCTGAGGTTGGAGGATGGCACCCAGTGGGTGCTCCACTCATGGGGAGGCCTCCTCTTCCGACGTGCACTGCACAAACCACAGTCGTGGAAAACACGATGTGGCCCCAAGCCCCCTCCCCCTCACCACCCCGCTGGCCTTGTTTCCCCTGACCCTTCAGTCCTTGTCCTCACTCGGACATAAAGCTTCCGAATCACCGTTTGATTTCGAGTCAGTATTACAACCGGATTTTCCCCCGACTTACCCTCAAAATGTTTTCTATTCACGGAAGTATTTCATTCATTTCATTGAATTCGATGCAAACTCACTGAACACCCCTCCTGCGCGAAGGCCTGGGTTATCACCTTTGTAAACCTTTACTCATGACACCGGGCAACTTCCTACAAGGCGAGTAGTACCTTGACTATTCCCATTTTAAGAAGCCAGGTTAAAGGGCTTCCCCGTGGTTCCAGGGTGATGAGCAGAGGAGGGACTTGAACCCAGAACCCAGGACTGGCTGATGCCAAAGGCTTGCTCTTGGCTACTCACTCTGCCTTCAGAGATCGGATGTAGTCTCCTCCTATAAAGAGCTGCAAGACCTGGAGTTTTAAAAGCTACATGCTCAAAAATAAATAAATAAAAATAAAAGCTACATGCTCTGCCTCTGGATCAGACCTGACCTCACCAGTACTCTCAGATAGGGTGTATGGGGTCCTAGCCAGTTGATTTCTTTTTCCCTTTGGTCACCATTATGATTTTCACAATTCTGAACTACCCCTGTGGTCTGGACCTCTTCCCTATGCAGGGGACGGATCCTTGGGTTGAGAATTTCCACGTAAGGCGAAAGATGAGAGGGACACGTCCTCTCCGCCCCCACCCCTACCCCAGAGCTGTACAAGTTGCAAGCCCTCTGCAGGGGCAGCAGCAGGAGGGGAGCCAGACCTCTCATGAGTCCACCAACCACTGTGCCTACCATGTTTATAGGCTGCAGATGATCGAGAAAGAAGGGAAGGGTGTTTACCTGTCTGCACCCTCGGACTTCTGAGCCTCCCAGCGGACAGGGGGCTGCAGCATGGGCAGAGCCAGACGGCCTGGGTTCAAATACCAGCTTTGCTACTTACTCACCTGGGTAAGTCCCATAGCCTTGCTGTGCCTTAGTTTCCCCAACTGTAAGATTGAGATAATAGTGGGCACTTCCTTAAAAAATTATCATGATGGGATCCCTGGGTGGCTCAGTAGTTTAGCACCTGCCTTCGGCCCAGGGCGTGATCCTGGAGTCCCAGGATCAAGTCCTACGTCGGGCTCCCTGCATGGAGCCTGCTCCTCCCTCTGTCTGTGTCTCTGCTTCTCTCTCTGTGTGTCTCTCATGAATAAATAAATAAAATCTTTTAAAAAAATTATCATGAGATGGCTTCTGGACTGGAAACACTCCCACACCCTGGGGCCGTCTGCACGGGCTGCTGTCACACTCACCAGGCCAGCGTCTGACTACTTCATGGCGTGATTTAGGGGAGTCATGCCTGCACATGTACATTTTGAAGTACTTTATTATAAATTACTTCCCTTTAATTCCTCCCCTACATTAAAGTTAGGATAGCAGACTGATTTCATCGAAAATACACATAAGCAGATCAGCTATGATGCTTCTTCAGAATCGCAAAGCAAAAAAAAAAAAAAAAGAAAGAAAAAAATTGCAAAGCAGGTACTGTGTATCGACCTTGTCTAAAAGGGAGGATCTACATCCACAGGGATGATGAACTAGAGGTTTAAGTGAACTGGACAATTCTCTTCCTCACTCTTCCCGCTGACCTTCCAGCCAGAGGAGGCCTTGGGAGGCGGTTCTACCCAAAGATACCCACACACAAGCTGCTGATGAGAAAGAGGCCACAATTTTAGAGGTGCAGGTGCTACTTGGTGACCACGACGGCAAGTCCAAGAGAGTTGGTCCTAACAGCACGGAGCCCCTGGACCAACACCAACACCACCAACTTGTCTGTTAGCTGAGAAAAATAAACTCCATTTGTCAAAAAATGAAATGAAATGAAATGAAATGAAATGAAATGAAATAATGAAATGAAATGAAATGAAATGAAATGAAATGAAATGAAATAAAATAAAATAATCGTGGGAGTTCATTGAATTAGCGCCCAACATGGTGTTAGTGAGGATCCGCTGCCTGGTCCGGGGGCAGCAGACGCTCAGGCCATCTCTTTGGCACTGGCCTCAACAGAGGCTCTGCAGGGCCAGCTAGAAAAGCTGATGCATGTCCGCGTCCTTTGTGGAGTCCCCAAGCCACCTGGAGACTGCTCTGCCTTCAGTGCTGTCTCTACATCAAATACTGTTTCTTACTCAGAATTAGGCCTTGACCAAAACCCAGGTGAATGTGCTCCCAATTTTCCTTTCAGGGCTCAGATTTTGTTTCCTGTCTCCTGACTTCACCGTCACGGGGGTAAAAAGGGTCCCGGATTTGGACTCATATTGTAGGGCCTCCAAGCAGACTTCCCGACATGCAGGTTGGTTCCCTTCCCTCTCCATTGTGCTGACTCCAAACTTGAGCTGCAGGGACTCCCAGTTCGTACCCTGGTAGGATGGGCTTCTCCACCACAGCCCCCTCCCCGTGAGCCCTTTAGAAACCCCAAAGCTGGCTCTTTCCCGCCTCTATGCCTCTCCTCATTCTTGGAGCCCTCCTTCTCCTTTTGTGCGTTTGACTGGCACTCATGCATCATCCTTCCAGACTTATTCGGCTCAGGTGTCACCTCCTCCTTCAAACCTCTCCTCAACTGCACTGAGAAAACATAGGCTCAAGATACACTCAGGATTCTGTCGGTTGCAAGTGACAGAAATGCAAATCGAACTGGATGAAGCAAGTAACGGGGATCTCTTTACTCCTGTATTGAAAATGTCAACATACAGGGCTTCAGGCACAGCTGGATCCAGGGGTCGTGATCATGCTCTTTGCATTCAGTTCTGGCTGTCTCTCAGTTCTGCTTCCCTCTGGGCTGAGGATTCTCGCTCAGAGGCCAGAGAGCGACAGGCATGTCCAGGCTGACATGTGATACACTCTTGGCAATCTTAGCGGAAATGCAGCTTCCTTTTTCTGAGTTAAATTCCAGAAGGTTTTGCTTTTCTGTTTTTTTCCTATATTGGACCTAGAGTCACAGGTCCAAGTGGATTAGTCATAATCCTTCCTGCATGACACCCTCTTGTCATGGGTTCATGAATGATACTCCTTTGTTTGTTTGTTTATCTAAACACTCAGGACCTGATGGTTGGAGAGAAGAGTCAGAACATTTATTTTAAAACTTGCATCTGTTTCTGAGACTCTCTCCTGTTCCAACTGTCAGCCTCCCTCTATCAAGAAAGCCACTATAGAGAAATTCACTTTTTATTACTTTTAAAACATGTATTTCTTCCATGGGGGAAAAAAAACTTCAACAACAACAAAAAAAATAAAGCCAAATAAATGAAGGTACATCCGCAAATTGACTAGCAGTTGATCTGTATGTGCTGCCTTGGGAAGGTGTCCTCAACACTTTATCTGGTGTAAAAACAAGTTGTAGACTAGTAGGTATAATATGATCTAAGTTTTGTAAAAGGAAAAAAAAATAAGTGAATGGACTGGGTGTTGGGCAAAAATGTGGAGTAAGTTAATAACAATGCCAGCCTGCCTCTGGTTAGGAAGAGAGAAAAGAGAATTCCACGCTCCCATACCATCTGGAGCTCTCGTGACGGCGTGCACTACCTATAAAGAGAAAATATGGAAATAAAGAAATAAATGTGAAACAAATGTGATGGTTTTTATTTCCAGCAGGAAGGAGTGGGACACCCAGAACCACACTCCTTGCCCTTCCCTTCCCGTCTGCCTGGCCCTGGGCAAGGAATTCCCACTTGCCCCTCAGGACCTTGCAAAAGTGCCAAGAGATGGGACAGTGGGCCTGATCCGTTTCTGGCTGGGCCTTCACCTCCAAGTGGCCTCTGTTCAAGGTTCCCAAAGGCAGGGCTAAAGTTATTCTGAGCAACTTCCTCCTCATTCAGAGAGTGGCTGGCTCCTGGAGCCAAAAAACAAAATAAAACAACAAAAAAAACCAAACACACACACACAAAAAAAACACACACACACAAAAAAACCCCACCAAAAAACAAAACAAAAAATACCTTGTGCTTAGCCAAATCCATGGAAAGTTCTGGAACTGAGAGCAGACAGGTCCGGGTGGGCCCAAGCAAGACAACCCCCGTGAATAGTAATATGTGGAGTATCAGAGAGCCTCCCCCTCCCCGCAACAACATGTCTCCAGTCATTCATTTATTCACCCATTAAATGTGTGCTGAGCCCCTAACAATATTGTCTTCAATCCTTACCACTTCGTAAGTGTTCTGCAAACTGGTTCTCCACCTCCTCATACCCGACACTATCTTTTTATGTTAAAATTGTGTAATATCCTCTTTACTACTCTGAAATGACTCCCGTGGACACCGTAACCTATCCACACACAGATGCTTTAAATGACCGCATGCAATGCCCCAGCTAGAATGTAAAGGAGACCTATAAAGAAACTTGTGTGAAATCAAATCTGTTGGAACAAGTGAGCGCTCAGGCCCAGCTGCTCCGGAAGACACAATCAGGAGCTCGAGCCCCGGGCAGACGCCTCACAAGGGTGCGGCCACAGACGCACAGGTGCGTGGCGTGCAGAGCCGGGATGCCAACGCTCCCATAGCGTCACCGTCCAAAACCCTGAGCAGTTCCTGGCGCGTCCCGAATAAACTTAAATACCGATTTCTCTTGTTTGTCTTTAGTCGGTTGCACCTCTGGAAAATTCAATTATATTCAAACTGTGCAAAAATGCTTCATATTATATGTAAAGCAGACCTAAAGTGTAGACTCGTATAATTATAAACATCTCTTCTCCCCTACATGCGTGTCGGGCAGGACACGCGGCAGTCACGTGGGCTATAGAACAGTTCCTCACTGGGCAGGACTGTCCCACCCTTCGCTTGTCCGCTGCCCACCCAATACGTTGGTTCTCCCCACTTGCCCCCACCATTGTGACAATCCAGAATGCACCCCCCCCACCCACCCTGTCCTTTTCCAAAACATCCCCCCGGGGTAGTGCCACCCAATGATATATGCCATTGAGTCATCTCAACGAGCTGGTATAAGAGATACTAATACTATCCCCATTTTACAGATGAGGAAACTGAGACCGTCCAGGTGGGAGCAGCTGAGCTGGGGCCCCTACCTGAGTTTGTCTAATGTCCACCCAGTGTGCTGGGCTGCTTTCTGTCCTGTCTCTCAGCCTGGGCTGCCACTGAGCACACAGGTATGAGAAGGGCATCCCTCCAGGAAGGACACTGAGCAGGTCAAGGTAATGGACAGAGGCACCGTGTGAAGTGCCGGGGACTGCGTGTGGGGCGATCACAGAATGACAGCTCCACAGAGATGAAGGTGATGCAAGGCGGGGGTGGGAGGAGGTGGCATTCAGGGCATAGAGGACAAAGGAGCATTTGTGAGGGGCAAGTGGAGGGTGGCTGGGGCTTAGGCTTGCACGAGAGGCTGCAATGTCACTGTGACATGACCAGGAGGCCTGGCCAAGCGCAAGGGGGAGCCATGGTAGTTTCTTGAGTGAAGGTGTGTTGGTTCTGGAACAATCCCCAGGAGCAGGGAGGAGGATGGGGACACGAGCTATGGGCCCAGTGAGGGGTGTCTCTCTCACCAGGCTGGCTGGGGATGCAGGTGGGAGCATGATGGCAGAGCCATTTCAGAGACGGGGGTCTCAGCCTTGTGACCGAGGGGCTGGGAGCCCCAACAAGGAGCGAGGAGCAGCCTCGACTGACCGAGGACAGCAGGCAACAGCCAAGGAGAAGCCAAGTCGGCACAACCAGAGCATCGGGACATTTTGATGGGGAACTCTCTCCCCTCACGGCGCCTCTCCCCTGGAGCCTCCCCCTCCCCCTCCTGTCCCCCTGCTGCTCGCCCCCATCAGGGACTACTCCCCTGGCCTTCGTATTTCCCCTGCCACAGACCCAGGCTCCTCCCTGTTTGGGGTCTTCTCAGGAGCAAGGCCCCCAGCCTGCAGCTTCTGGAAAGCCACTGTTCTTTCCACGACCTCCTCACCCTCGGTCTGCTTTGAAGTCACAGGGGGTCACAGGCTCTTCTCTGGTGGGGAAGGGCTGTGTCATGCTTGGGACGGGAGCCCAGGGTAGGGGTTGTGGGGGGGTCTGTGGACCTTTCCCCACCTGCCACCAGAGGACAGCGGGAAGGAGCTCCTCTGTCCCTGTTCTGTGTGTGTGTGTTTCTGTGTGTGTCTGTGTGCATTACTGTGTCTGTGTACCCCTGTGTGTCTGGGTGTATTACTATGTGTGTCTGTGTGTATCCCTGTGTGTCTCTGTGTGTCTACTGTGTCTGTGTGTGTCTCTGGGTGTATTACTGTATGTGTCTCTGTGTGTCCGTGTGTGTCTCTGGGTGTACCACTGTGCGTATTACTGTGCGTCTCTGGTGTACTACCGCGTGTATCCCTGTGTGCCTCTGTGCGTGTCCGTGTGTGTGTCTGCATGTGCACCTCCGCATGTGCGGGGAGTGTCAGGGGTGCCAGTGGGGAGGCAGTGGGTATCTCCTGGGGGCTGGAGGCCAGAGGCAGGCAGTTCCCAGGCCCGGGGAGGAAGCGCCAGCCCTGAACTCAGCAGGTGGCGGCACCCCCCCCCCCCCCGCCGCCAGCCCCCAGGCCAGCACCCCTGCCCCCCCCCCAGGGCTCCTAAGGGATTCCCTGCTTTACCTCTAGAAGCTAACCACCCCCAGCCATGCCATCTCCCTTAACCCCACACCAGCTCTGGGACCTAGCTCCCAGGTGGGGAAACTGAGGCAGAAGGGGGCTAGGACTCACCCGGAGAGGCAGGTGAGGCAGAGGCAGCATGCACCACCGGGGCTGTCCCCCCGGGCACCCAGTGCTGGCAGAGGGCCCCGGGCCTGTAGTCCGACCGCCGCAGAGCCTCCCAGAGCCTCGCTCCCACCAGCACAGCCCCTGGGGGGGGGGAGGGCTGCTTCCTCCTCCCTATCTCCCTGGGCAGGAACCCACTAGGGTGTAGATAAGGAGGCGCCGGGCTGGGGGAGGCCCTGTGGACTCTCCCTTCACCCAGGGCAGAAGAATAGAAGTCTGTGGGGCCAGGAGCACGGAAGTTATCATGTGTGAGGAGCCTAAGCTCCAGGACCCCCCCAGGATGGTCAAGAAGGGGGGCAGGCCCGAGGGTCTGCTCTCTGTGGCCACGTGGGGGGAGGGGGCCAGCAGTCACGACTCAGGTCTGTGACTCAGGTCAAAGGGCCTGGCCCCAGATCCGCCCCCTTGCGTCCCACCAGAGGTAGCTGCTCTGACCCTACAGTTGGCCAGGCCGGCGGTGCATTCTCGAATCTCCCACGCATTCTTGCACCCGTTCACGCACCCACCCATTCGCTCAGCCATGCCCACACCCAACCATACATCACCCCACCCCGCCTCCAGCCAGCCAGCCACCTGCGCTCCCTGCCGCTGAGCCTCCCCACGGGCCGTTCCTTCTGTCCACCACACGTGTCCTTCCCTCTTCACCTTGCTAACTGGGCCTTTAGGTGCCAGGCAAGACACAGTATTCTCCAGGAAGCCTTGTCAGACCCCCGAGTCCAGGGTAAGGAGTGTGCCCCGCAGACTCCCACAGCCCCGGTCTTCTCTTTCTGCGGCCTTCCATCACAACTGTGCATCTCACTGGCTGCCATCTCCCCGGCTCAGAGGGAGCGACAAGTCTGTCCCCGGGCAGCACGCAGGACGAAGCCTGGCCCAGAGGAAGCATTTAATACATTCATCTGGTGTCTTTTTTTTTTTTTTTTTAAAGATTTTATTTATTTATTCATGAGAGACACAGAGAAAGAGAGAGAGGCAGAGACACAGGCAGAGGGAGAAGCAGGCTCCATGCAGGGAGCCCGACCCGGGACTCGATCCTGGGACTCCAGGATCATGCCCTGGGCCGAAGGCAGGTGCTGAACCGCTGAGCCACCCAGGGTTCCCCTCATCTGGCATCTTTATGTTCAAAGCTATCTCTTCTCCCTCCTTCCTTCTTCCCACCTCCCTCTCCGGGCTTTCTGAACACAGGCCTGAGCCAGGTCTGACGTTCGTCATCGCCCTTGAGGATGGCTGAGCCTGGTGTGCAAGTAGACGAGAGGCAGGAGAGGGGTGTGTGGACCTGGGCACAAATGGCATGATACCGGGTAGAAAGGGAGAGGTCAGCCCCTAGGACTTGGAGGGAGAACTGTCACTTTCACAGAGGAGATGAGGAGGTAAGGAGGGGGGGCTTCACAGAGGAGGTGGCCCTTGAACCAGGACTTGACCCTGTGGGGATGGCAGTAGGCTGAGGGGCAGGCTTGGCTGTCTCAGGGGACACACTGGTGGGAAAGCTCAGGGTGGCATTAGGAAGCGGGACAAGTGGGATGCGTGGGTGGCTCAGTGGTTGAGTGTCTGCCTTCAGCTCAGGGCTGTTCCAGAGTCCTGGGATCGAGTCCCACATTGGGCTCCCCACACAGAGCCTGCCTGTGTCTCTGCCTTTCTCTCTGTGTATCTCATGAATAAATAAATAAAATTGTTAAAAAAAAAAAAAAAGAAAGAAAAGGAAAGAAACCTCACTTTGTGCCAGGCAGGAAGCTACATGTCTTATACAAAACATGGCTTTTGGTGCCCCCAAATCCCTATCCGTGGTAGGCACAAGTGTTGCCTTTGTTGTTGGGTATCTCTTGCTGCGTAGCAGATTACTCCAAATCTTAGCAGCATAAGAAAACACACATGTATTGTCTCGTACTTTCTGTGGGTCAGGTGACAGAAAGGGTAAGGCTCAGCTGGACCCTTTTCTTGGGGTCTCACCCAGGCTGCGGCCAAGCAGTTTCTGGGGCTGCCGTCTCAGCTGAAGGCTCGACTGTGCACGGCTCCACTTCCCAGCTCACTCAGGGGGCATCAGCTACCATGCCTGATGCCCACCCAGAGGTCAGTCCATCCCATCAGCTTCCCTCCCCACCAGGGACTGCTAATTCCCTTGTTGCCAATGGCCTACTCAGCTGTCATCCCTTCCGGCTGACATGCCACCTGCTAGGCAGGACCGGAAAGCCAGAGACAACAGGGAACCACCATCACCAGCCAGGCCTCCAGGCTTTACCCAGCAAAGCAGGCAGCAGCCAGGGGCCAAAGGCACATTCCCCGTCCTCCGGAGGATAGCCTCCCTGAGTCCTACTAGTAGTGACTCCTCTCCGCATTAGGATTTTTGTTTGTAAAGTACTGTCTCTGATATGATCTTTTGATTTTGCGTAAGCAATTCAGTTAAGTAGAACAGAGACTTCCGTTTCCATCGTAGAGGCGGAGAACACAATAATAAACCAACACAAACACGAACACAAATACCAATAGCTCACATTTATGGCGCTATCACCAGGTGTTACGAGCTGTAGTGTGTCCTCTTGAAATTAATGTTGAAGTCCGAGCCTCTGGTGCCTCAGAATAGGACTGTATTTAAAGATAGAGCCTTTAAAGAGGTAATTAAGGTAAAAATAGGTTATTAGGATGGGTCCTAATCTAATATGATTGATGTCCTTATAAGAACAGGAGATTAGGAGGTGCCTGGGTGGCTCAGTGGTTGAGCATCTGCCTTTGGCCCAGGGCGTGATCCTGGTCCTGGGATTGGGTCCTGGGATCGAGTCCTGCGTCAGGCTCCCTGCATGGATCCTGCTTCTCCCTCTGCCTGTGTCTCTGCCTCTCTCTCTCTGTGTCTCTCATGAATAAATAAATAAAATCTTTTTTAAAAAAGAGCAGAGATTAGGCCACGGACAGGCCATGTGAGGACACAGGGAGAGGTGGCCATCAACCAGCCAGGGGCAGAGGCCTCAGAAGAAACCCTGCCCACACTTTGATCTTGGACATCCAGCTTCCGGAATTGGGAGAAAATAATTTCTGTTGTTTAAGTCACTCATTATGTGGCCCTTTCTATGGCAGCCCAAGCAGACAAAGACACCAGGCATGGAGGTAGGGCAGAGGTGCAATTCCATCCAATGGCATGCAAGAATGTTCTTCTGCCTCTTAAGAAGGAACAGCAGGAGGAAGATTCCCAGTCTCTTCCGGGACTTCTATTTACATGAGGAAGTCTGGACTTTAGGCCACTTTTTGCTGGGCTCCTTGTTATCTATCCATACTGCTGCAGCACCCAGTGACAGAGGGAAGCCTGGGTTACAACCAAGGCTCAGGCAAGTGGAGACATATCCCAGGTCACACAAGTGAGTGCGTTACTCAGACTCAGGCCCCATCTGTCCACTCCAGAGTTCAAGCCCTCCGAGTTGCACATCGGGCTGCCTTGGCCCTGACATTTGGGTGGGACACGATCCTGTAATCTGAAACCATTTGGCCTCCCAGCTGCCAAAGGAGGCAAGGAGGACAGATCAGAGCCCAGACATGGGTGTCTGATGGAAGCTGTCACAGGCTCAGGGAGAGCCTGGACTTGATCAGGGGCAGGGACCTAAGCATGGATGGGTGAGGCTGTGGGCCTCAGTTTCCCACCACGTAGAGTATGAATGGCAATAGTGCCCACCTCTTTGGTTCCTCGTAGGATTAATTGAGAAAATACAAAATTTGAGGTGAGCAGCACAGGCTCTAACTATTACAATCATGACTGAGACAACAGTCTGTCCCCTCCGTGGCCTCCAGGCCCAGTTTGGGCCGGGCCTCCATCCTCCTGAACCAGCAGCTTAATTGCAAACTGGCTTTGGAAATAGCTCTTAGTCCTTCAACAACAGGAATTTACCTCCGGTAGCAAAGCAGCTCTGTGGTGTAGCATATTGATACCCAAGAGCTCCACGGGCAGGGTCCGGATTCAGGGGAAGGGTCCCTCTATGTTCCCCCAACAGCCCGCCAGGCCCACCTGCTTTCTCCTCACCGCGCCAGCCTGGCTGAGCTGCACCAGGATGCTCGGCGGCTGTTACAAGAGGTGCAGCTGGAGCTGGTGACCGTCCTGACAGTACTATTTATCCAGCACCCACAGCGCACCTCGCCTCATTCACCCGTGCAACCCTCCTAGAGGGAAGTATCTTGGCCCAGAAGGAGGGAACTGAGGTTCAGAGGGGCCAGGTCATTTTTCCACGGTAAGCAGTGTAACCGTAAGCTGCACCCCGGAGACCTGTCTAGATTCAGAGCCTATGCTTTGTCCACTCTCCCATGCACACTGGAAAACAGTCGTTTCAGTTCTCTTCTAAGAATCCCGTTCACACCCCTTACACAGACAATACTTTGGGGGAAAAGTCAGTCTAGAGAAGGGGAAAGAGGGAGAGAGTCTTCGGGGGCCTTCAGAACAAACCCAGAACAAACCCAGCCAGACTTCCTCACCCAGGAAGGCCCAGAGAGAGTGAAGCAAAAATGGTTGGACTCTGGATTTTGAAAGTCTCCAAAGGGTGGGGAGCACACATGTTGTGGGGTGGTAGGTCTGGGGGCGGGGTGAGGCTCTCTACCCACCCACGCTTCCAGCGGGAGCAAGGAAGAGAACAGTGAGGGAGATGCTGGGGCCCCAGCTGAAGGGTTTGGGGCAGGAAGTGGAAGATGCTCTGAATCCTAAGCAGCCAGTGACTTAAACCAGGGAATTAGGAGTTTGCAAAATTGTGGGGAGAGCTGGAGCAGGCCAGTCAGGGCCTGCCGGGACTTTGGTGAGGAAGGCCAGAACCATGGCTGTGATGCCACACCTGTGAGGCCGGTGGCGGCCACCGCTCTTCTTCCCTCTACACCTCATCCGGGCACACCGACCTGCAGAGCCTCGTGCCTGGGAATCCCAGCCGCAGGAGAGTCTGGGAATCTTTTTCTTTTTTTTTAACTTTCCAATGCCCACCCACCCCTGCCCCAGGAAGAGGGAGATGAAGAGAGCCCATCTGAGAATTTGTCACCTCAGCTGACAGGAGGTTAAGCCTGTAGGGGTTTAGGCTTTTCACAGATCAAAATGTCTGGAGGGAGGGATGGCTGGTGTTGGGTTAATGTCATGACAGTGTTGTGGCAGTCAGAGCTGCCAACCTCCCCCATCCTCTTGACTTCTCCCTCATGGTGGCGAGGTGGGGGCTGGGCATGATGTGGGGGAGCCAACCCAACAGTGTCTGCCCCAAGAGCTGAGAAGCCAGAAAAAGATCAGGAAAGTCTGTAATATCTTCTCTCTTGACCTGCTCCAACCCCACCTCCTTTTTTTTTTTTTTTTTAATTTATGATAGTCACAGAGAGAGAGGGAGAGAGAGAGAGAGAGAGAGAGAGAGAGGCAGAGACACAGGCAGAGGGAGAAGCAGGCTCCATGCACTGGGAGCCCAACATGGGATTCGATCCCGGGTCTCCAGGATCACGCCCTGCGCCAAAGGCAGGCGCCAAACCGCTGCGCCACCCAGGGATCCCCCCCCACTCCCTTTTTAATGCTTGAAAGCCCACCAATCCCTGTCCACTTGACCTCCCTAAAATCCTCCCAGTTTAGGCCCTGCTTGTCGGCCCTTCTGCGTGGCCTCGGTCTGAGCTGCAAAAGTCTGGGTACCTTGACAGCCTCCTGAATGGTCCCCAGGTTCCCGCCAATCCCCTTTCCCCCAGCAAAGTTCATCGGATCCCGGGATGTGTCAGGCTTGACCTAGGCACTTGGGGTATTTCAGTGAGAGAAACGAGTCCTGTCCTCATGGAGCTTATATTCAGTAGGGGGAGGGAAGTAACAAACCATACGTCACAGGTAAGCTCTGTAGATGTGAGATGGTGACCATACTATACGTATATATAAAATAGAGATGGAGATTGGGATTGGGGAGGTCTGAGGTGGGGCTACGATTTTTAAATTTGGGGGCTATTGTGGGTTGAATTGTGTCTCCCCCACAAATTTCATTTGCTAAAGTCTGTGTGTACCCTGCTACCGCAGAATGTGACCTCGTTGTAATTCATTCAGTCAAAATGAGGTCATCCTGGGGGAGGTTGGGCCCCTACTGCGCCCTTTTGGGAAGGGGCAATCTGGACACAGAGATGCACTTGGGGAGAACACCAGGACCAAGAGGAAGGCAGAGATCCACAGGCCAAGGAAGAGTGAGGACGGCCTGCAAACCCCCAGCAGCTAGAGCGGACCACGGAACCGGATTCTCTCTGACAGCTGTCAGGAACAACTAACCCCAGAAACACGTAGATTTAGGACTTGTAGCCTCCAGAGCTGTGAGATAGCAGATTTGTTGTTTAAGCCTCCTAGTTGATGGCAGCCCGAGGAAACTAATACAGCAGCCGCCAGGTAGGGCTCATTGAGAAGATGCCTTTTGAGAGAAGGTGTGTAGGAAGTGGAGGTCAAGGCGATGAGGCCATGTGGGGGCAAGAGCACACCCGGCCACAGGAACCACCTATGCAAAGGTCCTGAGGCAGGCAGTTGCCTGAGTGTTTGAAGAAGACTAAGGGGGCCAGAGTGTAGTAAATGAGAGGGTGCAGACTTATAGGAGAGGCAACCAGAGCCGTGAGGAGTGAGAGGGTCGATCCCGCAGGGCCCTTGGGCCATTACACAGACTTCATTCAGCTTTTACCCCGCATCAGATGGAACCATCTCAGAGTTTGGAGCTGAAGAGCGACAAGATGTGGCTCTCATTTTAATGGATCACTGTGCCCTTGTATAAGAGGAGACTGAGGGGAAGGGGAGGCACGGGGAGGGGAAGCAGAAAGTTAGGGGCTGTGGCAGTGGGCCGGGCAAGGAGGGAGGGTGTCTTGGACGTGGCCGGTGCAGGTGGGAGGTGGGAAGAAGAGAATGGATTCCAGGCACGTTTTGAAAGTGCAGCTAACAGGATTTCCTGATGCATTAGATGCAGGGGTGAGAGAAAGAGATGAGTCAGGGATGACGTCAGGGTTTTTGGCCTGAGCAACCGGCAGGATGGAGTTGCCATCAGCTGAATAGAGAAGGCCTCGGCTCTTCCTGCTTCTTGCAGCTTTGCAGGGGGTGGGGGGGAAGGTGAGGAAGACCAACAGGTCCGTTCTGGACATGCGAACCTTACAACCTCAAACTCCCACTGGTCCTCCAAGCAGCTGCCAGAGTTTTGTTTCTCTAAAAAGCAAGCAAATAAACAAAACCCTTGGTTGGCCGAGGCACGAAATCCCAACTCTTCAGCATGGGTGGAAGGTCTTTAATGAAACCTGCCCCAACTGACCCTGAGCCTCCTGCAGCTCATCCATTCATCTTTTCATTCACTGCCTCAGCATTTGTTTACCATTTATTCTGCCCAACGCTGACTGAGGCATGGAGGCGACAGCCCTCACCGACCTCCTGTTACCTGTACTGTGACAGTCTCCCTGACCCCAGTGCCTTTGCACAAGCAGTGCCATTTGCACTCAAACCCCAGTCACTTTCTTCTATCCCTATTCACTTTCTGGGGCCAGCCATTACTCTATCTTCTGGGGGACCTTCTGGATGGCCTAGGCTCAGGCTGGTTGGTGTTTCCAGAGTCCTCTGTGCCTCTCATCCACAGGGGCTTCTCAAAGGTAGAGACCTGTCCTTATTCAGCTCTCTGTCTCCAAATGTTTGAATGAATGAATGAATGATTGAATGATTGCATGCATGAGTGTTAGCAAGGATTCCGCAGCTTTGATCTACACTTGGCTAATGGTGTTCTGGTGATGAGTCCAGCTGAGATGAGGGGGCTCGGGGTCTACTTCCTTTTGAAGGAAGTCCTTCAAATATCCTTTTGAAGGTTGTATGGCCTCCTAGAGAATTATGGTGGCCTCTCCAGGCTAGAATCCCTGGAAGGTGGGGAGAGAGGCCTGTTGAGGGCACAGGAGCTGGGGAAGTGTTTCTGGTCCCAGTTAGTCCAAGCCACCAGCGCCAGCCATCCCCTGTGGCCTCTGAAGAGAGCCGAGGTAACCATGGCAACCAGGCACTCCAGCAGGGAGTGGAGTGGAGCCAGGACCACGGAGAGGCCTGCGGGCCAGGCTGGGCTCCAGGGCTACTCTGTGTGTGTGTTAGGGTGGGGGACGGAGGGCGATGAGGGGGTGTCCCAGAGACCAGAGAGAACTGGCTGTGGGGAAGGGGGGTATGTAAGCACAGACTCAGGGTTCTGAGTTGACTGACTGTCCTTGTGCTTCACACCAGCATTCTCTGGTTCTCTGGGCCCCAGCCTCCTTCTCTGAGAATCAGGAAAGAAGGATGGAGTGAAAGGCATGGAGATAGAGACTGACACTGGTAACAGAGAGGGAGATGCACTGAACCGAAACAGCTGAGAAGAGGAGAGAGAGGGAGGAGGGGGGGGAGGGAGAGAAGAAGGGAGAGGAGGGAGGGGGAGAAAGGGAAGGAGGGGAGGGAGGGAGAGAAGAAGGGAGGGGAGTGGGGGAGAAAGAGGAGGGAAGGGAGGGAGAGAAGAAGGGAGGGGAGGGAGGGAGGAAAGGAAGAAGGGAGGGGAATGGGAAGAGCATGTTGGGAGGGAGGGAAGGGGAGAGGAAGGGAGGACAGAGGTTCGAGAAAGGAATGGAGGGGGGAAGTGGAGAGGGGAAGAGGGGAAAGAAGGTAGGAAGGGGGATGAGGTGAGAGGGAGGGACAGACAGGAGGGGGTAAGGGGGAAGAGAGGGAAAGAAAGGAGCAGGGAGGGAGAAGTGGGGGGTGGGAAGGTGAGAGAGGGAGGAGGTGGGAGGGAAAGAGGAAGGACGGTGGGGAAGTAAGAGAGAGGGAGGGGTAGGGACGACAGAGGGAGGGAAGAGAAGGGGGAGGGGAGGGGAGGGAGGGAGGGAGGGAGGGGAGGAGGAGGCAGTGGAGGCCAGTGGATGGAGAAAGCAGAGAGCAGGACAGGAAGAGAGGCAGTGTCTGGTCGGGGCAAGTACTCATACTCCAAGAAGACGGATACATGGACGGAGAGGCAGACGGGTGGACAGACAGACCAAGGGGAAGGACCAGAGAGACGGGATGACGGGGTGACTGGAAAGAGTGAGACAGATACTGGGAGAACCAGCCCCGGGAGGAGGGGTGCTGGGAGCCCAATGGGGCAGAGTCGGAGGGAACCAGGGGCTGACCTGCGGAGAAAAGAGTGAGAATGGGCCGGAACACGGGTCAAGACCTCGGGGAGAGCAGAGCGGAGAGCTGGGGGCGGGGCCGGGGCGGGAGGGGCGGGGCCGGGGAGGCAGATGGGCGGGGCCGGGGAGGTAGATGGGCGGGGCCGGGGCGGGAGGGGCGGGGCGGGGCGGGGCGGGGCCCCCAGCTCGGCCCCCTGCCCGCGAGCAGGACTGAGGACAGGACCCGGAGACCAGCGCCGTCTGCTCCGGGAAGGCTCACCCGGACCCTGCCCCGGGGCTCCCCAGGACGGCAGCCAGGCAGGGGTCGCGGGCCCCGCGGCGTGGGTCTGGGCTGCGGGGTGCGGACCGCAGGAGCCGCAGGAGCCGCAGGAGCCGCAGGAGCCGCGCGGGCCGCAGCAGTTGGCTGCTGGAAGCGTTTCCCGGGGCGGCTGCGCGCCCAGGGTCTTCCA
Source organism: Canis lupus baileyi (assembly GCF_048164855.1). NCBI lineage: Eukaryota > Metazoa > Chordata > Mammalia > Carnivora > Canidae > Canis > Canis lupus. The sequence continues at coordinate 11,674,093 of NC_132858.1, forward strand.
CACGTCCCTGCGCAGATGGTTAGCAACCTGCCTGAACGCGAGGAGCTGCATTTACACCCAGGGCGGGGGACAGCCCATCCGCCGGGAAAGGAAGCTGGCGGTGTTTTGCACTTCAAGGTGGTGGTGCCGTCTTGCCAGGTTGGGATTCCCAGGCAACCTGCACTCCGACTTAGCGGAAAAATAAGCGCTACTGTTTTGCCGCCAAAAGATGAATTTCTCCCAGAGGAGGGTGCCAGGAAAGAGATTTTTCTTTCAAAAGACTCGATACCCTCCCCCGACGAGACAAATGAGAGCTATAGAACCCAGGATCTCCTTTTTGCTTTGGCTGCTGGGAAGCTCAGATCTGAATTGCTGTGATTAATGCGTTTATAAATATAAATATAAATATAAAAAATATAAATATAATTAGCTTCTAATCCAGGGATTCTTAACTCCAAGTGACTGTATGCTAAACCCTTAAAACATCTGAACTCATACGTAAAAGTATTGTCTGAGAATGCTCAGGCTGCTATAGCAAAATGCCATCGACTGGGTGCCTTAAACAATACACATCTATTTTTCACTGTCTTGGAAGGTGGGAAGTCCAAGGTCATGGTCCCTGTGGATTTAGCTTCTGGTGAGGGCCCTCCCCCTACTTTGCAAATGACTGCTTTTTCACTGTATCCTCACAGGGTGGACAGAGGAAGCTCTGGTGTCTCTTTCCCTCCTGTAAGACCACTAACCCCATCACAGGGGTCCAACCCTCAAGACCTCACCTTCAAATCATCTCCCAAAGGCCCCACATCCAAATACCAGAACGTTGGAGGTTAAGGGCTTCAACATAGGTTGAAGCGGGGAAGGGGTCACAATTATGTATACTCATATTTTTCTGGGGGGGGGTCCTCAGATTTCTCACAGTCCTCAAAGATGCTCATTACCTTGAGAAAGGTTAAGAAAAGGGGACAGTCTGGATTAGGCTTACAGTCCCCTGTCTGTTGGGTCAAGCCCCATGGAGCAACCCCTTGTTATAGAGGCTGCCGGTGGTGCCCCAAATCCCTGTTCTTTTCCTTTATAGTAATGCAACTCTTGATGGCTACCGAGGTAGCCGAATTTCCCATCCTTCTCTGCATCTGGACGTGGCAGAACAAGTTCTGACTAAAAAGCCTGTGAGTGCAAGTCATGATGGTACTCCCAGGTCACACTTTGAGGCCTCGGGTGGAAAAGTCCTCATTCTCTTGCCCCTTCCCACTGGCAGCTCAGGGATTCCTTTTCAAACTACTGTGACTTTGGTGGAAAAGTTTTATAAGAAGCTAATCTTGGAGCTATTATACCAGGGAGAAATGCATCCCTGTAGGATTCCACTGTAGTTTGGGGTCAGCTGAGTTTACCCCAGCAAATGTGCCATCCATGAGTTCCTGCAGCAGAGGCACACGTTTCAAACCCAAGCCACCTACTTCCCACGGTATCTAGAATGATGTGAAGGTGCCCCTGTCCCCGTCGTGACCAGCCACGTGGCCTTTGCCCGTGGCTGGATTTACAAACCTGCCAGCCCTCCAGTCCTCCCAGCTCGTCCTTTCCCAGCAATAGAGTGCCACCAGCCCACTGGGCCCTCGCTTATGTTCCCCATCCTGAAGTCCCTCGGAGTACCAGGCTTCCCTATCAAAGGTCAGTGTAATGGTTGAAGGCACAAACTTCGGGCTCAGTCTGGCCAAGTCCTGACTCTGCTCTGAGTGGACTTTGTGACCTCAGGGAGCTCATTGGACCCCTCTGAGCCTCTGTTTCCTCATCTTTAAGTAGAAGGTGATAAAGAGGGATGCCTGGGTGGCTCAGTGGTTGAGCATCTGCCTTTGGCTCAGGTCATGATCCTGGGGTCCTGGGATCGAGTCCAACATCGGGCTCCCCACAGGGAGCCTGCTTCTCCCTCTGCCTGTGTCTCTGCCTCTCTCTGTGTCTCTCACGAATAAGTGAATAAAGTAAATAAACAATAAGTAAATAAATAATAAGTAAAAAAATAAGTAATAAGTAATAAGTAAAAAAATAAATAATAAATAAATAAGTAAATAAAGACATCTTTAAAAAAAAAGATGTCTTTATAGCTATCATTAAAAAAGGGGGGGAGGTGATAAAGATAAAGCCCCCACTACACAGGGTTGGTATGAAGATGACATCAGCAATGCATGAGCAGCTTGGGAGGTATAAGGCAACCCCCCTCCCCCAGGCATCATCATTGTCCTTGTCCCTCAGCATCCAATCCAGCCACTCAATTGACAGCTGCCCTCCATGGAGCTCCCTCTGTGACCTCCTCCCCCTAAGATCCCAGGAGCCTCCCTCCTCTCTCTCTCCCCAGGCCAGTCCACACTCCATTAATTATCCAATGCTACAAAACAAATCACCCCCACAGTGAGACGCATCAAAGAGTCTCCCACGCAGTCCTGTGGGTCAGGAATTGGTGATGTGTGGCGAGGCTGCTTTGCTGTGGGGCATCTCGTGAAGCTGTGGTCAAGATGGCAGCTGGGGCTGTGGTCAGCTGAGAGTGTGACTGGGGCCGGAGGGCCCGTTTCCAAGAGGCCGACTCCGATGGCTGTTGGCAAGGGGCCCCGTTCCTTGCCACAGGGACCTCTTCTGGTGGACGCTGGCTTTCCCAGAGTGCGACATGAAAGAGACAGAGTGACAGACAGAGCCAGACAGAGCCAGGGACAGGAAGGCAGAAGCTGAAATGCTTTTCCCGACCTAGTCCCGGAAGGCTCATGTGGTCATTTCTGCCACATTCTATTTGTAATAAGGGTGTCACCAAGTCAGGCCCACACTTACAGGGAAGGGAATTAGATTCCACCTCGTGAAGGGGGTTTGTGGACATAAAACAGCCACATGCACAGTGTCCATGAACAGGCTCTGCTTGTACGGTGAGCAGGTGCACATATATATACCCTATCCTGCCTGCCCGCAGCCACCCACCCTCATCCCAGACCCAGGGACAGGCCTTCTGTACTATTATAGTCAAGAGCACTGTCCCTGGACAACTAACCTCCTTTCGGTGCCGTGGCTTCCTCTTCTGTGAAGTGGGCTGTAATAGTAGGAGTGGCTGTCGAGAGCTGTCCATGCATCGAATGAGCCGGCACCCGGAGCTGGGAGCAGAGTTCCTGGCTGGCAGCAGGGTCCGATAACTGTCACTTAGTCACCGTTGTTCTACTGGGTTGCCCTCTGGTGTGACTTCTAGCATGGTGCCCTGTATCCAGTAGGCATGCGATAAAACGCGTGTCGGCCTGGGTGACTGACTCTCAGGAGCCTCCCTGTGTCCCCGGGTGGCTCTAACGGACCTCTGTAGACACCAGATGAACTGGAGGAAATTTGAAGCCAAAGGGTAAGTGGAAGGATTGGAAGGGAATAAATCCCATTGCCAAGGCCCGCTCACAAAGGAGCCCTCCCACAGACAAGCAGGCTCACCTGTCCCATCTTTTCTGTCCTGTGATGAATTGGGGATTTGAGCCCAGGAGGGAAGAAGGGGCACCAGGAAGCAAGGGCCAAGGTGCCTCCCTCTGCCAGGGCCAGTGATCACCCTGAGAGGGGGAAGAGGCCTTTGCATTTGGTGGTGGTCTCTAGCAGACTACCCAGGTCCGAGTGGGTGTCTCTCTCTGTCATCCCCTTGCAGGAGGTGGGCAGAGGAGTGGGGGCTTCGGGGAACACAGTGCAGAGCTTCCATGCAATATTTCAAAGTTCCATTCCTAGGGAGCTGGGTAGAGGAATAGTGTTCATTCATTCATTCATTCATTCATTCATGCCATTAGCAGTTGACCATAGAAACTCTGCCGTGAGTCAGGATTGGAGCCAGGCACTTTTCCTATCTCCTAGGAATGAGCTTCGAAGCTCACATGTCCCAGAATGTGGGACCGTGCCTGTTCCATAGCAAACATTTTCAGATTATTTGTCAAATGAATGAATAAATTCACCAACCCATGTAAACCCCTAGCCTCCAGAACTCGTAAGCCTAAATTCTTTAGCTTAGCATTTCAGGAGCTGCACCTATTTCTTTGGCTTGGCTTCCTACCTCCTTCCCCATGGGCATCCCATGATTTCATCATATGAACTCCTCGCAGTTCCCAGAGGGTTCTCATGCTATTTCCTGCCCTCCTCCCTTTGACTCGGAACATCCTCCCGCTTCCTTCAGCTGGTGAACTCCTATAGGTCCTTTAAAACCTCAACGAGCATCACTTGCCGTGAAAAGACTTTCTCAGCCTCTCTGGTTGTATTTGATGTCAACGTCTCCCCTTCGCTTCCTCAGCATGCTTGCACTGTGTCCTTTTGTCTGTGCGAGGTGCTGGCACAGTGTCTGTCCCCTCTACGGGTCTGTGGACTCCCTGAGCCAGACCCCTAAGCTCCAAGCCCAGCTCCGCCACCTGCCGACACTGAGACTTTGGGAAAGCTACCTCCTCTGGATGTGGGGATGACAACAGGACCCAGCACTGAGTATAGTTGCTGGGATTAGATGAATTCACAAATGCAAAGCCCTGAGAACAGTGCCCAGCTTTGGGGGTGCTGAGCAAATGTGAGCTCCTGTGGACTTAGCGATTGTGTTGGTGATCGAGCTGCTAAATGATCCTGGTGCCTAGGACTGTGCTTTGCTCTGGGAAGCCCCCAGTCAGGGCCTGCCGCTTAGAAACAAAGACTCTAAGAACACTGCCTCTGGTCTCAGAGAGTCCCAGTCCAACGCATCCACCCATCAGGCATTCCCCATGTCGTGTCTCCTTTCCGCCAGGCTTTGCTCTAGGTACAGGGAGGGATACAGCAGGGAACAAAACAACGACCTCCACTCACAATGAGCTTGTCCTCCAACATAATGAATAAGTACATGATACAGAATGTTAGAAGACCAAAGTCCTATGAAAAGTAGGACAGGATTAGTGGTATTAGGAGTGCAATTTTAAATGGGGTGGCCAGGGTCATCCTTGCTGCCAAGGTGGCTTTTACAGGAAGCCTTGGGAGCAATGAGACCGTGTGAGTCATGTAGCTATGTGGGGCAAGATTCCAGGGAGTGGGAACGGTGAGTGCAAAGGCCCTGGGGTGGGAACATGTCTGGCATGCTGGTGTTGGAGGAATGGCCAAGAGCCAATATGGCTCTAGAACAATAAGCAAGGTGGGGGGTGGGAGGAGATGATATAAGGCTATGGGTGGGAGACAGATGAGGCTGGGCCTGGCAGGTCTTTGTTAGAACTTTAACTTTTATGTGGAAAACAAGAAGGACAAATGCAGGCCTGACCTTTGACCAATATTCCACCCTGGTTCTCAGAGGTCTGTGTAGGAGGGTGGGGTCTGTGGGGGCTCACCTAGTCAAGCTGACTCTCCTGTGATGACAGAGAGGAGGAGCCTGGATCACCAGCTCTGGCAAGCCGCAGGAAGGCTGCATGTGGAGAGGCAGCATCCACCTGAGCCCTTTGCCCTGTGCTCCCCGTATCCCCAGACCCCCAGCACCTGGTGTTCTTACCTTTCCACTTCTGGGCTCAGTAGCATAAGTAAGCTGGGCTTCCCTCCAGACCTGGGGTTGGCTGAGTCTTCTGTGGCGTCCGTGGCCAGTGGTGCCCTAGGAAACTTGCTCTGGAGGGTGACAGTACACTCCTGAGAATGACGCAGGATGACCCAAGTATAAGCAGGATCCTAAGTGGAGGGATGACAGGCAGAGAGGCAGGGAGGCCAGCGAAAGGAGAGGTATTTATTAGAACTACAGAGAGAGGGTGAGCTGGAAGGGACGCATGGCTCGTCTCATCCAACCCGGACAACCCAGGAAGGGCAAGGCCTTGTCCAGGCCACCAGCATGTCACCGGCAAAGCTGGCACTCAAATCTCAGCCTGCGGATGTTGAGTGTGGGCAGACCCCACCCCCACCCCAGACTGCCTGCAGGTGTTGGGTGTACTCAGGGCTTAACTGTTCCCTTGAGTTCTTGTTAGTTGGTTTGTTTTAGGGGCCAATGCCCCAGGCTATAGCAAGCAGAGTATGGATCATTCAGTGGATTTTTTTTTTTTAAATCTCCAATAAAGAGCTGTTGCTTTGCTGGGCTGTGGGCCCCTTAGCAGGGGTGAGTCACCCTCTATTCCCATAAGCAGGCCTCGGCGGTCTTCCCCTGCCTTGGGATGCATTCACAGGGCAGCTTCAAGCTGGGTAAATCCCAAGCTAGACAGCCTTCCCGTGATGTGGGAGCGCCGCATCTGTCGGATTCACCATCCTATGCCGAGGGCTTATCCGGTAGCAGCCAACACACAGACAAAACTCTAAAGTACTACTGACTGGCAGGATGGAACCTCCGCTGTGAAGGATCCCGCCCCAGAAAGTGCGACCTCTCTGGGAGCGGGGTGATCAGAAGAAGGAGATCTTGTTGGCTGAGGATATGCTAATTGATATTTTTTCCCTTTGGAGGATTTACTCTCCTAATTCTGTTTTGCTAAAGCTAATATTTATTGATTACTTGATGCATTCCTTCATTTACTAGTATTTATTGAGGCCCGACCAGGGGCCAGGTTCTGTGAATTAAACACTGGACAAAGCTGTCCCAAAGTGGCTGGTTTGTGCACACACGGTGGTGAGCTGCCGTGACCTGCTATGTTGCAATCATCTGAATGGGCTCAAGGTCTTGTAGCAAAGGTCAGCTTCTTAAAAAAAAAAAAAAAAAGGAGCCACTAAGCAAACATTCTGGGGGAGCTTTACGGAGTTAAGCTGTTTATGCTGGGGAAGCAGTTCTAAAAACTGCACATGGGGCCTTTTATCCACCTTATAATTGGCTCTGGCTTCTCTGTAACTGGGGATAAATCAGGCATAAGCCTGTCTCTAGGTTTATTAGAGGCTTACATATTTGGAATAAAAAGCAAGGAATCAGGCAGGCGGTGGCAGAGACGGCGGACACCTGGGAAGAAAGAAAAACTAGAAGGAGAGACCTGGACAGCTGGACAAACGGGCCTTGGCCCTAGGTCTGCTGTAAATCAGCGCACGAACTTGGCTGCCACTTCCCCGCTGCGATCTGAGGGCCTCCTCATCCGCAGACAGTCGGTGGGGTAAAATCACTTTTGATAAACTGCGCGGTACTCTCTCCTCTGGGGGGTCCTTCTTCCCTGTCTTCGTTCCCAAGCTCTCACACGTCCCCTTTTGTCAGAAGGCTGGCCGGGGCCAGCAGGCATCGCTGTGTAAAACAAGTGATCCTTGTGCAGTGCTTGTTAACTCAAGAACAAGAGACAGTCCGTATTTTTTCGGCAGGAGGGTCTTGAGGGTCAGTTCACATATTGGCACATGAGCTAGCTGTTCCCATTAAATGAGTCTGTCAAGATGTGAACATTCATCTGTGTAAGTGAATCAGACTCACTCTGAAAAAAAAAAAAAAGAGAGAGAGAGAGAGATGCCATTAAGCCGTGTGGATATATGCCAGCCCTCTTGTATGCACACACACAGAAACACAAGCACCAACATGTCCTCTGACTCACACACACAAGTGTAGACATGTGCCTTGACACACACACATGCACACAAGCAAGGACATCTCCCCCCGACTCTCTCTCACACGCACAGACATACGTCATTCCATTTACACATATATACACACGTGCAGGCATGTACACACACAAGTTGTAGACACACACACATACATAAGGTACATAAGGCATGTACCTTATGCACACACATGGACACGTACACACACGAACACACACTCAAGTGGAGGACTAGCCAACCAGCACGGTTCCTTCCGATGTCAAGGCCCCCTGAGCTCCGTGATGAGAAAGAACTTAGATCCTCGTGCAGGTAAGAGAGCGTGATTTTCTTCCTGCAAGTGTAAGTTCCCATTTAACGGAGCAGGTGGCAGGTGTAACGGGATACCCAGAGGCAGCGAGAGGAAGTGGTGAAGAGCTCAGGTCCTGGAGCTTGATTGCCCAAGTTTGACTCCCAGCTCTGCCACTTAGCTGTGCAACACGAGTCAAGTTCTTAGCCATTCTGTCCTCAGTGTTCCCTTCGGTGAAATGGGGATAATGACAGGACATATTCGGAAAGGACTTAGAAGCACATCCGGCACGCGGCAGGGGCTCTGTAGTATTAGGTAAACAAGGAGCCCATTTCTAAGGAGGAGGGAGATGCCTCTGGTGTCCTATGCTTGTGTGCATCCATTCAGGGGACAGTGGGGACACAGCGCAGTCCTCAGCGAGACCTCGACATAGGCAGGGTCTTTAGTTTTGAGCCTGGTCACCTTGATCTGTGTGTTTGGAACATGGAGTCAAAGACAGAGTGGAGGGGGTGGGGTGGCTGTGTGCTTCCTGGGGCCGCCGTAACAAAGTGCCACAAGCCAGGTGACTTCAAGAACAGAAAGTCACGGTCCGCATGCTGGAAGCTGGAAGTCTGATGTCAAAGTGTCAACGGGGCCACTTTCTCCGGACATTCTGGGTGGATCTTCCCGTAGCTTCTGCTGGTGGCCAGCGATCCTGGGCTTGCAGCCACAGCCAGTCAGTGTTGGTCTCCGTCAGGACGTCTTTGTGTCTTTATCCTATCTTTCTTCTGGTCCACCTCCTGGTGCAAACTCTTCCTACCTACCACCTTCTTTTTCTTTTTTATGGGGACACCAGTCGTATTGGATTAGGCTCACCCTCATGAACTCACATTACCTTGATCACCTGCAGAGATACTCTCTCCAAATGAGCTCCATCCACAGGTGGTGGGCATTAGGGCACCAATATCTTTTGGGGGAACACAACTCAACCCGTAGCAGAGGGGAGGAGGGGGCGGGAGGAGGGAGAGAAGGTTGGAGGCAGCAAGGGAGCAGTAGGCCCATCCCTGTGGCAGCCGGGCACAGATCTGTCCTCAAACCGAGCCAGGACGCAGCCGGGCATGGTCCTCAGCTCTGCTCTCTGCTACTGACTGGTGCCCCAGAACACGGAATGGGCAAAAATCAAAATCAATGACCAAGAGGGGGACTGGCCTTCCTGTCACCATGCCCAGCACACATCCCAGTGGCCTAAGAGCCCAGCATGACTTCTATGAGGTCACTTAGCTCCAGAACAGACAGGCAGCCCTTCCTGCTTGAAGGGAACCCATAGCTTAGTCTCAAAAGTCCTTTGTCTCAAAAGTCACAGCCATTACTGTGGATCTTTCTAGTTCTGCCCTTGCTCTGTGTGGTGAGTCACTTCACCTGTCTGAACCTCACTTCTTCTCTTTGCTCATCTGTAAAATGGGGATGATACTAATAACCTCAAGGTTATTTGGACGAACAGAGGGATAATGGACACGAAGTAGTGTGAGTCAGGATCCAGAATCATGGACTCTGGAATATGACTGCCTGGGTTCAAATACCAGCTCCGCACTCATCCAGTGAGCAATCAGGGACAGGTAACAATCTCTCCCAGCCTCAGTTTTCCCCTCTGTAAACAAGGACAATGATGGGTGCTTCCTCATAGGATTGTTGGGAGGAATTAATACAGGTATAGTGTTTAGCAAAGTGCTGGGGATTTAGAAAGAGCTCAGAAAAGTTCTTGGCTAGTGTCCTTTGCAGCTTTGCCTCCCCCTGAAGCACACTGTAGGCTCTCAAAGCTTCATGCATCGGTGACACTTGGTCTGCAGGGAAAATAGGTACGATAGTCTTCCATACTCGCCGTGTGCCCTCTGCGAGCACTTTCCATGCGTTATCTCAATCCCAATCCTTCCCCATCCCGTAGAGGCCTATACTATCTCCATTTTGGAGAGGCCAAAGCTGAGCCTCAGTGAGACTAAGTGACTCACCCAGGGTCTCGGTGGGCTGAGATTTCAGGTCTCGGTGGGCTGAGCCTGAACTTAGCCCACCCTTACTTCCAGGCCTGGATTTAGGTACCTAGACGAGGAGTCCACTGCTCATGGGCAGAAGAGCCTTGGCCATGGTCACCTGTTCTAGGGTTTTCTGGGGCAACTCCTGGATGTAATTTGATTTCCCATTCTTCCTCTTTGGGAGTTGTTTGCACGGGAGTGTGGACGGGGCGGACACAAGAGGCTCTGGGTTGGGAGGCAGAGATGTAGGCATTCATATCTCACAGAGGGGAGAGGGCGCATCCTTGAGCAACTGAAGCTTGGAGCTCAGAAAATGAGGCAAGATGTTGGGCCAGAAGAGCACTGATTTGGGAAGCAGGACTCAAACTCCCCTAAACTCTAAAGTCAACCTGCTGGCAGACCTCGCATAAGTGGCCCCTGCCCAACCCCAGCTTAACCTCAACATTTTCATCTGTAAAATGGGAAGGCTGGATGCCTGGGTGGCTCAGTGGTTGAGCGCCTGCCTTCAGCTCAGGTCGTGATCCTGGGGTCCTGGGATCGGGCTCCCCACAGGGAGCCTGCTTCTCCCTCTGCCTGTGTCTCTGCCTCTCTCTGTGCGTTTCTCACAAATAAATAAATAAAATCCTTAAAAAAATTAAAATGGGAGGACTGTGGCACAAGAGGAGTCTTAAATTAAAAAATTTGCTGGCTGTGTTGACTGTTTCCCCTATCAGTCATCCAAATGAGGACAGGCACCACACGCATACCTTCTCCTTTCTCTGGTTTGGGTGTCCAGGTGTGGAAGCAGTTCACAAACATGGTACCTTCACAAATATTTATTGCACGACTGAATTGTACCAGGGGGACCCTGAGTTCTAAACCTGTAATCTCAGCAGTTCTACATGGATGATAAAGGTGATTTAAAAAAAAAAAAAAAAAACAACTTACATTTGTTATGTGCTTTCTGGTTACCAAAGCCCCTTGCAGATGTCACCTCCTTTGGTGTTTATAACTGCCCCGTCGGGGAGGTGCTATCACCCCTCTTGAGAAGAGAAAGAGGAGGGAGGCTCAGAGGAGTTGGGTGCTTGGCCAAGGCCAACAGCTAGAAAGTTCAACATCAGGCTGGCCCCAAATCTTCTGACCTTCCCCCTGCCCACTGCTCTCTCCTGCTCTCATGGAAGTGAAAAGAGAAAGGTTTGAACTTCCCTTTTTTATTTGCTGGGTGATCTTGGGTGGGTCTCTGATTTCCAGCTCTGTGAAACAAGGCTCCCTGGCCACCCCTACCTAATGGAGTTGTTAGAAGGCGTAAGAGAGCCTACGTTTGAAAAGCCCCTTCACAGTGCCTGGCATGGCACACGTTCCCTATGTTAAAGATTAGGAGTCTAAAGCACAGAGAGGGATCCCTGGGTGGCTCAGCGGTTTGGCCCCTGCCTTTGGCCCAGGGCGCGATCCTGGAGTCCCGGGATCGCATCCTGTGTCAGGCTCCCGGCATGGAGCCTGCTTCTCCCTCTGCCTGTGTCTTTGCCTCTCTCTCTCTCTCCCTCTCTCTGTCTATCGTGAATAAATAAGTAAAATCTTTAAAAAAAAAAAAAAGACAAACTTAAAAATAAGTAAATAAAGCACAGAGAGGCAAAGTGCCTTGCCCAAAGCCACACAGCTGGTGGATAAAGGACCTGGGTTTATCAGCCCTCACTACCTGAGCTTCTACCCTAGAAAGCACTCCCTGATGGTAGTTATTAGTATTGTATTATTACTAGCAGTTAATTAAAAAAATGAAGGTGGTGATGAGGGTCCAGCAGTCTCCCTATCTGGTAGGATCTATTCCGGGGAGCTGCTTTCTGGAAAGCCTCTACAAAGCATCCAGGAAGCTCTACCTGAGGCCCTTCCCAGCATAGCCATCCAGTATCTCCTCTTTTCCTGCAGAGGCTGGGGGAGGGACAGAGCACCACCCCTTTCTTCTAGCTTCCAACCAGCCCATTTCTGGGGGTGAAGGAGGACCTTGGCAGGCAAGTCCTTGGACCCGGTGCTGAGGACACTCCGAGAGGCTGAGAATGGCCTGCAGGCAGCTGGCTGGAGGGAAACGAAGAGGGAAAACGGGAGGGTCCTACCACTGGTCCAGGCCCTAGAGGATCAAGACCATATTCTTCAAACCCCCAAAGGACATTCCTAGGATTTTCAAATTTATTCTATGAAAATCATCACAAAGATAAACAGATTCAATCACACTCAGTTGTACGTTTAATGAACTGTTATTTTTTTGGGAAATGATTACAAATTACACATAAAAAGAAACAATGCAGAAAAAAAATTCCAGGGAGGCAATGATTAAATATTTAATATGCAGACTGCTCAGAAAAGCTAGGTTGTAAGGTCGAGATGCCTCCTGGGGAAAGGACCTGGCCCTTCTAGCATCCTCCATTCGTCCATTCACACTTGAGGCTGCCCTTCATTGAGCACTTATTCTGTGCCAGGGGCTGGGCTGAGAGCTTTCCAACGAGAGACTCACAGCCACCCAATGTCAGAGACGTGGTTACAATTCCATTTTAAAAATGCATCAGCGGAGGCTCAGAGAGTTTAAGTGGCTGGCCCAAGGTGGCACAGTTAGGAAGTGGCATCCAACATCCCTCAGAGGGCCGACTCTAAAGAGTCCTGGAGGCCCAAACATGAGCAAGGCAGGGCCCCTGTCCTTGAGAAGCTCACAGTCTAATCAGCCCTCAGTTTTTAAAGGTCAGGAGCCAGAGGTCGTCCCTTCTAGAGATTTCAAATTCTTTGTAAGTGAATTTGACAGTATTGTACACAACAGATGAAAAGGGAATTGTTTATTGTGAAAGCTGGAAGGAAGGGAGACTCCCCATCCCTCCCACAATCCTTAGGCACCTAGGGACAGAGCTGCCAGCCCAACTCAAAACCCACTGATAGCACCCAAATGTGTCATTTTACAGATGGGAACATGGAGGCCTATAGAGGGAAGGGAATTGTCAAGATGGCCAGGACTGCACCCTGGGCCCGTGGACTCCTGGTTTGGGGCTGTTTGCTCTGCAGTAGTGTCCCCAGGGTGTCAGTGTGCGGACAGTCACTCCAGGTGTCCCATGTCCAGTGACACGGGCTGCCCAGCACTGGCCACTGGCCATCGAGTTTGGGGCTTTCAGGCCACTTCATTGTTTTTTCCAGATGTTAGAGAAAAACAAAGTCTAAGAGCCCTTGGCGGGGGGGCGGGGGGGAAGGTGAATATTTTCAAAAGGATCATTTCTACTAGAACCCCAAACACAGGGGAGTCCAACCCCAAACATGGGGTTGGTGGGGGGTGGAGTCGAAAGAGCCTCAGTTTGACACCCAGCTCTCCCACCATGAACTAGGATCTAGTCCTTGGATCTTTCTCAGTTTTCCCATCTGTAAAATGACGTGGTTGGATTACAATGGATTCTCTAGAAGGTTCCTTCGGAAATGGGTAAATGGGGAATCTGGAACCTTCTGGGAGGGGCCACCTCTGGATTTGCAGCCCCCTAGACTCCAGTCAGTCCACAGTGGCCTTAATACCCCGTTCACTCCCTCCCGAGGAATGCTGACCCTCTTCCCTCCCTCCCTCCCTCCCTCCATGTTCTCTCCTTTCTAAGCCTCCCCCTCCCCACACCCCTTCCCAGTGAAACCCTCTCCTTTTCAATTTCCTGATAAGCCACCACCGGGTTCCTGTCTTGCTTTGATCGAATAGCACACAAGATCCCAGAGACCATTTGTCCAAAGCCCTTGCTGAGGCCAGAGAAGGGAACCACTGCCCCAGGGTCACCCTGTGAGAGGGAGGCCTGCTTCCTGCAACCAGGATCCTCCTGTCCAGGACCGAGCTTTGGGGTTCTCCACTTTGGCCAACAAGTACTTTCAGCCTCTACACTTAGAGGCATCAGAGGTCTTCAGGGGAGATTTAGGGGTTCATCCATGGGCCTTTAGCCTCCCTGCTGGCTTGTGGGGAACTGGAGGTGGGGGTGTTCCTTTCCTTTCTCTTTCAACCCTTCTGATCACAACTGGAAGTTTGTTGCTAATGTGTCTTTAACACCTTTCTGGCCCTTGTTAATCTCCCTTTACAAGAGGGTGGGGGGAAGGCCTTGGGCCAAGCACCTTCCTTTCGCTGGAATGTTTTTTTTTTATTGTGGTTAAATATACATTGTTAGAATTTAATAACACTGTTTTATTTTCATTGTATTTATTTTTATGGGATCTTCTATTTATAGTAATGGGATGCCGGTTTTCCATTTATGGTAATGATATAACATTTCTTTGTAAAAACAAGCACATTTAAGTAAAAAAATAAAATAAAATAATAAGAAAACAAGAGTTGATTTAAAGAACGCTATTAAGCCAGCAGCCCGATCTGGTGCACAGATTCTCCATGAGGGAGGCAGGAGAATGGCTGGGGTCTGGGAAACTCTGACTTGGAGCCGGATCCATCCTCCCAGCTGGGCGGCCGGGCCGGGGCGTCCAACTGGCCTGCTCCGTCTTCACTTCCCCGTGTTCCCTTCCCCCACTGCCTCCTGCCTGCTTCTGCCAATCCCCCAGACCCTCGGAAACTCCATCCATCGCCCCTGCTGCCTCCGGCCTTCACCTCCCAGGCCCCAGCACCCTTAACTGTGGGTTGAGTCTCTCTGCTCTTTAAATTTATGTGGCGCCTCTCGTCCAAGGAGGCCCACACAGACAGCCTCTTCCAACAGCATTCCATAAATGCAGAGCCTGTGGGGTTTCTCAGCGCAAAGGGTCAGCCTCCCCCAACCCTGCTTTGGCAGCCGGAGGGGTGAACGCAGAGGCTGAATCCTTTTAGAGTTTTCCTGTGCTTGTTTTTCAGAAGTTGCGCTCTCAGAGATTTTCTTCCCTTGAGTCGAGCATTGCTCACTCTGGGTGCATTTGGAAACGTGGACCAGGTTTACCACCACCCCCATCCCACCCCACCCCCAGTCACACCTCTGCTGTATTAACCTCTCTTCCGTGTGCCCTGGGACTCCCTGAACTGGTTGAAAGGACCAGACATCCTCCAAGTCCTTAGAGGGATGTATCCTTTTCCTGGAACATGGGTAAGGAAAGGCAGCGATTTCCTGCCCCTGGAAAAACGCTGCCCTGGGACCCGATGTTACCCACATGCATGCCCAAGACTGGAATAGGTTCCAAGCCTAACAGTCTCTCACTCCTTAGTGGGAAATCAGTAGGCCCCAAAGGGCCACCTGCAGGGCTCCCGTGTGCTTGAAGGTCCGGGGCCATCAGGCACTGGGTGGGAAGCCTCAGTGGGATTCCAGAAGGAGCTCCGCAGGGAAGAGGAGTGGGCGTCAGAGCCCCTCTCCTGCGGGCCCAGCAGGCACTCTCACTCGGGCCATGCCCCCGGATCCGCCGGCTCGCCCCTTCCGTCCGGGGCAGGAGGGGTAGGGGGCGGCTCCAGAGAGCAGGTTCAGAGGTTAAGTGTCTCAGTGAAGTCATGTGTCAGGGGCTGGGGAGGGGTGTGTGGCTGTGGCAGCGGAACAAAGATGAAAAGATAAGTCGTGAGATGGGAGACCGGCGCGGGGCCTCGTTTGCATCTGGTCTGGGGTCACCCCGCCCCCCTCCCGGGGCCGAGGCCTCCACGGTCCGCAGCCCTCGGCCTTCAGCAGGTAGCCCGGGCAGCAGGGGCGCGGGCGGGCGGCGCGGACCCCCTGCGGCCGGCGGTGGGGGCGGGGGCAGCGTGAAAGTTTCCCCGGAATAAATGCTCGGGATCTAGGGTGCCAGTGCCCCCGCGCTCGCGGCGATCTCCCGGATTCGGGCGAGCGAGGGCCCGCGGGCAGGGGCAGGGGCAGGGGCAGGCGCATGAGGCAGGCGCAGGGGCAGGGGCAGGCGCAGGGGCAGGGGCAGGGGCACGCGCAGGGGCACGCGCAGGGGCAGGGGCAGGCGCAGGGGCAGGGGCAGGGGCAGGGGCAGGGGCACGCGCAGGGGCAGGGGCAGGGGCAGGCGCAGGGGCACGCGCAGGGGCACGCGCAGGGGCAGGGGCAGGCGCAGGGGCAGGGGCACGCGCAGGGGCACGCGCAGGGGCAGGGGCAGGGGCAGGGACAGGGGCAGGGGCAGGGGCAGGCGCAGGGGCAGGGGCAGGGGCAGGGGCAGGCGCAGGGGCAGGGGCAGGGGCAGGCGCAGGCGCAGGGGCAGGGGCAGGCGCAGGCGGGCGCGGGGCGAAGGCGCGGGGCAGGCCCGAGGGCGGCGGCCCCGGGGCCCCGGAGCCCCGGAGCAGGGCGCGCAGACTGCACCGCAGGCGGCGCCCCGGGCGGGCGGGAGGCAGGGGCGGCCGCCGGGGCAGACGTGCCTTCCCGGCGGCGGCGGTGGCGGCGACTGGAGACGCGCGGGGAGGAGGTTTGGGGAGGGGAGGGAGCGCGGGGGAGGAGGGACGGAGCGGGCGCTGGGAGGTGGGGCCGGCGGGCGGGCGGGCGGGCGGCTGCAGCTGCCGCCGGCGTCGCGGGGGCTCCAGGCTGCGGGCGGACGCAGCGCCGAGCGATCCACAGCGGAGCCGCGCGAGGCCGCCCGAGCCCCGGCCCCGGCCCCGAGCCCGCCCAGCCGGTCCCCGACACGCCGCCGCCGCCGCCGCCGGGAAGGCAGCGGGCGCCGAGCAAGTTGCGAGCGCGCCTCTCCGCCCGGCAAAGTTTCCCCCGCGGCCGCCGGCGGGACTCGGCGCGGGGTCGGGCGGCTGCTGCGGCTGCTGGAAGGTAGGGGCCCGCGCCCCCCGCCCCCCGCCCCCGCGCCCCCCGCTCCCCGCCCCCGCGCCCTCCGCGCGCCCCGCCGCCGCGCCCCGGGACCTGGAGACCCCACGCGCGCTCCCTCCCGCGCGCTCCGGTCCGGGGTGCGGAGGGCATGGGGGAGGGATCCCAGGACGATGTCGGGGAACCAGGAACCAAGTTCTACTTCAGGAGCCCGGGGAGGGGGCGGAGGAGACGTGCTCGCCGCATCCCCGCCCCGATCCCTGCCCCGAATCCGCGGGCTGCAGGCTTCCCCCCGGACAGGTGCAGCCCCGGTCGGGCCGGGCGCTCGGGGTGGGTGAGTGGGGGGGCGTCGGGAGGACGGCGGCGGTGGCAGGTGTGCCTGACCAGGCTGGGGTCTCAGGGGGGCTGGGCCCGGGGGTGGGGGTGCGCGCCACGCCACTCCGTAGGAGGTCAGGTAGAGCCCAGGGATTAGGAGCGAGGATCCGGGCCGGGGGGATTGCTGGGCCGGGGCAGGGCACCGAGCGCGAGCCGCCTTTGGGGTCCCAGCCGCGGGGCGGGGCGGGGCGGGGCGGGGGCGCCACGCTTTCCTCCGGGGCGCCCCGTATCCCGTCCGCCGGGTGCGCCGTTTGGGGGAGCGCAGCGGGGCCTCCGGGGGTGCGCGCTGGGTGCTCTGTGGCACGTCCAGATTTGGGGAGTGCGATGGGAGTCCTCGCGGAGGGTGGCTCGGCTCGGGTGGGCTGGCGCCGGCTCTGGCTCCCCGCTGGATGGAGGCGAGTTGGTCCCCGCCAGGGGGAGCCCTTCCCCGGCCCTTTCACCCACGGGAAGGCAGGTCCCGGCTCCTGCGAGACCAACGCACCGAAATCCAGGACCCAGAACCACAGACCCCCCAGCTCGCGCGGGGGGCCGCGTGGAGGAGCACCCCCGCCCCGCTGCACGGCGGGGGACAGGTCTGAGCGTGAGGCCGGGGCGCACCGTGTGCTGGAAGGCCTGGTAGTCAGGAGGTGGTTTTCCTCCGGGAGCAGGCAAGGTGTAGGGGTGAATTTAAAAAATTCACCCCCAGAGAAACAAAAAACGAGAAAAACTTTACACTAACAGCGAATTGGTGTAGAGAAAGCGGGTGAGAGGATGATCAACGTGTCGAGGTTTCTTTGGAGTCTGAAACTCAAATTATTGGATGCGCCCTTCTTGTAAAAGTTGTACCTTTGTTTCCTGGATGCGGCCAGATCCCTACCTGGTGTGGGCTGGATGAGGGTGTTGGGGTATAACCCCTTATCCATCCTCTCCCTGGGCACAAGTAAGCCGGCAGGCACAGGCCCCGGGTCAGGAGGGCCCCTTAAAGACTTGTGCAGTCCAGGCTGAAATGGTGATTTCAGGGTCCCTCCCCTCCTGGGCCTGGGTCTACAGGCCACTTTCATCTGGTCATTTCACAGCTGTTGGTGGAAACCCGCCAGGTGTCCCGTTTCCTGACCTCAGGGCCCCCGTGTGTGGGGACTGTGTGTATCTGTGTGGACTTGGGGAGCAGGACTGCTGCTGGCATCTATGAAGAACATCACCTTTGTCCTGTGTGGGGCTGTTCCAGCATTGAGCGCGGCCTGCAGGGACGGTTGTCTTGTCTTTTTCTTTAATTCCCTCCCTCCTCCCTGAACCCCAAGAGAGGGCAAATGAGCAAATAGAAGACCTGGCAGTGGTCTCATAGTAGCCGCGGCAAGTTTTCGTCTCCCTCTTGGCTGGCAATTCCTCACTGGACACCCCCTCTCCCTCCCATGTCCCCAGAGTCCCCTGCAAAGGTGATGGAAGTGGGGTTAGTTAAGGTTCTGGTTAGTTAGTTAACTAACTCCAATGGAGTTAGTTAAGGTTCTGGCTTCCGATACAGCCCACCACATGTTTTTGCTGGATGTTCCCAAAATGCTGGAGGACAGAGATGCCATAAAGAAAGATCAGTATAATGGTTATTTTGCACAGAAGGGGTGGAGAGAGGAGACAGAGGAAAGGGTGGAGGGGCCCGATGGATGTCTCTGGATGTGTCTTCAAGACATTCCACGGGGGCCCGAAAACAAAAGGAGTTTTGGGTCCGTTTTGGGGCTCTTGTTTTTCTGCAGAGGAAAGGCTTGCCTGAGACAACCCTGTGCCTGGAACTTGGGTGTGAGCACGAGACCCCTGAGCAGGTCCTGTGCTGTACCCCTTCTTTCTGTCCCCTAAGGCGAAGAGGGCATTGAGACCCCAGGGCCGCTGGTGTTTGTGTTTGGTTAGCATATCATGTGCGACCTGGTGTACACGCCAAGGTCTCTGATTCGGCAAGATTTCAAGTTTTGGAAATTCAGTCTCCTTATATCTCTGTCTCTAAATCCGTTCCACCGCAGACCCTCAGAACATCTTTACCCAACCCAAGGCTGAAATGGCAGTCTATCAATCGGGGCACTTTCTAGAAGCCAAAGTTCATCCTAACTCCAAGTTAGGATACTTTGGGTCTTCTAGGAAGTATTCCATCTTCCTTTAAAAAAATTCCATGTCAGCCTGGAAAGAGCTACGGAATTATTACTGAATGAGGTTTTAGTCATCTGAGGGTGGGCTGGAACACAGGGTGCTGGGCAGGGACAGGTGGGGAAGGGGTGTCAAGGCAAGGCATTGCAGCAGGGATTCGTGGGAGGGGGTGAGGAGGGGAGGACACAGCAAGGTTTGGGGTCTCGCTGGGGTCTGCTTTGAAATCTGACTTTTCTGGATCATCAATGCAGCTCTGGGCGAGTCAGTTTCCATCTTGGACCTGCTTCCCCGGTCTGTAAAATGCACGTGCAGGCTCAGAAGGTTCTGGATTGGCTTGCTGCATATAACCTCCTCTTAGGGCAGTAGGCAGCTCTTGCTCTGCCTCTCCTCCAGTGGAGGGCACCTCTCTTGACTGCACCTGCCCCCCCCCCACCAGCCCCACAACAAAACCAAGCTAGGTTCCCATCCTCCATCAGACTGTTGGCTTAGGCAGAGAAGGTAACGTCGGTGACCAGTGCCCGCTGGGGGCTCCTCATCTGTCTGCACCCTCACACGCTGCCTTTCTCTGGATGCTTGTCCAGCCCCCACTCCCCTTCCCTGAAGGAAAGCAAATGTTGATGGCTGGACTGCCCCTTTTAGGAACCCCTCTTTGCAGAGGGCTGCTCCTCTGGCCTATTTCATCAGTCGAGAGGAGGAAAATCAGGAACATTTGTTCGTGCTCAGCTGGTACACTGCAAAGGGAGGGGGGTCTTGGAAACCAGCACTTTGGTCCCCCCGGAGCAGATGATCAGTCGATCGGGTATTTCTGCAACCTGATGCCATTGAGCAAACCTGCCAGCTTGGGCTCCTCCTGCTGCACGGGCTGGCACCTTGGACCCGAGTCAGCACTTCGATCCTCTGTTGGCGGGGGTGGAGGTGAGGGGGGGAGGGTGGGGGAGGGGAAGGTGGGTAGGGGTGTGTGTGTGTGTGCTGATAGTGAAACTTTTTAAAAAGAGAGGGTGAGATGATGAGCACCAATGTTTGCAGCTGGCAAAGTAGGTCTTTCCTGTCAGCACTGGTTATCTTAAGGTCCAACCCTTGTCCGTTGTCTGCACCCAAGACTGCTGGTTTGATCAGTAAATTGAACAACTCGGAGATGAGCGAGAGCGTGTTCACAGGTCGTGCACGCTAGTGTCTGGACCAAGAGGCAACAGGTGGTGGGATATCCCCCAGCCTCGAGTAAGGAGACTTGCGTTCGAGCCCTGATCTTCTTGCAGATGGAGCTGGGTGACCTCAGTGAGTCACTGTCCCTCTCTGAGCCTGCTCTGCTATTTCTTTAGTGGCAGCATTGTGCGGTGGTTAGGCTGCCCCGGGTTGAATGTTGGCTTTCTCCTACTGATTAGCTGTGTGACCTTAGGCCTTTAGGAGACCTCTGGTGCCTCAGTTTCCTGATCTGTAAAACGGGACTAATCATACCTCATCGGATTATTGTGAAGTCAATGAGATACAACATGCAAAACACCTAGTCCAGTGTCCTGCATGTGGTAGATGCTCAGCTAATGTCCGCTGTCATCACCCTCATTATGTGAAAAGGGAGGGGTCAGTTTTGATTCTTTCCAGCTCCAACACACCGGGGCTTGGCGTGCCTTTGTGTGTGTGCGTGTGTGAGTGTGTGTGTGTGTGTGTGTGAGAGAGAGAGAGAGAGAGAGAGAGAGAGAGGGAGAGAGTCTGCTTTGAAAATAGAAGACAAGGGTGAATAAAACAAACTGGTTTTTTTTTTTCTTCCTTTCCCTCCCCCACTGAGGGACGCCCGAGTAAAGATCTTGTGAGGATTCTCATGATAGCCCCATCCCCGTGGCAGGAAGCCCAGTGTGACGTCACTGAAAACATCCCGGGTTCTGGCACTTGAGGGATGATATTTCCCCAGCCAGTGTTTGCCCATTCTCTCTCCCTTCCATCCTTTGTTTCCCGCCCTTAACCATAGTATGAAGACCATATGTGCAGATAATGAGTTTAAGCTGATAAACAACTCCCAGATTCACCCAAATAAAAAGCTGGCTTGCTAGAAGACACTTGCGACTTTAAAATAAATAATCTGGCTTCTCTGCTCTGGGGCATCAGGCCTGGCCGGCCCTGCTTCCCTCTTTGTCTTCTGCCCCTTGGTCTGCGGCGGCCACGTGGGCCGGGCCCGGTGGACGATCCGGGCTTTCTGGGCTGCCCCTCTGCCTCCCCTCTGCCTCCCCCCCTGATGGCTGCTGCTCTGAGCCATCCCAGGGATGGTCTTTGTGGTGGCTCACGTGGTGGGTGTGTGCTCACCGTGGGCCCAGAGCTAGACAACGCTTCAACCCGTTTCCACCCACGAGTCTGGTTCAGATCTTGTCCCCATTTTCCAGATACAAAAGCAAGGTTCTGGAGATGCCTGGGTGGCTCAACGGTTGTGTCTGCCTTCCGCTCAGGGTGTGATCTCGGGGTCCAGGATCGAGTCCCACATCGGGCTCCCGGTGCATGGAGCCTGCTTCTCCCTCTGCCTATGTCTCTCTCTCTCTCTCTCTCTCTCTCTCTCTCTCTCTCTCTCTGTGTCTCTTATGAATAAATAAAGAAAATCTTCAAAACAAAACAAACAAAAACCCAAAAGCAAGGTTCTGAAAAATCAAGTGAGACAGTGGGGGTCCTGGGATTTGAACTTGGGTTGACCTGATTGCCCGTCCAGTGCTCTAAACCACTGTGTGATAGTTGCTCCTTGTGAATTGTATCAGAACCCCTGTGAGCTGCAAAGCCCCAGGAATGATAGCTTTGACATGCCATCAAGCCCTCTCCTCCCTGCTTTGTTGCTCCTCTTCCAGGCTCAGTGCCTCTTATGAGATGCCCTCTTTGCTCCTGCATCAATTTCTCAGCCATCCTAGGGCCAGTGAGGGGAAGGTGTTTCAGTGTCCACGGCTGTTTCCAGGAGGGCAGTGACTGGACTGAGCAACAAAAGGTTGTTAGCTGGGCAGCCCGGGTGGCTCAGTGGTTTAGCGCCACCTTCGGCCGGGGCGTGATCCTGGAGACCTGGGATTGAGTCCTGCGTCAGGCTCCTTACATGGAGCCTGCTTCTCCCTCTGCCTGTGTCTCTGCCTCTCTGTCTCTCTCTGTGTGTCTCTCATGAATGAATAAATAAAAATCTTAAAAAACAAAAAACAAAAAACAAAAGGTTGTTAGCGGAAGAGGATGCATGTTGGAGTCCCAGATGTGAATTTGAACCCTGTTTCTGCCACTGACTGGCATTATGGCCTTGGTTTCCTTATCTGTGAAAAGCAGAAGACTAGCCACAGTGTAGCAATAACACTGTTTGGCTAAGTATCAGCTGCCACCACACAGGACTCCAGAGCCTCAGTGGCTTAATGCCGCAGGTGTGATCACTCGCTCCCATGACCTGGATCATGACGGATCTCTGCTCCACACGGTTACTCAGGGACCCAGGCTATGGGGACTCCACCGTCTTGGTAGCTGCACGTTGTACAATATGTGGCATCCACAGTTACTGCCAAGGGGCAGAGAGAGGTGGGAAAGGCACGCTGACACCCAGCTGCCTCCGCCAGAAGGTGACCCACATCACATCGGCCCCTGTGCATCGGTCAGAACTGTCGCATGGCCCCAGACCAGCTGCAGGGGAGGCTGAGAATGCCAGGAAGTGCATGAATATTTGCTGAGCACGAACTCTGCATTTACATTTCCCAAAGAGAGTACTTTGAGGATTAATTGAGATGATGCATTTAAAGCTTCTAACATAGGCCTCATATGCAGTCAGCACTTAAAGCCCGGAAGCTTCCATTCCCTAGTAACCCCTGGTGTGAGTTGCTCTTTATAGATCACACACTGTGTACATGGAAATTATCACAGGGCGGATCATAGAGTGCCCATAATACACTGAGGGGAGGTGGCACAGAAGATGGTCAGACCCGGGTTTGAATCCTGACCCTTCTACTTGTTCATTTTGCTGAGCCTTGGTTCTCTTGTCTGCAAAATGGGGGGGTCTGTGGAAAGCCGTAAGGTTAATCAAGCCCTGGTGCGTAGTCAGTGTCAACGTTTGTGTTATCTCTTGTCTGCCACTTGAGTAAGAAGGAAGAGATGCCTTTGCAAAGGATCAGCACCCGAGGAGAGGCTAGAAGCCGGCCCAGCACGCTGGCCTGTGAGTCCTACCTCTTGGATGTCAAGGCGCTGGCCTCCCGGTCCTGGTGGCCTCAGCCTCTGCGCTCGTGATGGACTGATATGGCTTCCATTGGAAATAGGAGAAGAATTTGAAGCTCTGGTCTTGGATTTGGGCCCATCTTTTGGAGTCTAATTAACACATGGGTGGGTGTGGGGCCCAGGGTGCCACTGAGCGCCCCCTCCTGTGATGCTGCCTCTCTGGCTGGGGCCCATACAGCACTCTCCCTCCCAGTGCTGCTCCGTCTGGCAGTACGCCTCAACCTCCTGGGGGAGCAGCACCCCCTTGCCACCTGGTGCCTGACATTTAGGGCCCCCTCCAGCAGAGCAGGCCTGGGAATCATCTGCTGTGGGTTTCAGCCCGTAGGGAAATGAAGCACTTCACCAGCCAGGACGTAAACACCTCCAGAATAATGGGGATTAACTGGCCCCCTCAAAGGAATAGCTAGTGGGCTGGAGCCCAGAGTGGAGGGGTCTTCGGTTAGGAAGACAGTGGTTCCTCAAGACAGGATTCTGAGGGGGCTCATTCCCCCCTCTGCCATCACCCCTCCTCCGGCCGCCCCGGCATAGTGGACACTTGCACCTGGGGGCTTTGGAGAGTGCCCTTCGGCCAAAGCTGCCACCAAGATGCTAGGGAGGCAAGCTGACTCCTGCTCCTCTGAGAAGTACTGGGAGGCGTGTGGGCCACTTAGGCCTGGGAGTTGGGTGTCGCGGGGTCCCTCAAACACACCTCATTCACTCCTGCCCCTAGACCTAGCTTTGGCAGCCTCTGCCACCTGAAACACCTGGAGGAGGGCCTTGGACCAGCTTGAGAGCCCTAAGACGTGGCTGCTTGCCTAGGGCTGTCGTGACAAGGTACCGCAGGTGGGAGCTTGAAGCAACAGACCTTTCTTCTCTCCCAGCTCTGGAGGATAAAAGCCCTGAATTAAGGCATTGGCAGGGCTCTAGGAGAGGGTCCTTCCTTGTTCCTCTTTAGCTTCTGGTGGCGTGGACAATCCTCGGTGTCCCTTGGTTCATGGACGTGTCACCCAGTGTCTGCTCCTGTCATCACACAGTGTTGCCCTGGGTCTGTCTTTGGTTTCTTTATGAGGACACCAGTCACACTGGATTAGGGCATAAGGACCTCATCCTAAATTGATTATATCTGGAAAGAGCCTGTTTTCAAATAGGGACACATTTGCAGGTACCAGGACTTAGGACTTCCACGTTATCTTTTTGGGGGTACACCATCCAACCCATAATAGGTGGATACTAGGATTGTCCCATTTTACGAGCAGAAGGTCAAAGAATTGGCCCAGGTTCCTACAACTGTACCACTGGCAAGTAATTGGTAAATCGATCTTGGTACCTTTCATTCTTCTTAGCAATCAGGTGGGGATTTAGGGGCACCTCCTAGCCTGGTTAGGAGCAGAGAGGAGGTGTGTTTGCAGTAAAGCATACTTTGTCTGCAGCTAAGCACCTGCCAGATGCTGCTGTCGGGACAGGCGGGGAGTGGGGGCATCCAGTCTGGACTCAAGGCACATGGATGTATATGAATTGTAACTAGTTGCAGGTAGGATGTTTTCTAGAAATAATGACTTGAAATGACTGAATGAAAGGTGCCAGCTCTGTTCCTCCAGCCTAGTCGCTGGAGTCGTCTGTCTTTTCCATGCTGTCCTAGGTTAAGAATAGCTAGTCGAGACGAATCGTCCCTGCCTGCTATTTATCCTGGGCTCACCTTTAGTGCCAGAAATACCTGTGATGTGCACACGTTGGGTTCTCCTCCCCTGGGGGCGACGTCTGGCCATCTCTGCTTGAGGAGGGGGTCTGGAGGGGATGAACAGACAGCTCTCTGCTCTGGAGCCCATCCTCCAGGATCCCCGGAGGGTTTGGGGGCTCAGCTGATGCGGCTTGAGGGTTCAGATGCGCAGCCTGGTCCTCATGCAATGCACTCAGAAGAGGCAACGCTCAATCAAAGGTGGGGAGTCCAACTTCTGAACGTAAGGGCCCTGGGTTCAAATCCTAATTCAGCCACACACCACAGCCTTTGCTTGGCCTTTGACAAATTACTTAACATTTCCAGGCCACCTGTTTACCTCATAGAGTTTTATGAAGAGAAGATTCAAATGCATAAATCTATCTCTGATAATTGGATGTGACACTTCAAAAGGATTCAGTGAAAACTAGAATTGTTCTAGTTGTTCTATTAGCGGCAGCTCAGGCACCCTCATGGAAACAAGCACATGCTGAAGCTTGGAGATGGGGAGAAGCTTCGGAAGGGGAGGCCGGGAGGTTGTGGTCCCCCCAAGGAGGTACGCTGTGTGGTGGCCTGGTGGGGAGAGCCACGAGTGTTCCCCTGGCTTCCCCTGGCAAGCCGAGACACTGCCCGGCCGTGCTGACCCTGCCTCCCACCCCCAGACCAGTTTTCCAGGGGTTGTTTTTTTTTTAAGGATTTTATTTATTTGCTCATGAGAGACACACTGAGAGAGGCAGAGACATAAGCAGAGGGAGAAACAGGCTCCCTGCAGGGAGACCCATGTGAGACTCCATCCCGGAATCCTGGGATCATGACCTGAGCCAAAGGCAGATGGCTCAACCGCTGAGCCCCCCAGGTGCCCCTGTTTTTTTTTTTTTTTTTTTAAGTAAATTCTACTTCCAATATGGGGCTCGAACTTATGACCCCGAGATCAGGAGTCAAACGTCCTACCAACTGAGCTGGCCAGGCGCCCCTCCTCCAGGAGTTTTACGTAACAGGTGCACCTCAGTTGAGGCGGCCCGGATCTATGAAAATACCAGCTGGATCAGAGGGCCCTCATTCAATTTACAGGCAAATTAGCTCTCCGATTCCCATTGCTCCCTACTGCCTTAAAATAAAACTCAATTTACGGAAGCTCGACTTCCACACTTTGTTAGGAAAAACATCTGTTGTGTAACGTGATCGTGTTAGCCACCTTGCTTGTGATCCTTCAGTGGATTCTCAATTGTGTTCGAAGGCTTTCCCGGAGCCCCTGCCCCCGCACCCCCCACCCAAGCCTGCCTCTGTGCTCCGGCCCACATGCTACCTTGCTTCCTTCTGTCGCCCCCACTTGTAACAGGGCCACTCTGCGTGCACTGCCCCCTCCCTGCAATGCCTTTTCCTCCCTCTGTAGCTACCAGACTCCTCCTCATCCTTTGGAACCCAGCCCCTGCATCACCTCTTCCAGAAAGCCCTCCTTGACTTTCCTGGGCCAAATTCTCTTCCTATTGGCTTGGATCTGGCCATCGTTTTAGCCACCTCCCCAACTCCCTCTCCCCCCACTCCCCCATTGCTCAATGCTGCATCCCAGACCGCAGGCACGGGCCCTGGTAGCTGGCAGGTGCTCAGGAGGTGGCTCTCTTCATTTTCTCCTCTGCAGGCCAGTCTTTTGCAGGTTGTTTTGGGTAATGAGCACAGCTAACGTGTATTGATCGCTTGCCGTGTGCCAGGCGCTTACAGGTCTGATCCCCTCCGATAGAATAACGGTTTACAGTCCCGGCCCTACCACTTCCTAACTCCACAGCCTTGGGCAAAGTACTCAGCCTCTCTGTGCCTCATCTTCTCACCCCTACAATGGAACTATAAATAACACCTAATTTATTGAGTTGTGA
Organism: Canis lupus baileyi; assembly: GCF_048164855.1. Lineage (NCBI taxonomy): Eukaryota > Metazoa > Chordata > Mammalia > Carnivora > Canidae > Canis > Canis lupus. Next base: position 11,700,756 of record NC_132858.1, read on the forward strand.
GGATTAAGTAAATCGATTCACATCAAATTTCTCAGAAGCTCATGACCAAGGTGTCAGCAGGTGTGGGTAGTTCTGAGGTCCCTCGGCTTCCCGACGGCTGCCTTCTCGTGTCCTCACGTGGCCTTTCTTCTGCACATGTGCATCCCCAGTGCCTCCTGGGTGTCCAGATCTCCTCTTGTGGGGGCTCTAGTCAGATTGGATTAGGATCCCCCCCAGCAGTCTCATGATAACCTCACCACCATTTTATTTTATTTATTTATTTTTAAAGATTTTATTTATTTACTTCTGAGAATACACAGAGAGTTGAGAGAGAAGCAGAGACACAGGCAGAGGGAGAAGCAGGCACCATGCAAGGAGCCTGACGTGGGACTAGATCCCAGGTCTCCAGGATCAGGCCCTGGGCCGAAGGTGGTGCTGAACTGCTTGAGCCACCTGGGCTGCCCCCACACCACCATTTTAAAGATCCTTTCTCCAAATACAATCACATTCTGAGGTGCTGGGGGTCAGGGCTTCCAACACATGAATTTTGGGGGAACACAGTTTATCCCATAACACCTTCTAATGCAATATTATGATTGTCCCCATGGCCAAGGAAACTGGGGCATAGAGAGGTTAAGTCACTTGCTGAAGGTCACACAGCTGGTAAGCAGAGGTGGAGAAATGCAAACCCTGGCCGTCTGAGCCGCAAGCCCACTCTCAAGCATCAGATGGCCAGTTTCCTGGCTATGCTCCTCTGTGGGACACCGGGGTCTTGCCTGGTGGAGCCAGCCTGCGTCTCGACAGCCACAGTGGGGAGAAAACCAGCATCCAGGGGTCTCAAGGCCTCTCACTTGGCCCTTTGTGCCCTTCCAGCCCTTTTTTTTTTTTCATTTATCTTTATTGAAGATCGATTTGCCAACATATAGTATAACAGCCAGTGCTCATCCCATCAAGTGCCCACTCAGTGCCCATCACCCAGTCACCCCAACTCCCTGCCCACCTCCCCTTCCACAACCCTTTGTTCGTTTCCCAGAGTTAGGAGTCTCTCATCCTTTGTCTCCCTCTCTGATCCTTCCAGCCCTTAATCCCTTGTTCCGTGGCTGCTTCCAGACCTATGCGGGAATTGGGACCTGTCCTCCTGCACCCGGGGTTAAGAAGGAGGCCAAGGCCAGGAAGTGAGAGGGTCTCAGGAAGGGAGGGGCATGATCCTCTCCATAGTTCATTGATCTGGTTTCCAGGGGCTCGGAAGCTCTTTGAAGATAGTCATGTTTGACCTGTGAAAGGGGAAAAATCAGAGTCAACATAGAGAAAAACGGAACTGAAACAGAGGCATCTTCAGTGGAGACTCACTGTCAGCCTTCAGCCAGGCTTCTCACCCGGAGACAGCCAGGCCACCAGCTTCTTGCTGCTCTTAAACCCTTCGCTGGGTACATGAGCACCTCTGTGTACGCGTCACCCTGCACGCAGTGTCCCTGGTGGTGCTCCGACCCTGTGCTCTGCATGCGTATGCACTTCGGCCTTGTTTCAGCTGGGAGGCTCTACAGGCCGACCCTGGGCAAAGATTTGGGTACAGATCGTTTCTGTATGAGGTTGGTCCCCGAGGGGTGAGTGGGCAGGGAGGGGAGGAGAGTCAATAAGAGAAGTGCTGGGTAGCCCACTGCTGTAGGCAACTGGGGACACACCCCCCAAGTGGCTGTGAGGAGCACACTCGGAATCATCCGAGCCAGTGGTCACCAACTTCTGTCTCTCGTTGCTTGAGGGTTCCTCCCAGGACATCTGCTTCTGCATACTTCCAGCCTGACTTCAGGCCAAGAGACAGAAGGGGGTGCTTGAAGGAGGGGCAGCTGGAGTGAACAGAACTGTCCCCTGAAGCTGTAGAGAATCTCCAGGCTGGACCATGGGGGTGTGGAAGAGGCGCCCTTCACACTTCCCTCCTCCCTTTGTGATGGGTGCCTCATACTCCACAGCACCGGCAGCCACGATGCTTTTCTTTGTTTTGTTTTTAAAGATTTTATTTATTTATTCATGAGAGATGCGGAAAGAGGCAGAGTCACAGGCAGAGGGAGAAGCAGGCTCCCTGCAAGGAGCCCAATGTGGGACTTGATCCCAGGACCCTGGGATCATGACCTCAGCTGAAGGCAGACGCTCAACCCCTGAGCCACCCAGACGTCCCAGCCATGATGCTTTTGCCTGATTCCCCACAGATGGACTGAGATGGTCCTCTCACCACCCCCACCCCGATGCCCCACCAAGTGGACAATCTGTGGGGACACCTATTGTGGAGGGGTGAGCTGGGTGGATGAGCATCTTCTCTTTTCCATGTTGCTTGGCCCTCTCTGGCCTCTTCCCGCCTCCTGTCCATCCCCACTCAGCCCCCACAGATGTCACTGTGACCCCTCCATCCCACGGGGTGCAGGAGCCCAGGCTAGGTGGGGCCCTTCGGAGAGGACGGGTGGGAGGGAGGCCAGCAGGTCATGACACAGGGTGATTTCCACCTTCCCCCAGGGTTGGATGAGGCCATCCTGTGGCAGATCAAAGGGCTTTTTGTTGTTGTTTTATTTTCTTTTCCAGCGGCTTCTTGCTGGGGAAGCGGGCTGAGGAGCCAAGGCAAACAGAGCGACCTCTGAAGCCACTGCCTGCTTGCTCTGTGAGAGGCTGGAGGAGCTGGCGGGCTGGCTTCAGAGGGGCTAGAGCTGGGGCCACAGATGGGAACTGCCCAGGGCCTCCCTCACTCAGTGCCCAGAGACCAGATGGGGACACTGGGGGCCGATCTCGGAGCCTGATGCATCTCAGGAGCCCTCAGACTGTGGTATTGCCATGGAAGTGGGGTGCAGGGTGGGAAGCACAGGAGCACTGCACTGAAGCCCAGCCCCCTCCCCACCCTGGGTGAAACATCAACCCCACTGTCCCCCAACTGAAGAGACAGGAAGAGCCCTGGACTGGGAGTCCAGTGTCAGAGCCTGAGCTCTAGTCCTGCTTTGGCTCAAATTAGTTCTCCATCCCATCGTGGACTTCTGGCATGTCATCCACACATGGGGAAGTGGGTGCCACTTTTTTCTGGGTCTTTCTCTGACTCTGCAGTCTCCCTTCAGAGTCTCCAGCAGGGGAATATGACCAAAAAGCCTCGAATCCCCTGGAGAAGGGCACTCAGGAAGCCGAGGCGTGGTTGTTGATGGAAATGGGGTGTTGTTTAAATAAATTAAGAGCCCGAGAGGAAAATCCATCAGCATTATTTTCAATAGCTGGGATGATATGCATAACATTTCCTTCCTTTCATTTGATAATTTTTCCTTCTCAAAGTAGTTAGAAGAAAGAAAGTGTCTGATGCCTTGCTACACAATGAGCTCAAATAAAAATATTCTTTTTAAAAAGTGGTTGCTATGTAATTGAATTTAAATAATGGGCAATTTTTGTTTCTAAGTAGCCCAACCACTCACAAAGGTCTACTCAAACCTATTTGAGAGGTACCTGTGTGTGCAGAGAGAAAAAGAGCTCGCTGATAGAAGCTTTTTGGCAAAACAATAATAATGCTAATGACATATTTAAAGTTGTGTGCGTAAGTTCACCCACGTCTGCTGGGTCGAAACGTATGGGATTAAAATTCACCCCTCTTCTGGAGGGAAGAGTTCCAAAGGCAGCCGTGGCCTTGGCACGGGGGCTGTCTGCGAGTGGGAATTCTGGCTTCTGGGTCCCATACCTCTGAGTTCAAAGCCTGACTTGCAGCAGCTGCATGATCATTGGCCTTTTTTTTTTTTTATCCTAGCGGAGCCTCTGTTTTGCCCTCTGGAAAAAAGGCCACAGCACAGGCCCGATCAGGTGTCTCACTTGATGCTGGGTGTGGGGCCACCTGCCACGCGGGCCCTCTTCCCTTCCCTTCTCTCTCCAGCAGAATTTTTCCAGGCACACAACGGACCCATATACGTGATGCCATTTGATGCCCAGCAATCCCACTGGGTGAGATGTTTTTAATCCCCATTTCATGGAAGGGAAGCCCGAGGTGCTGATTATGGAATTCCACAGAAGGCCCAGCAGGTGGAGGGGGATATGAGAAACTGGAGGGTCTGTCTGAATGTCCCGCAAGGTCTGGCCCTTCCTGTCCCAACCGGGGTGCTGCTGCGAGGTCTGCAGAATGCAGAAAGGCACTCCCAGTGTGGCTTGGAGTCGGCGTGCACCCCTTTCTATTCTTATGTGTGCACTAGGCTTTTGCTGAAGATTCGAGGCTGTGGGTACGTACGCAGCCACCCAGGCGGCCCTGTACCACCGAGACTTTTCTGGGTCTTCAAACCCCGAGCCATACCCACCACGAGGAACTCTCTGGCTGGAGCTGGGCCCTCCTGCCTCATCCCTTCCTCTCCCTAACCCCTCTCCAGGCTTGGGCCCCCTCTGCCCCCCTTTCTGGGAACACAGGGTTTCTGCTGTCTCGGTCACATCTGGAGGACCCCCTGCCCTTTGTGCGGGGACTCGGGTGTGGTACCCTCACCACGGGACATTGGGGGAGGACACGGCCTCCTTTCCTGCCATGCTCACCCTCTCAGAGGTCCTTGCTAGCCAGGCCCTGGACACTCCTGAGGCTGCCGGATTCCCAGGGACCGACCTTGCGCTTGGTCCACGGACCATCCTAGGAGACACTGTTCTGGAAGCCCTCCTGTGGGGCAGTGCAGACCATCTTCTGAGCCTACTTCTCTCTTCTTGTCCTTCCTGTCAATTAGTGCTGGCACTTCCCCTGAGCCAGAACACTCTGGGAGCCGGTGATGTGGGCATGCATGCACGAGTACGCATGTGTGTGCCTGTGTGGGTTCCGCAGGGTCTGCACCTGCGCCTTATGGCTTCACCAAGGGCTGAATGACTCTACCTTTGGGATGAGGCCAGTCTGGATTGGGGCAAGACCTGTCCCTGCCGGTTCAGTGGGTAACAGGAAGAGAGCCGTGTGGAGCAGTGGTTAGAGCTGGGGGCCCGGGGTGCATCCATCCCTGGGTAGACTCTGGATTCTCCCACCTTCTGGTTGGTGTGACCTCAGGCTGGTGAAGTCTGCTTTTTCCTTTTCCTTCCATGCAAAGTGGTGACCAATGGTGAGGTTGGCGGGAGGCTGAAGTCAGGGAGTGGACAGGAGGTGCTGAGCAGAGCGACAGAGAGGCCTCCCGGGCCTCATGCCCACTGCCAGCAGCCAGCCCCCAGAAATTTGGGGAGCGGTGAACTAGACCTCCAGGGAAAGCATGCACAGGAGTCATTTCTGGAGTCCTACCTTCCCTTCCCAGACACGGACTGGGGTGCAGGGTGCCCTTCTCTGCCACCGTCTCTCCTGCCCCCTCGAAGGCCCAAGGCTCCATAGGAGAGCAAGACCAGAGCCCAAGACAAAGCTGTTCCTGGGGGAGGATGTACTGCTGCAACACAATCTGAGGACACAGTTCCAGGCACGTTTTGCTGAAAACAGCCTCAAAAGGCAAATTTGCAGATGTTAAGGAACTTTTAGTATTTTTGAGCCCCCTCCCTCCACCTTTTTTTTTTTTTTTTTTTAGCTTGAGTGAACCGGGTGGAACTAGAAGGAGCCATGTGGCCTGGCTGAGGGGAGAAAATAAGATTGCTTGGTTTTCATCGGCAGCAGAAGGCACTGCGAGTTTTCACGCAAATGTTGATAAAGACGGAAAGCAGTAAGACAGCGGAGGCTCCTGAGCCCTGCAAACAGGGCCACGTAGAAGCCCCTCCCTGGGTTTGTGCACATTATCGCTTCAGAAAAGGGCAATTCTCGGCTGTGTCAGATGGCCAGCCTCGGCCGCGTGAGGGACAGTCTCTCTCCTGTAGCCCGGGGACCAGCAGGAGAACCACGCGCGGCCTGCTCTGGCCGTGGCCCTTGTCTGTGCGCTGAGCTCCCAGCCTGCAGCCAGCCTGGGCGCTGTCCCCACTGTTTACTGCTTAGTGGGGAAGACACGAAACAGATGTGATTGGTTTGAGCTGAAAGAGGTTACCGTCATGTTTCTGCCTTTTCTGGTGGTTCCTAATTGGTTGTGAAAGGCCCGTTGGAGTAGAGAGGAAGAACCTCCAGTGAGAAACAGGGACGTGGTTCAAATTCTAGCTTTGGTGCAGCCTCGCTGTGTGACCTTGGGCAAGGCACTAGGCCTCTTTGGGCTTGTTTGCCGTCTATAAAACCCAGGGCAGAAACCAAAGCCAACCGAGCAAAAAACACACCAGTGCAGAGACAAATTATTCTCACGGCTAGCTTAGCAGCGTTGGTGTGGGAATCAGAGTCAAATAAACCAAAGAATGAGGCCAGGCTTGGGTTTGGTCCTTTCTGTTTCTCCATAATCATCCTGAGTCTAAGAAGGCTGAGCCACTTAAAGTAGCCAGGGTTTCCTGGGCCGGTACTGGACAGCAGGGGCAACATGATGTGGTCTCTGGATGGCAGATAGTTTTCATCCAGAATGCCAGCTCTGGTTGATTGATGGGACCTGCTTGAGTCCAGCAGAAGCGTGGATCAGGGTGTCTGTGGGATGGGAGTAGGGTGGAGAGCTAGCACACAGAGGAGATTTGGGGAACCCTGGGGTGCTGGATAGAGCCTAGGAATTGGGGAACCTAGGTGCCCTATCACTGGCTTGACTGCCATGTGACCTAAGGCAATGGTTCTCAATTGAGCTAGATTTCAAAATAATTATTCCTGGGTGTGTCCATCCTCAGAAAGTCTGGTTGGTCCAGAGGGGGCTGGACTAGTGCAGTGCTGGGCATGTGTATTTTGAAGAGGCTGCTCAAGTGACTTGAATGTAATTTCATCCCGATAGAGGAGCACTCACTAAAGGACAACCACATTTCACTCATCAGTGTAGGGGGGTGTTAGAATTTCCCCCCAGTATTAACATTAATTGGTGAGATGCCAATATGCTCTCAAGAAAGATGGTCTGGCCAGTGGCTAAGATGGACAAAGCACGCATAGGCCAGAGGTGCAAATTGGTGGCCTTGAGGCCACATCTAAGCTGCAGAAGGGTTTTGTTTAAGGCGTACGATGTTTAAAACATGAAATTCACCCAACATTGGCATATTGGGAAATGTAACCAAAGGTGGGTATACACTGACCCTATGACCTGACAGTTCTACCCCTAGGTGTATATCCAATAGAAATGCCTTTGTATGCACACATTTCCCAAAGGGCATGTGTAAGAATGTTCATAGTGTCAGTGTCCGAGATGGGCAATACGCAGAAATAACGCAAATGTCTACAGAAAGTAGAATAGATACAGTCCCGCAGTGGAGTACTACGCAGCGGAGAATGAGCTCCTGGAATGAGCAACTTGGAAGAGACTCAGGATCCCAGTGTGGAGTGAGAAGCACCAGATGTGAAAGAGTCTACACCGTGCAATCCTATTTATTTGGGGTTTGAGGTCAGCCAAAGGAAGCTATGGTGTTAGAAGTCACAATAGGGATGAACTTTGGGCAGGAGTTGGGGAGTGTCTGGAAGCGGCATGGGGGGGCATGGGGGCCTCTGGGTGCTGGTCTGTTTGTCCTCTTATTCTTGTTTCATAGGTATGTTCAGTTTGTGAATATTCATCCCACTGTTCACTTCAGATCTGTGTACTTTTCCATATAAATGTTATATTTCAGTTTTTAAATAAATTCTGTGAACTCAACAGATAACATAAAGCAGATCCTAACCCGTTGAAATCCTGAGAGATGGAGCATGTGATTCTAGATTTCACTTTCCTTGGTAAAGGGGACGCTCTGAGGGTCTGGGCCCCTATGTAGCAAGAGTGGAATGAGGTGAGCAGGGTTTTTGTTGGGATTTGCTTTTGGAACCCATAAGAAAGTGCTGCCTTCTGAGACTCCCATCCTCCGTCAGAAGGGAGCTTTGTGAGCGATGGTTGAGTTAGAAGGACCAACAGTGTCCTGGTCATGCTGGGGTACAATTCTAACTGTGTCTAAATTTACCATCTTGGCGACTTTGATGTTATTTAGTGTCTCTGAACCTCAGTTTGCCCATCAGTAAAGTGGGAAGAGTCATGCCCACATCAAAGGATTATTTAGGGGTTAGGATAAGACCATGGTTGGAGAATGTACCACCTGCCTGGTGGCCATGGATGCCCACTTCCCCAGCCAACCTGGTGCTGTCCCCTCCTGCAGGGAGAGGAGGCTTGGTGGATTCGAGTGGAGACCACATGTTCCCTTTGCTAATGTTGGGGTGGGAAACGGGAAACCCGTTCTCTGGGGCCGTGGCAGTGCCCTCCCTGCTGGCCCACGCTTGTTTGGAAGGGCAGGTGCCTTTCTCTGGCTGGTCAGGGCCAGGTGCTCAGGTGAGGTGAGGACCTCCGCAAATATTGCCAGCCTGGCGCTGGGCACTCCGGGTCAGGTGGGCATGTGCCTTCCCCTGTGGGGCAGCTAGTGCCGGGGATGTGCTGTCGTCACTTGCTGCCCCTTCCTCCTTCATCATCCGCTGGCAGCGGCCAGGGCGGCCCTGCCTGGAGGAGCATGACTCTCAGGGACATAGTGTTTCCGTGAGAATCTCCTGGGTGGGATCTCTGCTGCCTCCCAGAGATCTCTGCCTCCAGAGATCCCCCCAACCCCCACGGGGCAGGGAGGTGTGGGGACTGAGGGATTGTGGCAGCCCTATCTGGAAAGCAGGTGTTAGCATACCTGGTTCATCCCTGGGGCTCGAGAACCCTCACTGTGGTTGTGTGTATTATTGGTGCTGTTATTCTAGGTCATGAGAAAGCACCAAGTGGGCCATTTGGGATTGACTCCGGTGTAAAGGATGTGGTTTGAGACGCCCTCTTTGTCTCAGAACAGTCTGTTTTGATTTATTCAACTGTGGGAATTTGAAAATGACCCAAGTATTTTCCTTCTTGTTCTCTATTCCAGTGCGCCAATTCCATCTTACTCCGCTCCCCGCCTCCTCCCAGCCCTCTTGCTCACTCATCCACCTTCATGCTTGTTCACACTCATCTTTTCGCACCCAGCGAAAGTGCAGCTGGGACTTCAGATGGCCTGAATGCCTTCCCTCCACCTCAGAGACTCTCGCTTTCTCAACCATGTACACTCATTGTCACACCCAGACTGCTGGGCCTCCGTGTCCCTCTCTCACTCCCCCTCACCTCCTCACCTCTCACTCCCAGCCACCAGCGGAGCCATGAGGTTGAGAGACCTGGTTCTTGCTCTGCCTCTTTTACCGACAGGTTCCATGGCTGTGTGACATGGGCCAAATCACTCAACCTCTCTGGGCCTTCATTTCCTGCTTCCCGGCAGAGGCAAAGCTACCAGTTTATTACAACAGAGAGCATCATTTTCTTATACTTTATCTCAGATGCTCTGAGATAAGGTTCTTTCTGCATCATAAATTCCCTGACTGCATCACTGAGTGGATTCAGCCTCGTTCCATGGCCTGTGTGCTGACCTGAAATTACTCTGTAGCCTTTTCCTGGTACTGAAGAGACATCATTTTATTTTGAGCTAGGAATTAACACAAGGTCAGGAGAAAATAGAAAGTTCAAGAGGATGATTCACTCTTGACTTAAGGGAGACATAATGTCGTGGCATCTCACTTGGACCCGTTTCTTTTACTTCTTCCAGTTTGGCACTGCTAATGGGGGAGGGGTGATGGAATCAGGACAGAGACTCCACGTTTCCTGCGTGGAACTGACCAGAAGGATCCACTTCTTTCTGTGTCCCCCAAGCCCTCTGCCCCCAGTTCCATGGACAAAGAGAGCTAGAATTCACTGAGAATATACCACACTGCATGCACTGTCCTGCCCAATCCTTGCAACAGGCCTACAGGTCAAGTGCGAATGTCATTCCTGTTTTAGAGATAGTGAAACAGGGGTACCTGAGGCGGTGTCACAGGGTGTACAGTGGGCCTCCACAGTGGGTCTTCAAGTGCATAGTGGTCTGCGCTTGAGCTGAGTAAGCTTTGGTCACCAAACCATGCTGTCCCAAGCAGCCTAATGGTGTCAAGGTGGAGTGGAAGATGAGATTTCAGGACAGAGTCTGGGTTTTGATCCTGCTCTGCTACAAACTCATTGTTTGTGCCTTGGGCAAGTCCCTTATCCTCTCTGGGCCTCAGTCATCCCATTCTAAAATGAAAGTGAGGGATCAGTTGGTCCCCAAGTCCCTGCTCAGCATAATATTCCTGCCGTTAGGAGCTCGTGGGCTTGGGCAGGTTATCCAACCACTCCAATGCTGAGGTTCTCTCTCTGTGCAATGGGGAGAAGACCAACACCTATTACATGAGGTTGCTGTGAGAAGTGACAAATCAAGTGCCTGGGATAATGCCAGTGCCCCTGTTGGTGCTAGCCCTTATTGTGGTTTTAGGATCTGTCTTGGCAGACCCTTTGGCTAAGGATGGGGGCTTGTTACCTGGCGTGGAGAGTCTCCCGTTTCAGAGTTGGAGGCATTTCTCTCCCCAGGTGATGTGTCCATGGGTTGCATGATGCCTCTGGATAAAAAAAACATTTGACCACCAGAATGCCTTGGGGTTTCTTGACCAACGTACCGTCTTGGACATTACTAAAGTAAGAAGTTACCTGGGAGGCTTCAGTCTAGAGGCATTCAATTTACTTGTAGCCCAAAACTCAAAGAAAGTTCAACATGGAGCCTCCGAGAAATCACTGAAAACGGAGCTGCTGCCCTGTTGGAGCGGCCTTAGGGGGTCGCTTGGCCTCCCCACCTCCTCCCTCCACTTTGATGGCTTCTGAAGCCCTGGGAAACCCCATTTTCAGAATCACAGGCCATTAGGTGGTCAAGAATGAAACTGAGACCCCGAAAGGGGCAGTAAGGCATCCAGGAATCAGAAGCAGGCACATCTGCTAAACCATTTTCATGAGCGGGATCATTTTCTGTCTTTATAAGAGAGCTCGCCTGTGTTTCTTCTGTCCATCCGTCTTAATTAATCACCTAGAGACGCGTCTTTCAATATTGACACTGACTAAGCAGCTGACATTTCTGAATTATTCGGTCCCCTCCCTTCCTCGTATAAGCCATAGGTAAAGGCTGGATGGATGTTTATTGCTAAATCAAGGAAAATGGGACTTTATATTTGGAAGCCTTTGAAACACAGTATTTACCTGAATAATCCTGCCTGAGTTGGCAGGTGTTTGGAAACCTAGGGAAACATGTTTGGCCCAAATAAAGAAATAAATAAGTACTGACCAGCACGATACAAAGCACCCAGATGCGGTGGTTTCTCGGGGCTCTCAAGAGTCCTATTTAAATGAAGTGTCTCTCCCCACTCCCTACACCCCCCCTTTTGCAGCCCCCCACCCCAATTTGGTTTTCAGAGATCACATGGTATCCCTCCCTCAAAACCTAATTTCTGCACAGACTTAGCCAGCAGTGACCTGCCACATGGAGAGCTTTAGTGAGAATCAATAGGCGTGGGCTCCTGCTGTGGGCTTCACGCCTCCTGAATGTAAAACACCCCGACAGCGAAAGCGAGATGGATGCTGGCCAAATATCGGGGGGTACTGGAGCACAATGAGTCCCCCTGCCCATTTTCAAGGCGAGGTGACATGGCCCAGGGAGGCTGAGTGACTCACCCAAGGTCACGCGGTGACTTACAGGCAGGGTCTGTGGGCTCGAGGGCTCCTGGAGGTCCTTTCCAACACCCCGCACCCCCTCTTTGCTGAAGCCTGGCTGCCCTTGGCTTTACCATCTGGGTAATGGAGCCGTTGTGTAGTACCTGCATGGGCGAAGAGATAGGCGGAGGGAAATAAATGGTCATTAGTGACCGGCCGCTCTAGTACAAGTGATGCTAGAGGTGATGCTGTCAGAGCAGGTGGACAGGGGGTGGCTTCCAATTGCCCAGTGCCCATCATGCCCTCTCCCAAGGCGATGGGAGGCCCAAGCACGGAGAGGACGGGTTCCCAGCCTGCGAGTGCGGGGGAGACACATGTGAATTCAATTCAAGGCTGGCGAGGCCTGCGCCTGGCTTCCCAGCACGCCATGAGCTCTGGGAGTGGGTGGGAACACCATCTCCTCCAGGCCCGACCCTGGCCGCCCAGCAGATGTGTTTATTTCTTCCTTTTGCACTTGGGAGGCAGAAGTGTGGCAGGGCCGCCTCTGGGGCTGAGCTGCCTGGGGTTTAGCTCCAGCTCTGACTGCCTACACCTGGGACCCGAAGCCCCAACTTCTTGGGTTTTAATCTCCTTATCTGTCGAATGGCGTAGTAATAGTCCCTTTCTCCTAGGGTGGTGGGGAGGCCTTAGTGAGAACATCCACATAAAGTGCTTAGAGCCCTGCCCCATAGACCGGATAGGCAAGCAATTTGCATTAGCTATTGATTGGGTAATCTTAGATAAGTGTGCATTTCTCCATTTTAAAAATGATGTTTATCACTTTTTTTTTCTGATTACGAAACTCCCTGGCATACATATGCCAACTACCAAAAGATACCCATGGGTAACATTTTGCTCTATTTCTTCCCATTTTCCCCCTATGCACTGTGTGTGTGTGTGTGTGTGTGTGTGTGTAATCAGGCATGTACTGCCAAAGTCTAATTTTCTAAAAATTAGAAATCCTGTAAGATCTCCTACAAATCTGCGATGAACATAGGCCAAAGATTGATTTGACTCACGAAAGAGGGAGGCAGCAAGATGGTGAAGCCGGTTCTCAGGAGAATTAGACAAACAGCAGTTATACAAGTACCAGAGCAATGATACTGGAATGAGGAGGCTGGATTGGATATAAAACTGGCTAATGCCCTCTAGGGCAATAAAATCCTAACCTTTGGGGTTATTTTTTCTACCAGACCAGAAAAATCTACTACACATTCACAAGTAACTTCACAGGAGTCAAAGTTAACATTCCTCTAGAATCTTCTGCCCTGGATAATTAAAGAATGCTTAGGTGGGCCCTCTGAACAATCCTACTCCCGTCAGGATGTTGAGAGAAGACAGGCCTCTCCTCCTTGCCTGGTTTCCAATTTTTGGGTCATGCGTGTTAACAATAGCTATATAGTCTCTCTGATTATATTCCAGAAATCTTTGTTCATCTTGTCTTCTACACCTACTATGACATCACTACTTTCAAAGGAAGGTTTTGAGGAAGGACAGGAATGCCCCCAAAGGGTGTGATCTGCTCTTAGGCCCTGCTTGTCAGAGGCCTTCTCCACCTTAGTCCCAGGACAGCTGCTCTCTCTTGGTCCCCTCCTTCATCCCATTTTCTTGGATTCATCCCCATTTCTCTCTCTCTCTGTCTCTCTCTCTTTCTCTCTCTTTCCATCTAGACTGAATTTCTTTTTTTTAAATAATTTTTTAAAAAGATTTTTATTCATTTATTCATGAGAGACACAGAAAGAGGCAGAGACACAGGCAGAAGGAGAAGCAGGCTCCCTGCAGAGAGCCCGACATGGGACTCGATCCCGGGTCTCCAGGATCACACCCGGGGCTGAAGACAGACACTCAATCACTGAGCCACCCAGGCGTCCTTAGACTGAATTTCTTATCAGGGATTTGCTGAGTTACCGTCTTCCAGATTCTTCTCTAAGCACCTACTGTGTGGCATATGGTGATCCTTTGGGGGAAGCTTGGTGAGTGAATGAACGTGGATGGTAGGAGGCTGGGCCTGTGTCAGCGATGAGAGATGGATGTGCCCCTTAGGAACAAGCAGGGCTCCTCCCCCGGGCTCAGCTGGGTCCTTCTGGAAGGACCCCACGCCTGAGCAGTGTCCAGCCTTTGCTCCACCCTAATCCCTGACTCTGCCCTCTGACTGTGTTTAGAAGGCCTTCACACTCAGTCTAGAAAACCATCTTGGCTCTTCCCTGGAGGACTCTCAGCACTGAGTTCCTAGCTCTCTTTCCTAATCAAGGTCTTTTTGTAAAGGGCTAAAAAGTTCTCGCCCCCCCTTAAGTAGGGTAGAGAGAGGCGGGACTGCGATTAATCTCTGTGCTATGAATTTTAAACCGCTCTTGTTCATGTGTTGGGAAAACCCATCAAAATGCTAATGGCTCTGCCTTCTTACCTCCCGCAGACCCTTCTCTGCATTAGAATATATTTACATGGACTTGAGCTGGGGGGAGGATGGCAGGGATGTGGGGTGCCCCAGGGCTATAAAGTCTGAATTACAAGCCCCAGAGCCCCGTGTTCCAGGAGGAAAGCTGCCGTGGGTTGTGGGGTTGGCCCCTTTGCTCAGCTCCAGTTACCAGTTCTCAGCTTTTGGCTTCCTTGCTAGCTGCAGGGTGGCCAGTTTGGAAACATCTCTATTACTGTCGGGTGGCTTTTAAAAACTGCTGCTCTCGGAAGCAGAACCTCCTTGGACAGGCGCCCCTGGAAGTGGAGGATCACGCCGTGGACCCCAGTTGACTTCCAGGCCTGGAACGCCTTGAGACACAACTCGTACCAAAGTCGACGTCAGCACCCAGAGTCTCTGCTAGTCCTGAACCGTGTGCTGGAAGCACTGGGCTGTTATCAAAATCTTTGAAAGCCCGGGTATCTTTGTTCAAATAGCCAGTGGCTTGTGGCTTGAGATCCTCCTGGATGCATCCTGCGGAGTGTGGGTACTATGGTGACAGCCCTGTGCAGGCTGGACTCAGCAGAGGGGCTCCAGGGACTTTGGCCGCAGACAAGATAGTGGCCTCCATCCTCTGTTGGCCCGGTTCAGCTCTGGGACTGGAGAACAGTGGTTGGACCTCTGAGCATCAGCTCTTTCTTTTGCTGGGGAGGAGGAAGAGGACACTGGCCACTTGGCGGAAGGGTTATAGAGTTCACATCTTTCATTTTTTTGTTCCTGCAGATGACCCAGGGGAGCCGGGGTGGTGGTGGTGGTGGGTGGGGGTGGTAGGCCAGGCTGCGCTGTCAGAGAAAGGTCCCTCAAACCATTGGGTTCCTCCAGGTCCCAGTGGCACCAAATGCCCAGGTCCGGGATGCTGGGTACTTGCCTGGCAGGTCTGCCGGGGACCCCTCATGAGAATGAGGGAGCCTTACTTGGCACACAGTGTTGAGAGAATCACTTAAGCTCCGTGTTTTCCTTTCTCCGAGAGCAGCGCACCGGTGTGTGGTTACATAAAGCTGCTGTGGCTCAGGCTCACTTCTCTCATCTGAGAAATGGGAAGCGTGTAGGAGGCAGAGCAAGGATTCAAAGGAAGAGAGCTCCAGGGGACGGATGGCGTTTGTCCTTGCCCCCTTCAGGTGATGAGAAAATGCTTCCAGACAGGACTAAGGGGGAGCAAGTGCAGGGCTCTGTCCCCTGGAGACAAGGGTCTCAGGCTCCCAGAGGCCACATGTTCATCATGCTCAGCTGGGCATCTGTCTCCTGCAGGTGCCACTGCGGAGGGGCACGAGAGATCCTGGCTTGCTTGTCTTTGGGAGCCCCCAGATATGTTGGGAACATGGGGGGCAGGGGAGATGATGATTACTTGTGACGGCTGCACAGAGAATAAGCAGCATCATGTGTTAATTTATGGGGTTGTACATGCCCTCCTCCCTGGCCCTTCCACCATCCCCAAGCTACCCAGAGCTGATGGGTTCAGACTGGCTCAGATTCCTTACCACCGGGGTGGGCCCTCCAGAGACCCTTGCTAGCAGTGCCAGCACCTTCTGCACTCAGCCCAATTCCATGTAGGGAGCGGGCCTCTACTCCCCAAGCAAAAATTAAGAAAAAAAAAAATCCCAGTCTTTCTGAGGATGTCAGGTCTCCCACCTCAGCCCCACTGTGACCCTGGGGGCCACTTAGCAGGCCCATTCTGGGGTTCATTATGGAAACAGAGGGTGTTGGGGCTGAATGACAGGGCAGGCAGTGCAGAGAGGCACTCTCCCTCCCACAGGGAGTCAAGGGCAGGTGGAAAGGAGGTAGAGACCTAGGCAGAGCTGGCCAGGGCTGGCAGCTTCATTAAGGGATGGGGGGGATGATGATTGTTGTTGAGTCATAAAACCCAGGCAGAACTCATCCTGAACGTGTCTTGGCTCCTCTTCCTCTCCCCCACCCTTACATCACCCCCCTGCGTTGCTAATTTAAAATACAGCAAAACAAAGCCCTGGCTTGGCTTTAGGGCCATAAAATACAGCATTTTTATCTGTCAACAAGCAATGCATCTGGCTGGCAGTGGCCCAGCCTGGCATCGTGTGGGAGGGGGCCAAGGCTGAGCTGGCCACCAGACACCCGCTGATGATGCAGCCCTTTCCTGGGGCACACGCCCTAGAGTCTTTATGGTCACGGGGCTCAGAAGGATGGCTGCTCCACCTAGGAGCCAGGTGGAGATGTAGGGTGGCTAACGTGGGGGGCAGATGGAGAGAGGCAGAGAGGGGCAGAGGGGATCAAGGAGGAGTGGAGGGAGGGAGAGAGAGAAAGGGAGAGAGACAGCAAGTGAGGGGAGCACAGCCGCACAGCAGAGAGGCCTTGCTGGCAGGAGCGAGCCAGAAAAAGACTCACCATTGGGTTGATCACCTTCCTCCCTCCCTCCCTTCATCCTTCCAGGAAGGCATCCCTTTCATGTCCTCTAGCATCCTACTGACTGACTCAGGGTTCTGGGACATCAACTCTAACCCAGTGATTTTCAACATCACGTGGGAACTTAATATATAAAATATTAGCAAGTCCAGCTGCTGCGAGCTAAGCGTTAGGGTGCATAAGATGTGTGAACTCCATCTGTTCTTGGTGCAGACTCCCCAAGGGAGAGAGGGAAGGATCTGAAGAGTATACCTGGGAACCACTGATCGTGGCCACTACCCCTTTCACAGAAAGTGGCACCAGATTCTGCTTTACGTTATTCCTGAGTCCTCAGTTCCTCAAGGGCTTGCTTGTGCCGGGCCCCATGGGAGTACTCACAGCCCATTAGCTCATCTGATCCTGAGCCCAGGCCAGTGAGGTGGGGCTATGATTGTCTACACTTTGCGGGTGAATAATCTGCGTTTTAGAGGGATGCTGAGGTCACACAGGTGGCAAGTGGCATAGCTGAGATTCAAACCCAGGCCTGTGGGACATGAAAGCCTTGTCTATGGACTGCCCTTCGGTGCTGAGGCCTCCCCACCCACCTGCTGCAGACAGACAGCAGGCTCTAGTGGCTGTTATGTTCTCACAGAAGCCCACTCACGGGTAACTGTCTTAATCATGCTGTATTGTCCACGTAGTTTGGCCCTTTGGTCATTTTAGGGTCCCCTAAATGGCATTTTTCCAAGGGAGCATGGCACCCCCATCAGCAGCCATCCATCTGCTCCAAGCAAACGGTTGGCCTCCGGCAGATCTGCCACACGGCTGACAAACCACCTGCCCCACGGATTGGCATTGGACTCAGACACAGGAAAACTTTGCTCTTCTTGTAGCATCGGTCTTCACCTGGTCAAGGCCAAGGCAAGAGGTAGCTCTGAGCCCTCCTTCCTGAGGCCTGGTCTTGTGGGTCCACAGGTAGAGCAGGAGGTGAGATGGGGCAAAGCTGGGGGCTGTTAATATTCAATGGTGTGGTCTCTGTGTGGGTCCCTTAACTCTGGTGGGAGAGAGCAAGGTGCTGACCATAGCTGCAAGACCATAGCCTCCCATTAAATTATACAAGTGGTTGAGCCATTTAGTCCCTCTCTCCTCCCATTAACCTACTTCTGTCTTCCTGCTGTTCATTTCACCCATTCTTTTGTAGATTCATCTCAGAATTTACCTTTCACCTGTCCTTCTAGCCATCCCTGCATTCATCCATCCCTCCTATCATCCATCCTTCCATGCATGCACACATCCACCCATGCTTGTGTCCATCTATCCATCCATGCATTCACACATCCATTCATTTCTGCATACATGCATCTATGTGTGTATATATCCATCCACCCATCCATCCATCCATCCATCCATCCATCCATCCATCCATCCTTCCATCTTTCCATCCCTGATATTATTCATACATCCCTGCAACCAACTGTAACCTAGTTCCTGCCTTCTACCATTCAAGCCCTGTCCTGGTAGATGAGAGAAATCCTATGGAACACTGTTGCAGACTTGGGTACCTATACACACAAATTGTTATGGGAGCCCAGAGAAAGGGACTAATCGTGCCTTTGGAGGTCTGGGAAGGTTTCTCAGAGGAGATGTTGAAAGAAGGTTTTGAAGGAGGAGTAGGAATTTGCTAGGTGTTTTGGAGAGTTGGGGGTAGGTGTAGTTCAGGGTTAGGAAAGGAAGAAGGGACTTCCAGGCGGAGTGAGCAGCAGTAAGTTTGGGCCAAGCATGTCAGTGGGGGGTGTGGGCCCCCATGAGTTCAGTTTGACTTGGATCTGTGCACATTGTGAGGACCTGAAGGGCTTAGAAAGACAAGTGGGGCTCAGATGATCAAAGGCCTGTGTGCCCGCAGAGAGAAGCCAGGGGACCCACTGAGGCAAGAGAGAGACACATCTATGTATGGGCTCAGTCTGACAGCAAATGAGAGGGCAGTTTGGAGGGAACAAGGCTGAAGGCTAGCGGACCAGCCGGGATCCTGTTTGCAGCAAGCTGACAGGCAACAGTAAGGCTCAGCCCGGGCAGGGACAGGCAGGGGCCACAGAGGAGGAGAGGCACGGGTGACTTGGGACACATGGGATGATGGAGAAACAATGGGGTGGGGGGAACCGGAGCGAAGTCTGTGATCTGGGTGTGGGCTACGTAGGGTGCTGTGTTTGTGAGGCCTCAGGAGGCTCTGTCCTCATGGCCCTCGCTCCATAGTGTACATGTAATCCGTTTCAGTTTAAAAATAGAGCAGGAAACATCAACATAGAAGGTCAAGTCTCTCGTCTGGGTCTCATCCAGGGCACTGAGGTACCTCTCGGGATTTTTCTTGCAAATTGAGAGCTGGTTTCTCTCATCCAGAGCAGCTTTGCTTTGTTTGGAAGGAAGAAGAAGATGATGGTGATCTAAGTTTTGAGCTAGGCCTCAGACCACGGGGGAGCTTGGCTCCTAGCGCTCACACTCACTGCCCTTGACCAAACTCTTCCTTTATTTCGTGGATTTTAAGGCACCCTTTATCTTTTCTATTTTAAGGGCTCCGAAACCAGGATGCGTCATAACAAAACGTGCCATAATTCACTAAGCGAAATGGTCAAATAATGGTGCTGTTATAACCCGAGGAGTCTTAATTCAAGAAATAGGGGGGTGTGTGCCCTGGTGTCCTGTCTGTACATTTTTCATGTGATCCTCACAGCATCGTATGAGGTATCAGCTGCTATTAGTGGTTTCCCAGATGAGGAAGTGAGGCCCGAAGGAGGGAGGTCACATGCTCACGGTGACAGAGCCAGTCAGAGGCAGACTCGGGATTTTAAGGCATCTTGGTTCAAGGCAGGAGGGAGCCTGGGTCCAGCGTGGTGGCTTTTCCTTCCCACACCCTGAGGGAACCGGGTCTCCCAGTCTACCATCTTTCCATGCGGCCTTTCCTCCTCTTGGCCCTAAACCCTGGGATTCTTTTCCCTCTCCCAGGAGGGCTCCAGCTCTGACATCTGTGGTGACCCCCACCCCCGGCCCCCACCCCCAGAGAGGAGAGGGATGGAATGAGATCTCAGGGGAAGTGGGGGCAGAAATTCTGAGCCCAGCTGGTTTCCCTCACATAATGCAGATTTGCTTAAATGGGAATTAGGATTAGTGCTGGATTTTACCTCTCCTGGCAGACTGGTAATAAACTAATCTCTTCTCAGGCTGCAGCAAAGCAGAATTCCATCGAAGACGGGAGACAGCTTCAGGCTCAGGAGTGCAAAGCCTGGAAAGTAATTTTATTATTGACAGGCCCTGCCTACACCGCCTGACACGCAGCCCGCAGCTCCTTCCCGACTCGGCGGCAGCCTTTAATTTCGTTAATGTGTGACATTCACCCGGGCTGCGTGGCTGATGGGCACGCTTGACATTAAAACGTGTTCCTCGTGGTCCCCAGAGCTCATAAAAGCTCATTATCAGTTCCGAGCCCGTAAGTGTAGTTCCTGGCTCAGGTGGGCCCGAGTTCCTCAGACGTGTCCCCGGGGACTGGAGCGGTGGCCGTCCACGGGAGCCAAGAAACAAATGCCTCCCCTTTGTCCAGGGGCCTTGGCCTTCCAGGCCACTGGGAGGTGACCAGCAAAGCAACTCGGCAAGCAGAAGAACCCCGGGTTCAGATTTACATCCGAGGAGAGGGGCTCCTTCAGTCCTGCTATTTGGGGGGAACTGATCTAATATTTGGGGGGAGCGGTTTATCAGAATCTATTCAAATGTGGAATGTGCAGAGCCTGGGCCCCGCCGTCCCACGTTCAGGCATCCGGGCTGGGGACTGGCGTGAACATTCCCACACGGCGATGTAAGCAAGAAGGGAGTCATTGCCGCCAGGCTGTAACGGCTGGAGATGGAAATATCTGAAATATCCAGCGTCTCGAAGCGGGGAGAAGTACATAAAGGGAGGCCACACCTTCCAAGGGGCAGAAGACTCGGGAAGATCTCTATGTTCTCAGGTCCGTGGGGAGCCACGATAGCGCTGCCAGCTGGGGACGTAGGCCAAGTGTGGTGAGATCCCACCCACTTGTGTAGAGAGTCACCCTGTCTGCGTGGGGTGGGGGGGGGGGACACAGGCCCGTGCTCACACACATATGCACACACCTAAGCCGTTACACAGAATGAAGCCTAGAGGGTCGTATGACAAAGATTTTGCCATGGTTCTGTCGACCCCATGGATGGATAGGAAAGAACTTTCACTTTTCTAGTGACAATATGCGCGTATCTCCATGTCCTTATCCATGTGGCCATGCCTCTGTCTATGGCTGGATATGTCTATGTGTAGGTGTGTGTACCCTGGATCCCTTGCGTTGTAGCCTTGCTCTGATCCAGGATGCAGGAGGGCCCCTGGGTTGACTCTGCCTGAGAGGATTTTGGAGGCAGAGATAGCCAAATGGGGTCAAGGCCTGTTCCTCGTCAGTTTGCAGGGAGTTCTGAGAAGCTCTCTGAGGCCCGGTGTGCGTTGAGCTGGGATCTGAAGACTTGGAACTCATTGCTCTGGAGCGTGCACCTCTCCCCCCTGTGGAGTCGGCGCTGGCGCCAGGTTTGACCTCCTGTGGACCTGACGTCTACTCCTGGCTCTGCCCCTCGTCGGCTTTACAGCCTCGGGCAGGTTATTTAACTCCTCTGGGTTCACGGCCTTCATGCCCAAAGCTGGGGTACGGTCTCCTGGGATTGTTGACATCATCGTCTGAGACGAGGTGAAACTGGACCAGGGCTTCGACCGTGTGGGCGGTCCTTGAGGGCGGGAGGCTGGGAGATTTGGGGGTCAGGGGACGTGGCTGTCCTGTCTCCACTGTCAGCTCTGATCTTTGCTTCCTCAGCCGCGCTTGGGAACAAGCCAGTGCCCCAGGCCTGGCCTCAGCCTCGGCTGGCGGGTATGTGGCCTGGTCTGGGCACATCTGATCCTTCTCCCGTGACCTGGGGGCCCTCTGTCCAGTGGGCAGAGAGGAAATGGGCTTCTGGCTCCTGCTCTCTGAGCCGGAGTTATTTTGTTCGCTACCAAAGCCTCAGCATCTTATTATTTATCTCCTGGTGACTACCAGATCTTGAAAGTACCCGTCTGCCCCCAAAGCCTGAATTCATTAAACAATGATTAATTCTCCTTCACATTTTCAAAATTACTCATAAAGCCTTTTTTTTTTTTTTTCCTGCCTGAGGAAAATGGAGTTTCCACAACGAGTTGTTAATGTTCTAGCCGGAAGCAAACAAATGTGATGTGATATTGTGATTAGCGTGCGTGATGTCATCACATGCACATTGTACAGGCTCCTGGGCTGAATCTAGAAGCCTGAAAATATGTTCCAGTCGGTGGTCTCTGGGGCCGACACTCTGGAAGCCTCTGCGGGGCTGGGTGCTTGCTTCTGTCTTTCTGTGCTGTGGAGACGGAAGGAGTGAGCAGGAACCCAGGGGGTGGGTGCGTGCCTGAACTGAGGGGGCCCCCAGTAGCCACATGCCCCACTAGCTGTTGCCTTTTTTAAATTTACATTCCTCTTCTCCTTCTAGAGTTTTTCCTGAAGCCATCAGAAAGAGACCTCAAGAGAATCCTGCCCCTCCTGGAAGGAAGACACCAGTTGGAAGAGGTATGGCTGGGCAACATGGCAATATGGCGGCATCTTATTCAAATAAGAGTGTGATTGTCTCTCCTCTTCTCTTCCCACTCAACAAACCCTCCATTGCCAAGTGAAAGAGCTTTCAGCTGGTGCCAGGGTGCAAGGCAAGCAGAGGGCAGCTTCCCTCTTGTCCCCACCCCTAGACATTTGTTGGGGTGCATAGCTGAGGCGTGAAGAGAAGTGGGGTCTCATCAAGGCTGGTGGCTGCCTGATAAGGAGGCTGCCCATCGTGGTTGCTCCTCAGGGTCGGCCCAGGAAGTGAGAGTAGAAGCAGGAGAGGCAGTGAGCTCTCCAAGGGAAGACAGAGCACTTCCTCCCGCCCCCCTCCCACAACCACCATGACCTTGGGATTGTGAGAAGAAAAGACCTTTCTAGAATGACTCTCCCATTCCCACCATCCATCTCAGGGCCCTCTTTTGGATAAAGTTCACATTCCAGGATGGAAATGAGGATGGAAAAGTCTTGGTTTGTTGGGTTCTGGGAGCTTCTTGGGCTGCCCACAACCCCAGGACAGGTGATGGGTTTCATGGCCTCATGGAAGGTTCCTGAATGAAGAGCCAGGATGTTTGTCCTCTGGCCCAGTCAGTACCATCATTGTGCCTCAAGAGGCCTTATAAGCCATTTCTCTCATGGGGAGTCATGTCCTTACTAGTAGAATGGGGAGCAGTGACTTGAATCTCCGTTCCAGGCCTCATGGCCTCAGTTTCTGAGGTTCTCAGACCAGGGCTGAGCCAGAGGAAGTGATGGGTATGGTGAGGTAGCAGGGAAGCAGAGTGGGTGGGGGCTTGGGGAAGGCTGTGGAGAGGAAGGGTATTTGGAAGCTTCGAGGAGATGTGACTGCCAGCCTTGGTCAAAGGAAGCCTCAGACCCTCGGTGGAAAGACCAGAGTCTGAGGTGCAGATGGCCTGAGTTCGAGGCCCGGCTGATGGAAGCGTCAGATCAACCAACACCGATTGAGGGCTTCTGCGCGCCAGGTGCGGTGCTTAGCATGAGCCCTGTATGGTCCATTCAGCCCCTTAACGGCCCTGTGGTCTTGGCACTAAAAGCATCTCCATCTTAGAGAGGAGAGAACTGCTCCTCAGAGACGTTAAGTGACTGCTCAAGGTCACACAATGGCGAAGATTTGAAGCCCAGGCCAAACCACGCTACAATTCTTGTGTGTTTTCCTTTGAGTGACTCTGATTAACAAAGTCCTTTAAGCCAAATCACCTCTTGCAATGACATTTCTTGAAAGGACATAAAAATGATTTGTCTCCTTATCCTAGAGCTTTTGCTTTTAAACTTTGGGCTCATCGTGGCGTCCCTGCAGGTCCTGGTTTTCTGATCTCCAAAATGGGAGCACGCCCATGGGGATGTTCTGGGGAGAAGATGAGATGAGGGAGGTTCAGACCCACCTGCCCACCCCAAGGCTGCTGCTGAGAGAGTTGAGTGGGGTGTACACACTGTGGGGTGCTGCGCCCAGCCAGGTGAGGGCATTTGCAGCCCCAGCTGCCTCTGGTGCCGTGGCTGGTTGGCGCTCCGCTGCTTTCCTGGACACCGATGTGATCCTCCCCTGGCCTCTGGGCTCATCCTTTCACTTTTGGAGGGTGCTGCCGGCCGGCTCGGATGTTCCAGGCCGGAATCCAAGGCACGGCAGCTGGCTCCCAGGCACAGATAGCGCAAGGCCAGGCTGGGCCCCGGGTAGACCGTGGCCGAGGAGTGTGAGGCTCATGTTGGAGCAGCTCGCCACCCCCCTCCCGCCAGCTGCCTGGGCCAGAATCTCAACTGTAAGCCTCCTGGCAGCCCGCCCTGCTCCCCACAGGAAGCCACTGGCTTATCGCAGAGCCAGGATCCCGCACGCTTTTCTTAATCAGGAGAAGGCGCTGAAGCGAGTCAGAAAGAGCTTAACTTCCCCAGGACTTTTCTGCTAGGGATGTTCCTCCATCAAGGAGCCACAGGCCTCCATGTACAAGATGCAAGAATCTCTTTAAGTACAGAGAAAAGCAGCG
Source organism: Canis lupus baileyi (assembly GCF_048164855.1). Lineage (NCBI taxonomy): Eukaryota > Metazoa > Chordata > Mammalia > Carnivora > Canidae > Canis > Canis lupus. The sequence goes on from NC_132858.1 coordinate 11,724,700, forward strand.
AGGGTGCTTTTGTCCATGGTTTACCTTCAGGAAGGTTGCAAGGGAGCACAGGGGTTCAGCCTCGCACCCCCCCTCCTTGTTAGCTAGGGAACAGATACACGTAGAGTCCCTGGGAGAGCGCAAAGATGACCGTATGCAGGAGGCAGACAGCATGTGCTGTCGTGGCAAATGTCTGCTGGGGTTTGGGGGCCAGTCTGGTGGAGACTGGCTCCCAGCTCTGCTCTTCACTAGCTATTTGACCCCGGGTGAGCGACTTTGGTGTCCAGAGTCTCGGTTTTCTCATCTATCAAATGGGCAGATAGCACGCGCCTCCCTGGTGGCCGTAAGGCTGAGGAACCTGCTGGCGAGGCCCTCCCGCTTGCTTTGAACAACGGAAGCCCCCTGGGATAACGTGGCCTCCCAAGGTGACCTCCTTGAGGAGGCTCGGGCTCTTGGGATGACGAGTCCGGTGTTTGTGACCAAACAGTGAGGTTACCCTGGAGACACATACCTCTTTCGGCGCGTGGTCTAAAAAAGGGCCGAGAGCGGGGCCTGGGTTGTGTCCGCTCTCTGTTCTGACACTCCGGGGTGTGAGGCCCCCGGGTGTGAACTGTTTTTCCTGAGGTTTTATCCCGTGGTTTACACTTCTCTCTGATGACATTTACTGGACCCTTTCTGTAGATAAGCGCTGATCCCCCCCCACATCCCCCAAGAGGCATGTATTAATAAGCTCTTTATAGGTGAGGATAGCTGGGATTCAGAGAAGTTGTAAATGATTCCAGGTTTCGTGTCCAAAAAGCAGTCACATCCAGACCTAAACACAGGGCTTCGGTCCCAAGGACTGTGTTTGCTGCAGCACCCTGCAGCACCCTGCGGCACCCCACAGTGCCCTCAAAGGCATCTCGTGTGGCAGGCACCCTTCTAGACCTACAAGTTCTACAGCCATACTCCGCAGCACCACGGTGGCTTCCCAAGTTGCCAGTGACAGCACCTGTACAACCTCTGTGACTCCCCACAGCACCCACAGAGGTACCCACAGCATCCACAAGGCACCCTGCAGGACTCACAGCATCACCCTGTGACATGGTGGCACTCCTCCTGCATTCTCCAAGCAGCATTGCATGGAATTCAGAGCTCAGGGAGAGAGGGGCATCTCCTGACGGTTTTAATCTCCACAGCCAGCCCTGTGTGGCAGGCCGAGCGAGCCCATGAAAGCAGTTTCCAGGAAGCATGGGGATCTTCCTCCTACTGAGATCTGACAGCAAGAAGCAGGTGGTGGGGAGATCCTGTACCCGGGTTCCAGTCTACCTACTTTTTCTTTTGTTGCCCATGCTTTCAGTGTCACACCTAAAAATCCATTGTCAAATCTGAGGTCATAAAGATTTACTCCTTTGTTTTTCTTCGAGGAGTTTTATGGTTTTAGCTCTCATATTTAGGTCAGTGATCCATTTTGAGTTGATTTTTGTATATGGTGTGAGGTAGGGACCCAACTTTGTTCTTTGGCCTACGATTATCCAGTTATCCCAGCACCATGTGTTGAAAGCGCTATTCTCTTCCCATTGGGTAGTCTCGACACTCTTATTGAAAATCAGTTTGCCGTAATAGGTATAAGTTGTGTCTGGGATCTCAGTTCTATTCCCTTGGTCTGTGGGTCTATCCTTAAGCCTATACTGGGCCGTCTTGATTACTCTGGCTTTATGTGTAACTCTGCAGCTCCCTGGTGATTCTAATGTACATCCTACTGTCCCTGGATTTTAAGAGGAAAATGAAGCACAGTTAGGGAGGCCAGTTGGGAGGCTGCCAGAATGATCTAGGGCAGTGCAGAATGGAGAGGATATACAGCTCTGAAGCAAAGCAGTGGTTATCAGGGTAAAGATCATGATGGAATGGAGAGAAGGAGTGAGGGAGATGTTCTTCTGCTCCTTCCCAGTCCCGGGAAGACTGGAGATGCCAAAGGTGAGAGTGGAAGCCAATGGCCTAGCTGAGCGAGATTAACCTCCTACCCACCCCGGGATGATTTGGAGGAATACCCTGGTCCTTGTCACAGCTCAGTTCCACTGCGTGACCTTGGGTGGGTTGCTTGACCTCTCTAAGCCTCTGTGAGGTGGGTCAGTATCCTTCACTGGTCAGCTCTGCCAACACCGGGAGGGGCCGAAAGGCAACTAACTGAGTTCTTGGCAGAAGATCGACCGCACAGGACCTGCCAAGTGGTCGTCAGTTCCTGCTCTCCTGTCTCTGTGGACGCGGGGCGTGGGGCTTCCATTGCAGCCTATGCTGCTTGGGGCTGCCCCGGGCTGCCTGCGACGGGTTCAAGTGTCATATTCCGCTGAGCTGAATTGTATTTTCTTGTACCCTCCGTGTGCTTGTCCCAGATCTGCTTTGCGGCCCGCAGGAAGCAGCATCACCCTTTTCCCTCCAGGCTGCTAACCCGCATCCCCATGTCACCTGCTCTCCCCTTTGCTGCTGGAAGGTCATTCTCTACCTCCCTTTGAGGATGCTGGTCTTGGAGCACTCCTGACTTCTCTGGACCCTCCTCAGGATGGGGGACGGGGGGACTCTGGCCTGAACTGGGCACGTTCATCATTCAGCCCTCAGAGCCAAGGCCAGAGCTCTGGCTGTGTTCTGACCCCAGTCAAGGTGAGGGGGACCAGCACCTCCCTCCATCCAGACCTTTGACTTCTGGTCGTGCAACCAACGTGACACTGGGTCCAGTGATTCCCACATCCTGGTTGGGTTCAGGCTCCCATCTTTTCACCGGCCAGGTAGAAAAGAGATTCACTCTTGATATATAGATATATCTATAGATATATATAATTTTCTGTCTAGTATTTATAAATCAGGGGGCAGTTGAATGCAGGAGGGAGAGCATAGCTTTGGCACCAGATGGACTTCAGGGCTGTCGTTTGGCTACTCATTAGCTTGCGTGAATGAACTCCATTTGCTCTCCTGTTACACGAAGACAGTAGTTGCAGTTGCAGGCTTCGTGGTCAAGATTAAATGAGATGATGGATATCAGGTGTGTAGCCCACCACCCGGGAAGGAGGCGACATTCCAGAAAGGGTGGGTATCATTTCCTGTACCATCTGAACCCCACCATTCATTTCTCTGCAGCTCTGACAGATGGGGTGCAGGCTGTGAGTTTCGGGCCAGGATGGGGCTCCAGCCCCAGGGCCTCCTCTCCCTCCTGGCTCCCCCGTCACTCTCTGGCTGGGACTCATGTGTGAGGGGACAGGCTGACAGGTTCTCACCACCCCAGTTTCCTGCTCACTCAGCCCAAAGTCTGCCAGAACCTTCTGGCCTCAGGCCAGCCCTGTGTCCATATGTAACTCATGACAGCAACCTGGTCTTTTTCTGCCCTCTTGGATACTTTCCATCCCAAACCTTTTCCTTCCTTTCTTTTTCAAGTGTTTTAAATTTATACAAGGAGGTTCATCCTAGGGCCGGATGCAACCTTGTCCCTGGTAGGAGGCAAAGCCAGTAGAGCTTTTCCCTGGGAGATGTTCCATTTCCCTGACACGGCTGACCATGAGAGCAAGGCCAGACAGACCCATTTGTTCTGGGGAGTGACTACTCCTGGACATCATGGGGAGATACTAAGTCCTTATCTAGAGATGGAGCAAATCATTACTTTTCTGTTCACACAGAAAAACTGAGCAGAACATGACCTTAAGAGGCTTTATTATTATTACATTTTTAAAATAATGACATATATTCACATTGTGAATCACAGCTGAAGAACTTTCAAATAGCCAGGGGTGGCAGAGAGAGAGGGAGTAGGAACACCATTTTCAGAGGCGTGTCAGCAACAGAGAGGCACCTGTATGCTCCAGGTCACACAGCAATGGTATGCCAGAGATGGGACGGGTCTGTCATTGTCCCCACCCTGGTCTGGTGATCATTCTGCGGTGCCCAGCAGCTTCTTTTATTAGCCAAAAATGTGAAACAATATATTGTAATTAACAGCCTAAAAAGAAAGGAAAAAGCCCAAATCACCCTGCTGTTCCATTAGCTGGGGTGGTGTAATGACCTGTCCGGAGCTGCCGCCGTGAGAAGAAACAAATGACGTCACCCCTTGTGCTTTGGGGGTCCCTGCAGGGTCTCCCTCCTTGGGGTATGGGCGGGGTTATATTAGGATAGAAAGGCACTGTGGGATGAAGGGAGATGGTGCCTTGGACTCTGAAGCCTTTCTCTCTTTCTTTTTTTTAAAAGACTTTATTTTCTAGAGCACTTTTAGGTTCACAGTAAAATTGAGGGAAAATGCAGAGAGTTCTCACATTCTCCCTGTCTTTGCTCACCGACAGTCTCCGCACCGCTGACAACCACACCATCGTGCTGCCTGTGACAACCACACATCAGTGCAGCCGCATGGACACACTATTATCACCCAAAGCCTGTGGTTTGTATCCGGGTTCACTGCTGGTGGTGCGCCTTTCTTCTGTGGGTTTGGGCCAACGTATAATGACACGTCTCCACCACGATCGTGTCCAACAGAATAGTTCGACTGCCCTACAAATCCTCGGTGCTCTGCCAATTCATCCTTCCCTCCCCACTAAGCTACTGATCTTTTTTACTGTCTCCATAGTTTTGCCTTTTCCAGAGTGTCCTATAGTTGGAATCATACAGTTTGCAGCCTTTTCAAACTGGCTTTTTTCACTTAGAAATATGCATTTAAGGGGCGCCTGGGTGGCTCAGTCAGTTAAGTGTCCGACTCTTGATTTCAGCTCAGGTCATGATCTCAGGGTCCTGAGATATCTCCACCCCGCCCCCCACCCCATGCTCAGCAGGGAGTCTGAGCGCAATTCTCTCCCTCCAACCTTCCCTCATTCTGGGTTACTTACTTGTGTGCACATGCTCTTGTTCAAATAAATAAATAAATAAATAAATAAATAAATAAATAAATCTTTAAAAAATATCTTAAAATATGCCTTTAAGCTCTCCCCACGTCTTCTCATGACTTGATCACTCATTTTCACCCCATTTTTAAAAGTTTGGTAAAAAACACATAACATAAAATGTACTGTTTTAACCATTTTTAATTGTACTGTTCTGTGGTATTAAATACACTCATATTGTTGTGTGGCCATCCCCACCATCCATCCCCTTAACTCTTTTCATCTAGTAAAACTTAAACTCTATGCCCATTAAACACCAACTCCCTATTCCCCTTTTCTCCCAGCCTCTGGCAACCCCCCTTCTTCTTTCTGTCTCTATGATTTTGCCCCTGAATCACTTATATAAATGCAATCATACAGTATTTGTGTTTTGGGGTTATTTTGTGTGTGTGGTGAGTATGCGTGTGTGCACACCCATGTGTGTATCACTGGCTTATTTCACTTTGCATAATACCCTCCATGTTCGTCCATGCTGTAGCAGGTGTCAGAACTTTCTTTTTAATGCTGGATAATATTTTAGTAATATCTGGATGTACCACAGTTTATTTATCCACTTACCTATTGAAGGACATCTTGGTTGCATCCAAGTTCTGGCAGTGAAGAATAAAGCTGCTCCAAATATCTGTACTTAGGTTTTGATCTGTAGGTTTCTTTTCTTTGTCTGAATTTGGTATTAGGCTACTGCTGGCTTCATAGAATGAATTAGAATGCACATTCCCTCTGCTTGTATTTTCTGGAAGAGATTTTTGAGAATAGGTATACTTCCTTCCATCCTTATATGTTCGGTAGAAGTCACTAGTAAATCTGGCCTGTGTTCTGCTTTGAGAGGTTGTTCGTTATTGATTCAATTTATTTAATAGATACAGGCCTATTTTAGGTTGTCTGTTCTTGTATGAGTTTCAGCAGGTTGTGTCTTTCCAGGACTTGATCTATTTCATCTAAGTTATCAAATTTATGGACCTGGAATTAGTAATTGTATTCTTTTCTTATCCTTCTAATGTTCACGGGAACTATGGCGATGTCCCCTCTTTCATTTTTGATATTAGTAATTTGTGTCTTCTCTCTTTCTTAGTCAGCCTGGCTGGAGGCTCGTCAATTTTATCAGTCTTCTCAAAGAAGCAGGGATCCCTGGGTGGCGCAGCGGTTTGGCGCCTGCCTTTGGCCCAGGGTGCGATCCTGGAGACCTGGGATCGAATCCCACGTCGGGCTCCCAGTGCATGGAGCCTGCTTCTCCCTCTGCCTGTGTCTCTGCCTCTCTCTCTCTCTGTGTGTGACTATCATAAAAAAAAAAGTGGGGGGGTGGAATCTTAAGTGAGGAGTATTGAGACAAACTAGAAACCATTAGAGGGAGAATGGCCCTACCCAGTACATGTAATAATGTTTAAAAAGAAAAAAAAAAAAAAAAAAAAAGAAGCAGCTCTTGGTTTGGTTGATTTTCTCTAGTGATTTCCTGTTCTATGGATCCTATGATTTGAGTGTAGATGTATCACCATCTGAGGGATCATGAGGGTAAATCCCTTCTGTTCTCTGATTCTTAGTTTTTGCATCTACAGAATGGGTGTGGTGACGACAATATCTGGCCCAGAGTTAGTTTGAAGGCAAACATCAAATGTGAACCCACAACCAATGATTCAACAAATACATGTTCAGCCACTGTCATGTACCAGGTACTTCTCTGCATGCTGAGAATATCGTAGTGAACGAAAGAGCAAAGTCTCTGCCCTCATGGTGCTTATCTTCTATTTGTAGAGAGAGAGAGAGAGAGAGAGACCAAACAAATAAATTAAAAGTCAGACAGTATGAGGTGCAGGAGGTGGTAGGGAGTGCCCAGGGGTTTGCTGTTTTGGATAAGGGGTACTTAGAAGGCCTTCCTGATTGATGTCATTTGAGCAGAGACCTGAATGCAATGAAGCCTTGAGTTTTGTCTGGGTGAAAAGCCTTCTGGTGAAAGGAACAGCAAAAGTCAGGGCCATAAGGCAGGGAAGTGGCTGACATGTTGGATTACCAGGGAGGAGGCCAGTGTGCTAGAGGGAGGGTGGCGTGGAAGCAGAGTGGCTGCCAACCAGGGTGAGGGTTTTGGATTTTGATTCTAAGTGTGATGGGAAGCCAATATGCATGGAAGAGATGGGATGAAATTTACATAATACCAAGATCACTCTGGGTGCTGGATGGAGTCCCCTATCAGGGACAGGGAGGCCAGAGTGGAGGCCAATATTAGAATCCAGGCACAAGACAAAGTGATCTGGAAAGACAAAATAGTTTCGGCGGTGCTGAGAAGCCCACACATTCATGATCTATTTTGAAAGTACTGCTGACAGAGTCACTGATGGGTTGCATAGGGTGGGGGAGGAGTCAAGGCTGACCATTGAGTTTGTGCCTGTATATGGGAGCCTTGGTGGCTAGGCTTTGGTGGAGGGGGAAGGGAACATACTGAGTTCTGTTTGGAGGCCTTTTAAGTTGAGACATTTATTAGCCATCCAAATGGCAGTGGCAAGAATGAAGATGGAGGTACAAACCTGGAGTTCACGGGTGAGGTCACAGCTGGAAAGACAAATTTGGAAGCCATAGCTTATAGGGAGTATTTTAAACCCCAGGCTTTAATGAAATCATCTAGGGAGTGAGTATAAATGGAGAAGATGATGGGGGATCCAGGGTCTTTGGGGACCTGGAGAAAGTACCCACTGGTAGCTATCTGGAGCTGCCCAGTAGGCAGCCCATCCTGGACACCAAGGCAGATGGATCTTATTTTCACAGTGTCCTGGGAGCTGTTGAGTGGCATGGAATGAGGAAGAGACGGCAGCTCCAAGAGTCAGCCCTGGACATAATGCCTGCTCTGAAGGAAAGCACTGTAGAGCTGCTGGTGCCTGACTTAAAATATAGCAGATGCAGCAGGGTACTTGACACTCAAGGAAGATGATTTTTTTGGTACCTGCCTGCTGTTTACAACAAAATTATTTTTGGTAGTAATGATGAAGTAAAATCAATTCTCCTAATGGCCAGAAAAGAAACACAGAGAGTGAAACTCTCCTTTTAGAGAACTTCATATATATAACCAGGCCCCTTGACAAAAAAAATATTACAGCACAAAGAAATGAAAAAGGAATGGGTTCACACTTCTTAATCACATTAATGGATATTTTGAAAAAAGGAAGAAATACTCAAGGAAAATTCTAAAAAAGTGAACTCCCAAACACAGCTTGGACAATGACCTGTGTAGACAAGGCAGTGCTGGAGATAATCCAATTTCTTTGTCTTCATCCTTGCAATCATTACACTATCATTGCTTAGTTCAAACCTACTGTTTACCTGGAATAGTATCTAGTGGCAAAGGGGCTGGAGATGGAAACTCCAGAGATTCTGAATGAAATGAACGTGCTTAGCAGAATTGGCTTGCATTGGGTCTGGCTGTATGAGTAATGTTCTTTGAAATAACTTCCGTGTAAACACAATGTCTATTAGACTTTAAGTAATGAAGGTGTGCTCATTTGAAGTTTACATACATATTATTAAAACTCACCTAAGATATTGATGAAAGATAGTGAAGGTGACACAAACAAATGGAAAGATATACCATGCTCATGGATTGGTAGAATTAATATTGTTAAAATATCCATACTATCCAAGGCCGTCTACAGATTTAATGCATTCTCTATCAAAATACCAGTAGTATTTTTCACAGAACTAGAACAAATAATCCTGAAATTTGTATGGAACCACAAAAGACCCTGAATGGGCCAAAGCAGTCTTAAGAAAAAACAAAGCTGGAGTTATTACAATCACAGATTTCAAGATATACTTAAAAGTGGTAATCAAAAAAGTATGCTACTGGCACAGAAATAGACAAATAGATAAATGGAAAAGAATAGAGTCCAAAAATAAACCCACACTCATATGGCCAATTAATCTATGACAAAGGAGGCAAGAACATACAATGGGGAAAGACAGTCTCTTCAACAATGCTGTTGGGAAAACTGGACAGCTATATGCAAAAGAATGAGACTGGACCACTTTGTTATGCCACACACAAAAATAGACTCAAAATGGATTAAAGACCTAAACATGAGACCTGAAATCATAAAACTCTTAGAAGAAAACATAGGCAGTAATCTCTCTGATATTGGCCTCAGCAACTTTTTTTATGGATGTGTCTCCTCAGGCAGAGGAAATAAAAACAAAAACAAACTATTGAGACTACACAAAAATGTAAAGCTTTTGCACAGCAAAGAAAACCATCAATAAAATGACAAGGCAAACTACTGAATGAAAAAAGATTTTACAAACCGTATATGTGATAAGGGGTTAATATCAAAAATACATAAGGAATCTATAAAAGCAAACGCCAGAAAAACAAATATTCTGATTTTTTTTTAATTTTTTAAAAAATTTTTATTTATTTATGATAGTCACAGAGAGAGAGAGAGATTGGCAGAGACATAGGTAGAGGGAGAAGCAGGCTCCATGCACCAGGAGCCCGACGTGGGATTTAATCCCGGGTCTCCAGGATCGCGCCCTGGGCCAAAGGCAGGCGCCAAACCACTGCGCCACCCAGGGATCCCAAATATTCTGATTTTTAAATATGCGCAGAGGACCTAAATAGGCATTTCTCCAAAAGATGACATACAGAGGGCCAATGGACACATGAAAAGATACTCAACATCACTCATCATCAGGGAAATGCAAATCAAAACCAGAGTGAGGTATCCCCTCACAACCAATCAAAACGGCTAGTATCAGAAAGAAAAGAAATAACTAGTGTTGTGAGGATGTGAAGAAAAAGGAAACCCTGGTGCACTGTTGGTGGGAAGGCAAACTGGTGTAGTCACTGTGGAAAACAGTGTGGTGGTTCCTCAGAAAATTATTAATAGAAATACCATGATACCATGTGATCCAGTAATTCCACTACTGGATATTTGCCCAAAGAATGCAAAAACACTAATTTGAGAAGATATTTGCACCCCTGTGTTCGATGGCCTAGATACGGAAGCAACCCAAGTGTCTACTGACATGAATGGATAAAGATGCGGTGTAGGTCTGTAATGCAATATTACTCAGCCATAAAGAAGAATGAGATCTTGCCTCCTGCAACAACACGGATGGACCTAGAGGGTATCATGCTAAGTGAGAGAAGTCAGAGAAAAGCAAACACCACATGATCTCTCTTACATGAGGAATCGAAAAACAAAACAAACGAATGAACAAGTAAACAAAAACAGAAACAGACTCATGAAGATGGAAAACAAACTAGAGCTTGCTGGGCGGGGGTTGGGGGGAGGTATGGGCAAAATAGGTGGAGGGGATTAAGAGGTACAGACTTCCAGTTACAAAATAAATAAGTTGCAGGGATGAAAAGTAATTTGTGAAATTTCTTAGGAAAGAAAGGAACTCAGCAGTGACTATGGCAATTGTTTAGAACCTCAAAGACCTTTTTCAAGGCAGAATGATTTATCACTGACGTTGTTTAGAATTGTCAGCATTTGGTCAGTTTTATGTTTGCTTTTAAATACCCCACAGACAGTTCATCCCCTATTATCTACACCTTGCACCAACTGCTCCCGCTGCCCCATCCTTGGACACCAATAGGGAGCTGTGCCCGAGAGGGTGTTGCTGGGGAGGGGGGCCCAAGGGGACAGAATGTTCTCAGAAGATCCTGCGGACCAGATGCTGTGGCAGGTCCTGCTGTATGACCAGGGAGTATTGGGGTGGGTGCAGGGGGAATAGGGGCAGACAGGCCTTCTCGGTGTCCAATACAGGCTGAGGCAGGAGGCGGGGCAGTACCTGAGCCGGTAGGTGTTTGGCTCATCCGGGTTCTGAGAACCGGCTGTGTACAGTGTCTAGCATTCCAGACAGCTCCATCCTTTATGGTGACAGTTTGCCCTGGTGGCTGTGAGGCTGCATCCCTCCTGGGGACACCTCCAGCCCTGCTCCTTGGGATCCCCGCCCTCCTTCCCTCCCTCCTTCTCCGTCTGTTTCTCTTCCACGGAGCAATCTGTGGAGGCAGCGGTTCTAATGAAAAATCTCATAAATACCAAGAGATAAAAATCCAGGGCTTTTGGTTTTTATTTCTGCTGAGACTCCCTGGAGAGCCTTTTAGGTAGGAAATGTCCCTTTGGAGCTGAGATTTTTCTCCCAGACTTCAAAGACAGGGCTTCTTAGGAATACAACATCTGTTTAAACTGAACTTGAACGGAGAAGCAAGTGTGTCCCCTGAGAGAGGGCCAGGGGAGAGCAGAGGGTGCGGAGTCTGTCCCCGGGTGCTGCACTGTGTCTCCGCGCTGGGTAAATGCAGAGGGCTGGGGACTGGGGTGGGGGGCTCACACCAGATGCTGGGCTTTGTGCTGTCTGCTGTCCAAATGCCACCCAGGCCTGTGGCTGCAGGGACCTCCCCACCCAGGAGAGGCAGCCCAGAGCCCTGGGGCAGGCGAGGGGCTCCCCTAGCCTGGGAAGTCCTGTGGCCCTCAGAAGCCCTCCCACCCTCCTTCCCTCCCCTCTTCACCGCCCCCTTTCTCTCACCCTCCGTCATTCACTAAACATCCTGGCAGGTACAGAGATGAAAAATCCACCCCCCCCCCCAACTGGTTCAATGAACTTGAAATCTGATAGAACCACCTGATAACTCCCAAAGATGAGAAAAGTCGAGCACTTGGTGTGCGTGCACACACTGTTATGTTAAGACAATAAAACAACGTTACAGGGCTTGGGAAGTGGGGGAAGAGAAATCATTCAGTCCCCCTCTCTTGGGACAAGAGGCCCATTTGTTTCCTGCTTTTGTTCCCGCTCGGGCACATGGTCAGCAGAGGTGCTTTCAGAAATCGGGGTCTGTTGGGCTTCCTGCTTTTTCACACCCCCCCCCCCAACCGGTTCACCATCGCCCCACTGCATAACAGCTCTGGGGACCCCTCCCTGGGCAACCCTGGGTCGGGGCCCCTCACTGGCTGTGGACAGGCACCTGGCTTCTACTGGAAGGGGTCACTAGGCCTAGCAAATAAAGCGGCAGGCCAGGCGCCTGGGTGGCTCACTGGTTGAACATCTGCTTTTGGCTCAGGGTGTGACCCCAGGGTCCTGGGATCGAGTCCTGCATCAGGCTCCCCGCAGGGGATCGAGTCTTGCGTCCAGGCTCCCCGCAGGGAGCCTGCTTCTATTCCCTCTGCCTGTGTCTCTGCCTGTATCTCTGCATCTCTCATGAATAAATAAATAAAATCTTAAAAAAAAAAAAAAGGCAGCAGACTGCCTAGTTAATTTGAACTTTGCATAGATAACAAAGGATTTTTTGGTTTAAGTATGTCCTAAAAATATTAGTCCCATGTCGTATTTGGCACATGAGCGAAGAAAAAAATTACTTGTTGCTTATGTGAAATTCAAACTTAACTGAACATCCCATGCTTTATCCGCTAACTCTGTACCCGGAGTGTCTTTGTGTGTATGCAGTCAGTGCTGCTTTATTTAACAGAGAGAAAACTATCTGGCTGATAGGGGTTCATCCTCATTTCCTGGAAAAGAAATGTGCATCTCCCCCTTCTCTGGATCAGGCCTCCCGGACAACCCTGGCCTCCATGGCTCTGTGGCTTAGCACGCTAGAAGCACAAGGAACCCAGCAGGATAGTTGATGCTAAGAACATCCCTTCTCCAGCCTCCTTCTGGAAGCTTCCAATGACTGCAGCTGATCCGTTTGGTCTCTGTTCGGGGGGGCAGGAGAGGAGGGTGGGAGGTGTGAATTAGCACTCCCTCTGGGGCCCGTGGAGCTGCTTCTGATGGAGCCCACCAGCGTCTTCAGCAGTGATGAATATAAGCGCATCCTTCTTGCCCCGTCTGAGGAGGCAGGCACAGGTTTGAGGGCGTCGATCCAGGGCTGCAGACCCACAGAGGCTTCTGACATCTTTCTTTCCATCAATGAACTGGTTTTTTTATTCAAGGTGGCTTAAGGGTGATAAAAAATATGGGTCTAAATGGCAGACAGTAAGATAGAAAGTGATCGGCTGCAGAGTGGAAAGACCGTTGCCTTGCGGTTAAATGGATTTTCTGTTTAACTGAGGGTTAAGTAGAAAACTCGTTCGGATTCAACCTCTGTTGTTACAAATCTTTCTAAAATGTATTAGCCTGCTCCCTGGTTTTCCTAAGTGCACCATAATGACCATAATTGAATCTCCTTGCTGGCAGAGCATCCTGTGGGGCGTCGGGATGCACCGTCGTAAATGTCAGCCCTCCGCGAGCCGCCGGTACTTGGGCTTCAGAGCAGGGGCCCTTCACCCTCCCTGCGGTCTCCTTCTCCCTTCCCGGCCACCGGGGCTGCGTGGGGCCCAGGACGTCCCTGGTTCACGGGTGTGGCACTTGAGGTCCGCCCGGTGAAGGACCGGGTCCCAGCCACTCCAGCCAGTGGAGGAGCGGGGCCTGGAGCCAGCAGAAGTGGCTGCGACGAGCTGGCCCAGATTGGATTCCCAGTCTGCAGGAAGACCGTTAAGCTTCATGAGCCTCAGTTTCTTTATCTGTGAACTGGGCATACTAACCTTTCCTGACAGAGCTGCTGTTGAGATTAAGTGAGGTAATGACGTGGGTGGGCTGTACCCCTGCGCCCTCTTTTACATGCATATATATATTTTTAATGGCACTCACAGGGGCACCTGGGTGGCTCAGTCGGTTGGGCGACTGACTCTTAATTGCCTTGGGTCGTGGGATCAAGCCTCATGTCGGGCCCCGTGCTCAGCAAGGAGTCTGCTGTCCTCTGCTCCTTCCCCGCTTGCCCATGCTCTCCCTCTCCCAAATAAATAAATAAATAAATAAATAAATAAATAAATAAATAAAATCTTTAGTAAAAAAATGCCACACACAGGCCCCTCCTCCCAAAATAACAAACGTACCCTGATCCTGAGACCTCGCACCCAGCCTCTTTCTACTTTGCTGACCTCTCTCCTCTGAGGACTAGTTGTTTTGTGTATAGACCCCAGGGCCGATATGTGTGGTGTGACTCCTGACTCCACTCCCGTTCCCCGTGAGACTGTATTTCTGAGACTCAGTCTTCCCATCTATAAAGTGGGGGTGGTCATAAGAATGGGGGTAATAGTAACAATAATAGTAACCTGCCTCCTAAGGCTGCCGTGAAGATCAAAAGAGCTCATCCGCTGGCAAGTGCTACGCAGAGGCTGGCCATTGTCATTCTGGGAGTGGGCTGAGTGAGTCCAGGTTAACCAAGTGTTCCTGGATTTGGTGCATATCCTGAGCATGGCAGCGGGATTGGGCTTCGGGCCTCAGTTTCCTGTTGGTGCCACACAAGTTAGCATTGTTAGCTGAGGAAGGAGAGCTGCCCCCCGCCCCACCCCATATAGTGAGCCTGCTTCCTGCCATGGTCTGGCTGTGTACCCTTCCCTGCGTGCTTGGGACAAGACGCTGAGAGGGATCTGTGGGTAATTTATGAGGGGTGCTGGCTGCCGAATGGGTGACGTCTACCCTGATAGGGACCAGGGGATACTGGCTCTCGAATAGCCTATATGTCTGGGACCTTCTGTGTCCCCCTCCATATGTCATACATTTCTAGCATTTCAAGGAGGCATTTATCTTCTCCTTAGCAAGAGAACCACTTGGAACACAGAGACCTGTCTGTGTGTGACCTCTGGACCCTCCACGGGCATTCAGGTGTTTGGGTGGGGGGAGAGGGGGATACTTGGTCAAACCCAAGCCTGGCAAATGAGGCCACCTGTCCTGGCCTCCGCGCTGCTGGTTCAGCAGCTCCCCAGGTCTTGTAGGCAAACCTACTTCAGCTCTGGAGTGACCAGCGCCACTCCTGTTGAGCCTTCTGCTTGCTCTCCCTGTCACCCACTTTTGGACACCCTCTGGAACTGTTTCAGGGCGGGGGTGGGGTGCAACTAAATAAATAGTCACCCAGCTATTCTAGGACGGGAACAACAGCCTGTGTGCAAAGCCCCTGGGTAGCCTGGTTTATTTATGCATTTATCTTTAATGGGAAGGCTAAGAGAACTTGCGTGGTTTGTGAATATTTACAGGCACATTACCTACCAGGGAGGAAATGAATTCGTTCTCTCTCCTCTCCCACTGTTAACAGATCTCGCTGTGGTTCCTGCCGCCTGCCTCCCACAACCCCTCCTCTTTCTTTCTTGCACCTCCTTCTAATCTTTCCACCAGCTCCAGAAGAGGTGGCTGGTAAAGGTATCAGTGTAACTCACCATATGCATTTATTGAGCACCTACTACATTCCAGCCCCAGATCAGTGCTGGAGGTGAGCCCTATGTCCCTCCGCGGAGGGGGCGTGTGGTGCTCTGCTGGAGGAACCAGTGGCTTGGAGACCTGCATGGGCTGGGGAGTGGTGCATGATGGGCTGGCTGTAGGACTCTGGGGAAGGCTGCGTAGAAGGGCCACCACCAGTCCTGAGCCTTGAAGGATTTTTTTCTCCCCTTGCAGAAAGAGGAGTCCAGGCAGAGGGAGGGGTACAAAGCCCAGGATGTATGAACCAGGGGACTTCCTGGGGGCAGGGAGTCTTCTGGTGGGTTAGAGCAGAGTGCTGTGGAAGGAAGAGGAGGAGGAGGAGGAGCTAGAAATGTGAGTTGGGCCATATCATTGCTCGGTGAGGTAGGGAGGGGGCGAGGAGGGTATCAAAGACAGAAGACATGGTCCAGGGTTGCCCAGTTTCGGTAGCTAGCCGGGCTCACAAGCCTCCTGTTGTAAGGGACCAAGATGGCAAATAATGACCTCCTCCAGAGAGAGAGGACTTTCTCCCTCACTTCCCCTTCACTTGAGGCCGGGAGGAGCAAACACAAGGCAGATGCAGCCTCCCCAGCGTCCCTTTGTCATGGCAGACGTCACCTTCATTGGATCACAGAACCAAGCAGGGTGCTCACTACCTGTAACTACCTGTAAACCAGCCCTCAGAGGGGAAGTGGGGGCCTGGCAGTGGATGGCCCGGCCTCCTGGTCGCCTCGGGGCCGGATTTGTGATGAAGAAGTCACGTCTTCTGTCTGGGCCTCGGTTTTCTCCCCTGTGAAATGGGGAGAGGGATGGCCCACTTGATCTCTGAGGAGGTTTTCAGTGCCAGCCACCCAGCATTTGCAGTCCACTCTCGCATTACATCTCCTATGAATCCACCAGGAACGTATTCCTGGGAATATACTGGTGGGCCAGAGACCTTCCCCTCGATCCTGGTCTGAGCTGACAGTCCTGCATCTGTGGTCCTCAGAATCTTGACTGTGGAGGTCAGTTTGACCAAGGGCAGGGCTGGCTTTGCCTGTCCCAAAGAGATGGCAGTGGCTCCCTGTCCAGTGCCCAGAGGGCATGGGGGACCCTTAGGACATCGGTCTTGGTCCCTGGTCACACACACCAGACATCCTTGTGGGGGTCAGCCAGGCGCTGTCAGGTCCAGTCTGTGCAGGGAGAGGCTCAGCCCAAACTCCAGGTCCTGCTGAGCCAAGGGAGGACCTGGTCTGGTCCTTAGGGGCCTTGTGATGGCCACTGAGTGACTATGTCTGCCCTGGAAGGATTGGCCCCTGGGCTCTTCTCAGCAGAGAGAAGCCTCCTTTGTGCTCACTTTGCTTCTAGCCTGGCGTCGTGTTCCTCCTCAGCCGCCCTCCCCCGCCCCACCTCAGTTTCTCTGTTGGCTCTGTCCTCAGTTTACCCCAGCTCATGTGAAGGAGGCCAGTCCTTTAACCTGCCCAAGATTCTGAAATGGGGTCAGAGACAGTATAGAAATTTCAGAACTGTCTAGAGCCTCCCCAGGCCTGGCTGTCCTCACATGCTAAGAAAAGCACTGTGTCCTTTCTGTTTTCAGCGAGGGCTCCTCTTTGACCTGCTATGCGCAGGAGGGAGAAGGCAGGCCAGCCGGGTCAGATCTTGAGGAGGCATAATGGGGGGCAGTGACCTTCCTAGGCTGGGAGCCTTCGGGATCAGGGCTGTGGCTAAAATTAGTCCCCCTGGGGAGTGAATGGAGCACACCACTGTGGCCTTGCTAAGACCCAGATCACCTTTGACTGCTTCTTACGGCCCACGATGCCTCCTTGCTCACCTTCTCATGCACCTGCTTACCCACAGACCTCCTTGCCCTCCTGCTCATACCCACGGACTCCTGCACACGCCCATCCGTGCAACACTTTTACACCCCTACACATACCTCTCCTATACATCCACCCCCATTCCCACTTAACACTCACATGTCCTCCCTGCCTCTCCCCACTACACACACACACACACACACACACACACACACACAGGTGCTGCAACCAGACTTTTGGATGGTCTTGCTTGTTGCTCAGCTCCAGGCCTACAGAACTCTGGATTAGCTGAGGCCCCTTTACTCAGGTGCTGAGCTCAGCAAGGGCTCCAGGGAGAGCGGGGAGGTTGAGTCAGGGAATAATCTTGGGCCTTGTGCAAATGCCGTCTGAAGCTGGGTGTTTTCCTGACTCTTTCTGTTCCATTCATCCATCCATCCACCCATTCATTCATTCATTCATTCATTCCAGTACATATTGATAGCAGCAAACCGGGCATGATTCAAGGTTTGTTATGGAGAAAAATGACATGACATGAATTCCTTTTGGAACCAGAAGCTCTGGAATCCAGTTTCTGCCAAGTGGCAAGCTGTGTGGCCTTGGTCAGGTCATGTCATCCTGAGCTTCAACTTTCCTACTTGTAAAATGGGGATCACAATGCTTCACTCTCAGGCAGGGCCCTTGGTCCTGGGGATAGCAGCCACAAGCACTGACTTAGAGACTTCCGTGTCCATCATTAAAACGCTTCTTCAAGCAGGGGCAGGATGGGGAGAAATAAGTCCCTGCAACCTGCCAGCTTCCTGGGGCTGGAATGACAAGTGGGGATCTTGGTGAAGAGTTTTGAGCACTGGCCGGTCTTGGATCCCGTCTGTGGAATGCCTACTTTTCAGGTATGGTTGCACAGGTTCTTTCTGCTGCCCGTTGAAGAGACAGCAGTTGAGATAGGCCTGGCTTATCACACACATTAAGGAAATATGCTGCTCTGGGAGTTTGTGCAAAGGGCAGCAAGAGCAGCCAGGGACACCTGGGTGGCTCAGTGGTTGAGCGTCTGCCTTTGGCTCAGGTGATCCCGGGGTCCTGGGATCAAGTCCCACATCAGGCTCCCTCCTGCAGGAAGCCTGCTTCTCCCTCTGCCTATGTCTCTTCCTCTCTCTCTGTGTCTCTCATGAATGGATGAATAAAATCTTTAAAAAAGGAAAATAAAAAGAGCAGCCAGAAACGGGTGGATTTGTGGTCGTGGGGTTGTGCTGGAGGAATCCGCTGTGCTATCTGTAGGAAAGAGGCAGTGAAGCCTAGTGAGGGCTTGGAAACCTTGTTGGCATCTGCATGTTGGGACTTGCTGGAGGCCGGTCCACTTAGAGACCCTGCCCTGCCTCAACTGGCTCCCTTTTGGGGAGGGAGGGCCTCTTGGATGCAGTTCCAGATGTTGCAGCTGCCCAGCGCCTTGGTGAACCAAGAGGTGGCCAAGTGGCTGTTTTTGTTTTTGTTTTTGTTTTTTTTAAATACTATAATACTTTTTTTGGTCACTGGAAACTATGAGGCTATCCTCTAGAGAAGTGAGGCACACACATGCACATACATGTACTTGTGCGTACACGCACGGCTCTTGGCTCCTTGATGGGTGGGACACTATCTTATCCGCCTTTGTTGTTCAGAGGCTGTAATAGCACACAGTAGGGCTTGACAGATCTTTGTTGGATGATGAGCAAATGGAACCTTCCAGCAGCCTGTGTGTACCTCTCTCTCTCTCTTCTCCCACGTCTCTGGCATGTTTGGTAACAACGCCAGACTGCAGAGCTTTTTAAAAATGGGAGAATAGAAGAGATGTCATTTAAGGGTACCAACTTGCAACTGGTAGACAAATAAATCCTGGCGCTCTAAGGCATAGAATCGTGGATATAGACCACATGAGTGTATTATTATCAACAAACTGGCAAAGAGTCTAGACCTTAATTATTCCCACCCCAAAAAAGGAAGTGATAATTATGTGACCCAATAAAAGTGCTGATGCTATAAAAGTAGTCATATTACCATATGTAAATGTATCACATCGACATGTTGCACACCTTACATTTACACAATGTCATATGTCAAATGTATTTCGATATAAATGAATAAATAGAAACATGCCCTTAAAAATAAAATAAAATAGCCAAGGTACTTTCTTTTTGTTATTATTTTAATCCCACTTAGTTAACATCCAATGTTATACTTGTTGCAGGTGTGCAATATAGCGATTCAGCACTTCTGTACATCACCTGGGATGTACATGTACTTTCCCTATGCATACACCCAGCAACTTCTCTTTATTTTTTTTTTAAAGATTTTATTTATCCATTCATGAGAGACACAGAGAGAGAGAGGCAGAGACATCGGCAGAGGGAGAAGCAGGCTCCATGCAGGGAGTCCGATGAAGGACTCGATCCCAGGACCCCGGGATCATGACCTGAACCAAAGGTAGATGCCCGACTGCTGATACACCCAGGTGGCCCAACTTTTTTTTACTTTTCCTCCCGCAGAGAACTACAGACTTTATTAGGGCACAATCGGCATACAGATCTTAAATGTCCACTCCGTGTTGACCATGTAGACACCCACGTAATCCACATTCACTGCAAGATTGAGTTCCCACAGGCTCCTTCCAGGCAACCATGGATGTGCTTTCTCTTGCGATAGATTAGCTCTGCCTGTTCAAGAAGTTCCTGCAAATTGACTACTTCTGCAGTGTGCACTCTTGTGCCTGACTTCCTTCACTGAGCTCACCGTTTCTGAGCTTCATCCGCATGAGTAGCTCGTGACTTTGTATTGCTGCATGGTGTTCGAGCTTAGATGTGTAGATGTATGTACATATAATGATTTGTTTATCCATTCATCCTTTGATGGCATTTGGACGTTCCCAATTTTGGGCTGCTACATAATCAAGTTACTGTGAACATTTGAACATTTGAGTACAATCCTTTATGTGGCTTTTTTTCCCCCCTCTCGGATGAATACTTCAGAGTGGAATGATTACATCACTGGATAGGTATGTGTTTAACTTAGAAGGAACAACCAGGCTATCTCCTAAAACAGCCATCCTGGGTTATACCTCTACCAGCCAGGTGTGAGAGTCAGGAGTCCTCCGAAGCCCGGTCAATAGGTAGTGTCGTCATAGTCGGCATTTTTTTTCTTTTTGATTTTACCCCTTCTGTAGTTGTGTGGTGTTATCTTAGGGTGATTTTAATTTGCACTTGCTTACTTGGTGAAATTGAGCACCTTCCCATGGGCTGATTGTCATTTGAGGATCTTATCTTGGAAGTATCCGTTCCAGTCTTTGCCTCCGGTTTTATTGGGTTGTTTATTTTTATTATCGAGTAAAGGGAATCCTTTAATTTTTAGAAGAAAACATCAGAGAAGATCTTTGTAGCCTTGTCTAGGAAAAGATTGCTTAGACGGGACATTAACAGTAGTAATGCTAAAAGGTCAATTTGTGACACTGGACTTCACCAAGTTGTAAAATTCTGCTCCATCAAAGACACTGTTACAAAGACGAATAAGGTGGGGCATCAGGGTGGCTCAGGTGGTTATCCATCTGCCTTTGGCTCAGGTCATGATCCCAGGGTCCTGAGGTCAAGCCTCTGTCAAGCTCCCTGCTCCACAAGAGGGTCTGCTTCTTCCTCTGCCTTTCCCCCATCTGCTCATGCTCTCTCTTACTTGCTCCCTCTCTCAAGTAAATAAATAAAATCTTAAAAACAAAAGAAAGAAAATGAATAGGAAAGCCACAGACGAAGAAAATAATCAGAGCACATGTGTATCTGGGACATAGCACAACCATTTTTGGGAACTTGCTCACCCCGGGCACTTCCCCCATCCCAAGAGGACCCACAGATGCCGCTCCTGTCTCAGCCAGGGTGCTCTCTGCGGCTCGCACCTCTGGTGGTGGCTCCCCCCTGGTTCACAGCCAGCCCTCCCAGGAGGGATCCCAGTATCTTCAACGTGGCCTCAGGGCTCCACCTCTTCTCACAGGCCATTGCTGGGTGTGGCAGCTCCAAACTCTTGCCATTGGAGCTGCTTACACACAAGCTGTTGCTCGAGAACACCCTTCTCCTGGCCATCCGTGCAGCTACCTCATCTTCCCCTCCAAGGGGCATCTTCACTGTGCCTTCACTAGGGAAAATTCCTTGGACCCCAGAGCCATAGCCTGGCTCTCCCATGGCGGCCTGGGTGGGGAAGCAGGGGTCAGGGCACAGTCTGTGCTGGCAGCTCGACAGGGAGAGATGGGGGTGTAGTTCGGAACCTCATCCTTTGACTCAGGGGCACAAAGCAAACGATTTAAGGATGAATGGGTGCTAGGCCTGACCAGCTGGAGTGGACACGAGTCATCACACTGGTTCAGACGTTGCCCCTGTTAGCTGCCGGGGCCCGGGGTGGGGGTTAGGGAGGCCGCGGGAAGACTGGTGCCCAGAGCAACAGCTAATTGCTGACCAGTGCCAGCGGGGGCCAAGAGTCCATCCTGTGTGAACTGATAGGCTCTTGGTCCTGGCTGGTGGTCTTGCTTTTACCCCATTTTCTCTGGAGCCTTTTTATCCCTGTCTTTATAGCAATCATGTGGACCCATTACCTTTCTAACAAGACCACAGATTCTGACGATGTGTTCAGGCTTCAACGCCCTCAGCTCTGCCCCTCAAACATGTTGAACGGTTTGCCATAAGTTGTCTTGGGGCCCCTGGGCTGTCACTTCTCTTATCTATCTCCATGTAAGGGGGTAACTGCTGTAATATGCTTTGTCCACCATCTATCCCTGTGACGGCAGCCACTGCCTCTGCCGTGTCCACCGTTGTGTCCCCAGCTCTCAGGACTGTGTCCAGCACACAGCAGTTGTTCAAGGAATACTTGGCTAAGTGGTGAGGCTTCACCAACCACTGCCTGACAAAACAGTCAACCCATGTATAGCCTCCCGTTTTGCCAGTCGGGAAACCAAAGCTCTGGAAAGTCCAATGGCTTATTCAGGGTCCCGCAGCTGGAAAGAAGTGGAATCCTGACTGAAGGGCAGGTCTTCTGGTTTCTAGCGTTTTCTGCCCTTGGATCGTTGCACTCCTTACATCTAAGTTTAAACCCAATAATGCGTGTGGTGCAATGCCATCAAACTGTGGAGCGCCATATAAATAAAAGGTGCCATTAAAAATATCTATGGTGATTTTCATCATCCCCAACCATGGTAATGAGCCAAAGCGCTATTCTAAATATGGGCAAAGCTAGTGTTCAAATCCAGATGTTTCAGAAGGGCTCCATCTATTTCACGTCACAAACATTTCTGTGAAACGCTGATGAGGTGCAAAAGGATGTGTAGACAGTAATTGCAGGGAATTTGTGATAACAGTACATCGTGTAGATGAGCACCCGCCACTGAGACCCAGAGACCCCCAAAGACCAGTGCTGTGCCTGAGCCCACCTCTTCCCACTCCAGACTTTGCGTTTATCTTCCTCTTGCCCTTTTCTTTTTTCCCTTTTATGGCTTTTCCATATCCGTTCCTTTAATATGTTCTCTTCATTTGTATATTCGTTCAGCAAATGCTTGGAGAGCCCCGCCGTCACGGGGAGCACTGCAGCGCTTCCCACCCCTGTAGCCCCACGGTTATTTTATAAGGGAAGAGAGATAGGTGATGTTATATTTTCCCCCAACATAAAAATTCTCCTGGTGGTATGTGCACCCCCTTCACCCCCCAGCCTCCTGCCGAAGCCAGCTTTTCCCCTCAAATGCCTCATTTGCGATTTGGCCCACACTGCAGCCCACTGTGGGGTTTTTTTCCACAAAATATTTGTGGCTTTGGCAAGGTGGCTTGTACCATTAATAGTGTTCCCTTTGTCTGGAGGCCCTCCACCCCGCCACTGCCCTGTCTCTGTTTCACACTGTACACATCGATCGGGCCATTGCCTCGGTCCCCAGGGCCTGTCCCCTTGCTAGCTGCTGAGCAGCGGTGCCAGTGTAGCGGTAGCCCCGGGACAGTCATGGTCCGAGCACAGGGCTGGGAGGCGCCCACGGCCGGTGGAGGACTCGCAGCAGAAGGTTATGAACATTTGCCATTTAATATCTGCATGACCTTGGGCAAGTCACTTAAGTCCTCTTATTCTCATCCTCGTGGAGAGTGAGGAAAGGCAAGGTGAGGGGGGCGGCCGGCTTAGGGGTTCAGAGCCACACTGAATGGCTTTCTTAGCTTCCCCATGCCTCATCTGTAAGATGGAAATACATTTCTAATCTCCTAGGGTCACTATGAGGTTGAAAAGATACAAAGCACCTAGCGTCTGGCCAAGTCCAGAGCAAACACGGCCTGGAGATTGGCAGGTGTGAATATTGTTTGTGTCCAGGCACGATCCGGGGATGGGGCTGAGCTGCCGGCCAAGAGTTCGGGATGCTTCGGAGGTGATCAGCAATCGCACTTTGTTTGTGGAGGCTGTTTCCTGGGGCCCTGGGAAGCCCTCAGTGTCACTGCTCACCCCACTTGCTGTTCCCAGGCTGTGTGTCTGTCCTACAGGCCCTGATCACAGCACAGGGCAGGCGGTCGCCCTGTGCACCAGCGGGGAGCCTGGCCCACGCGGGGGGCTGTTCCACTAACTCTCGGCCGGCAGAGCAGATACCACATCCCCATTTTACAGATGGAGAAAAGACAGAGAATCCACAGGATGGAAATGGGAGTTGGCTGGGCCTACTTTTTTCACACCTCTTCTTCCACGAGTCATGCAGGGACATAATCTGTAAACAGTTGGTAAGTCAAGCAAGGCTCTCGGAGAGCCGGGCAGCCAGGGGGCTGCTGGAGTCCCAGGGCCCTTGCTGCCCAGACGGACGTGACCGCTGGCGGAGCGTTTACTACAGCCCTGGGAGCTCTGGAGGTGTGCCGTTCCATGGAATGTTCTCTGAGGACACACATGTCCTGTGTGTGCACTGTCCGATGTGAGAGACACTTGCCACCTTGAACACAACAGCGTGACCAGTGTGGCGGAGGGGGACTGGCATTGTCGTGTCATCAGTGTTTAATGGTTTAAATGTGAACAGCCACACGCGGCTGGCAGCCACCAGTTTGGGTGGGGGGCACCCCGGGGGGTGGCTGCGTCTCGCCTGTGCCTGAAGAAGCTGGGCAGGATTAAGGAGGTCAGGTGGCAGGGCTGATGTTACACGCATGGCCTCGCCACTGCTCTGAGGCAAGAGGGGGCCACGTCAAAGGGAGAACCGTGCGTCTGGCCGGCCTCAGCCTTTCTGCAGACTCACAAGGCTGTGCGGGGCCACTGTACAGGAGCCACGGAATCGGGTGGTGGAGGGCCTTTCGCTGAGAGCCACGCGGGGCATCCAGACACGGGGGGTGGGGGGACAGCAAAGGAAGAAAGCCGTGCAGATTTTGCCCTTGCGGCGACGTTCCGATCACATGGGCACGTCCGTCGCTGGATTTCATTCACCCTGGGGAGAAGAGAGTGTTGCATGAATTCATCAATGAATTCTTTTCACAGCTTATGAATGTTTACGCGAGGCAGAGCTGAGATCACCAGAGAAGCTGAGGTTCTCACTTCCCAACAGAAATAAGTCACGGGCGGGGGAATAAAACAACCACCCAGAGTCAAATCCTACAGGGCTCTTCCCACCGTTAGCCAACGCCGGGGTGCCGTTGTCCAAACTGGGGCCTTCTGGAAGGGAAGCAGCTCCGTTCGCTCTCACGTCTGCTAAGGCAAAAGCTTGCCATGATCCATCTGTTCCTTTGGGAACTTGCTGTGTGGTCTGTGACAAGTTACTTAACCTCTCTGGGCCTCAGTCGCCTCGTCTCGCAAAGGCTGGCGATGATACGTGAGACGGACGTGGGGCTGGCCTCGCCAGCAGGGAAGCTCTGTCGGGCCTGCAGAGCGGCGGGCAGAGAAAGATGTGCCCTCCAGGAGGCTGCAAGATTGGTTATGCCCATCCAGGAGCAAGGCAGGGCTGAATCGTGTGCCATAAACCCAGAATTGTGGTATTTGTGGAATGAAAAGGAAAAAAAATATCCCACATCAGTAGGAAATGAGTCTTTATTTTCATAGTCTGTCAGCAGGATACCGTGAACACTGGAAAAGGAAAACAGTGAGAGGCCGGGTTCAAAACGTAGCCCTGCCCACCTCCTCCCAAGCCTTGTCCCTGGGGGCCTGTGCAGGGTGCGTGGAGCCCATAGACGCCTTCTAGAGCCCTCGCCTCTTGCCGGTGCTCCCTTTGTGAGTGCTTTGGGGGCCTGAGAGATGCTGGGGAGCAGAGTCTCTCGGGGTCCCCCGGGCTGTCAGTCTTCACGGACTCAGAGCTTTTAGTCAGCCACCCTGGGGGCCACTGCAGGGCTGGGCTCGGAGGGGCCCGAGAAGGTGAATGCCTGCGGTGGGTACGCGTGTGGGTGTGTGTGCACACGCTTGCTCCGAGCTCGGGGAGAACCGGAAAGGAAATGGGTGGCAGGCGTCCAAGCGAGGTGAGGTCGCGCGGGGTGAGGTTCCCCAAGAGAGGTCATCGTGAGGTTGAGAATCCCGTGTTCTCTCTCTGAGCCTCAGTTTGCTGGTCTGTAAAGTGGGACTGCTGAGAGCCAGTTCACAGGGGCAGAGGCCCTTCTCCAGGCTCTCAGAAAATGAAGTCCACTCGGATCCCCGTTGCAGTCGCAGGCCTTGTTTGAAGGGGTGGCCTCTGAGGGACCCCAGCCCAGGTCTAGGCTGTGAGCAATGGGACTCATCACATTTGGCCTCCACTTCTCCCACTTTTTTGAGGAGGCATGCCTGAAACACTGCATAATGACTTCCATTCACACTTTTGCACTAATTGGCTCATATGTTTAATCAATAACGGACATGTTGAACTCCTGGAGACGTTGGAGAGCTTCCACCTGGACCCCAGTGTGGGGAGGCTGGAGGCCTTGGCGGCAATCAAGGAGCTGGCGGGAGAGTCTCTTTCTGTTTGGGATCTTTACCACCCATGCTGCCACTAGCCCCACCGCCTTCTCGTGGGCACCAAGAGGTGCTCAGAGGCATCCCAGTCACCTCTTCTTTTTTTTTTTCTTAAAGATTTTATTTATTTATTCATGAGAGACAGAGAGAGAGAGAGAGAGGCAGAAACACAGGCAGAGGGAGAAGCAGGCCCCATGCAGGGAGCCCGACGCGAGACTCGATCCCAGGTCTCCAGGATCAGGCCCTGGGCTGAAGGCAGCGCTAAACCCCTGAACCACCCAGGCTGCCCAGTCCCTCTTCTATGGGCCACCTCCTCCTCTTGGTTCCTAATGCATCTCAGCCACAGGGGAGCCAGTCCCCAAGGTATCTACTCCAGAAAGAGGGGATGGGCTCCAGAAGCAGCAAGCAGGCTGCTGCATTGCTGGCAAAGGTTTAAGGTTTAAGGTCAAGGTCGTGGAGCTCCGGGTGGTGCCCTAGGTTCTCGGCTGTGCAGCCTTGGACAAGTCATTTCTGCTGGAGAGCTTCTGTTTGTAATTGTACTTATGTCAAAGGACTCTATCTCAGCAGCCCATGAGGGACTAGCATTTTTCAAGAATATTGCATTCATTCAAAAACATTTATGGAACATTCACAATGTGCAGTAGACACTGTTCTGGGTACCCGGGTTTCAGTGGTAGACAGGTCCCTCCCTGCGGACCTCACCCTCTAATGGGAGCAACACACAACTAAGCACAGAGTCAGTGTGAATTGATTTATGTTTTATAAATATTATATACTGAATCGTATGCATATCATTAAGTGTCTGTTTCTTACCCACTCATATAGTAACTATATATAAATAAGTATATATTTAAGGCAGTGGGAAAATCAATGAGCGATGCTGGGGGAGAGGTCAAGGAGATCTCTGTGAGGGGAGCTTTTAAGCGGAGATGGGAGGAAGGGAGGGCACCAGCCCAGAGCTCCTTTTGGGGAAAGAGCTGTAGGCAGAGGGGACTGTGGGCAGAGAGGGGACTGCAGGGGACTCAGTGGGAGATAAAGGAAGGGGGTGGGGAGGCAGTCAGGGGACCAGGTAGGGCCCTGAGGGTGGGTCCTGCTGACTGCTTGGCACAAAGTGGGTACTACCTCGGTTTCATCTGCCCTTTTGGTGTCTGTTAGCACCTCGTGACAGCCCCTGAGTGGGTCGTGGGGGTTCAGAGATGGAAGCACGGGGCCTGCATGAGGGCTCACAGCCAGCTCGGGACCCCAGGCACATTCTCTCCAGAGTGTGCCCTCGGTGGAGCCATGTGGGAGTGATGTAGACACAGCAAAGTCCCTGGGCCCCACTGAACCCCTTCTGGTAGCTGATACCTCTGCTAGTTCTTGAAGGACAAGTGGACTTCAGCTTGGGGGAAGCAGTCTGGGAAGGAGGCGTCCAGTGGAGTGTGGACCCATAGCATGTGCCAAGGCCCAGAGGTTGTAGAGAGCGTGGCTGTGCGGCAAGAGGGTCTTTCAGTGTGGCCGGCAGGCCAGGATTTGTGGGGGGTGTGGAAGTGAGGGGAGCCCAGCACGGCCTACTCTGTGACCTGAGGTCAGCTGTCACGGGAGCAGACAAGGAGGATTCTATGCACCTGATGCCTTAAGGCTCTGCTCTCAGGGTTGCTGCTAAAGGAGGGGAGGATGCCAAGCCAGGGGGTCCCAGAAAAAATCCCACAGACGGTGGCTGCAGCTCAACTTCACAGGGATGCTCAAAGCTTGTCTCCAGTCAAGGCAGGGGAACCTGGCTTTCCTGTTCCCACATCTGCCAGCCACTGGCTTGGGGCCATCTCTGGCTCAGAAGACTTCAGGTCTCTGCTGGGAAGGTGGAGCAGCTCTAGGGGCCCAGGAGCCACCTGCTGAAGAGAAGTCACAGGTGCAGGCATTCAAGCCCCCCACCCCAGGTGGGATGCACCCCGTGTCTCCGGTGAGAAAAGATGGGGAAATGGGTAAAGTTAATCCGTGACCCACCACCCCCTTGAGTTTGCCAGGGACCAAGGGGTTTCGTGGGATGCGAGACTTTGAGTTCTAAAACCAGGACGCCGGGTCACCTGGAGCACAGTAGTGTCCACTGCAGTGACCTTACCTCCCGGAGCCTCAGTCTTTCCTGTACAATGGAGGTCATCATAATGCCAACTCTGTGGGGATGCTGGGGAGAGTCATCACAAAGAACCCACGTGGAGCCCAGTGCCCAGCCCAGAAGCCACTTGAAGAATGTGTGTTCTCTAGCCTCCTCCCCCCACCCCCCGCCCCTGTCACTTGCCAGGCACCAGCTGATCGCAACCCTGGAAGGATGAGAGCTGACATTTCCAAAGCCAGGGGTCCTCCTAGACCTTCGTTCCCCCCCACCCCCCAAGCATCTGACAACCTGCTGGAGGACTGAGGCCCCAGAGAGGAGGAGGCTGTGTCTTTAAGTGTTCCGAACAGCACTGAAATGTTATGACAGTGCATCTCACGAGGGTTGCCGTTTCCAGGGCAACCCCACACTAAGATAAGCAAGCCGCCTGTATTTTTCCTGCGAGGCTGAGGAATGGGGTGGGGGGAGGAATTAGGCGATCTGTCGGGTTGGGGGGGACTTGAAAGCGGGAGCCACGTCCATTAATCCTTGAGCTCTGATTGCGAATGAACGTGAGCCGTTAGAGGAGGGAGAAGAGGGCCCCTTCCCCTGGCACCCAGCGTGGGGGCTTGAGCAGGGGCCCCCTCTGGATGCACAGCGGGAGGGTGAAAGAGGGAGAACCACAGTCAAGTTCCGTTTGAGAAATTACAGAATTACAGCCCTCTCCCGCTTTACCCCTGCTGAGTGTTTCCTCGAGTTAAAGCCCAAAGAGCCAGGGGCTTCTCGTGTGTGTGTGTGTGTGTGTGTGTGTGTGTGTGTGTGTGTGTGTAGCTCCAGGCGGAGGTTAGCATTAAGGACTCAAGCTCTGAACTCAGATAGACACGGGGTTCAAACTCTGGATCTGCCAGTGGCTGGAGTTATAGGGAGCCACCAAACCTGCTGGGGCCTCAGTTTCTTCCTCTGTTGACTGGGATAACGCGAACAAGCCAGGAGTCTGCCCTCCTGGGGACATCGTAGCTGAGACTGCACAGTGCATCAGGTGCTGTACTAGGCACTTTTACACGTCGGAGGTAACTTTGAAACCCTTCACATGGCCCCGAGAGGGAGGTGTCGCCCCCCTAATCATAGCTAAGGCCGCACAGTCTGGTCTGTAAAACAGCAGAGCGCTAACAAGTCTTCCCCTACAAATCGGCCCACAGCGGGGGCTTGGGTGGAATGAATGAATGAATGAGTGAATGAATGAATGGGCTTTCCAGGCTGCCACAACAGGGAGGGAAACGATGGCAGCCCTACCCCAGCCTCTCTCCTCCTCTCCCCTCCCCGCTGGCCCAGCCCCCCAGCCTCTCCCCCTTTGGCCCCCCAGCCCCCACCCCCACCCCCAGCAGGGTCCTGTGGGGCTCACATGTCCCGACACTGGTTTGTGAACTCACCGACCATGTGCCTTCAGAGACATCAACCTGGGGGGGGGATTGGCGGTTTCCCGTCTGGAAAATGGACAAAGCGAGCCTTGCTTTGTCTGCCTCCCCACGAGGCCGCGAGGACCCAGATGAGGGGCAGGGGCAGCCCCGTGGGCTCAGCTGCGGACTCCCCGGGGGCTCCGGGTCCAGCTCCTCCCGGGGACACACATGCTTACCCCCAAGGGGAGCTTCTGCAGTGCTGGAATTGCAGGTCCCGGGGACACCCGAAGTGAGCCGAGGATGCTACGTGGGGGCAAGGGGGTATGCTTGGCACCCTCCGAGCTGGTAACGTAGCAGTTACCCAGCAGCCGGGGCCCTGATAAATGCCAGCATCTCGGGAAGGACCCTGTGCTTGCAGGCTCAGGCCTGGGGTTCAGGGGTGTGCGTGTTGACGAATACTGAGGTGTTGCT
The DNA here is from genome assembly GCF_048164855.1 of Canis lupus baileyi. NCBI lineage: Eukaryota > Metazoa > Chordata > Mammalia > Carnivora > Canidae > Canis > Canis lupus. The sequence continues at coordinate 11,754,404 of NC_132858.1, forward strand.
TCAATCCACCAGCTAAGGCGGGATCTCAGGGGGCAGACGGGCAGGGGGGGCTGCACCAGCCTGGGGGCAGCAGGGCTGCAGTTCCCTTGTCGCTGTGTGACTGAGGACATCCCCGTCATCCCGTCCTTTTCTAGTCACTGTTTTCTCTCGTGCACACCACGGGGGCGGGGGGCAAGAGCAGGGACCGCCATCCCCCCTCCCCTGACATTCAGGGTTCCACTGTGGGCGCGTGAGCAGGCCTCGCCCCAGGGGGGGTGGCAGGGCATCCAGGGACGAACAGCCCGCACGCTGGGTTCTTGTTTTCTGTCTCCGTGCTGTGCACATAGAGGAATTCATCCGTGACGGGCGGTGGAGGAGCCCCCAGCGGTGGGGGTGGGGCGGGAACAGAGGTCCCCCAACATCCATTTCCCTCGAGTCCGTGAAAAGGTGGAAAAGCTGACAAGTCTCGGATTCCATGCCTCCTTCACTGCACAAAACACACACCTCTGGTCATTTGCCAGCGAACTCTAAAGCATGAGCATAAATAATTAAAATGAAATTAGAGTTGTCAAAATAAATTAGCAAAGCCCACGAGCCTCTGTTCCCTGTTCCTCCTCGTGATCCTGGGAGTTCTCCGTTGTTGTCTGGTAGGAGCCGATGATGGACAATGAGACATGTAGCGTGGTGCAGAAGGGGCAAAGGAGGGGTGCTGGGGGGGTTGGAGGGCACCTCAAGGACTTACAGGTGCACAGACAGTCATGGGCCATTCCTGCGGTCCGGGGCGGGCAGAGCCGGTGCCAGGCTGCACCCACAGGTCTCGGAGCAGGGGCTCTGGTCAGTCCCAGCCCTGGGAGCAAGTCTGCAGTGGGCTCAGGGCATGCAGGGGGCAGGGGGGCCATGTGTCAGCACCAAGAAAATAAAGCATCCCAGGGCTACACGACCTGCAGCCCCGAACTACCTGGGAACTAATTGGATTCCAAGAAGTAAAACTGATTCTTCGGGGTCGGGGGGGTGGTGGTGAGAGAAAGAGTCCACTTTTCTCCCTGAGCCTGGAGCATGAAATGGGGTCTCAGGCCCCCGAGGTCTTAGACAAGCAGACGTGGCAGGAGGAGGGAGGTGGCATCTACTCAGAGTGAACCTTCTGGAAGTCTGGTCTATGTTTGATCTTCACACCCGTGTGCCACAGGTGGCCCCCACCAGTGCTCATGTGGATTCGTGGGGTGGCCTCCTACCTGGTGTCCTGCTGCTGCACTGCCCTGCTGTTTGGCAGAATGAATGAATGAGCGGAGGCAGGACTATCATCATGCCCGCTCGACAGAGGAGGGAGTTGAGGTTTGGAAAAATCCTCTGGCTCACGTTTCCTGTGTGTGCATTAGGACACTGGGTTTGAACTCCGGCAGAATGGCTTCAGGGTAGGTGTGGTAAAAGTCCTGTCGTGCCAACTTCAGGCGCAGGGGACTGGGAGCGACATCTGCTGGATGCTGTCAAGCATCGGGCCGGTACTAGGGACCTCGGTGATGCCACAGCTCAGTGACTGTCCCCACCACCCTCCACTGAGCATTCTCCTCACTCATCCTTCCAGCAAGTATTTCGGGATCCCCATTATTCTACGTACTAAGACTAGAACAATACGTAAGACGAAGCCCCTGTCCTCATGGAGCTTCTTACTGTCCGGTGTGAGGAGGAGAATGTAAATGAGGAAACAAGGTACTCAAAGGGAGGTAGAGCTGTGCAGGAGACCGGCCAGGAAATGTGGTAGCGACTGGTTGGGATGGGAGGCGCTGCTTTGGGTGGGGTGGTCAGGGAGAGCCTTGCTGAGGAGGTGGACGTTAAGCAGATTCCTGACATCTGGGGGAGGTTTTAGGAAAAGAGTATTGCAAGCAGAGGAACCAGCGAGTGCAAAGGCCCTGGGGTGAGGTCTGAAAGGGAACCAGCGTTGCTGGAGGATAATGAGCAGCAGAGTGATTTGCACACAAGCTGGCAAGCGAGGGTGGCTTTAGAAGATGGAGCAAGGAATTTGGTTTTGGTTTAGTAAGAGGAAGCTGTTAGATAGTATTAAGCTGGGGAGTAGCATGTCTGATTATATTTAGCTCCGTGGAGAAAAGACTCTGGTGGGGCAAGAGTGGAAGCTGGGAGGTCGTTGAGGAGGCCGCCATAGTACCAGGCAAGAGAGGATGGAGACTGGGACCAGTGCAGTAGTAGTTGGAAACGGTGAGCAGGACTTGGATTCGGGACGTGTCTTAGGGTAGACCTGACAGGAAGGACTTGCAAAGGGATGTGAGGGGTGATGGACAAGAGAGAGAGTGACTAGGAGATTTTGGATCTGAGCTTCTGATAGAAACGAAAGTGCAGGAGAGGGTACACACACCCGCAGAGCCTCCCTGGCGGGACTAAGGATTCCGAAGGAGTGTTTCTGTGCCAGACTCATCACTTCATCACCCTGTGCCTCGTCCGGGGCCCGACAGAGTGAAGGTCTCAGGAGCGGTTTGTGGAGTGCAGTGTGCACGAAGGAGGGGAAAGGGCTCAGGAAGGCAGGGGAGTGTAGATAAGTAAGGGAGTAATACTGCCGAGCCTAGAGTGGAATAACATCGGCTGTTCCCTAAGCGGCCGACGCAGAACAAGAACAAGAACCCTCGGCTCTCAACAGTTGTGCAGCAGAGTGGTTTAGGGACCAGTGAGAATTTTGCCTCCTTTTTTGGAGATTCAAGATGTACATTGGGCCAAATAAAGGCTCTGAAAAGGCCTGCACAAAAGACCCAAATTAACTTGGGTTAAGCCAGCATTTCCCAGACTTCACCGGCAGAGCTAATTTTGCCGGCTTATTGACATCTGAACATGATTCAGGAAAGGCGGCTCAGGCCAGCCCCCCTCACATGCCCTCAGTTGCTGACTGTCACTGAAGAGGGTCAGAGGGGCAGCTTGCCCTCCTACTGAGCTCTTAGGAAATCCCTCTGGGGTTGAGGATCCAGGTTGAGGATCGGTCCAAATATGGTGCCACCATTAGCATTATAATAATGACTATTCCCGACTCACTCCTGAGCTGGGTCAGCCTTGGTTGTAAGCAGTTTCCATGCTTCCTCCTGTTTTATTTTATTTTTATTTTTTTTAAGATTTTATTTATTTACTCATGACAGACACACACACACACACACACAGAGAGGGAGGCAGAGACACAGGCAGAGGGAGAAGCAGGCTCCATGCAGGGAGCCCGACGGGGACTCGATCCCGGGTCTCTAGGATCACACCCCTGGCTGAAGGCGGCGCTAAATCGCTGGGCCACCGGGGCTGCCCTTCCTCCTGTTTTAAAGCTCAAAACAGCCCTTTGACATGGGTGCTATCATCACCCTCCTTTTATTATTATTATTTTTTTTTTTTTACAGATGGGGAAAGCAAGACTTGGAAAGATTAAGTGGGCTTGCCCCAGGGTAGCAGAAAGGGAAAGTAACAGAAGGAGGATACGGTCTCAGGAAGGTTCTAGAACATCCCCTGCCCCCAGCCTGACCAGTAGGGCATCCGTCTGGGGCTGGGTACCCTCCCCCCATCCACCCCAAACCCTGGCCAAGCCACAAGGTGGCGGGGGTGGGGGTGGGGGGCTTCCATTTGGTGTCTGGACTCCCTTGGGCAGCCCGCCCTCTGCCCTGCCCCCCACCGTCCTGGAGCTGATGTAGAGCATCTCAGAAGCCCCATGGAATTGGAGAATTTTAAACAGGAAACTGGTATAATTTTGGTCAGGAGCTCAGGCAAGAGGGAGAAGCTCTGCCCGGCCCTGCCACATCCAAGAGAAATAAAGAGGGAGGGTTTAGGGTTTCAAGTTTGTGCGTTCAGGGGCTGTGAAGACAAATAAGGACTTTTATTCAGCCCTGTCCAGGCTTGGCTGCCTTCTGCTTTTCCAGCCTCTCCCGTCCCTCCTTAATTGAATTGAATTGAGTAGAGGGCCCTTGCGGTGAAGCCCACCTCCCACCCAGGCCTTTGTGGCTGGACACCCCCCCTGCCCAGATCCCCCCAGGCTTTCTCATAGCCAGGGCCTGCCCCTCCTCACCCTCCCCCCCCCCCTTGGTTTTTATTCTTGCAGGAGCTCCCCAGGGCCTGGACCACTGTGGGAGCCGCGGTGAGGGTGGATACAATGAAAGTCTTGTAAGGCTGTAGACCCCTCCCGCCTCCTCCCCGGGGGCCGTGTGGCGCATTCCTCAGCTCTGCCCCAGACCTCTCTGAACCCTGGTCCCCTTGGAAAGCCAGACTAAACTTGTCTGGTTGGGGAGAGGGATTTTCTCAGCCCCAAGAGGCCGTCCCCAACCCCCAGCCCCTGCACGTCGCACACCCCTGGTCCAAACAGCACAACCACAACACAGCGCCAGCTTCAGCTTTGGCAGTTTTATTAGATCAGCCAGTTCATTCTTGCCTTAGGGATCCCCGGCCCCAAATTTATTTCATTTCCATCCAGCTCCTCTGCAGGGGGAGGGGTGGGGTGGGTGCTTAGAACGATGATGATGATGACCAAGTCCAAGCCATGGCTCCTGGGTGGGCTGGAAGACTGTTCTGGAGAACCGCACAGGTGACCCTTGCCAAGCCTGTCGCAAGGAGGGGCGTTCATTGAGTGTGTCTTATGTGCCCGTGATGATCTATGTGGTCACCACAACCCCGAGACGTAGCGCCTACTCCTTCCTGCAGAAGAGGAAACCGAGAAGGATGAGCCTTGCCCCAGCTCACAGTCAGCAAGTGGCAGGGCGGGGATTCGAACCCAGGCACGCTGCCTTCAGAGCTGCTCTGAGCCGCCACTGCCTGGGTCAGAATGCTTAGCAGATGTTTGTGAGACAGGCCCTCTTCACCACCGGGACGGCCTCCCCTGCCCCCTACCCCACCTCGGGGCACCTGCTTTAAGAGTCAGGACTCACTTTTGGGTCCCGATCTTCAGGATGACCCGCACAGGTATCACGTGGTCGGCCCATTTTGCTGAAGGAAAGACTGAGGTTCAAAGAGGTAAAAAGAATTGTCAGAGCTCCTGAATCTGGCATATCTGGGATTGGAGCCACTTTTTGGCTCCGCTGCATTTCATGGGACCAGGCCCCGGGCTAGACGAGCCCCTCTATTTGGGAGAACCAGCCACCCATCCAGGCTTTTCCTGACTAAGCTAGATCCCCTTCCAACGGGCTCGCATCTGTGCCGCACTGGGAAGCTTTGCTCAAAGTGCATCCGCATCCCGTCTCCCCACGGAGCCTCTTCCTGGGCTTCCGGCAGGATCCTAGGGGACACCTGCACCTGTTTGCAGGTTGTGGTCTGGCCGCCTGGGCCGGCTATCCCCAGGCTCCTCGTGGCCCCTCCCTGAGAGGGGCGATTCCCAGGGTTGGGGCGGACGGGCAGGGCCTTCTCAGGCCTTCGGTCAGATCATAAATCAAGGGTAAGTACAGAGCTTCCCCCCCACAGAGGCCCCGTGTCTGCCCAGAAGGCGGTCTTCTGGGGAAAGCACGCTTCCTGAGGGTCACCGTGGCTGTCTGCCCGGCGGGCACCCCTCCTGGGCTGTGGGGACCCGACCGCAGCCCAAGGTCACGCCGCCGGTCAAGGGCGGCGCCAGGACCAAACCGCAGATCTTCTAACCCCCAGTCTGACGCTTTTTCAACTACATGTGCTGATTTATTTAAAATAGCATCAAAAGAAGAATGGCAGATTGTTGAGGCCGAGTGAGTGGTACCGGGAGGTTTGTTGTAGCGTTCTCTCTGTGTGTTTGACAACTTCCAAATTATCAGTTAAAACGATAAACTGAATATCACCTCCTCGGGAAGCCCTTTGCTGAATGAAAATATTAGATTGCCATTCTTCTTGCCAGCTTCCCACCCCCACCCCCGCCTTTTTTTTCTGCTTCCTCCGCAGAACTTAGGATAACTCACAGGCCCTTTATTATTTGCCTGTTTACGTCTGTCTCAGACAAGTACGAGCTCCTGCCTTGGCTTTGTGGGCTGGTGTGTGCGCGTGTGTGTGCGCGTGTGTGCATCTGCTAGCACAGAGCCCGGCATACAGAAGGCATCCGATAAACACCTGTGGAGTAGCATAATATACGTGTGGCATCTGGAGAAGCCACGGGGGCTTCGGGAGTGGGTATAGCACAACACGGAAAGGGTCTCCACGAGGCAGGCGGTGGGTGTCAGTTGAGTGCAGAGGGCAGAGGGCAGAGGGCAACTGATTCGGAGCCCCACTCATTTCTCCGTGACCTTGGGGGAGTCTCTGACCTGCTCAGAGCCCCCAGTTCTCCACCTGTATAGTGGCCTTCACAATGGCTCTAGCTTAGAATGAGGCAGCGACGCAGAGGAGCCTGGCACGCACCAGGTGCTTCCTCCATGCAGGTGGTTTGCACCTCCGCAGGCCCTAGCGGCCCCTCCCAGACTCTGGTTTGGAAGGAAGGAAGTTTCGTAGGTGAAAGGGCCAGCTCTGGCCAGCTCTACAGGTCTGTAGAATGATCTGGGCGCCCTGTAGACCCATGCTGTCTAAGCAAGGCCGAGGCCATGGCAAGCTAAGAAAGCCCTGGTCCCCTAGAAGGTCTCTGGCGGTCGCAGTACTTGGCTGCCTGCACCCAGGGCCCCTCTTGGGTGATGTTTCTTTTTTTTTTTTTTTAATTTATTTATGATAGTCACAGACAGAGAGAGAGAGAGGCAGAGACACGGGCAGAGGGAGAAGCAGGCTCCATGCACCGGGAGCCCGACGTGGGATTCGATCCCGGGTCTCCAGGATCGCGCCCTGGGCCAAAGGCAGGCGCCAAACCGCTGCGCCACCCAGGGATCCCCCTTGGGTGATGTTTCGTTTGTGCGGTCATCTTCATGCCCACCCAAGCATGAGCACCTGTCTTCATTTCTATTTTATACACGAGGCACAGAAAGCTGGAGTAGCTTGCCCAGCTTGCACAGCTCGGAAGAGGTAAACTGGGATTTGAACCCAGACCCAGGAGGCAGCTTTACTCAGCAACCCTGATGATGATTCATTCTTGGCACCCAGTTAATGTGTTGAACAAAGACAGATTCTTCTGCTCCCCTTCTTTACTACTCAAACTCCCCTTTAGGTCTTGGAGCTGTCTCATTAGGAAGTGAGAAAGGTCCCCCATGAGTAGAGAAGACAACAGAGGGAGTGTTTGGGGCACTGGCATTGGGTGGGCCCCCGGGGGTCAGGGACCCTCCAGGAGAGGGAATGACAAACACCAAGCTCTGAGGTGTGCTCAAGCACCCAGACAGCAAAGCTGGATGTGGCTGGGCAGGGAGGGGGAGAACATTTGGGAGCCAGAGAACACTAGGGGGTGGGGGTGAGGGCTGCCGGCCTTTGAAGAGTCCTGATTGTATTCTAAGTACAATGAGAAAACGTTCCCAGGGTTTAAGCAGAGGAGTTCCAGGTTCTAATTTGCATTTTAAATAAGTCTCTCTGGCTGCTGCATGGAGAATGGATTATAGGGGTGAAAGGGGGAGCCCCAAGACAGAAGTCAGGACTGCTCCCCAGGAAGGCCCTGCTTGGGGATGGGCATTACTCTCTCTCTATCTCTCTCTCTCTCTCTCATACACACACACACACACACATACACACACACACACACACACACACACACACACACACACGTCTTGTTTCTATCACGTGGACTCAGGAACCTGGGGGAGAGGTGGCTGGTGGGGAGACCCCAGGGCATTTCTCTGGGAGATAGGAAACCTCATGGGGATCCCTGGGTGGCTTAGCAGTTGAGCACCTGTCTTCGGTCCAGGGCGTGATCCGGGAGAACCCGGGATCGAGTCCCGCATTGGGCTCCCTGCATGGAGCCTGCTTCTCCCTCTGCCTGTGTCTCTGCCTCTCTCTGTGTGTCTCTCATGAATAAATAAATAAAATCTTAAAAAAAAAAAAAAGGAAACCTCAGTCTGTCCACACTGGTCCCCATAATAGCGGGAAAGAAGAGGAAATGATGAAGGAGGGCTTTGTATATTGAGGGCTCTCCTAGGGAATCCCTCCCAAGTCTGCTCAAACCCGTTGATAGTACTAGTGTTGTTGTTGTTCACATTATTTTCTATGTTTGTATTTAGCATGACTATAAAACATTATTAGAAAGAGCGGTGTTATTTTAACATTGAGCTACTACTGTCAATGGGCACACCGGCCCCTTGATGGTAGGGGACGGTGTGGGGACAGGTTTGAGGAGAGAAACAGCAGAGGCGATTTTACTTACCACCCGGTAATTGAGTGCGTGCTGTTTCCTGGCCCTGCTAGGCACTTCTGCCCCCTAGGGATTCAGCCTCCGAAGGAAATAAAGGGAGTGAATGCAGACTGTAGCACAAAGTAGGGTGTGAATGGCATCAGAAGCAAAATCCACAAGGGTAGGCTTTTAGGGGAGAAAAGTGGGGGGTGGGGTGGAGAAAGCCTTTACGGAGGTGGAGTCAGGGTGGGGGTGGTTGGGGGGGGGTAGGAGGGAGGAATTCCAGCCCCTGGGGTCAGTATCTGCCAGCGCCTGGCCTGGCCGTGGGAAAGCATGGGGTGTATATTTTCAGTGGAGAAAGAACGATCCCCTTTGGTGGTAACCTTGGGAACATGGAGAGGAGTAGCAAAATATTAATTGGGAAGATGGACTGGAGCCCAGGTGATGGAAGTCCTTGAATGCTGAACTTGGATTTAATCATTCAGCCTTGGGGAGCTTTTGAAGGCCTCGATTCAGGCCAGTTGATCTAGGGCTCTTGCTCTGATACGGTGCAGGGGATGGACTGCAGAGGCGAGAGACCTACACGACTTGTCTACTGCACAGGTCCAAGCAATAGAAGATGCAGGCCTCCAAGGGGGCAGGGGCGCTGGGGTGGAGACAAGGGGCAGATGCAGGAGGCAGTGGGAAGATTCTACAGGACTCTGTGTTGGGTGGGTCAGGGGCAGAAATGGTGACGTGTCTGCGTCTTTGAGCTGAGGTACCTATGAGACTTGGGGGGCTACCAAGAAAAATGAGGGGGATTCAGAGATTGGGGAAACAGCCAGTTGGGAGGGCCCAGGGAGATGATGAACTCAGCTGTGGAGAAAGAAGTTAGGATTCTTACTTAACCACCACCCTTCCTCCATCAGAACCCCTTTCCAAGAGTATCCTCTCGATGCTTCCATGGAAGTTTGACCTGCATTTATTAAGTTCTGAACCTAAGAATAGAATGTTGCCAACTCAGAGCCGGTCTGTTTGGTCTTTATCAGATTACAGTGTTATTCATCCCCACTCTCCTCCTTGCCTCTTTCTGCTTCTAGATGTCAAATTCACTTAGGGCCACAAGACAGGGGCCGAGTCGGTTCCTTTTTTTTTTTTTTTTTTTTTTTCTCCTGTGGACCCAGGACACATCATAGTCCCTGGCAATAGAAGAGCTCAGCAAGTATCTGTAGAGGAAGGGAGGGAAAGCGGGAAGGAGGGAGGGAGGAGGGGTTGCCTTACTCCCCAGCCTAGCCCCTGGCAGCCCCTGAACTAGTATCTGGGGCCCAGTGTGCGGTGGATGTGTGAGCCCTTGCGATCTGAAGTTTCGGGGCTCCCCTCTGGTAGCTGCTCTGCTTGCAGTGGTGTGTTTATCTTTAAGCTGTGGATCGCAATTTATCTTTCGGAGTCCAAAGGCATTTACAAACCCCAGCCTAAAACAATAAAGCGGACCGCATATCTGAGGAAGGGGGTGGAAGGTGGGGGCAGGAGGGAAGAGGAAGAAGAGAAAGCAAGAGAAGTTCTTCCCTCCCCTCCCCTGACGATTTCTGGGATGGAGGTTAGAGCTAGCAGGGTGTTTAAGTGGGGTGGGCAACAAGCCCAGCCTCCGGCCTATGGAAAACTCATAGAGCTTCCCCTGGCTGGCTGTTAGGCGCGGACTGTGCCGCCCTGGGAGTGTGCATCAGCAGTGCCTGTCTGGCGTCTTGGGAGGGAGAGCAGGTCCCCTCGACCACAGCCTGGTGGTGTCCACCCCAAAGAAACCACGCCGACTATTGCTTTTCCTAAAGGCTGGCTCTGATGGATGCCTGGGTAGGGCTCCTTGGCAGGATAGAAAGCCGGCTCGAAGTGGGAGCGCGGATGTGTGCCTCTGTCTGGAAAGCCAGCGGGGACAGACGGAGAGACTTGGCTAATGACAGGTGGGCTCTCGGGCCACTTTTCACAGCTCTTTGTGATGCAGAAGTTAAAAAAGAGAGAGAGAGATTGGGAGAAAGAGACAGAAGTTGCTGCCACGGAGGCAAATATGTCTCAGGGATTTCCCCAGTGTTAAATTAGGAAAGTTTAAGGGAGAGATCGTGATGTCTACCTGGTGTTCTGGCTGCTGTTTCTGGAAAGCAACTGTTCCCCTCAAGATAAGATCAAGCTCCTGGCTCGGAGGCTTGGGTTCTAGTCCCAGTCCTGAGATGAACTCACTTTGGGACCTCAGCTCGGTCGCTCGGCCCCTCTGGACCTCCGTACTTGCCTTCTGTATGAGTTTCCTAGACTGCTGTAACAGATCACCCACAAACCGAGTGACTTAGAACAACAGAAATGCAATCTCCCACATGTCTGGAGCCCAGAAGTCTGAAATGAAGGTCCTGCAGGGCCACAGCCCTTCTAGGGCTCTAGGGAAGAATGCTTCCTGCCTCCTCCTGCGTGCATGGCAGTCGCTGGTCATGCCAGGTGTCCCCACCCCTCTGCCCCACTGTTTTCACATGGCCCTCTCCCTCCTGTGACTATCTCCCTGTGTGTTCTTTTTTTTTTTTTTTTAATTTATTTATGATAGTCACCCAGAGAGAGAGAGAGAGAGGCAGAGACACAGGCAGAGGGAGAAGCAGGCTCCATGCAGCAAGCCTGACGTGGGATTCGACCCCGGGTCTCCAGGATCGCGCCCTGGGCCAAAGGCAGGCGCCAAACCGCTGCGCCACCAGGGATCCCTCCCTGTGTGTTCTCTCCAATCTTGGATGTAGGGTCCTCCCTTAGCGAACATGACCTCATCCTAATGACTACCTCTGCAAGGACCCTTTTTCCAAATGAGGCCACAGCCTGAGGTTCTGACGAAGATCATGAATTTTGAGGGGACAGTATTCAACCCAAGACACCTTCCCCCTCCACCTTTAAAGGGTCTTCGTAGGGGTGCCTGGGTGCTTAGCGGTTGAGCGTCTGCCCTCGGCTCAGGGTGTGATTTGGAGGTCCTGGGATCGAGTCCCATATCGGGCTCCCCTCATGGAGCCTGCTTCTCCCTCTGCCTCTCTCTCTCTCTCCCTCTCTCTCTCATGAATAAATGAATAAAATCTTTAAAAAAATACTAAAAGATTGTTGTATTCTGTGGAGTTCAACTTATGTCGTTCATAAGCAATTATTAAGTGCCTGCTGGATGTAGAGTGCTTATCTTAAGACAAATAAGGCCACTGTTTTCGGATTGGCCTGCCTCATTCATAACAAGCTTACATCAGTTGAACTTGCACTAGGCCTGTTGGGGAGTGGAGGACGGGTGGGTCTCTAAAGAACCCAGAGCTTTTTCTCAGATACGTAGCTGCTTAACTGTACCTGTGGTGTTTGTGTTAGACAACTTCAAATTTGCTTGGGTGTCGACAGGAACTTGCCCAAAGCTTTCCTTTTTATGCCACCTGCCCCCCTCTAAAAATCTGTCTAACTTGTCTTGGGGCTAGAAGAACACTGTCTGATTCCACAAGCTTTCAATCCAACAATTTTTTGGAACACGGGCCGCATAATCTAAGAAGTCTTTGGCAGATCTAAATCAAACATAACTTTGGGAGGCCGGTTCCTTCCGCGCTTCCAGAGCAGCGAGAGGAAGTGCATCAGCAATTGGCAGCATGTGACGAGCCAGATGATTTTAGGTGGAACTTCCATGAACTAGAATGCTTTGTATTTCAACGGTTTTAGAGCCATGGAAGGAGTATTTGATCACATATATTTCACACATCCATCTATGGTTTCCTAGTTAGTATTACTCTTGACAAGGTTAAGTCGAGAAAATGAATTGGTTTTAAGTCACTTGAAAGAACAAGATTCAGTAAAGAATAGTATAAATGGGCTATAGATATGGTGAAACGAGTGATGGTAGTACGCAGGGGGATATTGCAAATATCGTGAGGGGGTTATGGGAGTGACTCATGTTTGGGGAATACCGGTTGAGTGGGTTAGAGTGTTTGGCATTCACACCTGTGTTTGATCCCGGCTACACCGCCTACTGGCCCAGTGGCCACGGGCAAGTCACTCAGTGCCTTGGAGGATCAGTTTCCCCATCTGTAAGTTGAGGGTGGTGGGACCTCTGGGTCACAGAGAGGAACATTCCTGTGGTGTGTAGAGCGAGGGCCACCCAGAGAGAGCCAACGTGGGCTGGATGGAGCTACCAAATCTGAGGTGCCGCCCGTGGGATCCAGATTAGAAGACACAGACTCCAGTTGTCTGGGAGAGGGGGCCAGGCAGGGCTGGCTGGGCTCCAGGACTGTGAGCTGGAAGGGGCCCCCTAGATGCTTGACCCTGGGGTACGGTCCCTGGAAGCAGCCTCCTGTAGGTTTGAAGCTGGAATGGGGCCAAGTGGAGAACTGTTTTGTATGTTTTGTTTTAGTGATTCAGAAAGCTTTTTTTAATTTTTTTTTTCTTTTAAGATTCCACTGTGTGTCGTGTGCTTTGCTTGAATTTTTATTGCTCCTGTAAAAAAAAAAAAAAAAAATCCCATGAGAAAATTCTGCGACCTTATTTCCGTTTTACGGATGAGAGTACTGAGGCTCAGAGAGGTATTGACCATGGTCATATAGTTAGAAGAGGCGGAGGGAGGACTGGAAACCTCCGCTGTCCTGCTTCAGCCCCCCTGCTCCTCCTGCCCCAGGGGTGGGCATTCCTGGGCCTGGATCCAGAGAACAGCTGTGATGATGGGCCGACCTGGTACAGGAAAGGAGACCGGAAATTGACTGGAAAATCCTACACCTTTTTATACATCAGGATCCCCTAGGTAAAAGCATCCCACAGGCTCATGCTCTTCTATTTCACCTGTCTTTCTAGAAAGGGGACACAGGGGATCATTGCCTGATCCACGGCTTTCCCATTTCTCTGCAGCATCAAAGCAGGTGAAATTGTCCAAATACATCCTCTGGAGACAACGGGGGCCAGGGGGATGCAATCTCATGGGATTAAAAAGCAATTTAAACATGAAATTACTCTCTAGGGCCTGGCGGCTACGCAGGGAGGAGGAATATAACATTTCTTAGAAATTGATATTCTCACTTCCCATCGGATGTGGGTTTGTGGACAGTCTTCTGGGTTCCGTCTTCCTCGCCATGGCTTGTGATAACTGTGATTGCCCTTATTCATACAAGACCTGCATTTCATCAGGGACTTTCACTTGAAAACATGCCTGAGTTGGTTTGGCACTTGGCGCTATTGCGGCGCACTGGGTGTCCTTCTTGAACTTCCCAGGCCAACACCCTCCACAGGCAGAGACCTTGGTAATAATAAGAGCTAGCACTAATTTTGTAGCAATTGCCAGGTAGCAGGCCTTGTTCTCAGCGCTTCACAGGTTAATTTATCCTCAGTTATTTAATCCTCAGCACAATGCTTTAATCCAGGTATCATTGGCCTCATTTTACGAACCATGCCCAGAGAGGTGGGGTGACTTGCTCAAGATCACACAGCTCAGCATGACTGATACAAGTAGGATTTGAACCAGACTTACCTTCTGAACACTAGGCCACACTGAGTTCCCTGTGAGCTCCTCTGACACACGCCCAGCATACCCTGAGCAGACATCTATCACCGAGCTTAGCATACTGAGAACACTTATTTATTTTCTCATTTATCTCCATTGCGACTTCTTCGAAACTGGGGCAAAAGCCTATTCAGTTCTGTATTCCCAGAACCCAGTAAGGCAATTGGCACACGAAGAGTGTCTGATAATGTTGTTTTTGTAACAAAAGGATTTGAATTTAAAGTTTGCTTTCAAGGAAATTCGCATCAGTGGATGCCAAAAAATAAGAAAGAAGCCATTTGAGAAGCAAAGAGCCACGGGTGAGATGTGGGGCAGAATGACCCAGCTCATTTGCTCAGGACTGAACATTGTGCGGCTGAGGCGGCGGCGTGGATCTGGGGCGGGTTGGTGCTTGGTGTTTATCTCAATATATGCCAGGCTCAGTGTCCACCAGCTCTCCTGGACCACAGTGACGAGAGTGCTTTGGGGGGAGGCAGTGTGGTTGGTGAGAGCAGCCTGGGCTTGAAATCTGACTCTGCTTGTGATGTGTTGGATGTACAGGACTTTCAGTCTACGAGACAAGTTATGAAAATTCAGTGACTTGTATTTAATGCTGATTTGTGGGCACCTGGGTGGCTCAGTGGTTGAGCATCGGCCTCTGGCCCAGGGTGTGATCCTGGGGTCCTGGGATCGAGTCCCGTATCGGGCTCCCTGCATGGAGTCTGCTTCTCCCTCTGCCTATGTCTCTGCCTCCCTCTCTTTGTCTCTCATGAATAAATAAATAAATAAATAAATAAATAAATAAATCTTTAAATAAAATCATGCTGATTTGCTATAAAGTATTCTATATTTACATGATTTCAGAGACTTATGTACTAAAGGACATGTCCTTTTTGATGTCCAACATTTAGTTCCAACCCCAGAGGGTGGGACAGATTTGTGTTATTTGTTCTGTAGGCCTAGGGTGTCCGGAATCCTGTTTAAGATTTTAGGATGCCTTCAATATAGACTTTTTTGAAATAAAATTAGTTCCTATACAAAAAAAAAAACCAAACCAAACCAAACAAAATGAGGCCTCATTCTAGAAAGGGGGACTGAGGCTGAGAGCACACAAAAGTGATTGCCTTAAGTCCCAGGATTAGAAGAGAGAGCAGATCCAAGTTCCGGAACTGGTGCTTCGCCCTGTGTTGCACCTCTGCCTTTTATCATTGGGAAAGCTTGGGCTTTCCTTAAAAAATTTTTTGAAGTCCAGGGGTGCCTGGGTGGCTCAGTGGTTGAGCGTCTGCCTTTGGCTCAGGTCCTGATGCCGGGGTCCTGGGATCAAAACCCCCAGCAGGCTCCCGTGCAGGGAGCCTGCTTCTCCCTCTGCCTATGTCTTTGCCTTTCTCTTTGTGTCTTTCATGAATAAATTAATAAAATTTAAGAAAAATTTAAAAGAGACCAAAAAAAAAAAAAAATCTCCCAGGACGCCTGGGAGTGGCTCAGCAGTTGAGCATTTGTTTGCCTTTGGCTCAGGGCCTGATCCTGGGATCCAGGATCAAGTCCCACATCAGGCTCCTTGAGAGGAGCCTGCTTCTCCCTCTGCTTGTGTCTGCCTCTCCCTGTGTGTCTCTCATGAATGAATAAGATCTTTAAAAAAAATGTTTTTAAGTCCTCCCCCCCACCAAAATTGCTAAGTAATTTATTGAAGTGAAATTCACATAATATAAAATGAACCATTTTGAAGTGAAGGATTCGGTGACATTTGGTTCATTCCCAGTGTTGTACAACCACCTATCGAGTTCTAGAAATGTCCATCATTCCAAAGTCAGATTCCTTACCCAGGAAAGCGGTTTCCCTCCATTCTCCTCTCCCCTAGGTCAATCCTGCCTTCTCTCTCTAAGCATTGGCCTCTTGGGGACTTTTCCTATAAATGGGACCATGCAGTATGGAACCTTTTGTGTGTGGCTTCTTTCACAGAGCATAATATTTTAAAGGTTCATCCTCATTGTAACATGTATCTGTGCTCTGTTCCTTTTTAAAGGCTGAATAATAGTCCACTGTATGAATCTACTACAACTTATTCACCCAATCATCTGTCATTGGACATCCAGGTTGTTTCCAGATGTCTTTTGGGTATTTGTGACTAGTGCCGCTCTGAGCAAGTGTGTACATACACTTGTTTGAGGACCTATTTTCAAATCCTTGGGGTATATACCACTTTCCCTAAGTTTTAAAGGCTGAGGCAGATGCATGCTGCACTGTCATTTCTGAATATTACTAAACCACCAGGCATCAATAATTTAAAATTTAGTTAATATCTGGGGACCCCCAGCTGGCTCAGTCGGTAGCACTGATTTCAGGGTCGTGAGTTCAAGCCCCATGTTCGGCAGGGAGCCTACTTAAAAAAATAAAAAATAAAATAAATTAAAAGTGGGGAATATTTTGGATAATATCTATCTCATCCCTAAAAAATAACAAACTTCCTGTTCTACAAACGTGGTTTAAATACCTCCGCTTCTCTGGTCAATGGAGTTTTATCCACGTACACAAGCGTGCATACGTGCGCCTGTGCCTTCTCACACTGTAGCTGCTGCTTTTTCACGGGTTGCTATCCCACTGGGAGATTGTGTCTCTGTTGATGTTTATTGACATAATGATGTTTTGGTTTTCTAACAGCCTCCATTAGGCGCTCAACACCATTCAAAGGATGTGAGGAGAGAGAGAGAGTCACATTCTACCGTTAGCCTTGGAAATAGAATTAGAAATACAAGCATTATTAGGTTTCTAGTGATAAACTCCTTGATGGCTTGTACCATATTTTATGCTTTTTAAAAAAACATTCCCTGGGGCACCTGGGTGGCTCAGTCAGTTAAGCATCTGCCTTTGGCTCAGGTCATGATCTCGGGTTCCTGGGATCAAACCCCTGCATCAGGCTCCTTGCTCAGTGGGGATCCTGCTTCTCCCTCTCCTCCCCAGCTCAACTCATGCTCTCTGTTGCTATCTCTGTCTCTCTTTTAAGTAAACAAATAAAATCTTTAAAAAAAAATAAAAAATAAGATAAAAAAAATTTCCTTTAGTTCCAAGTATGAAGTTGGGAATCTGCAAAGGTTTGCTCAGTGAGGGAGTCACAGCACTATTTTGATATGCCGACAAGCTCTTTAGCAAAACTGGCTGTCGCCGGTGAAATGAAGAAGCCCCAGAAGGAGGATAGAAGGGTCAGCTCACTTCCTGGGATGACAGCTGTCACAGTGAACCCCGTGAACAGGCAGGGCCATCTACACCATGCGTCGCCATCGGCCTATTTCTCCAGGCTGCACCTGGACATTAATCACGCAGCTCTCTGTGAGGAGTCAAAACAAGCATCCCAGGTCTCCGCCAGGAGGGCCTCCAGGCTGGGACTTCTGTCGCCCGTGGCCTGGCAGGCCTAACTAGCCTGTTTTTTGCAGATCTGCAGGCTTACGTTCAGATCTGGCCACTTCCTGGCTGGATGACCTTAAACAAATGACTTAACCTCCCTGGGCCTCGGTTCCTTCAGGTTATGGTAATTGTGGAATGAACTCCAGCTTGTAATGTGCTTAGCCAGGTGCCTGGCTCATAGCAGGGGCTCAGTTCTGTGATTATTGTTGCTATGCTCTTTCCTTCCTTGCTAGACATTTTCTCTTCCTTTTTTTTTTTTTAAAAGATTTTGTTTATTTATTTGTTTGAGAAAGAGAGAGAGTGCATGAGTGGGGGCTGGGGAAGGAACAGAGGGAGAGGGACAAACAGATGTGGTGCTGAGCACGAAGCCTGATGCAAGGCTCAGTCTCGTGACCCCAAGATCATGACCTGAGCTGAAATCAAGAGCCAGACGCTCAACTGACTGAGCCATCCAGGCACCCCCAGGCATTTTCTGTTTCTGATGTACAATAGAAGCAGCGCTAAGCTAAACGACTCCTCTGCTCTCATGGAAGACAGTCCAGGGGGGATGGCAAACATGCAAATAAACACTTGCAGAGGGCATATCATGTGCTGCTGGAACACAGGGTGGGAACCGATGGGGGATGTGGACTCGTCTTCACAGAGAGTGACCCTCTCATCTGGTTCCTGGAGGATGGAGAACAGATCCCTGTTGGATAAGGTGGGGCTGGCATTCCCAATGGGGGCCCCATGTGGGAGGTGTTTCCGACAAGGGTAACAGCTCGAGGGCTCTAGGTGTCTGAAGGTTGGGGTGTGTATGTGTCTGTATTTAAGGTGGAATCTGATACCGACATAAAGCCCAAGATGAGTTCCAAGTTAGGGCCGGAAGTCAGGGTCTGTCTTTGGTTGGGGAGTAGCAGTTACTTTGACTTCTGTACCCCTTCAGAACCAGCCAATCCCCACTTGAAGGGGGAAGTCAGAGAAGGAAGCCCCATGGGAAACAGGGAGCTCTGCAGATGACAGGATGACTTCTCCAGCTGCCTACCCGCCCAACTCATCCCTTGATGAGTCCGGCATCGTTCTCATTAAGGCACACACCAGGTTCACGAACTAGTCTCATTGGGCTGGAGGAGGGGCTGGTGGGTTCTTAGCCAAAGGGGTATCCGAGGGATGGTGGGGGTGGTGCAGGCAGCCCCCAGCCCAGGGAAGCTGCTGCTCCCGGCCCCGTGGGGCCTCTGGGCTTCCCAGGAACGCCAGGACCTGTCAGCACACACACAGCGCACAAATGACTTATTTTGCTCTGTGACAGAGATAAATACTCTGTGTGTGTGAGTTAATTAGTGAAATGACAGAGCACGGCTGTGTCTCTGTGGAGCCCCCCAGCACTAGAGCCTGCCCTCTCGGAAGCCCCACATACCCCTCACCTCGTACCCACCCTGGTCTACCGTGCTTGGTCTCTTACTCTCGAAGTGGCCCAAAGTTTGTCCTGGATTTTCTGCATCCCTTCCAGCCTGCCCCTGGCCTCAGCGGCCTGGTGCTTCGTTCCTCTGCAAGATAGGGGCTCAGTCAAGCTGCTTCCAGATAGATGACCCTGAGCAGAGAAAGGCCAGCTGAATGCCCTGTGGGCAGGGACCCATGGCCATGACGTGGGGACAGACACAAAGGAAAGAGGCTTCGCTTGGAGTGAATGCGGGTGCCGTTCCCATCTTGTCCGCTCGGGACTCCTTGGTACGATCACGGGCACTCACATAAGCTCTCTGAGCCTCAGTTTCCACAGGGCAAAGCGGGGATCATAACATGCTTGTGCTTGAGGGGTTGCCCCAGTGCTCCACACCCAGGCGTCAGGAGCACAGGGTGAATAAGTTGGAGACAGTTTATGCTTCTCACATCCCGGATGGGCTGCCAAAGCATTCTTGAAATTTCTCTTCAGCAAGCACTGCTGGGAGGAAGTCCTCCTCTAAGAACTGAGTTTGGGGGACGCCAGTGGTTGAGCTTCTGCCTTCAGCTCAAGGTGTGATCCTGGGGTTCAGGATCTGGTCCTGCATTGGGCTCCCTGCAGAGAGCCTGCTTCTCCCTCTGCCTGTGTCTCTGCCTCTCTGTGTCTCTCATGAATGAATAAATAAAATCTTAAAAAAAAAAAAAAAAAAAAACTGGCTTTGGGCCTCTCCTCACTGTGTGATGTGGAATAGGGCACTGGTCTCTCTGAGTGAGGCTGAAATTGGAGGTTGTACAACGGCTCTGGGCCCTGGCCTTATGACATACACGCCAAATACACATCAAGTGCTATTATCTTGCCTTTTTTTTTTTTTTTCAAAATGTGCAAAAAGCTGGCATCAACGGGCCCAGGAAGGAGTGTGTGGGCCAGAGCACGGTGGCCAGCAGCAGAGCACCAGGGGGCCCCTCGCAGGGCAGAGCCATCCTGGCTCCTCGGGGTCCAGCAGCCCAGCTCTGCATACGCAGCATGCAGGCACACCCGGACCTGGAGAAGAATCTGAGCAAAGCAGAGGCTGACATGTGAAAACAAGGATCAGGGGAGCAGAGATCCTGGGAACGGGGCCTCAGAGACAGATCCTTCAGAGATCATCAAACTTTATAAAGCAGCAAAACCACTTTTTCAAAGGAAGCCCAAAATAGGAAACAGACAAAAGCAAAAAAAAAAAAAAAAAAAAAAAAAAAAAAAGGAGTCCTCAGGCGGTTTATTTCTTCATTGTGGGGTGGAAAATGCCTCATTGTTTGTGGCCTGTCAGCAGAGCACCAGGGTGGAGGGTCCAGACTTCATTTCCTTTACCAATAAAAATTTGTTTTAAAAGTCGGGACTGACATCTGGGTCTGGCTGATGGCCTCTTCCTGTTGGAGAGTAAGGATGTTAAAAAAAAAAAAAAAAAAGGCAACTACCATCTCCCATCCCATTATTTCATAGAAGAAAGAGTTGGTCCTTTGTTGGGCAGGACAGGACAGGACAGGAGGGACAGGGCTTTACTAGGAGGCTCTGTCTTGAGTTTGCTCATTTGCTGAGTAGGGACCTACAGTAGCAAAGCGGCAGGTGGGAGCCCCTTCCAGAAGGTTTCCGGTCATGGGGTTTGAAAAGTGTTGGCTTGTTGCAGTGGCTCCTTTTACTGGTGTGGAATCCGAGGCCCTGAAAAAGACACAGCTCTTTCTTGGACTGACAGTTGGTATGTGTCTACTCCATGCAGTTCACCAAGCCTGGGTTAGCACAGCAGCTTCAGAGAGGAATTGCATTTAGGAGGACCCGATCCTGCAGGGAATCATGGGCAGTGTCATTCGTTCATTCATTCATTCGCCAATAGCTTATTGACCCTCTACAGAGTGCCAGCCAAGTAGGAATGTGAGCTATGAACAGGGCCTGCAGGGTACCGCCTAATGGTGTTTGAAGTCTGATGGGCAGAGATAGAAGAGGAAAATTAAAGGAAGCAAATAAACAAGAGGATGTCAGGGAGTGAAAGCACTACAGAGGTCGTGAAACAATATTAGGGGGCGGTCGGGTATGTCTTTGATGAGGTGACAGTCCTGAGAGCCGGGACTGAAACCCATCTGACCGTTGTGTGAAGACCTGCATCATGAGAAGAAGCTGGACTTGCAAAGTGCTGGCAGAGGAACATTCTAGACAGAGGAAATCAGGTTTGAGGGGAGGGGGTATGGGAGTGATGAGTGGGAGCAGTCACATCCAGGTTCCAGGGTGGTCGCCGGTGATGGTGAGTAGGGAGAGAGGTGAGAGCAGATGCGGACCTTCAGGGCTGGAAGTGCCCAGGAGACCCCAGGCTGGGGCCAGTGTGGAAGTGGAGGCCCACCCGGACTCTGGACTATCATGTGGCGGTGGGGGGCTTCCTGCCTCCCAGCTAAGATGCACCTTCTACCCTGACCTGCCAACTGGGCCCAGACCAGGGTGAACCAGGGCCTGGGAGCATCTCTCCTGTCACCTCAATGTCCTTCTCAACCCATCTAAGGTCTGAAACCACGGCCCCAAAATAAACCCATCCCCATTCCTAGAAGGTGACTCAGAGTGAAGAGGCCAGAGGCTTACTTCCCCAGCAACACTGCTGGTCCACCCCTCCCCAGGGGCTGCTGGGCTCAGAGATCACCCTCAGAACTAGGGTTGTGGGGTCCAGAGGCCTGCCCACCTAAGGCATCACCTCTGCTCTTTTTGGGGTGTGTGTGTGTGTGTGTGTGTGAGAGAGAGAGAGAGAGAGAGAGAGAGAAGGGAGAGTCTGAGTTGTTGAGGATTGATGGGAGTCACTCAACAAATATTTATTGAGCCTCTACTCGATGCTGGAAATTCTTCTAGGCCCAAGGATGCTGGGGTGAGGACACTAAATACATACCTTAGATGAATGTGGCTCCTGGTAGGTGCACTGCAGAGAATAAACATTGATGACAGGGCATCATGGTTGCTGCTGCTTCTGACCGAGTAGTCAGGGAGCACACCTCTTTGAGGAGGAGCCATTGGGAGTGGAGCATGAGAGCCACCAGCTATGGGACACGAGGAGGAGCGTGCCTGGCAGAGGGGCCAGCAGAGGCACCCAGGTGGGAACAGGATTGGGTGTCCTGGGAACATAAAGGAGCCTGGATGCTGCAGCAGAGAAAACTGGGCTGGACGAGAGCAGGGATGGTAAATAGGATTTCCTATCAGTGCCGACTCTGAGCCATCGTAGCACCTGCCAAGGAACCGGGCCGAGAGCATCGTAAGGTCCCTTCTGGGTTGATCAGCAAAGAGGGCTACAATCAATTAGTGATGTCTGCCACGGACGAGACTGAGAAGGGCTGCACGCATGCCATACATTTGCCATTTCTGCATCACTCTTGACTGAACGTGGCAGGAGACCACACTGGGTATGTTTGTGCTTGTCCCTGTCTTCAGCATCTGTGTATTTTCTCCTCTGGGTCATCAGAATTGAGTGCCATGTGTGCCCCTGGCACAGCCCAACACCAGAGAATAGTAGTGGCCGTTGTGCAGTCCTGCATTGAAGTGTAAGCCAGGCCCTGGTGCTCATAAGCCATGAGTCCTCACAGCAGCCCTGGGGATGGATCTTAAGTCCTTCCTCTGGGTTTTGAGGCCCAAAGAGCCAGGAATGACACCCATCTGACCGCACACCCCCCGATTCTTTCTGCTGTAACAGTTGCCTTCTCAGAGAAGGTGAGGGCCCTGAGCACATTTGGAGACTCTGCCCTGACAGTCACTTGGGGAATGAGTCGATGAGAAATTGATGCTGACTGCCTGCTTCTCCTGTCCCTTCCTGCTCTCCCTGAACCTGCCGTCTCCAGTGAATTCTGTCTCCAAATCAAAGTGAGTGTAGATTTACTGGAAGGATCTGGCTCCCAGGCTGCCTGCTGTCTGGGTGCAGGGGGTGGGCCAGCCCAGCCAGGGCCTGGCAGCCTGCCCTTTCTACTGCTGTCTGCTTCTCCTTCTTCCTCATTTCTCCTCTGCTCTGACCCTGCCCAGGAAGCATGGGGAGGTGATACATCAGAGTGCCCTGGCTCAGGTGCAGATGACATTTAGGGCAGGGATGCTGCGGCCAACTGGGCTCTGGTGCCAGAACTGTGGTTTACAGCCTCCGGCACAGACTGATGGGGCTACTTTATTTATTTTTTTAAAAGATTTTATTTATTTATTTGAGAGAGAGAGTGTGCAGGCATGAGCACGAGCAGGGGAAGAGGCAAAGGGAGAGAGAAAGGGGGAAACAGACTTTCCTCTGAACATAGACCCCGATGCTGGGGCTCGATCCCAGGCCCCTGGGATCATGACCTGAGCTGAAAGCAACCACCTAACCAGCTGAGCCACCCAGGTGAGATGAGGTTACTCTAATGAAGATTCCTTCTCGGGAAAGTGTGAGGCCGGAGGAGCAGGTGCGGGGCCTGCCTGCTTGGCAACCCCTCGGGGGATACCGGTTGTGCATCACTGCCTCTGAATGCTGGAGAGGCAGCTAAGAGCGTGCCCAAGGCTCTGGGCAAGCCCCCGCTCTGCTGTCTACCAGCATTGTGAGCTTGAACAAGTCACTTAACCTCTCTCTCTCATAGTAAAATGGGAGTTGGATGACATCACCAGAATAATGCCACAAGAGACTCCAAAGCTCAGTGGCTTAAAGCAGTGTTTATTCTCATGTTCGAGGGCTGTGGATCGACTGCACCCTGGCTGGGCTGGCCTGGCCTGGACTCCAGGCTCCAGGCTCTGACTGCAGATGGGGTTTGAGTCTGCTCCATGTGTCTCTCATCCTCCTTAAAGCAACAGCCTTTGGGACCTCTGGTCTCCTCTCTATGTGGTTCTTCTGGGGCCCAGGCTAAAGGGGCAGGGGCCACAGAGACATGTTCTCACAAGAGTTGACCAGAGCATGAGGGGGCCCTCCCCACCATGCAGAGACAGTCATGCCTCTATTCCAACATCTCCTTGGTCAAAGCAGGTCACATGGTGAGACCCAAAGTCAAGGGCAGGCAGTCAGTGCCCACCAGAGGATTGATCTGGGCAAAGGTGTGGATGACTATTTCTATTACAGGCGAGGGAAGGCTAGGGAACTCTAAGTCAAGCTACCCCTGAGGTGCAGAGGGATCCACATTCCAACCACAGCCCAGCAGTCTGTGCCAGGTGCAGTGCAAAGGGCTTCAGGTATAGCACCTGTGGGGTGGCCCTTCCCTGTCCCCCATTGACTTCACAGACAGGAAATGAGGCATGGGAACTCAAGCCTGCCCAGGCCACTGACCTTGGGCCCAAACCCTTAGCCACTACGGTCCAGGCACTTCCCCAGTGTGGCTTCACTTACATCCAGCCTGATGACGGTGCTCAGGGGTACCTGCGATTACTCCTGCCTTGTAGTTGGAAAGTCTGAGGCCAGAGACGAGTGTCCCACAGCTGAGGTCACCCATTCGAGAAGGTGGAGAGTCTGTCTGCAGACCTCTGATTCTTGGAGTGCTAATATCTGCTCCCTTCAGCCTTGAACATTTATTAGGCTAGGAGAGGAGAGAGCACTAGTCTGCAAGTCAGGATATCCAAATTTTGCCTCTGGCTAGGTGTGTGATGCGGGCAATCTCCCTTGTTTAACTTGGCTGCTACAGAACTGGTGGTGAATGGCAGGAAAGCCCACTTCCCTCCGAGAGCCCTGCCTGTGCCGCCCTGCCCGTGCAGAGGACTCTATTTCTATACATCCTCCAGGACACAGGCCTCCTGGGCCCTGACCCTGACCTTCCTCCACCCCCCTACCCGCCACCCCCACTCCCTGGCTCTGAGGCCAGGGGGAGCCTGGGGCCTGAGGGCCAGAGGATTTCCTGGCTCAGCCCCACCAGCTGGCCAGAGAGCATTCAGCAACCACTGCTCCCCCTCATCCCCTCTGGCCTGGGTTCTCTATTTCCAGCTGATTAGGGAAGGCGAGGAGGTGGCACTGATTTTGTTGAAGGGTGGTTGGCCCAATGGCCCACATTTGTCTCAGACCTGGCTCCCTGCTTCTCTTCTCTGAGAAGAAAGAGAAGAGGACCCTGTTCCTGAGGGCAAAAGAGATAAATCATTGATCTGGGCCCCAGTTTCCCCAATTGTACGATATTAAGTCCTGCTGGACCAAGTTGAGGGGATTGAGAGAGCTTCACTGGGAGCAGAGCTGGAGACCCCCTCGCCCTTGTCCCTCCATCCTCCACCTAACCCCCCATGGCTGAGAAACAGGGCAACCAATGTCTTTCTCTCGTCTTTGCAGGGGAAGGGAGAAGGAAATTAATTCTTATTTATTGCCTTCTTCTATGTGCCAGATGCTATATAGCAATAGTTATTATACTAATATAATATATATATATAATACGATGTGTCCTAGATTGGCCTGTATCACTCACTGCAAGAGCCCTGGCTAGGGCCTCTCGAGGCCTAGGCCTGAATCCTGACCGTGCTGCTCAAAGCATACCTCCTGACATCCCTGAGCCTCAGTTTCCTCATTTGCCAAGTGGCCCAGTTGATCTCTTATACCACTCATGACCCTGATCATCCACAGCTGGGCCTGACAGTCAAGCAAACGCTGCAGGTCTTTGCCTGTCGCAACAGAAAGGATCATCTTCTCAGACCCAAGTGTTATGGCTTGTTTAGACCATTCACTGGTATCCAAGGCACCGAGGCTTCTGGTTTCTAGATGTGAATCTGGTTCTGAGGATGGAGTCAACTCATCCTGAACCCCTATCCTTCAATGTCAACCTTAAGCCAGACTCTTCTCTTGAGTGGTTTGGGCTGATCTTTCCAGAAGCATGAGCTGGACAAGATAACACTCCCGGCTCCTGTTCTGTGCTTCTGTGTAGGAATTTGCACCCCTCCAGGCATCTCAGTGCTCATTAGAGAGCTGGGAGGAGGTGGTGATTATAAGGAGTGAGGTTAGGGTATCTGGACTTCTGGGACTGGAGGTGGGGCTGCGGAGACTGCTGCATTTCATGTCAACCTCGGGGACCCAGGGAACCTGTGTGTGTGTGTGTGTGTGTGTGTGTGTGTGTGTGTGTGTGTTTAGAGTTCTTTAAAACTGCTAATTGTCAGGGTAAAAATATTTTCACACATTTGCTCTCCGGGAGAATGTTATTACTGAGCATACTGGCAGCCTCATTGAAGTCAAATGGCCACAGTCAACATGGAAATCCTAATTAATAGATGTTCATGCTGCTCTCGGGCATGGCAGCGGAAGTAATTATCATGATTTAATTGACTTTTCTCCCCTCTGTTATGCACTCTGCTTTTTCCATTTTCTTGAGCTGGGAAGGTTTTTTTTTTTTTTTTAGACCTTCTATCTCTCCCCACCCTTTTTTTTATACATACTGTCTCTCACACCAGTGCTCTGTTTGTCAAATCCTATTACAGTAAATATTGTGACAGCACAAATCTCTATATTACGGAAAAGTCCAGAGCCTGAGCCAATGGCTTACTTATTATGAATGTATTGGTTTTATAAAGGTGCATTCAGACCCAGCAAAGGTATCTGGCAAGGAGAAGGGAAATCGATTTGCTCAGAGGTTCTGGTTTCAGCAAGTTCCTTGGGACTACGGGGGACAGAGGGCCACCTGCGCTTGCTGTCAATATACACTCGAGGTTCCAGGAAATCCAAGGGGCAAAGATGGGGCACCTGTGAGCTCCTGGAGCAGAAAACTGTCTGAGGAATTCTATCTCTGGTCAGGATCCCTCCAGGTGGCTCATTGCTCTCTCTGCTTTGGCCAGCATTGTCTGCTAATTTATCTTGACCGTAACCATCTGATAAGTGGACTCCCAAGTCCTCATGGATCTCGGGTCAGCACCACACAGACACCTGGCCATGCCCCCTGAACCTCCTCCCTGTGCAAGCCTGAATGGTGCAAGCACACCAGGCTGTGCCGTTCCCTCCAAAGGTCAGGGGATGGACTGCCCTGGGTCCTGGTGCAATCAGCTGTGGCAAAGGGGCAAGGTCATATGTCCGAGGCCTGCTCCTCAGGAGCTATGGACAGAACCTTTCGCAAACAAAGGAGACTGTGGGAGGGGCCGATGTAACCCTGGAGAGCTAAACTCCTTGGTTTGTCTCCTGGTTTGGCCTCTTACTTGCTGTGCATCTTTGGACAAATTATTTAAATTTTCTGTGTCTTGGTATCTTCATCTATAAGATGACAGCGCTTACACCGTAGGGTTGTTATGGAAGACCGATGACTTCAACCTTGTAACACGCTTAGTAAAATGTTAACCCAGTAGTAGGGTCAAGTGAATGCGTGAGGCAGCTCCCAGTGTCTGGTAAGCAAGTAAGAATGTCCTAGAGTTACAGACATTGAGGACTGCATGAGCCCAAGCCATCATCTAGGTGAGCCCTCAAATTGTACACCAGGGGGATCCCTGGGTGGCTCAGCGATTCGGCACCTGCCTTGGGCCCAGGGTGTGATCCTGGAGTCCCAGGATTGAGTCCCACATCAGGCTCCCTGCATGAAGCCTGCTTCTCCCTCTGCCTATGTCTCTGCCTCTCTCTCTGTGTCTCTCATAAATAAATAAATAAATAAATAAATAAATAAATAAATAAATAAATAAATAAATAAATAAACAAATAGTACATCAGGGAAGCTGAAGCACAGAGAGGGGATGTAACTTTGTCAGTTCAAATAATTTGGACTAATGTGATGTTGGACTATTTGGCATGGAGCTAAAATTAAGACCAAGATATTTCCTTAGGTCTCCTTGGGGATTATTAAGAGCACTTGACTTTTAAGTAGAACATTACAGATAACACAGCAAGGTGGGAGAGGAGATGAGCCTGGATTGTGTTATTTCTTTTTTTTGTCCCCATATGGGCATTCCGAGTTAGACTCATATAAAGGTTTTGAAGTACCTTAGCTTCGTTGATCATCTTTTTCAGATGATTCCTGTGTGTCAGGTCAGTGGGCAAGATGTCACTAATCAGCTATGTTATTTTACACACTTAGCTTCTCTGAGCCTTGGTTTCCTTGTCTGAGAAACAGAATAGACTACCCTACGTGGACTGAATGCTTCTCAAGGGGGGGAGGGCTAGTTTCTTCTTTTAGCCTCTCTTCCTCTTCTGGAACATTGTCTAGCACACAGTAGGTGTCTGCAGAAATGTCTAGAAATGAGCTGAATAATGATCCCTTGAGGTAGTCATGAGGGTCAGAATAAATCAGGTGCATAGACAGGCTGTGTGGATGGCTGTGCTCCTGAAAGTTGAGGCCATTCGATACAGGAACCAAGGTTCTGAGAAGTCCAGAGACTCCAATCTGCAACCGCAATAGAGAAATGGGGTTGAGAAGTGAGTGGAAGATTTGGAAATGGTGACAAGAGGGGCAGCCAACGTTTTTGAGAGAAGTCTGATTGTGAAAGGCAGGGAAGGGAGAGAGTCACTGCTGCACGTTGAGGGGGGAGGTCAAGTGCTGGGGCTATCAGGGACTGAATGAACTTCTATCTGAGTTCTGGGGGTTGCTAGGGCCTTCGCGGGCATTCTCCATAACAAGTGTGAATGAGAAAGTTGGTAATACCTGAAGAGCCTGAGACTAGCATATTGGTGAGGACATTGCTGGGTGCCACAAGAGATAAACCATGAATCTCAGCAGCTTAACATAATGCAAGTTTATTTGCCATGCAGCAACTCCTCAGGGAAGTGGAGGGTGGCTTTCCACACAGTATTTGGGGCCCCTACTCCTTTCCATCTTCAACATGTGGCTTCCAAGATCACCATGGAAGGAGGAAGAAAAGCTTGAGACAGCTCCTCTGCTTCCTCATCACACCACTGCCACTCCTATTGGTGAGAATGAGTCATATGGACACATAGGTGCAAAGAAGGCTGGGAAATGTAGTTCCTGGCTGGCTGTTCCCTTCCCAGTCCCAACTTTTCACTCTGGAAGGGAAACAGGAGTACTTGAGGGCCAGCCGCCCTCTCTGCCCTGGAGTTGTAACCCCTCTCTAAGAACTTGCCAGCAGCCTGGAGAGAAAGAGTCTGAGAAAATGTCAGACTCTAGATGAAGAACTGACCCTGCTCCCAAGAGCAAAAGAGAGAGAAATCATTGGTTAGGGCCTCAGTTTCTCCCACAGTATCATATTAAGTCCTCCCAGACCAGCTTGTGGGGATTGTAAGGAGCTAAGGGTTGGCGTGAGCAGGGGGGACTGAGTTTGAGCACTTGCTCTTTCACTCCCTGGCTGTGTGACATCAGGCAGGTGCCTAAGATTTCTGAACCATTGTAAAATCCCGCCCCCTCTCCCCCACCCCGAGTTACTGGGAGGATCGGCAAATGCTCGTGGTGTAGCACTGGCTCCCAGTAAACGTGAGCTGCGTTAGTATCATTACATCATCAGAAATGGAAGGTCACCACTAAGGTTTAAGGACAGGATGGATAGAATGGATATTGCCGTGAGATGTTTCTGTCTTCCGCACCTTGTGTCCCTCTCTGTGCCCCTTAGAGGAGCTCATTAGGGCCAGGTAGCAAGAGAAAGGAGTTGGCCACCCTGGGATGTATGGGGCCTGCTTCTTCCTGGCTGTAAGAACGAACACATTCTGGAGTTCTGCTCCGTGGCCAGCTGCTGGAAATCAGCTGTAACACAAGGCTTGGTACTGACCCCACCACCGCCACCACCACCGCCACCACCATGTCCTGCTTTCCCAGGTCTTCCCTCCAGAGTCAAACCTGCCTCATTGTCATAGTTGGGAGTTGGGAGTTAAGGCCTCCGGGTTTCTTCAAGTTCAGCTGAGTTCTAAGAAATCTCTAGGCTCCTGGGGTACCTGGGTGGCTCAGTCTGATAAGCGTCTGCTTTCAGCTTAAGTCATGGTCCTGCGATCGAGCCCCAACAAGCTTCCTGCTTGGTGGGAGCCTGCTTCTCCCTCTCCCCACTGCTCGGACTCTCGCTCACTCTGCACGCCCCCTAACTTAAATAAAGAAATAGTCTTTAAAAAAAAAAAAGAATGAAAAAAAAAAAAAAAGAAAGAAAGAAAAGAAATCTCTAGGTTCTGGGCACTTGTGCATTTGGGTGCTTCCCCCTCTGCTAGGGAAGGTTGGATCAGTGCCCCTTATTCCCCGCCCCTTCTAACTGTCATTATTTAAACCTTCAAACTTGTTGGTCCTGGTGACTTATCTGGTGTGGCTTATCTGGTGGCCTCTCTGGGGGCCTCCAACCACCAGCCAGCAGGCTAAGGGGGCAGGGACAGGAGCTGTGGTGGCCTCTGTGTCTCTGAGGAAACCAAGCTGAGAGGGGAGGGTCTCTGGGAAAGATCTGAAAAGAATATTCCCCCAGGAGGGGAGTGGGTCATTCTGCTCCACCTTGCGTCTTGGGGCAGTCCGGGCTCTGTGACCTCCAAACAAAGCTGGCCCCTGCCTGGGGCTGTGGGAAGCCAGGCGGGACAATGGGAGGAAGGAGAAAGCACAGAGATAAAGCACGGGGCCCAAGGGTCTGTGCCTGTGATTTGGAGGCTTGCTCCTCGGCACCCACTGAGACGAGGTTTCAGTGTAAACATGGGCCGGGCTTCCTGTAGGGCCTGTTTTAACTGTGCTGTGATTGTTGAGATAATTGTTTCCTCTGGGGAGAAGCCTGAGGAAGGACAGACTGCACATCTGATGCTTTCATGGGGACACTGCTACCATCCATCCATCCATCCATCCATCCATCCATCCATCCATCTATCCATTATCCATCATCCGTCCATCGATGCCACAGACGCATATTGGCACCAGCTCATGCCAAGGACTTTGCTTGGTTCTGGGAATGTAAAACTCAACTTCTGCTCACCCCTGTCCTCAACGAAGTCTTTCCTGGTCCTAGAGACTGACACCAAACAGATCCTCGTAGTCCAGTGGGGCCAGGAAAACAGCAGAGTGTGCCCCGGCTGAAGGGGTGGTGCTGAGGAGGGAGAGGTTGACTGCTTTTGGGGGCGTGGGTGCTGCTCAGGGCCCCACGCCACGAGACCAGAGGTGGTCTGACCTGAGCATCCTCGGTGTCTTCTCAGCATCCAAGTGGACAAAGGGGTCCCTTTAATTCTCTGACTCCAGGCAAAGGACTGTTAGAAGGCAGGCAGGTGGGTGCTGACGTTTTTCCAGCACCTTCCACAGCCAGGCACCGGGGGAGCTTTATGTGGGGTTGTGCCCGACTCCAGCACCCCCTTCACCTCTCACGGGGTCCCGTTGCCTTTTGTCACCCTTGCTGCGCTCGTGGCGTCTACTGCGGAGTCCTCGGGCTGAACCCCTCCTGGCGCGAGGCTGGTCTTGCGGGACTGGATGTGGCCCAAGCAAGTGAGGCCTGCAGCTCTCTGTGACCAGGAAACAGGAGCCAGGTCTGGCTGTCTCGTTAAAGGGTTCTGGAATGTCTCTGGAGTGGCGCTTGAGCCCGATAGAAACGGGTCAGGGCGGCCGTCTGGGTTTCCCTATCACCCGGGGCCTGGATTCGTTTACAAGGCCTCTTTGTGGACCCCCAGACGTCCCGGGTTTATACAACAGAGACCCTGCCGGCTTGTTTTCCCGGTAGTGTGCTTAGCGCTGGGTGCTTGCTTGGCTTGGCCTGTAGCACACGCAAGGCAAGGTGGCCTTGGAAACCGGGTGTTTTTAACCAGGGCTTTCCTAGAGCAGGGAAAACCTAAAATAAAGAAATAATAACAATAAATTAAAAAAGCTTGCCTCCACTGGTACATGAACCTCAGGCTTTTTTGGATCATCCGCAGGGCTGTTGGCTGTATCTCCAGGACGAGCACCTAAGCTTGCCGTGTGCCTGACGCTGTGCTCAGACTTTTATATGCCTCATCTTCTCTCGCTCCTTTTAGGGATGAGGAAACTGATGCACAGAGTGGTTAAGTAACTTACCCAAGGTCACACAGCTAGCAGGTGGTAGGGCCAAGGATTTATTTTAAAAATAAATGCCATGGGTCTGCCTCTTAGTGTCTGTGTGGCCTGTGTGTCTGGCTGGACACGCACAGGAGCTCGTATTCTGAGCAGAGCAAGAGTCAGCCGGAACAGGTGGCGCTGTCCAGGGGGCCCGGGGAAGGGCAGGGTTTTACTCTCCGTGTAATGTCATGTCTCCTGGACGCCTTTCCCCCTGCCTGGCCTTCAGGCTCCTGTGCCCAGCTGGCCCTAGCCTTACCTGGTTGGGAGGATCTTTCTTCCGCACCTGAAGATGTTGGACTCTAGGGTGCTCCCTGCCTGCCCTGGAGCCTTTAGTTGGTGAGGGCGCTGCCTGGGTGACCGGCCCCTGAGGGGCGCGGGACACTGCACCCACCTAATCTTTCCTGTCAGCCTGATGGCTTCCCAGGCTCGCTGCCGTCATTTGACCTCAGGCCCCATCCGGGTACCTCCAGGCTCTGGGGCTGCCCTTCCAGGTCCCTGATGGAACCGAACCCATGACAGGGATCCCAGCGTGGAAAACCCATAGACTGACCAAGACCAGCAGGCCTTGGGCGTCATCGATGAGTGCTCCGCAGGCTCAGGAGGGGCCTCACCCTTGGAGAGCTCCTGTCTTGTATGATTTCTGATGCTGAGCTCATGTTGGGGGCCAGGTGGGATGCATCTGAGACCTGGCTCCCTGACACTGAAGTTGTGTGACCCTGAGATCCCTTACTGCCCCCCGAGCCTCAGTCGCCTCATCTATGAAATGGACGGATGGGTGGGAGAGTCGAATCAAGCGATGACTGTGTCGCCACCTTCGGTGTGCCCCGCTCTGGGCCTCCGGAGGTCGGGGATGGGCTCTTGGGGGAGAAGTATGGAGAGAGGGAACAGAGGCAGAAACCAAGCCCAGGGTTCTGGGGATGTGGGATAAAACAGTCGGCGCGAAAGAAGCAAGGAACGAAGACACAGCGTGCGTTCACCCTCCCTGCCATCTGCCCGGCCCTGCCTCTATCACCTGGCCCATATGCCAACATCTAGAAAGAACGGGTTCCAGATAGCTTGGCTGAGCGTCCATCCCCAGCCCGGACCCCACTTGGCTTGTCTCCACTGCCTTCCCACCTGCCCCAATCTCTGTCCTCCCTTCTTGGCCATAGTTTCCCCTTGTCCCTCGGTCCCTCCTGAGCCCAGGACTCGCATGTCTGCACTGGACCAGAGGAAGGGGGACAGTTTTGTCACCTATCATTTTTGTCACAGTCTCAGCCTGAACTCAGGCTCAAATTATCCACTTGTGAAAACCTGGTCTACCCGACCATAGGTGATTTAGAATATTCCCCAAAGCAGCTGGGGGTGGAGCAGCTTGGGGTGTTCGAGACCCATTTCCATGTTCTGCAGCACAGCAGAAGCTACCTTCCCAGCTAGGAAACTCGTGTGTGTGCTCCAGACCAGGTGTGCCGGGGGCTTTGGGAACAGGTGCACGGGGGAAAGGGCATTCTGGAATCCTGCAAAAGAAGGTGGCGAAGAGGTGGGAGCCCATGACCAGCCTGCTGCGGGCTGGCTGGAGGGCCTCTGATTCCTCTGGGACGCAGTTTCCTATCTGTGGAGGGATGGGGAGAACCTTTGCAGGGCTGAGGTCGCCATGGGAAAACCTACAGTGCCATCGCTCTGAGGAGGGGCCCCAGACAGGCTGGCTGGATTGAGCTCGCTTCCATAGGAGGAAGAAGATTCCCGACCTTCCAGCTAGACTGCTTGCCGAAATTCCAGGCCCACATCCCTAGTATCTGGATTTTCCACAAGCTCTGTACTGGCTTCTCGGCTTTCTTCCACCAGTCCTGTTCCCCCCTCTGCAGCCCACCTGCGATGAATAGAGCCTCAGTCCACCTACTGTCAGGGCCATTGCCAAGGAAACTTCTTTGACTCGCTCCCGCCTTTATGCCCTCAGACAGCCCATCACTATCAGGTCCTGTGAATTTTACCCCCTAAGTAACTCTTGGGTCCACCCTCCTCCTCTCCATCATCACCCTCGTGGAAGCCTCCACCATCTCCCCCGTGGACTCCTGCTCTCCCCCTGCCACTCAGCCCATCCTGCTAACCCGGTCTCTCTACCTTCAGCCCAGATTTAAAAAAAAAAAAAAAAAAATATATATATATATATATATATATATATATATATATATGGATCCCTGGGTGGCTCAGCGGTTTGGCGCCTGCCAGGGGGTGAACCTGGAGACCCGGGATCAAGTCCCACATCGGGCTCCCTGCTTGGAGCCTGCTTCTCCTTCTGCCTGTCTCTCTCTCTCTCTCTCTCTCTCTCATGAATAAATAAATAAAATCTTTAAAATATATATAAAAATAAATATATATATATGTATACATTTATGTCTTAATTTATAGACTTCATTTACTTACAGCAGTTTTAGGTTTACAAAAAATTTAATCAGAAAATAGGGAGTTCCCAAAATATGCAACCACGGCAGTTTGTCCTATTATTTACATCTTGCATTATTGTGGAACAGTTGTTGTGACTGATGACCCGCCACTGAGGCTTTAATTAACGTCCATAATTTACATTAGAGCTCGCTCTTGGTGTTGCACATTGTATGGGTTTTGACAAATGTGTACTGACACGTGCCCATCATTACCGTATGGGTCGTTTTGCTGCCCGAAGATGCCCCTGTGTCCCACCTATTCATCACTCCCTCCCTTATTCCCTGTCCTCACTGCCTTCCCCAACCCCTGACAACCACTGGTCTTTTCACTGACTCTATTGTTTTTCCTCTTCCAGAATGTTGCATGGTTGGAATCACACAGTATGTGGCCTTTTTAGATTGGCTTTTTTGACTAAGTGATACGCATTTAAGGTTCCCACATGTCTCTTTCCAGCATGATAGCTCATTTCTTTTATTGCTGAATAATATTCTATTGTATGGAAGTTCTGCAGTTTCTTTATACTATTTAAGGACATCTTGGTTGCTTCCAGTTTTTTGGTGGTGATGATCATGGACAAAGCCCCTATAAACATTTGTGTGCCATTTTTTGTGTGGACAGCAATTTTTAACTCATTTGGGTAAACACTAAAGAAGATGGTGTCTCTCTCTTTTTTTTAAGAGTATTTATTCAAGGGATCCCTGGGTGGCGCAGCGGTTTGGCGCCTGCCTTTGGCCCAGGGCGCGATCCTGGAGACCCGGGATCGAATCCCACGTCGGGCTCCCGGTGCATGGAGCCTGCTTCTCCCTCTGCCTGTGTCTCTGCCTCTCTCTCTCTCTCTCTCTCTGTGACTATCATAAATAAATAAAAATTAAAAAAAAAGAGTATTTATTCAAGAGAGCGAGACAGGCGAGGGCGGAGAGGAGCAGAGGGAGAGGGACAAGCAGACTCCACGCTGAGTGTGGAGCCCGATGTGGAGCTCAATCTCAGGACCCTAAGGTCATGACCTGAGCAGAAACCCAGAGTCAGATGCTTAATCGACTGGGTGCCTCCGGCACCCCAGGAAGACGATTTCTGGTTCTTATGGTAAGAGTATGTTTAGTTTGATAAGAAACAACCAAGTCATCTTCCAAAGTGGCTGCACCGGCTTGCATTCCCATCAACAATGAATGGCAGTCTATGTTGCTCTGCATCCTCACCAGCATTTGGTATTATCAGCTTTTTTGGATTTTAGCCATTTTAATAAGTTTGTAGCAGTAGCTTATTGTTATTTTACAGCCCAGACATTTTGGGAAAAGGCAGTGTGAAGCAACCATGCCTCTCAGCATTTTGTGCTCCCACTGCATGGAGAATAAAATCGCTACTCTGATGCACCATCTCACCCACTCCCTACCAGCCTCATGTCAGTTCCTAGAACAGCAAGGGCCCCTTCTTGCATCAGGGCTGTGCACTGGCTGTTCCTTCTTTTTAGAGCACTTGCCCAGCCCTCTGCACTCACCCTCTTATCCTTCAGTGTTCGGCTCAGATCCACCTCCTTGGGGACACCTTCCTCTTCTCTCTTATTCCACTCAATTTATTGCCTTCATGGCACATATTTCAAACTGGAATTACAGATTGATTTGCTGGATTACTTCTTTAATAAGAGTTTGTGAATGCCGCCGCATTCCCATGTCTCCTAGGGCACTTGGCATCAAGGAGTCACTACTTTTTTTTTTTTTTTTTTTTTTTTTTTACCTATTGGAGAGCAAATGGCTGGACCAATGTAGCTAGCCGGGACAAGGAAAGAGAACTATTTACCAAGTATCAGTTCAATAGCATTCATAGTCTGTAGTCATGTGCATGTTCATTATCTTCTTCGATTTTAGCACAGAAGATCATCTGGTTTACAGATAAGGAAACTGAGGCAGAAGGCGCTTAGCCTCGGAATCACTCAGGTTCCCACAGGGGCCAGGCAGCTATCATAAAGAAGTGAGCGGGTGAGAGACAGACCGAAAAACCAACCAGGAGCCAAGGCTCAGTGATAATGGGCATTTAGACCGTGGCTTTCTGGCTTGGGTGACACCAGGGAGCCGCAAGGACCATGACAAACTTCAACTTGTCCTCCATCTAATGACAAAAGCTACTTTGCTGGTCCAGTATTTTCAGATCTTCCGGACTTAAAAACAAAGAAGTTGGAAACTCAGATTTTTTTAAGGTTTTATTTATTTATTCATAAGAGACACACACACAGAGAGAGGAGAGACATAGGCAGAGGGAGAAGCAGGCTCCCTGCAGGGAGCCTGATATGGGACTCGATCCCAGGACCCCGGGATCACGCCCTGGGCCGAAGGGAGATGCTCAACCACTGAGCCACCCAGGCGTCCTGAAACTCAAGAGATGCTTCCCATTTGTTAAATGTTGCCAACTAATTCACAATGAAGGAAGAGTTTTTGTCAAAAGCCCCCATGCTGCTGTCGTGTTAGGCCTGTGGAGCTGTGGTCCACTAGACAGTGGTTTGAGTTCTGGCGTTGGGCGGGAGCAGAAAAGCTGAAGAGGTCATCTGGGAACCCTGATCTGTCCCGCCCCATCAGACCTGTTGAAAGGCTGTCTCCTACCTCGGGAACTGATGGAAAGATAATGTGTGCTCGGAGCTCTGGACGCAGACGAAAGATGTGGCCCAAAGGAGAGACGTCAGGGCTTCATGGTACGCTAGAGCTGTTGAGTGTCGTTACGGTTCTCTGTCCGTGGCTTTCAGCGTCCCTCACCTGAGCCCTCACAGGCCTGGGGACCCCAGAACTTTGAAGCAGGCAGGCCCCACAGAGCGAGACCTGGATGTCAGTTTGCTTATTTACACAGTGCACTGACCGCTCCCCTGTCCTGTTGGCAAAGTGCAGGTAGTCAGAGTGTCTGGGTCATTCATTCACTCACTCACTCATTCCTTCACAAATGTGTGTGGGTGTCTACGATGCACTGGGCCATATTTTCTGTGCTGGGCGAACAGTGAGCCAAATCTCTGTTCTCAGGGAGCTGGCCTTCAGGGAGTGACTGGAGGGCCCGCGACAATCTGGTCTGGGAAGGCCTTTTGGAGGAGGTGACATCTGAGCAGAGACCTGTAGGAAATGAAGGAGGGAGCTGAGTGAAGATCTGGGATAAGAGATGCCAGGCAGAGGGAGAGCCAGAGCCCGTGCCAAGGGCCCAGACCACCTGAGGTGGAGCAGCTCAGGGTGTTCGAGGAACAGTGAAGAGGCCATTGATGGAAGGGCTTGAGGGAGAAGGAGGGAGGAAGGAGACCGCTCCCCTTACTGAGTTTGGTGGATGCCAGCCACCTCCCCAGGCACTTGTCTTGTGTCATATGTCATCTTGCTTGATTCCCCACTTTATACAACACACGCATCATTATACTCACTTCTCCAGAGGAGGGCAATGAGGCACAGGGAGGTCCAGATCCGTGCCCCAGGTTAGCACCCACCATCCTCAGTGGCCAGCACGTGGGATTTGAACCCCGGCGCCTCGGAGCCTCTTCCTTTTCATCCACACCTTCAAGGCATCCTGCCAACGTCTGTGTACCCAGCGCCCAGCACAACTCCTAGCACGTCTGTGTTGTGAAGGAACAAATGGATGCATGATTCCTTCATTCCCTTTCTGTCTTTTTTCCGTCCTTCCCTTCCGGTCCTTCTGTCCCCGACTCCTCAGCCCAGCTTCTATTTCCAGTTCTCTACCCGAGGACTTCCGATTCTGCATCTCCAATGTGACCCTTCTCCAGCACCAAAAGAACCTCCCTACCTCGGGGCTGCTCTGTCCGCGTGGATGGCCCGATACACTTGAACCGGCCTGTTGTAGTCCCCCCAGACCACACTATTCCAGAAAGATCTATTTCTCTCTGTGGCATCCTCGTTCTCTCAGGGACCCCTTCCTCTGACCCTGCAGCCCGACGCTGTTGGCCTGCTTTGGCCAGGCCCCCCGGAGCTGTGCCCCTCTCGCCAGCCCCACTGTCTCAGGTCCCGGATGCACCTGCTGTTCCCCGGCCCTGCAGCAGTCTGCAGAGTGGCCGCTCTCCTCCTTCAGCTGACAGCCTCCCCACCGCCTCCCTGGCTTCAGAGACACTCACTTATCCAAGGAACCTCAGTGGCTTCCCACTGCCAGTCTTCACTGATGTTTCAAGGCCTTCTGCAGAGCCTGGGCCTGAATATCCTGGACATCCTTGGGACTTTACTTTCCAACAATGCCTCCTTTGACATCTTTCCAGTAAGGCAATGCACCACTCTGCACTCCCCCTCTGTGCCTCTGTGTCCATGGTCTGCTCCACCAGGAACGACCCTCCTCCCCTCTCTGCCTGCCTACAGCTTCCACGTTTGGAAGGCACCTCCTCCAGGAAGCCTACCTCTACTGCTCCGACAGAAACATTCCTGCCCAGCTTTGAACTCTATTGCATGTTGTGTGATCCTCAGTGTCCACCTCCGTTCCTAGCTGTCCATGACTCAGGGGACAGGGCAGGCTCCTGGCTGAACACGAAGACCCGGGTTCAAATCTTCATTTTCCTTCCTATTGGCTCTGTGACCTTGGGCAAGTAGCTTTACCTCTCTGAGCCCCATTCCTTCCCCTGTAGAGTGAAATAATAGGACCACCTTGCTGGGTTCATTTCATGATTTGAGACAAAGGCAGGCTCCTAGCTCCATGCTGGTGGGCAGCCAACAAAGGCTGGCAGATAAGTACTCTTTCTCTGTCTCCAGCAGCCTTGATGCCGAGGGAGTTACCTTACTTCTCCAGGAAGCCCTCCCTGACTTCTTGGCCTTCATCCCCTCCCTTCCTTCACCACCAGCAGCCCTTCCTTAATGATCAATTTTGACTCCTCCGAGCAGTTGTTGAATGATGTTCTCTTCTATGCTAGACTCGGCTCCTGAGGATGAATAATGTCATCGTCCCTCAAGGAGCTCCCCTGCGGTGGCTAAATTCACTGCCAATCCTTGTCGGCCCAGCAGGGAATTGCCACCGAGAGCAGGGAGGCCACACTTGGAGCAGAGAAGATGCCGCTGCCGCCTGCAGCAACCCCCACCCCCCACCCCGCCTGCGTGCAAACAGTAGGCCTGATACATGCCTCACCCGGGCTTTTGGTTTCTGCTTCCTAGAAGTCACCCTGCAGGTCTCTGGGGATCTGGGGACATGCAGGGGAATAAAGACACGCCTCTCTCTGTTCCTGATCATCTGCAATTACGTGCTCACGCCCATATGGGTGGGGAGGTGGCTTTACCCATAACCCCCCCGCCCTCCCGATGGGGCCTCCTGGGCAGGTAGATAATGTGCAGAAAAGGAATTGGTGACAGTGGCTGGGAGGTCATTAATTCCTGCTGTACCCTCTGCCCAGCCACTTCCGCCCACGGCTCAGCCTTTGTTTCCAGGGCTTAAACCTTAAAACCATGAGATGCCAGGAGCGAAGATGAGGCTTTTTATTTTAGTTTTTTTAAGATTTTATTAATTTATTCATGAGAGACACAGAGAGAGGCAGAGACACAGGCAGAGGGAGAAGCAGGCTCCCAGAGGGGGGCCCAATGTGGGACTCGATCCCAGGACCCTGGGATCACACCCTGAGCAGAAGGCAGATGCTCAACGGCTGATCCACCCAGGTGGCTTTTTATGATTCTTTTCCTCCTTTTCAGAAGGACCCATGGGGAGGTGGTGCAGGGGGATCGGGCCATGGAACTGCAAGCTGTTGACTCCTTTCCAGCCTGTCCCCCACTGCTCTGTCCCAAGGACCCGGTTCCAACAGCCCCTGGAGCCTCCCTCCTCCCCTGGGAACCACAGATCCCTGCCTGAGCTCCAACGGGGAGAGACACCCGAGTTCCTTCTCAGGAGAGGAGGGGAAGAGGCAGCCGCAGGGTGAGGCGCACCGGTTGGGTTTCAGATCACACGGTGCATGCCTGAGTTGGCAAATGATGAATCTTTCTTTTCTTTTTTTTTAAACTTCAATGAGCTCCAAGGCCCCACAGGGTGTTTTCATCTGTCGTCCTTCCCTAAATGCATCTCCCCAACACCCCCTCCTTCATTGTCTCATGTCTCCGAGGAGCTGGGGGTGTCTTAGAGAGAGAAGGCCGGGCCCGCGGGCTTGGTGTGGTTTCAAATCCTGCTCAGCTACTTACGTACCCTGTAACCTGGGCATATCGCTAAACTTCTCTGGCCTCAGTTTCTTCATCCAAGAAATGGGAATAATCATAGCACACAGCTCACAGGGTTGCTGTTAAAGAGGATAACATGTGTATCCTGGTCCAGATGACCCAGAGGAAGACTCGAGGCAAGGATTTGTGGATGGAGGATTTATTAGGAGTGAGTTCCAGAAGAAACCAGAAAGAGAGTTGGGGGAGCAGGACAGGGAAAGAGAGGAAGCCAAGGAAGGGAGCAGTGCCAGGCACAGTCTGCCAGAGGCTACACCGGTCTGACCTCAAGGGTTGCACCTCCAAGGGTTTGCCTTAACTTGAGACAAGGGAGCTGAGCTTTCATCCTCCTACACCCTCAGACACTGGCTAAGGGCCATCTGCATGTGGTGGGGAGAGAGATGTGAGCTTCCAGGCACTTCTGGCTCCCAGGGCACAGGACAGAAGGCTCCAGTCGCCCAAAGGCAGTCCGTGAGGGTGG
This sequence comes from Canis lupus baileyi, assembly GCF_048164855.1. Taxonomy (NCBI): domain Eukaryota; kingdom Metazoa; phylum Chordata; class Mammalia; order Carnivora; family Canidae; genus Canis; species Canis lupus. The sequence continues at coordinate 11,794,711 of NC_132858.1, forward strand.
TAGGTCCAGGCCCTCTGCGGAAGAAGGGGGCCCTGTGAGGAGCCCTGACAGTGCTGCTGTGGTGTGCGAAGCTCCCAGCTAGCCCCAGTGAGTGTGCAGCACGTGGGGCCTAGTCTCAGGATCTGTTCATGAAGATCCTTCAGGAAGAGTCACAGAGAGGTTAGGACACTGACCTGCAGGTGCACAGGGCGTACAGCGTCAGGGCTGGAGTAGGTACATTCTTCATCAGATGTCATAGTTCTTGGGAGTTCGAAGCTGGCATCTTGTTCTTCATTCCTGAGATTCTTTCTCGAGTTTTCCCTGGACATCTGGACTGCTCCTGGGGCCCTGATTCTGCTGGGAAAGTAATCTAGAGCCCAGCTCATCTCTTCTCACGGGTGCATCGTACTTCATGGGTGGGTGGAGGCACCAAAACATGTCCCCTCCATTCCCGACAAGCATTTGAGTGAAGTGGTAGAAAGACTAATGCCCCCACCCCCACCCAACCCAAAGATGTCCCCGTTCTCCTCCCTGGGCCCTGTGAATATTTTTTCCTACCTGGCTAAATGGACTTTGTGGATGGGATCATGTTAAAGATCTTGAGTGGGGAGAGTCTCCTGGATCATCCAGGCAGGGCCAATCTAATCACACGGGTCCTTGTGTGGAGGAAGAGGGAGGTTTGGTGACAGAAGGAGAGGGTCCGAGGGATCCAGTCTGAGAAAGAGTGGATGCACCGTTCGAGAAAGGGCCCAGGAGGCACCCAGGTGGACTCTGGAAGAGGCAGAGAAGATGAATCTCCCTAGAGCCCCTCAGACCTATAAGGTAATAAGTGTGTGTTGTTTGAAGCCACTGAACTTGTGCTAATTCCTGGCGGCAGCCCCAGGTGGTGTGCGGTGTCAGCGTCTCGAGGCTCCAGCACCCAGCGTCTGGCCCAAACCCCGATCCGGGCATTGCCACCAGGGGGTTTGTGGTCACGGCCAGCGTCTTTAATCAGTAGACTCTTGGTGTGGAGAAGGGCCTCGAGAGCAAAACCTGAGGTTTCCCAGAAAAGAACGAATTCTCCCTCCGGACCCGGCACTGACTCCTGCCTGTTCCCAGCCCAGCGCCTGCCCTGGGCTTCCAGACTTGCCTGCCCGGACAGTAGCGTCAGCCGCTTCCTTCAAAGAGATGTCCCGACGTGTATACACGTGTATCCCCGCTGGCCTGTCTCTCTGGAGGACCCAGGACCACAGGCGGCTGCCGGCGCCTTGGCTGTTACGATCAGCGCCGCCCTGGACGCACCCCCACGACCCTGCTCATTCTGCCTCCCGGGGAGCTGCCCCGCCGCGCAGAGTGCTGGGGCCTCGGACCCCGGGGTCCCGGCTGCCCGTCCTGACCCCTCTCCAAGCAGCCTGCCTGCCCTGCCTCCTGCAAGGGGAATCCACGTCCCCCCTGCTGTCTGGGACCAGGCCGAACACGGACCCTGTGTCGGCCTAGTTGCCTCTCGCGGAGTTCCTCTCGAAGCTCTTCTGCTCCGGGGTCTCTGGCCCACCCCTTGCCCTCCCATGCGGCTCCCCTGTGGGTCCTTACGTCTGTCTCCCCCTGCACATCCTCTCTTGGATCCGAATCCCTCTACCGTTCTTCCCTCTCCTCTAGCCTGCTCCTGCCTCTCCCTGCCTCCCTCTCTCCCCAGCCCCAGGGTCCCTCTGCTCTGAGGGTCCCTTTCTGCCACCCCCTCCCGCACCCAGCAGCTGCCTTCTCTCGGTCCACTGATGTGGTCTACTTGCCAAGACCAGCAGCCCTGCAGAACTGAGCACGCAGAGGAGGGGGTGACAAGGTGTTGGGGGCCACTTAGAGGCCTGGGGAGAGACCTTTCCTAGCAGGGAGGCAGCCAGAGGGCAGGCCAGGCCGGTGACTGTCAGCCGAGGGAGGCCAAGCCGGGTGTGGTGTGCTTATTCCTCGAGGCTCTCTGATCTAGATGGTTCTTCTGGGCCGGGAGCTGAATCTGGTCCTCCCAAGCAGCCTCCCTTTTCCTGGATGCCGCACTCGGGTGGGTGGCCGTCCTCGTGCCCAGGACCTCCCCAGAGGGCACGGCTGCCTCAAAAGTGAGTGCGATCCCAGGCCAGCAGGGGTTTGCTCTACAGGCAACAAGGGGGCTGCCTTGCCACGTGCTCCAGGGGAGGAAAGCCTCACTTCCGCAGCTGGGGAACCTGAGCAAGGTTACACAGTCCACCTGGGGCTCAGTCTTCTCATCTGTAAAGTGGGGCTGATAATGATGCAGCGCTGGGCACTTGAGGAGACTGCCTGGGGAGGACGTCCTGCCGTGTCTGGCCTGCGCTGAGGGCTCCGTGCGTGGGGCTGGGTGGGGGCGGGCAGCTTGAGTGTCCTTGCTCGGTTCACCTGGGGAGGCGCCTCTCTTTCCAGGGGGGACTTTGATAGAATGGTAGCTAGATGTCCTCAGACATCAAAAGAGGAGCCACATGTGCACAGTGCTCTGGGAGGAATAAAGCCCTTTTTTCTAGGTGATCTCCCTTAATGCTCATAATAGCCCCCAGGGGGAGGGAATTATTCTCATTTTGCAGAGGAGACAACTGGAGTTCAAAGGAGCTAAATGATGGGTGCGCCCGAGGGTACCGGGCTCTGAAGGGATGGAGCCGGATTCCAGTCGGGGCAGCGGGCTCCTCCACAAGGCTCTGCTTCCCTCCTGGGTATGGCCACATACAGAAGGGGCAGGGGCAGGGGCGGGGGCAGGGGCAGGGACGGGGGCGGGGGCAGGCCTCAGGCTCCTTGTCCACGTGGGTGCCTCTGCGAGCCGCTGACAGCACGCAGAGCCTCCCACGTTAATTATCCTGCTTGATCATGACACAGCTTGTAGTTCAGGCAGGAGATCTGAGCCCCACTTTACGGGCGAGAAAAGCACAGCCCGGAGAGACCAAGTCACATGCCAGCGCGTGGCACAGAGCCGGCTGTCTCCCAGCCCCGGCCTCCTGGGGTATGTGACGGTGGCCACATCTCTTCACTGCTCTGAGCCTCCGTTTCCCTCCTACTTCTGTCTCCGAGGGCTGTGAGTGAGAATTCAGTGGCACAAGATTGCAGGGAGCCTGGAATCCCCCGCGGTACCTGATGGGCCCTCGGCACCCAGGTGTACCCTTCCCTTCAGAAAACTGACGTGAGCCCCTGAGAGTAGCCGGAGCTCTGGAGCTGCCTGGGAGGATTAAAAAATGCATAAAAATTTATTGAGCATCTACTGCGTATGGGCCAGGGTTTAACAATGACAGACGCAGTGGCTGCCTGCATAGAACTTATAAGGCAGCCACGGATTCATCAAATGACTACATGCTGTGGAAGTAGAAAGGTGGGAAAAGGAACAACAAGGGGCTGCTTTATCTGGTCAGGGAAAGCACCCAAGAAGGAACCCCTGAGCAGGTCCTGTAAAGCAGGCAAAGGCTGGGCGTGCAGAGCTGGGGAGAGTAGGGTTCCCGGTTGAGAGGGCTATATGGGCAAAGGCCCTGGGGCAGGAGTGGGTTCCAGGGTCCAAGGATGGAAAGAGGACTTGTTCGTGGGTTTGGATTTTGTCCTAACTCTAATATGAAGCCATACGTAAGGTTTTAAGCAGGGAGAGACGTGATGTGATTTTGATGTTAAGAAATAAGCAATTTGTGGGGCGCCTGGGTGGCTCTGTCTGTTAAGCATCTGCCTCTGGTTCAGGTCATGATCTGAGTCCTAGGATGGAGCCCCAGGTTGGGCTTCCTGTTCGTCAGGGGAATCTGCTTCTCTCTCCCTCTGCCCCTCCCCACAGCTTATTCTCTCTCTCTCTCTCTCTCTCTCTCTCTCAAATAAATATATAAAATCTTGAAAAAAAAAAGTGAGCAATTTGTAAGTTCACAAACAGGTATAATTGGAAGGATCTCTAACTATGATCCAGCCCTCCCCTTTATTGTGAAGTGGGGAATGGGGGCGCCACAGGTGGCAAGCAGGTGGCCAGGAAGCAGCACACCAGGGCCAAAGCAGCCTTGAACCCAGGATCTTAGACTTCAGGTGCAATGCTCCTTCCTTTGAGGGGCTGATGGAAGCCCCAGGCTTGGCACCACCTCTGTCTCCTTCAAGGATGAGCCCTGTCCGGCTCTGGCCTGACAGCCTTAGGGACCGTGCCAGCATCCGTGCCCTCCCAGGCCAAACCCAGAGCTGTCCGTTTCCTATGATGGCTTCTGCTCCGTGGCCATTGTCTTAGATCCCTTCATGCCGCAGAAACACATGAGGGCCAAGCTTGATTTTTTTTTTAAACCGCACCCTCACCATCATAACTACAATTCTGCCTAATTTGCAAAGATACATCTGCTAGCAATTCTGGGAATGCATTTAGCATTTTTGCTCTGTGATGCACAGAGCATTTTCCGTGCATGACCACAGTTCTCTACTTGGAGGGGAGTCCAGGAGGCAAGTCCCTTTTTTTTTTTTTTTTTGCAGATGGGGTGATGAGACCAGGAGTGGCTGACCGAGTCATACAAAGTCAGAGAGGGAGAGGGAGCAAGAGAAGGGGCCCCTCCAGGCAAGCCAGATGACCGTGATGGGAAGAGAAAGAACAGAATGAGCACAGGCTTTCCGAGTTCCAACCTGAGAATCGTTCTCCAGGCTCTGAGAATCATGAGATGATTGGGCTGGTGGGGCTTTGAGAGAGTTCAATCCAGTTTGACATCTATTCTAGTAATTTTTCTTAAAAAAATCCTATTTTGATGTTAAGTGTAGCTATACTGTATAATATATAGACAGTAAAGTGCATACAGCCTAGTGGTCTCCCTAATACACTGAGTGACCACCATCTAGATTATTCATCCATTCTTCTGTGGATGGGCGTTGAGTTGTGTCCCACTCTGGATGCTTGTAAATAAGGCTGGGACACACATTCAAGTCCATGTCTTCTTGTGGGCACTTGCAGGCATTGCTTTGGGTATGTGACACAGTGGACATGCAGAGTGGTCACAGGGCGGGCACACAGTGAGCTTTTTTTTAAGATTTTATTTATTGGGGATCCCTGGGTGGCTCAGCGGTTTGGCGCCTGCCTTTGGCCCAGGATGTGATCCTGAAGTCCTGGGATCAAGTCCCACGTTGGGGTCCCGGCATGGAGCCTGCTTCTCCCTCTGCCTGTGTCTCTGCCTCTCTCTCTCTCTCTCTATGTCTATCATGAATAAATAAATAAATAAATCTTTAAAAAAAGATTTTATTTATTCACAGGAGACACAGAGAGAGAGAGAGAGAGGCAGAGACACAGGCAGAGGGAGAAGCAGGCTCCCTATGGGGAGCCCCATGTGGAACTCGATCCCAGGACCCCGGGATCACACCCTGGGCTGAAGATAGACTCTCAACCACTGAGCCACCCAGGTGTCCCCACAGCGAGCTTTTATACATGCTGCCAGATAGAATGGTTGTGCCATCCGACAGTCCTGCCAGCAGTGTGGGAAAGTTCTAATTGTTCCACCTCCCCCCCCAACACACTTGGTATCATCCATCTGTTTGGTTTTAGTCAACTGGTGGCTCTGTAGTGACAATTTAGTGTGGTTTTTATTTGCATGTCCCTGGTGAGTAATTATGCGGGTACCTTTTCATGTGCTCGTTGACTACTCGGGTATCTTCAGTCCTGTCCGGAGGTGACCTCTCCCCTGCCCAATTTTAAACCGGGTTGTTTTATTGTTTTCTTATGGATTTGTCCAAGTTATTTATATATTCTGGATACAAGTCTTTTGTCATGCATTTGTATTGCAAATACTTCTCCCAGTCTATGGTTTGCTTTTTCACTCTCTTTTTTTTTTTAAATTTTTTTAAAAAAGATTTTATTTATTTATTCATGAGGGACACAGAGAGAGAGGCAGAGACACAGGCCGAGGGAGAAGCAGGCTCCATGCAGGGAGCCTGATGTGGGACTCAATCCCGGACTCCAGGATCACGCCCTAAGCCAAAGGCAGATGCTAAACCACTGAGCCACCCAGGCTCCTCTCTCTCTCTCTCTTTTTATTATTTTTTTAAGATTTATTTTATTTATAAGAGAGAGAGAGAGAGCAGGGGGAGGGACAGAGGGAAAGAGGAAGCAGACTACCCGCCGAGATCATGATATGAGCCAAAACCAAGAGTCAGATGCTTCAGCAACTGAGCCACCCAGGCGCCCCTTTTGCAGTCCCTGAATGGTGCCCAAGGATAGTTTAAGAGGGAAGAGAATGAGTGTTTATGGAGACCTTCCTCATGGCCAGCCTGGTGCTCCACATGTCTGACTACCTCACCTACCATAAAGCTCCTCACCACTTAGTGAGATGCACATCCTCACCCTCCACCTCTCCATACCCCCACGCCTGTCAGTAAGAGGCTTAAGGAGCTGGCCCAAGATCTCAGGGTTGGCAAATGGCTGGGCTGGATTCCTCCGATCCCAAAGCCCTCTCTCTCTTTCCGCTCTGGGTGTCAGCGAGAAAGGAGGTTTCCTTCTTCCCTCCATCTCCAGCCAAGCCGAGAGGCAAGATCTGGGAGGTCCACGTCTTCTTGCTTTCCCCTATGTGGGGACATCCTAACTTGGCCACCTTGTTTTGTTTGAAGTGAACTTCGTAGCATCTTCGACTCGAAGATTCCGTTGCCCATTCGGAGGAGCTTCCGAAGCATACTGCAAAGCAACACTATCTGGTATTTGGAATTATTCCTAATGCTATTACCTTACATGCATATAATTCTCTTTGATAAACCACTTCCATGATGGTTGTCTTACTACATATTTCTTAGTTGAAGCCAGCGAGGTAATAAGCAGGGCGACAGTTATGAGATCATGTTCAGTTGAATTTTGCTGAAGACTGACTCAGAACTGGGCAGGCGGATGCTGTTGAATGAGTCGTGTGTTTGGGCATTCAAAGTCTAGTGAGTAAGGCGCATGTCTCAGGCCAGCGTTCAGGGCAGGGTGCCGGAAGAGAGAGGTTCGTGGTCAGGTGAGTGTTTACTACATGCTGGGCACCATGCTCAGTGAATATTGCAGAGAACTAACCAGACACAGTCCCTGCCCCTGGAGAGCTTGCAGAGATGAAGAAAATGCAGTAGGAGCATGGCACAATCGTGGCCACCTTGCCCTGGGAGAGCTGGAGGCTTCGCATTGGAGGCAACATGTAAACTGGGTCTTGAGGGATGAGTAGGAGTTCGGCACGCAGGATATGGCATATCAGACCAAGAGAACTTTGTGGACAGAAGCCTGGATCTGTGACTTTCCCAAGGTCACCTGGCCAGGAAAGGGTGAGCCCCTGCCTGAACCCCGGTCTTTTGCTTCTCAACCCTGTGTTCTTCCTGCCCACCATGCTGTCTCCCTTGACCCCCGCCGTGGCACACAGTTCACACAGACGTGAGTAAGCACAGCCGGTGGCATTTCTACCCTGCAGGCTGAGCTGTCACCAATGCCAAACCCAGGGGCAGTTTGCCAAGGCAGCAGTGGCCGTCCTGAGTGGTTCTCATCTGAAACACCACCTCGGGTGCCTGGGTGGCTCAGTCGGTTGGGCATCTGCCTTTGGCTCAGGTCATGATCCTGGGGTCCTGGGATTGAGCCCTGTGTCGGGCTCCTTGCTCAGCAGGGAGCCTGCTTCTCCCTCTCCCTGCCGTTCCACCTGCTTGTGCTCTGTCAAATAACTAGATAAAATCATAGATGAATGAATGAATGAGTGAATAAGTGAAACACGGGCTTGCTAAGAGGAATAAAGCATCAGCTTGGGGATTCTATGACTCTCCCAGAACTCCTTCTGACCTTCCTGGGCCTCAGTCATTGGATCAATAAAATGGGAATAAGGGCAGCCCCTGGTGGCTCAGCGGTTTAGCGCCGCCTTCAGCCCAGGGTGTGATCCTGGAGACCTGGGATCGAGTCCCATGTCGGGCTCCCTGCATGGAGCCTGCTTCCCACTGCCTCTCTCTCTCTCTGTCTCTCATGAATAAATAAATAAAATCTTTTTAAAAAAATAAAATAAAATGGGAATAATAACACTCATAATCATTGCTGCGTTGGAGCCAGCACCGCCCTGAGCGTTTTGCACACGATGGCCCTGCGAGGTGTAGGTCCTCCTACTATCTCTATTTTACTGATGAGGAAACTGAGGTTCAGAGGGATTACCTGACCTGTCCAGCATTTCCTGTCGGGCAAAGCCAGGAAGTGTCAGAATCCAAATCCTTCCCCGCTCCACGACTCCAGCATTCCAGCTCAAAGCTGACGGGTCCCCAGTCCACACCTCGGCCCCCACGCCCCGCAGACATCTCAGGTGTCTGATGAGGAGTCTGTCTAATGAATGTCAGTGTCCCTGCCAGCTGGGATTTGCACTAGGTCTGTGATTTGATGGGGTAGGGGGAGCGGGTGGCAAGGGACCCGTCTTCCGAGAGGCTGGAACTTCTGATTTTTCTGGAGCCACAGAACCTGGTGGTAGAAATGCCTCGTGGAGCAAAACACCACAGCGCAGTCCAGGCTTGCAGGTCCAGGGAGCCTCAGACACTTCACGGAAGCAGCCGGCTCTGGGTGTGTGTGTGCTGCGGCCCGCCTGGCCTAGGGGAAATGGAGTCACACAGATCCTAAACTGTGAACCAACACAGGCTGCCTGCCCGGTGGGAAAGCAGGTGGGAAAGTGCCTACTCTTCCGGGGCATTTGTCTGCTCTCCCCTTCCATCCCACTGTCACTCGGGGACGTCCCCTATGGGAGCAGGGTCTGTGCCAGCGAAGCAGAGATGAATCAGCAGGTCCCAGCCCCTCAGGAGTGAAGCCAGCCCATTAACAACCCCCATTTATTGAGTGCTTACTGCATGCCAAGCACAGAGCTCAGAACTCGGCAGGCATTAATATTGTTTAACCCTGGCGAGGACCCTGTGAGTGTGGTTATTCTCTGAGGCCGGTGGGGCAGTGGGGGCAGTGCGAAGGAGAGGCCTGGGCAGTGCCAGGTCCAGCAGGAGGCTGACGGGGGAGCTGGCCATGGACGGGCACGGGGCCGTGGGGCTTTGAGGTGGAAAGGACCCTGAGGAGGTTGGGAAGGAGGTTGGGAAGGGCTGCGGGTGCAGGAATGGCTTTTGATCCAGGCCGTTGATAAAAATGGGTAGGATATTGCCAGCCAAACTGGGGAGGGAGGGCCTGCCTGGCGGAGGCCACAGCAGAAGCAAAGGCCCGGGGGCAGGAAAGCTCAAGGCAGGCCACGGACGATGACGGCCAAGGGCACAGGCCCCACAGCCACAGCGACCCAAGTGTGAGGCTGGAATCCTGCTTCCCAGCTCGTGACCTTTGGGGAGTGACGTCTCCTCTTCCCCCACTCTTCCTTTCTCAGTTTTTCCTTGAGGCAAACCTCACATCACATGGGGTTACCCGAAGCGAATACTTCAGTCGTACTTAGTCTGTTCTCAGTGTTGTGCAACCACACTTTCTGTCTCGTTCCAGAACATTTTTATCACTCCAAAAGGCAACACTGTCCACATCAAGGCCCCTCCTCCCAGCCCTTGGCCGCCATTCATTTGCTTTCCATCCATACTGGTTTCCCTATTCTAGACACATCATACAGATGGAATCATACAGGGTTTGCCCTTTTGTGTCTGGCTTCTTTCACTCAGCGTCCTGTTCTGAAGGGCCATCGCATGTTATAATAATATGTACCCATACTTGACTTCATTCCTTTTTCCTGGCCTAATACTATCCCACCATATGGATGTATCACACTGACCTGTTTATCCATTCATCTGTTGATGGACAGTTGGGCTTTTCCCACCTTCTGGCTGTTGTGAACATGCGTGACAGGTCTGGTCAGCCCCCGCCCTCATCCTTTTGGGGTATATACCTAGGAGTGGGATCACGGGGTCATGTGGTAATGCCCCATTGAACTTGTTGAGGATATATCGCCTCTTGGAAACTCAGTTTCTACATCTGTGAAATGGGCATGATAGTGACACTACCTCACACAGGGTGGATGGGAAAGGATTTGAGCGTTGAATGACGCACGATGCCCAGGGTCCTGAGGGCTCAAGATGCATGAGGGAGAGGCCGTGTTAAGGAAGGCCGATGGCTGTGAGAGGGGAGGCTGAGGGGGCAGGGGTCACCTCCACCTGGCAAAGTGCAGCTCTTCCCCTGAGCTTTGGGCTCTTTGAGGTGTTCGGCCCTTTCCCCACCAAGAATGGGACAGAGTGAGCGGGTGGTTGGTGCCCAGGGGACCGGTTGCCCTTCCTGGCTCCCCTGGACCCCCACCCCCCTCGGGAAGCCCCCAGGGACTGCCTATGCGGTGTGCCCCATTTGCTGCGTATCCCTCTCTCCCCTCCTCCTTTCCCAGCCCTCTGTGGGGCTGCTCAGGCTTGGCAAACAGCAGGAGCTCAGGAACCAAATTAACAGGTAAACATCCTCATTCCCTGCCTGTAACCCGCCTGGCTGAGCTGCAAAGTCTGAGACATAACAGAACTTGGGGGTGGTGGGCGCGGGATGAGCCAGCGTCAAGGAAAACTATTTGAGAGGGAGGGAGAGTCCCCAGTCTGCAGTCCCCTGAGCCCCATGGCCCAGGAGTCACACGAGGTAGCAGAGGGGGACGGGCGAGCTCTGCCCAGGGGTGGCCCTAACACTGGGCTTTCCCACCCCACGTAGTATTCAGATGCTCTTTGTTGGTGGGAGGCAAGTGCTGGGGCCCAGTGGTCAGGCAGGACTGAGTTCCAATCCAAGTGCAGCCATGCACGAGCTGCGAGTGACCTTGGACAAATTCTAGTCGGTCTGAGCCCGTTTCCTCATCTATAGTAACAAACCCTCTTGGCTGGGCTGTGGCTGATATTCAATGAGATCAGGAAGGAAAGTGGGTGCACACAGTGTGTCGTAGACTCTTAATGTTGATGGCAGTGGGGGTCAGGGAGCAACGGTCATGGTCAAAGGGACCATGTCATGGTGGCCCAGTGTCACTCCCGCTGGGCATTGAGTGTCATGAAGGCAGGAGCCATGTCTGTCTCCTTTAGGAGACAGCTCCTCCTGTCTAGGGGTGGCTCCCTAGAAGCAGAACCTGAGTGGCCATGGTTGAGAAAGTGAATCACCGAGGGAGGCTTCTTGAGAGAGACCCGCACACGGCGAGGGAGCAGGGCCAGGCTGAAGAAGAAGCTCAGCAGGTGTGGGGTTCAAGTGCAATCTAGCTTCAACCGGATTCCAAGAGGGACCCTGGAGAGTGAATGGCATCGCGGAGTTTGTACCCAGCACTGGGACTCCAGGCCAGGCCTGGCATGGGGATGGGGATGTAGCCTCCCAGGCATCTCTAGGTGAAGTGGCTGCAAACAGCCAGGAGCCAGTGGTGCCCCCAAAGCAGGTGGGGTGGAGCCTTTTGCAGCCAGCAAGGCAGCACCACATGTCGAGAGAGGGGAGCACCATCCAGGAAAGGGGTTGGGGTACAGCAGCGAGATGCCCCGTAATCCCTTCCTTCAGAATTGGGCAGAAAACACACATGAGATGCCACGTGGACAGCAGCTGCATTGGGCTGGCGCACAGTAGGCCTCAGCACCCCATTAGGTGGGAGGAGCCGGCTTCCTGCCCTCACTGCCTGGCCTGCTTAGAGACCTTTCCAGGGTGGGGTCTCTCCTGCCTGGCCTGGCCCAAATGAGCATCTGCCCTCGTACAGGCCCATGGTCGAGTATCTGATCCCTGATAACCCCCCTCCCCCGGGAGGAGAGAGGAGGCCAGTGTTCCCAGCTCGGTTCCTCCAGGAATGAGAAACACAGCCAAAGCTTTCAGCGTTGGGGTCGGCCACGGCCTGGATTTCCCCAGAGGTGTTTGTCTCCGGATGAATGATTTATTCCTGCTGTTGTTTCACAAGTGATATAGGAATACATTCTGCTGGTAAGAAACAACACATTTCAGGGGCCGTTAGAATCTCTAATAACGCCAGGCTGCTTTCCCCATGGCTCCGAGGAATGACCACTGTCCAGAGAACTAATGTCAACTCCCAAGCCATGTCTGTGTGTGGCTGCGGGGTGTCTGGAAAAATCTCTCATCAGGGTTGGGGCTGCCAAGGGCCTGGGAGAGCCTCACACCACCCCAGTGGGGACCAGGATGAAGGTCAGCCGCTTCCCAGGGTCCCTGGTGACCAGAGGATGGCACAGAGGGCCAAGGAAGCCTCCTGGTTGGGGTTTTCCCAGGATGTGCTTGGAGCTATAACTGAAATACTAATAATAGCTGCCACTTATCGAGGCATGTTCGGCCCCAGATGTCACACGGGGCAATATCCTTGTGTCTTCTCATTTCCCTCTGGGAATGAGAAGGGCCATTGTCCCCACTTTACAGACCACGAAACCGAGGCCCAGACAGGCTCATGTAAGGCGTTGAGGTCTCATAGTGTGTGATCTTCAAATTCAGCCGCAGCCACTGATGGGAGAGGCAAAGTGCCAGAGTGCACGAGCGTGTGCCCGGGTGTGAGTGAAGAGCCGGGTCGTGGCAGGGGCAGAGGGCATGGGACGCCCATGGGGAGTGGAAGGAAGCTCCTCTTCCCCGTTGCCTTCATCACATGCAGCCTGAGTGCCTGGCAGCCGAGGAGTGGCCGTGCCCAGGTCACCTCCTGCATCCTGGCCCTGCGCGTCCCTCCCTGCACCTACCTGGAGTGGGCCCGCTTCCTGTTTTCTGTCTGGGCTCATCCTGCCTCCGCTGCCACTCGGAGGTCGGTGGCCAGAGCAGCTGACCTGTGGCCTTGCCTTGTGGCTGAGCAGGGAGCTTTATGCAAGTCCCAGGCAAGAGAAGTGGATGATCCCAAGCTCCCTAGAAACCTTTGCATCAGCTTCCCGGGAGGGGGTTTCAGAACCCCAAGACCAAGGCTTGAACTGCAGACAATGGAGGAAAACCCAGGACTTGGATGGTCCCCATGGCCCCCTCCAGGAGTTTTGGTTGGCCCCCCCGTTGGCCCAGGCTTCTATCCCAGGCCTCCCAGCACACCTCCTTTCTCTTCTCCTCCTGCTGGTGGAACTGAGCCTACCGCCCCAGGAGCTGCCTCCCCCCCCCACACCACCCCCAGTCTGTCCATCTAGCCTCCAGGCGTGCCAGGCAGTTGAGGCTTTGGGGAGACAGCAGGGAGTGGTTTAGGACTTTCTCTGCCCTCTGCCAGCTGTTTGTGAGCCGTGCTGGGCCTCACTGCAGAGACAGCGCCAGAGTCCCCCTGCCCTCCCCGGTGCCTGACACAGTGACTTGCACAGGAGGCACTCAGGGAGTGTCGGCCGAGGGAATGAGCAAATGAATGAATGACAAACGAATCTCACTCATCACCGTGCATTGGAATGTTCCTGCAGGGTCTTCTCCACTGCTGATCTGGTTCTCTTCACCATGTTCTGCTTTAGGCCTGGAGTTTCTATATTCCCAGGGCTTGTTATTTTTATTGATAATAGTAACAAAATAGCTAACATTGGTCTGGCTCTTTCCATGTGCCAGGAACTGACAAAAGTGTGCATGACATCCTCACAGCAACTCTATTCGTAGGAGCTACGATAGTCCCATGTGATGACAAAGAACTGAGGTCTCAGAGAAGTCAAGGCATTAGCTCGAAGTCACACGGCTTCGTCTGGGTAGGGACAGGACTGTGTCACCAGTGGTCTGACTCCAGACCCCAACATCCTACATTTATTGAGTGATTGAACGGCCCACACTACTTAATATTTTGGTAACTGAAAGTCAATGCATGCTCAGAAGTAGCATGTACACACCATGCCCGCATGCACACATGCTCACTCCTCCCTTGGTTCCTTCTCCAGCACCACCATCCGTGCTGGGGGCTATCACAATGTCCCTTACGCTCATCTCCCAAATGGACCATATAGTAGCCCTGCATCTGAGCATCCTTATGCAGTCTCTTTGCTTGGCGGGACGTTTATGGTGCCCTAAAAGATCGACCATTCTTAAATGTAGCTGGGTTTAGGGAGGACGTTTATCAGGGCAAGTAGGAGGAAACCAGGATGGTGTGGACGTGAACAGTGAAGGAGAAACCCCAAGTCTGGGGAGACACGCAGGCTTATAAAATGCTCTGGGACATTCCAGCTTGGTGGACATGGATGCCTCTAAAATCTAGCTAGACATTTATTCATTCTTCATCAAAAGCTTAATTGCTGGGGCTATGCTAGTGCCCTAAGAAATGAAGGGGAGCTTGGGGCATGAGTGATCTTTTGGGACCAAAAACCCCAGAGGGGGAGGTGGACCACTGCGGGGGAGAGTGGCCTGGTCCAAACTCGACTCCTGAAACTCTGTCTCCCTTCCCAGTGGAGGGTGGGGTGGGGTGAGGGCAGCAGGGGCACCGTGTAAAGGCTATGGCTGTGGGCCAGAAGAGGGCACACAGGGGTGGATGGGGGAGGTGAGACCCCTGGAGGTGGCACGTAGCGGGAAGGGGGCAAGGCGAGGAGATGTTTCTAAGTACATGGGACTGAGCTGTTGGGGTGGGGGAGAGACGGGGGGTGGAATCCACACACTTGAACCTTTGGGAGACTGGTGATTGGGAGGATTTGTGGAGGAGCCATTTCTGGGCAAATGAGAACAATAGTAGGTATTAGCGAAGCCTTCCTCTGTGCAGGGCGCTGTGCTAAGTGCTGTCTGCCTCGTATCACATTCAATGAGCAAAAGAAACCCGGAGGCAATTACTGTTATTGTCTCCATGTTACACGTGGGGAAACTGAGGCACTGTTCATGTGACTGGGATCACACGGCCCGTCATGGTCGGGCTAGGATTCCGGCCCAGGCAGCTACCTGCAGAGCCTCCCCAGGTCACCCCTGCCCCAGCCGCAGGCCTGCAGGAGGCTGTCTTCAGTTCTGGGAAGGACATGCATTATTTTCTTTCTTTTTTTTTTTTATTGGCCTTCAATTTGCCAACATATAGCATATCACCCAGTGCAAGCCAGGGGGAGGGGGGCTGAGAGGAGAGGACAAGGACGATTTAGGAGTCCCATGAACCCGGGTGCAAAGGGCTGCATCCCCGCAGCCCGCCTCTGCTCCCCCGTTCTCTGTGGTGGGGACATTGCCCTGGAGATTAATGGGGGAGACGGGCGGCGGAGGAGGGAGGGAGGGAAGGAAGCGAAATTGCTGCCCATTATACCTGTCCTTTGGCAAGGCCGGGTAATTAGCAAACCCTCAGCAATAAAATATTTCGTTTCGGTGTAATTGCAAAGTAATTATGTGGTATGGGTTGTGTATTAATCGTGTTGATTAATAACACTCAGGTAGTAATTAAACATCTGCTTCATAATTGCGTGCGAGCTGAAGCTTAGCACACACATGCACACACGTACACACATGCACACATGCACACGTGCCTGTGGCACAGGCAAAGCTCCTTAGTTCCTGTTGTGCTCATTCACGTGGGGGGGGGGGCAGGGGAGAGGGGGAAGGAGGGAGGAGGCAGCGAGCCAGGCTGGGTTAAGAGCCCCCTTGCTCCCCCACTGTACAGTGAAGACTTTGTGTCCCCACCTCCCCTTGGTGACATGGGGAGGAGCTACCGTGGGCCTGGGGAGCTGTGTCACTCCACGGTCCCCCTCAGGACGGAACCCAAGGCTACCGGTGTGTGTCCTCCTCCCAGCCGAAGCCGGGTTGACACAGGGGCTCCAGGGTTCTGTAGGTGACTGTAGTGTCCTATTGACTTGGCTCTCCTCATTGGGCTGGCTTTCAGGGTCCTTTCTTGGACAGGCTACTTTTCCCCAGCAGCTGGGAGAAAGTTCTTATGGTAGGAGCCACCTGGGCTGAGGCCACCCTAACACCCAGCACACCCAGAAGGCCTGGATCCAAGGAGCTGATCCCAGAGGTTGCAGGGACCAGAGCAGGATGCCACCCTTGGGTACCAGGAGCTCTGATTCTAGCTTGGCTCCTACCCCACTTGCAGTGTGATCTTGGGCAAGTCACTTTCCCTCTCTGTGCCTTGGGTTCCAGGTCAGTAAAACAAAGAAAACTGAGCTCAGAGGCCTCCAAGGGCCTTTCCAGTTCTTCTGTATTCAGATTCTAATTTGGTTTGTACTAATTAGGAATCGGAGACGATTTAAATTCAATACATGTGATCCTCAGTGAGTAAACAATTGGAGATGATTCCTTCCTTTATGACTTCTCAAAGACTCACTCGTGAGCGATGAGAACCCAAGAGAAAATCAATAGCTTTTATTTTTCAGAGAGAGAAATTGCAGATTCCTTGGGCTGCTGGGCATTGCAATTCATTCTTGTATTTTAAAATTTTATGTTTATGTTTATGGACTGCCATTAGGTAACATGGATTCGTCCTGAAGGTTGATTTTTTTCATTAACTTAACTCATTTTACTTATTAGTTCACATTTATAGCTTGGGTTTAATAAGCACACAGCGCAAAAGTCATAAAACAGCCCTCCGCTTTAGGAATATTTTAAAATCAAGACTCATCTCTGCATCAGCCCAGGTTTATTTGTTCATAACTTGCTTCTGCCGTGATTTGAGGCACAGGCACTGCCGGCTCCAGCCGGTCCTTTGACTTTGAGCCTGGGTGTCCTCACCGGAGAAAGGCACCACTAATTAATAAAAGCAATAAATGCTTACATTTTAGAAAGCAAGTATCCAGCCATCGCTTACTGTGCTCAAAGTACTTCCCACGGTATCTGGTTGAGTCCTGCATCCCGATGACGTGGCTTTAAGTTTTTCACCTTATAGAGAAGGAAACAGGCTCAGAGAGGTCTTGCCCAGGGCCACACAGGTGGTGACAGAGGCAGACTCCGGGTGCAAAGCCGACAGGTCTAGATGCATCTTCCCTCCCACACCTGTCTCCCTTCCCCCTGGCCTGCGAGTTTCGGGAGCTCTTCACCCTCTTCACCCTCCGCCCTACCTCCACGCTCCCTTTACCCTCCCACCACTCCTACCGAGCTCTGCCCCTCGTTCTCCCATCCTCTCACCATCTGTTCCCACCTGCCTGGGCTCCTTCCTGTTTTTCATCTACCTGAAGGATACCTCTGCTCTATGACCTTCAGTGGCTCCCCATTGTGTATGGGTCAAGTTCATCAGGCTTGGCCTGGCATTCAAAGACCTTACCCGTGCAACCCCTGCCTTCAAGCTTTCCTGCCTCATTTCCCCACTCTGCCCCAACAGGCAGCCTTGGCTCATGGTCCTGAATACCCGGCCCACTCTTGGGCGTCCCCCTGCCTTTGCTCACCCTGGGCCCTTTGCCCACAGCACCCTCCTCTCCTTTCCATCTATTTAAATCTGCCCCCTCTTCCAGGAAGCCTGCCCTGGGGCCCACATTGGGAGGGACTTCTCCTTCTTCTGAGCTCATAGCTACGTGATGAGCCCTCCTTAGTCACCTTGAACTTCATAGTTCAAGACGAGGGCATTGCTTTCGCTTCCCCATAACTGTGAACCTCTTTGAAGGTGTAGTCTGTGCATCACTTGCCTCCGGTTCCCCTAGAATCCCAGGTACACAGCAGGTATTCAGTAAATGCTCACCAAATGCGTGAATGCTTGTGTTGCTTATGATCACCAGGAAGCAGAACTCCTGTGTCTTCTCTGTGGCTTCCAGGCCAGGCAGCGAAAACCTAGGGAAAGACCCTGCCCGGGTTCTATCACCTATCGGCAGCTCTGCCTCCCTCCCTTCCTGCAGGCTTCCCTCGTCTCCCCAGATGTGTCACATCCCTTCTAGGTCAACCATGTCCCTCTTCTCTTCCATCACGACGTACCTGCCCTGGGCCCCGTGTACTCAGCTGCCTGCTGCGTCGATGGCCTTCTGGTTTCTGGCAAATGAAATTCAGATACTTTGTTAGTGGCAAATCTTGTTAAAGGAAGCGAGACCACAGGGGCTGTAGCCCACTCTGTATCTGAGCTCAAGATCCTCAGTGTTTCACATGGGGAAACTGAGGCCTGGGAGAGGGGAACAGGGGACTTACCTAAAGGCATTGGCTGGGATCTCAGTCAAGGCTCCCTGGGGACTCTCTACCACTTCCTGGGTTAGTTGGCTACTCCGGTTAGAATCACAACCATATCGGTGGGCCCAGCACTTTACAGTTTGTATGCACTTGAACTTAGGAAGGTCGTGGGCTTTCATGGAGGCTCAGAGAGGCAGGCCACATGTCCCGATCACAGGGCCCGTGGCCAGTGGTAGGGTCAGGGCTGGAATGCAGGTCTGGCTTGGCCTCAGCTGGTACGATTGCTTGCCAGTTTCCCTATCTGCTGGCGACAGCCCATGTGTGTGTGTGTGTGTGTGTCTGTGTCTGTGTGTGCGTGTGCGCACGCATGCACACACGCACGCTGGGCTCCATCTGCACACCCTGTTCCCTAGCTGGGGCAGGCATTCAGAGGGACCATGGGAGATACCCAGGCAAAGAAGATGCAGACCTAGGACAGGATGTGCCACTCTCCCCGGCAGCAGGGGGCTCGGCCCCTGGTCATGTGGAAACCAGGGAAGGTGATACAAGCCAGCCTAGCTGGCGCACAGCCTGGGGAGCTTGACTTCCTGGGCTACTGCAGGATGGCCTGGGCCTCTGACTGCCCAGCCCCAGCCCCAGTGGCCCCGATGGCCTCTCGGCCACGTCCTGCCCATCTGGCATCTCCAGGCCTGGGCTCAGATCTGGAGCTTCCTTTGACAGTGACACACACACATTGACAATGTCCACACGTTCACACACTGAACTTCCTCTCCAGGCCACAACAGTGCTCACCCTCGAGTGCCACCATGAGCTCATCTGTGTGTATTTACAATATGCATGATCCTACATTTCTCTAGTTCACATTCTATTTTAAGCCATTCGGAAGGAGGGTGGCGTCCCATGGCAATCAAGAGCTTCTGCTCTTAAATATATATTTCTTTTAAAGATTTTATTCATCCATTCATGAAAGACACACACACACACACACACAGAGAGAGAGAGAGAGAGAGGCAGAGACACAGGCAGAGGGAGACGCAGGCTCCATGTAGGGAGCCCGACGTGGGACTCGATCCTGGGTCTCCAGGATCATGCCCCGGGCAGAAGGCAGGCACTAAACCACTGAGCCACCTGGGCTGCCCAAGAGCTTCTGCTCTTAAGTCAACAATGGGTTCAAATCCAATCTGTGCTATGTAACGGTCGTGCATTTGCCAAGGTACTTAATTGCTCTGAGCCTCAGTTTCTCTTTAATAAAATAGGAATGATACTATAGGATTAAATGAGGAAATGCACATAAAGCACTGACCCCAGGACCTTTGCATCTTATCTCCCACTCCACCCTGACAGGCAGCCCTGGCTCAAGGTTCCCCACTTGGGTATCTCCATGCCCTTGTTCACCCTGCCCTGCTGCCCATAGCACCCTGCTCTCATCTCTGCACAAACATACACACATCTGTCCCCTCATCCAGGAAGCCTCAGTGTGCCTGCTGGGGTCATCAATGCCCCCATCGTCAGGAAGTTAGAGGAAGAGCAGCCTTGCATTGGTATCTCCACCTGTGAGTTAACTAGAGCCCGGGTTTTAGAGCTGACCACAAGAGATTGTAGGGGCCACCAGTGGGCCCAACACCCCCTTTCACAGATGGAAAAACTAAGGCCCAACAAACAAGAGGATGTGCCTGAGTGCTCAGAGGAAGTTAGTGTGACGTTGGGACTGGAACCCAGGACTCCGTCTGTAAATCTTGGGGTGGGAGCCGAGGGGTCTACTGTGACTGCCCTCTTCCTGGGAGTGAAGACTCCCCCCTGCCAAGGGTCTGTTAACTGAGTGGGTGGTCTGCTTCTTTTAGCACATTTGAAGGAGCGTGGGCTGGGGTGGAATGAAAGGTGGAGGCTAGGGGTCCCCCAGGTGAGTCTCCTCATCGAGCAGGTGTGGGGAAGAGGCTCAGAGAGGCTAACACAGCCATCATCCCGATGGGGGCTGAAGCAGGGACCGCAGGCCCCATGTGGAGGCCCCGGGTGGAGCCCCCCCCCTGCACCCCCCCCCCGCCCCCGCCCCCCCCAGCCCCAGGAAGGGACGGCCTCACAGCATGCTGTTGAAGCAATCTCTGTTGCCCCCTCCTTCCTGCCACCATTTTCTTTCTTTATCTTACCTTTCTTGAAAAAGCTGAGAATGCCACCCCTCCCGGGGAATTCAGGGAATTCGCTCTCCCACGCCTGGCCCTCCCCAGTTCTCCTGAGAGCTGCTGCCATGGTGTGGGGTCCTTAGCACTCACCAGCTCCCCAAGTGCTGATGACACCTGCATTTTGCTGGCTGTTGAAATGTGGTCTGGGCTATGGGGGTCCGGTGGGCAGGTGGGGAGTTTGCAGTCCCAGTCCCCCAGGAGAGGAGGTATGCTGGGCTGGGAACCCGTGCTGGTCCATGAGAGGCAGAGAAGGGGGAGCAAGGTGGGGGCAGAGGGGATGAATGACCAGTGAAATTGAGAGATTTTTGTCTCAAGACTTGCCAAGGACACAGAGCAACTCCCAGTCCAGTGCTCCACCTCCCACTGCAGGCGCTCCCAGTATCCTCCTCTGCATCACATCCCTAACATTTAGTGAGCGAATGCTCTGCTGTGGGCTTCAGAGACGTAGGAAGGTCATTTTCATGCCTGCAATCCTCGAAGAGATGCTGTTATTATTATTCCCATTTTATAGACGAGGAGACTGATGCTCTGAGAGGACCCCTGACTTACCCACTGTCTACTTCTAGAAAAAGATTGCCCAAGCATGTGGGCCATGATCTACCTGCTTCCAAAGACCATGCTTCTGATCACTGCAGGCACTGCCTCTCACACCTTGTCTGGGTTTGAACACAGCTGGGAAATACTCTGCTCTAACCCACCTGACAGCATGCAGGAGACCCCTGCCGTGGGCCCGGGCTGCCCCAGGGGCTGCGAGTCCCACAAATACAATGAAGGGTGCATCGTTGGAGAGAACCCCCAGCCATGAGTCAGGAGAGACCCAGGGCTTAGGCCTCACTCTACCACCAGCTTGCTATGTCACTTTGGCCCGGTCACTGCCCCTCTCTGGACGTCAGTCTCCTCATCGGTAAACTGATGAAGCCATTGGTCTGGCTGGATGGAGCGTCCCAAGAATGCATTTTCACAGAAGGAAGGATCTTTCCTCCAATTCACTCCAACTCTCCTGGAGCTTCCACCCACTCACTCCAACATATACATTTGTGTTTTACATCAAAGCAAACCGTGAAACATTTGTCGAGCTTCCCCGCTCTGCAAAGGGCACTGTGCTAGACACGGTGGGTGTGATGCTTATGTATTTTTATTCAGGGCGTACACACGCGCGCGCACACACACACACACACACACACACACAGGCAGAAATGCATATTTTTGGGTCTCAGACTTGTTTCCAGGCAAGTTCAGCTGGGACCTGTTTCTTGACGCATGACCCCAGGTTCCTGCCGTCTTTGCCCTGTGACATGGCCCCCTCGGGACCCCAAGAGCATCTGCGACAGAAAGAAGCCACCTGGGGCAGCATGAGCTGATGAGATCTCTCCCGACCAGGCAGTTATGGCTCATCTGCTTATCTCTGACAGGTGGGCATCTCCTGGACAGCCCGAGCTTGCAGCGGCCGGGACTTCTGACACTGTCATCAGAGCGACTTGACACCTTTGATTTTGGCGTCTAGAAACAGGCCCGATCCTTTTCCAGACCTCCCAACGCTGGCCACCTGGGTAAGGAAGTTCAGGCTCATTTGGCACGTGGTTATACGCTGTGTCTGTTGTCACTGCCACCAGCAGGGCACCCTGTCATTCTTTATCACAGCGTCTTGTTTTACACCCTTCATTAGCAGGAGAGCCCAGTGGTTCAGGCTCTCAAGTCCAGGAGACCTGGGTTCAAATCCTGAAACCACTAGTTACTAGCTGTGTGACCTTGGGCCGGTTCCTCAACCTTTCTGCGACTCAGCTTCCTCATCAACAGGGAAGCAATAGCACCCACCTTCTGGGTTTGTGGTGAAGATCAAATAAGGCAATGCCTGAAAAGGGCTTAGGACAGGATGGACACATAGTAAGCTCGGAATTCAAGAAACATTAACCGTTGCTAATAGTATTGCGTATGGGACAATCCGTAATTCGTTCACTCTCGCGCTAACAGTCTGTCTCCTGCACTAGAAGGTGGAGTCCACGAGGGTGGGGGTTCATCTGCCTGGTTCTTAATTGAACTCTCAGATCCCAGTACAGGAGATCGGCCTCGATCTGTTGAATGAATCAAATGTGTGAAGATGCTGTGCCTATTTCACGCAGAACCCCCAGGACAGTCCTTGAAGGCTCTTGCATTAGTCCGAATGTGGGTTTGGTTGTGTGTGACCCCAAAACCCCAAATAATAGTTCCTTCAATGAGAGACAGGTGGATTTTTCTCTAAGTAAGATTCTGAGCTAGGAGGATTTTTCCACACAGGAATGTTAGGGTCCCGGCTTTCGCTGTCTTGCGGCTGCACCATCACTGGTCTTCATGATCCATGATGGCCCAGGACAGCCTCTCCATCATACTCAGCAAGAAGGAAGAAACCAGAAGAGGCGAGGGCGCTGCTTCCTTTAAGAGGGGGCTCCCATCACTTCCATCCCACTGGCCAGAATGCAGTCGTGCAGCACGCCTCGCTGCAAGGGAGGCTGGGAATTACAGTCATCGTTCTGGGTGGCTGTCTGCCCAACTGCAACTCTATTTCGAAGGAAGAAGGGGAAAATGGATGCTGGGGGACCCTCCACCTTGCCAGAGAAGATGATCCACCCGCTTAGTCGCCCTCGATCCCTGCTTCCTCCCTCTGGCAACCAGTGACTTTTTCACTGTCCCCATAATTTTGCCTTTTCCAGAATGTCATATAATTGGAATCGTACAGTAGGTAATCTTTTCAGACCGGCTTCTTTCACTTAGCGGTGTGCATTTAAATTTTTTCCATGTCTTTTCCTGGCTTGATGGTTCATTTCTTTTTATTGCTGAGTAACATTCCATCGGCTGTACCACTGCTTATTTATCCATTCACTAGTTGAAGGATATCTTGGTTACTTCTGATTGATTTTAGCCGATCACGATGAAAGCTACTATACATTCATGTGCCAGTCTTTGTGTAGACAGAAGTTTGAGCCAGTTGGGTCAACACCTAGGAGCATGACTGCTGGATCATATGGCAAAGAATATATTTGGCTTCTTAAGAAATCGCCAAATTGGGGCACCTGGGTGGTTCAGTGGTTAAGCGTCTGCCTTCGGTTCAGGTTGTGATCCTGGGGTCCTGGGATCGAGTCCCACATCAAGCTCCCCAGAGGGAGTCTGCTTCTCCCTCTGCCTATATCTCTGCCTCTCTCTGTGTCTCTCATGAATAAATAAATAAAATCGTAAAAAAGAAAAAGAAAACGAAACCGGCAAACCGTCTTCCCAAGTGGCTACACGGCTTTCCATTCCCACCACCAGCGAATGAGAGTTCTTGTTGCTCCATGTTCTCATCAGCAGTCAGCGCTGTCAGTTTTGTGGATTTTAGTCCTTCTGTTGGGTATGTAGCAGCAGGATCCCCATGTTAGACTCAAGGATGATAACACTGGAAGGGACAGCTAGGCGAAGGTGTTTCAGCAGATAAGAGATCCAGGAATGTTCCCGGGCCTGTTTTGTTTTTTTTTTTTTTTAATATTTTATGTATTTATTCATGAGATAAACAGAGAGAGGGAGAAGCAGTTTCCCTGCGGGGAGACCGATGCAGGACTTGATCCCAGGACCCTGGGATCACACCCTGAGCTGAAGGCAGATGCTCAATCACTGAGCCACCCTGGTGTATCTCCTGGGCCTGTTTGACATGCAAGCCCCGAACTGTCCTGCCACCCCTTGCAGCCTCTGCCCGTGGCAATCTCCCTGAGATGGACCAGAGCCCTGGGGTTGACTCTTCCTGCCCCAAAGTGAGGAGTGGCTGCTTTCCAGAGTCCTTATTGTTTAGTGTCTGTCTCCCTACCAGAGCCCAAGGTCAAGGAGGGAGAACAATGAGGGCTGGGGACCAAGCGAGTGGACCCGAGCCAACTTTAGATCCGCCGAAACACATCCCTCGGCGGGGCCAGACGGCCAGGAAGGCTGGACGCAGGCAAGTCCAGCCAGGCTGCTGGCCTGTGGCCAGTCCTTGAGTCTGACGCCCACTCGTGCCCCACCCCAGGCTCAGCTGGGGAGGCTGGAGCTGCTGTCCAGCTCATCGAGAATCAGCCTGGGCCAGAAATGATGGCTGGCTGCCGGGGAGTCAAAGGGCAAAGGCCGGACGAGGTCAGATGCCACATCAGGTGGGAGCCAATCCTCAGCTCCACCCCAATTAAGCCAAGACAAGCAATTTATTCGCTTTTTATTGGTTTCCAATATATTGACAATTTGGGGCCTGTTTATTGGTGTGTTCAAAGCGGAGCTGAGTCCAAGGCTCAAATGACGCCTGTGTCTGTGCCCCTGCTTCCCTCCTTGTGGGTTTCCATCCTGGGGGATGCACGCCTCACAGCGTGGTGGGGCAGTGACCAAGGGCTCCAGACCCACATCCGCTCGTTTCCAAGCCTGTGGAAGGAGAGCTTCTTTTTCTCAGGAGCCCCAACCAAAGTTCCAGAGTTGCAGCTTATTGGCTACTTTCCAGCCACGTGACCATCTCTGACCCATTTCTGAAACCAGGAGGAGAGAATGTGCTGATTGGCCTGGCGGGGTGGGGGTTGAGGGCTGGGTGGCTGTGGGACAGTACCTGCTGTGGGTGGAGGGAAGAATTGGCCTGAGGCTGGAAGTGGGTGGGAACCCCAAAGGGAAAACCCAGATGCTATCTTCAGAAAGAGGAAGGAATGCCAGGCAGATGGAACAACAGGTGACCCTGTTGGTGCCGTGGCAGGGGTGGGGGACACGGGGCAAATGGGAATGCCATATGTCCCAAAATAGTCCTCCCTGTAGTTATAGCACCAGGGTGGCCTTTCTGCAACAGGTATAGCTCTGGTTTTGTGGATCTGCTATCTGAAAGCCTGATTTATGCACACACACTCGCATGCATGCACATACACGTATTGCACACACAAGGTATCTGCAGGTGATGCTTCACTTTCCAAAAGGATCGCCTCTGAAATTCTGTCCATATGGAGTCCCTGTGCTCCCTAGGAGCCCCCCCCACTATTTCAGGCACCCCCATAGCTGGCTGCCTTGGGTTCCCCTCCACTCACTGGGAGGATCTTTTCCTTCCTCCCCTGACTCCCTTGTGGCTGGGGAAAGTTTCCTGAGCTGCTTTAGGGGGTATTTGCCCTAAACGGACTCCCAG
The DNA here is from genome assembly GCF_048164855.1 of Canis lupus baileyi. Taxonomy (NCBI): domain Eukaryota; kingdom Metazoa; phylum Chordata; class Mammalia; order Carnivora; family Canidae; genus Canis; species Canis lupus. The sequence goes on from NC_132858.1 coordinate 11,819,792, forward strand.
AAGACCCGGACCCATGAAGGCCTCCTTCCCAGAAGAGCAACTGCCACCCTCCCCTCAGCTGCTGCCGCTCCACTCCGAGGCATCTCAGAGGGAAGGGGGAGGAGAAGGAGGCAGTCTCTGACCCAGCAGGAACCCCATCTCTGGGGAGCCCGGGGGGGCCTCTGTGGGGTTCCAGGGTCTGTGAGAGCAGGCCAGCCTCTCGACTGTAGCCGCCGTCCACCGTGGCAGCTCTGTTATGCATTTAGGGTGTGGTGTATGATTTCACTTGAAAAAAGATTGTTCTGCAGGAAAAAGATGGAAAACCACAGCCTATGATGCTGCCTCCTAGGCCACTGTGGCCAGCTTCTTTTTATGTTCTGTCCTTTGCTTGATTTTGGTCAACCACAAAACTCCTTACCCTTTGCCAGTCTCTCGCTCTCACTCTTCCACTCTCTCTCTGTTTGTGTGTCTCTTGCCTGTGGATTCTGCAGCTCTGACTCACCACGTAGGCCAGCTCAGCGTTCAGCACCAGCCTGCCTTATATGGTGCTCAGCGTGGCTGGATCACCGAGTGGTAATTCATTTCTTCAGCCAGTGGCTGGTGTGTTCTTACCATGTGCCAGGCGATGTTTCGTGTGCTGGGGACCGAGAGTGAGCAGGGCGCGAAGGTCCCTGCCCTCTCCTCTGGAAGATGTCCTGAGGACCGGACCTCTGGGTGTCTTGCCCCCACCCCTTGTCCAGTGTCTCATTCAGCGCTGAGCCACAGGAGAACTTGGTGAATGTCTGTGGGCTGACTAGTTTCCACACTATTTTTTTTTAAAAGATTTATTTATTTATGATAGACATAGAGACAGAGAGAGGCAGAGACACAGGAGGAGGGAGAAGCAGGCCCATGCCCGGAGCCTGACGTGGGACTCGATCCTGGGACTCCAGGATCATGCCCTGGGCCAAAGGCAGACACTAAACTGCTGAGCCACCCAGGGATCCCAGTTTCCACACTATTTTTCAAAGCCCCCACTTACGACCGATGCTGCGGAGATACTAGAACAGCTTGGTCCTCAGCCTCTCGGACTCAGAGTGTGTGATGTAACTTGCGACAGGTCCTGGAGAGGGAGGGGAGGCCATGGTTAGAGACCCGGTCTGGGGCTGCACCTGAGTAAACAGAAAGAATTGGCCAGCCTTCAGCCCCGCTGTACCCCACTTACTTGAAACACCTCAGAGATCAGCCACCACCCCCCAGGGGGCTCCCGGCCTGTCATAAGGAGGGAGACATGAAAGCAAATCCCTAACATACAAGGTAGAGAGTAAGAGGGTTCGGAGCAGAATTAGAACGGGAGGCTTGAGGGTTCCAGGGTCAGATCAAGAGGTCACTTCTGGGTGGTGACGGTGATGGAAAGTCAGGCAATGTGGCCTATTCCAGCTGGGCTTTGAAAACTGGGGCAGGACAGGGGACCGGCTCAGATGCTGGGAAGGGCATCCCGGGAAGAAGAAATAGTGAGAGCCGAAGCCCGGCAGGTGGGACCCTGGGGTTTGGAAGACTGTGCCAGGCAGGAAATGAGATGGATGCGGACAGCTTCTTCCCTGCGCGGGCCTGTGGCCATCCTCAGTCTGCCCTCAACCACAGCCTGGGTTTGGAGTCGAGTGACTCTTCCATTTTCCTCCTTTTCCCTCCAACCTCAGGAAAGAGAGTTGGTGGGGGGGGGCTTGAGAGAGGGGTTGCTGAACAGGGACCGAGAGTAATGAACCCCCCCCCCCCCCCACCATCTCCGAGGTTCTTCGTAGAACGGAGAAAAGGTATTCGCCGGCAGCTTCGCAAGTCATGCAGAGCCCGGGCTGGAAGTTGGAAGCCTTGGGCTCTTGTCCCAGGCCTCCTACTCATATCCTCAGCCCCCCTGTCTCGTACTTGGTTGGTTTGAAAATAGGGGGTAGGCCCCTTCCAGCCTCAGCCCTCTTCTCCCAAGTCAGATGTGGGTGCAGATCCCAGCTCTGACCCTCCGAGCCTGGGGGTTCTCATCTATAAATTGGGGATAATGATACTACACATCTCACAGGCCTGATGTGGGGATTTCATGGGATAATTAAGAAAAGAGCTTATCAGTGAGCCCACCAGAGGGTCAGTCCTTAGCGATAGCACTTGTGCTATTGGTGTTCTTATTTATATTTTCAGTTTTTAGGATTCTTTGGGAGGATTCCCCAATTGAGTCCTCAATGTTTAGGTGCCTAGAGGGCAGCTTAAGTCCACGTCCCCCAAAATACAGTGACCAAGTCATACCCCTCCCATCTCCAAATAGGGGTAGAGCTGCCTTCTTCAAAATCACATTTCTTCACTCAGTCATCAAATATTGACTGAACACCTGCTGTGCACCCAGGGCCTCTGAGAGTTGAACAGGACACCCAAGCTCCCTGCTCTCGGAGGCTCAGGCTGCACTTTGGGGCAGCATCTGTCTTCCCGCTGGCCTCATTAACATCATTGGCCACAGGACCTCTGGCCAAGCATGAGTGTGTGCTCAGGTGTGCAGGCTGGAGCCTGGGAGGAATCCCACCCCCGTCCCCCAGGCTCCTGGAGCTTTCATAAGCCCCCTTTCCATCTCGGTGCTAAGGCCCGGGTGAAAGTCCCGAGAACCCACCACAGTTAACTGGCCTGGCACCGCACCCTGGCCAGAGAGATGGTTTGGATTGCCAAGGCCTGCTTCAGCGTTAGGCTAAGTACCTTGGAGGAGAAGAAGAGCTTGCCACGGGGCGTGGATTGCAGGGTTGCATTCCATTCACACTCCCCCTCAAAACCAGTTGGGATCCCAAATTGCAAAGGGTTTTGGAAATTTCCGGATTGGAAAGGCACCTAGGGGCCCAGTCTGCCCTGTGCTCACCTTGTCCTCTCTCCTGGTGGCTGCGGGCCTCTTGCCCTCACTGGCTGCCAGCATCCAGCATGGAGCCGGACACGCGTGGGGCCTTCAGCAGGAGGCTGGCGAATGGATGGACAGATGGACAGACTACAGTGGACTCCCCGTCGTACATGCTTTCCTAGCCTCAGTCCAAGTTTCCAGGTGGCCGGAGACGCCAGGCTCTGGCTTTGTTTGCCTGTAACAATTTGATTTTGGCTCCGGGGCAGCATCCTGGGGTTCAAGTGGTGGAGCAGACCCCGAACAAATGGGTTTTGAGCTTGACGTTTTCAAAACGTAGCAGTTGCAGGAGGCGGTGTGGTGCGTGGCCCTGACCTAAGGTGGGAGCTTGCCTGCTGCCAGATGCACCTGCCTTCAGAGCCCACTCCGGGCTGGGTGACCTTGGGCATGTTACTTAGTCTCTCTCAAATTCAGTTTTCTCATCTGGAAAATGATAGCACCAGTAACATCCAACACACAGCGCCGTGATGAGCTTAGATGAAATAATGAGTGTAAAAACACGGAGCAGAGCTCTGGGCACGTGGTGAGTACACCTGAAGGATGATGGTGGTGTATTTAATGACTCCTTACGCTATTTGTGCTATTTGTTGCATAAACTTCTCTCTTCCAAATAGATTTTTGCAGATTGCTTTGCATTTTTAAGACAAAAATTATTTTTTAAAAGTGATTGTTCCGGAAGTAATATGGGGTCCTTACATATTCAAATGACCCAGAAGAATTTAAATTAGAAAGCAAATGTCCCCCTCCTCTGCCAGCTGGCTCCTTCTCTTTCCTAGCAACATTCTCTTAGAGTGTGCAACCGCCACATCTGGAACTTTTTTCCCCTTTTTTTTTCTCCCCAAGAGCTGGAGACAGGTGTGTAGTCAGGTGTGGGATGGTGGCCAGGTGGCTGTTGTGTTGAATTGCCATCCAGGCTAGAAGTCCAGGCCTCAGTGGTTCCACTGGAGCAGGGGGAGGGGAAGGGATGGGAGGAGGGGGACCAGCCCGGGTCCTCAGGGCAGCCTGGCATCCCCGTTGTAGTTTGCTCTGAGTCTTAATGGTCTTCGGTGCCCTGGGTCCTGGAGTCCTGGCAGGTGGCCTAGGACGTGTCACATTCAGGCCAGATTTGGGGGGACAGGTTCACAGAGAGCATATCCGGCCGCACGTCTAGGCTCCCTCCTCTGCCAGGGAGCTCCAGGCTCAGTCCCGCCCGAGCTCCCACATTCCTGCAGGACATTCACTCTCTCCTGTGACCTCCTGGGAGTCTGCACTTCCACGCCTGTGCCCTCTGGTGCCACATGGCTTCCCTCACCAGGCAAAGCCCTGGGCCTTGCATAGGCCAGTACATCATCGGTGCTACATGGACTTGCAGCAGGTTTGAATTTTACCAACACTGAGGTGCAAGATGTGCCACCTGCCTTTACTTCTTCAGCTCAGACCTCTGCCACCAAGCCCCTCTGCCCATTTGCAGGACGTCCCATCCCAGGTGTGTTGGGGAGAGAAGATTCTCACCCCCGAGGATGCTGCAGGAGTCTTGGTGGCTCTCTGTGGCCCAGAACATTAGTGGGAGGCTGTTGGGGTCCAGTGAGGGCGAGCAGGCAGTGAGCTTTTCCATGCCACCTGGGCCCAATGTGATGTTTGGGTGGAACTCTGTGAGTTTGGGTGCATAGACTCCCAGCCTCTCCCAGGCATCTCAAGGCGGCTCTGTGGAAGTCCCATCACCCCTTGGGAAGGTTGTTCCAGGATCAGGGCACTTGATCCTGGATCCCCCCCAAATCCACTCCTTGTTGATCTCCAGAAGCACTCAACAACCCTCTCCCTGGGCCCCCTGCCTCTGCCTGTACCCCACCCATGCTCATACACACCCCTCCACCTCCAGGGGCTCCAACCTATGCCCTCTGAGAAGTTTCCAGGGCCTGGAGGGTGGGCTATCTTCCTAGGCCCAGCAACCTCTGTGTCTGGCCTTAGAAGCCAGCAGCCCCCACGACATGGGAGCCAAAGACTTGGCACCATCTTGGGAGCAGGGAGAGAGAGCTCCTGCAGCACAGTGAGCAAATCAGGAAAGTCAACCCAGGGCAACAGGCAGGTGGCAGGCGGCCTAACACCCTGATGCAGCGGGGCGCAGAAGGGTGACAGTGCTCAGGCCGGGGAAGGGGGGTGGCCAGGGAAGGCGTGGATTATGAATGACTTACTTAGAGGTAGACAAAGAAATCTGTGTGTGACGTGGTGGAGGGGAGCGGATTCCTGGCAGAGGGATCAGCACATGCAAAGTCCCTGGGGCATGATAGAGCAGAAGCGTTCAGGACCTACAAGAGGTAGTGCCCGGGTAGAGCGGAGGAGGGTGTGCGGGAGAGGAGGGCTAGTCAATGGGCTTCTTGTGCTCTGAGCTGGGTTCCCCACCCCCCCGGGTGCTGGAGAAACAGAAAAAGGTTTATGCAGGAGGGGAGGAGGGAAGATCTGCACTCTGGGAAAATGGGTGGTTGAGATAAAGGGTCTCTGGACCACAGCAGGTGTCAGGCTGTCTTCTGGAGGGTAGGGCTGAGCCTGTGGTGGATGGGGAGCAGGAGGCAGGGTGGGGCTGGGATACCCTGGGTCTTGGAGGAGCCCTGCCCTGTTGCCAGAACATTCCCCACGCCTGCTGAGTGCTGAAGCCCAGGTGGCCCTCGCTCTCTATCTCTTAGTACCTCCAGAACGCCCTGTAACTGCCTGGCACTGTAATTAGTTTGGGGGTTCATGCCTTCCACCCCCGGAGTCTCCATGTATGTCTCTGAGGGAGAGGAGACTACATAGAGCACGGTCTGCACGTCTAGCTTCCAGACCTGGAGGGGTGGCACCGAGAAACGCAAGAGGAGCCCAGACCCCCTCTGAGGGTAGAGCCGGGTGGAGGCTGGGAGCGGCCGAGAGGGGCCCAGGTCCCCGGAGCCCCCAGCTCCTCCTCCTTCTCTCCCTCCTCCCCCTCCTCCTTCTCCTCTTCCTCAGAGGCCTAGCCTCCTTCAGAGGCCCCAGCCTCCCTCACTGCCTTCCTAGGGCCAGGCAGGCACATGAAAGGGAGCAGAGGGCCTCTCCCAGGCCTGGGGCTCTTGTTCGGGAAGGGGCCTCTGATGAGCTCATCCTGTGGTGAGTCCGGGGCTGAGGGGAGGGAACTTGCTAACTGCAGCCAGGATCCTGAGTCCCTGGGGAGGCTGGAACTGGAGAGAGGGAAGGGCCCTGTGCGCCCCAGGGTGGGGCAGGTAGGCAACAGGCCTCCCGCCGGAGGGCCAGTCGGGGGCCCCATGTGACTGGCTTGGCTGCGCTTGGGGCTGGCAACCCCTGCCTCCCCTGCACCCACTTCTGGGGTAGCTCGGGCGCGGGGGCGTGCACTGGGAGCCCCGCAAGGCCTGCCCTGGCCTCCTGTGGGTATCCAAGCATCACGTTAGGTGAGCGCTCAGAGGACTTGCAGTTCCAGTGGAGGCGGTGCCAGCCAGGCCCCCTCCTTCAGGATGGCTCGGGCCTTTCTGCTTTATTCTGAGTCCAGGTTTAACCCTCGAACGAAATGAACCGCCAGGCTTTGTGGCCTCACCAACTAACTGGCCTGGGAGGGGTTTCGAGGTCATCTGTTGTGACCCCTTGAGAAGTGTTCATTGAACTTCCGCTTACATACTGCTGGCAACGGAGAGCTCACTACCAGTCAGGACAGCAGCGTTCAGATGGCCTTGAAAGTTGTTTTCCTTGCTTTGCCCGGGAGCAACCATGAGCGAGTCGGATCTCTCCTCAGTGCTCTGACCCTGAGCACAGACAGGTCTTCTCTGCTCATCTGCAGGCCCTCGGGTGTCACATCCCCAGGACAAACGTAAACCCTGACCTGGCAGGTAGCTGTGCTTGGCACATGATTGGTCCCATCCTCGCCTCCCTCAAGTGGGCCTACCAGAGCCTTAGAGGTGAGGCCAGGCTGAGCCTTGCACTTCCATCCTGACTCAGGGACCCCCAAACTATAAGGCGCCCAGAGCCAGCGTCTGGCCCCGATCTCCCGAAGCTCCTGGGAGGCGTGTCTCTAGCAGGCCTCCTTCCTCACGCTGCCTCCTTCTGTCTGCAGGACCTGCCTGCTCACATCACTGGGGCTTCACCCAGTGTGCTGGGGAAATTCAAGTAGATGTCAGACGCCCCTAGAGCAGGGTGTGCTTGGGGTCAGGGTGAGTCTGCTGTAATTCCTCTTATGGGGCAAAAAATAACCAGAAAGCGCCGACGTGAACCTGCAGGTGGAGAAGGAGCCGAGAAACTGGGGGTGACCTCAGGCGTCGGCCTGCCACTGCCATGCTTCCACCAGGGTGTGGGCATCACCCCCAAGCATGCGTCGGCCCCTCTCGACTTCATTGCTGGCATTGCTGTCTGGGGGCTTTTTAATAGCTTTACAGACATATAATTTACATACTACGAAATGTGCTCCTTTTCAAGGTACGATTCAATGGTTTGTCATCAACTTGAGAAGTAGTGTAACCATTGCTACAATATAACCTGGGGATATTTCCGTCACCCCTGAAAGAAACTTGGTACCCACCTGCCATCGGTTCCAATCCCTGCCCCCAGCCCCAGACAATCACCAGTCTCCTCTCTGCCTCTGTAGATTTTGCCGTTTCTGGACATTTCGTGTTGACAGAAGCACGTACCATGGGGGACCGGGGGGGGGTGCTTTTTACATTATGGGAGAGGTGCAAGGAGACGGCGCCCACCTTCCCACGGCCGGCCAGGCCCACGTTCTCAGTGTGTTTTCTTCGAGTTGGGAGTTCTCATAGAAACATTGAGCGTGATCTTCATTTTAGTCCAAGAAGGAAATCTTCTGTACCCAGCCCTGCTCTAGGGGCGTCTGACATCTACTTGGATTCCCCCAGCGTCAGCCAGCTCACTCCCCCCCGGGGCTGAAGGAACGTGCACGTCCTGATCATGTGGTAAGCGCCAGGCTTACCTGACGTCATTTGATCTTAGGTTCCAACCTCCGAGAGGGAATCGTTTTATAGCTGACAAAATTGTAGTTCAGAGGGGTTGAGGCATGTACCCAAAGTCACACAGGTAGGAAGTGGGGGAAGCCAGGATTTCAACCCCTGGTCTCTCTGATTTCAAATCCATCTTTTAACAGCTCTACCACATTTCCAGTCCTCCCAGGAGATGGGGGATACTGCTCTTTGTATCAAGGCAAACTCTCTAGTCCTATAACTTGTACCCATTGTGTCTGGTTTTGCCAGCAAGGCCCGCACAGACCATTAACCTGGACGTCGGTCCTTCAGACTTCTCTCTGACCCTGCTAGCACTTTCCAGCAGACAGCCGACGGGGGGACGATGTGAGACTGAGGTTGGGCAGGGGCCAGTGTGACCCAGGCTGGCTCCCGGGACCATTCGAGGGTCCCTAACCCTCAACAGCAGAGTCTGCTGCTGCTCCCCATCCAGTGGCCCTCTCTTAGAGAAACTGAGGGGGACACGGGGAGGGTCAGGGCCTCTGGTCTGAACGACTTCTGCTCACACTTCAGAGGAAGAGGCAAGAGGGAAACAGACATGGCATAAACTATAAGACAAGGATGGGGTCTGGTTGCCCATGACCCATATTATTTTTCTAGCCAAGTGGGACTCAACATGAAGCAGGAGGCCACGATTCATTTCCCCGAACCCCACTGTAGCTAGATCTGCCCTGGGGCCAGGGTAGCAGGCCCGTGCAGAAGGGGAATGTGCCCCAGCCTGCCTTCTCCCCCATGAACGCCCCCAAACCAGCATGGGCTTGGAAAGCTGGACGGCTCAGCCCGGAGCCAGCCTCTCTGATACCACTGCCAAATACCAGACCACTTCTCCGGCTTTGCCAGAGATCTGGTGATCCCCAGAAGAGCTGCAAGCCTACAATTAGGAAAGCAGCAAAGGGCTTAACTTTCTCTGGGCTGTGGGCTTTTCGGTGGGAAAGATAAGCTTGGTCTGGATTAAGCTGGAGGGTAAAATAATACTTACTCTCCAATAATACTCTGGCTAGGAGCAATCCGGGCCCTGCGATTTCCATGGGTGGGAACTGCCGGAGGGTCTGCACCCTCCTACCAGGTCCCCAGGAAGCCTCGCCTGCCCGTGGATCTCACCAGGGCCAGTTCACCGCAGTGCTTGCCCTCATTATGGAAGAAAATGAGAAAAGCTATCATGTTCAATGTGTTATTATCAGTAGAGTGATTAGCCTGTGCAATTATCTCATCCAACTCATCTAACTTGGGAGTCGGGCTTATAAGCCTCACATAGGTCCAGGCTAAAGTCCTAGGTCAATCACTTCAAGCTCTTGACCTTGGGAAAGTGGGGACATTTTACCTGCAAAATGGGAGTGATGATGGGTGTGCCTGAATGTGATGGGGTCGTGAAGGGAGCCATGGCGTCTATAAAACACCTGCCCGGTGCCCAGCCCCCAGTAGGGCTTAATACATGGTAGGCCGCCTTATGAAATATTAGTAAGGCTGGTAATAAGGCTCGGGTATGTGGAACCACAGCTATTCAGGGGCAAAGCGGAGATTCAGACCCAGGGCCACGTGGCTGTGTAAGCCCAGGCCTCCCTCCAGGGAGGGGCCAGGGAGGGAGCAGGCTGGGCAAGGAGGCCGGGCTGGCCCTCCAGGGGTGGCAAAGGCAGACTTGAGCTCCAGAGAGGGAGGAAGGGCCCCAAGTGCTTCCTGTCCCCACTCCCCTTTGTAGAACAACAACCAGGCCATTCTCCTTCTTCATCCCATGCCTCACTGATTTGAGCCCCTGGAGGCAGAGAGAGCATCCTGGCTCGGTCCAGAGGAGAACAAAGATGGAGGTCAAGGCTGCCCCCTGACAGGGCAGGCGCCGGCTCCAGGGAAGGAAGGGGGTGTTGAGAATCAAGAGGCGTATTGCCAACCTCCCCCCAACCCCTGGACGCTGCAGACAAAAGCCCTTCTGGATTCTAGTGTAGCCTTCACCACCCGTGACCTAGCTGTGGGGCCGGGCCAGGCCCCCGCCCCTCTCTGGGCCTCGTTTTCTCATCTTCCAAAGTGAGGAACTAAACAGAAGGAAGCACTGCCTGGGCTGGAGAAATCCGGGAGGGCTTCACAGCTGAGGAGATGTCAGGCTGGGCATCGAAGGGCGGAAAGAAGTTTTCTAGGTTTCTAGGCAGACCCCACACCTGGAGGCGGGTGGAGGGGGGGAGGTATTCCAGGCCCAGGTGAGAGGCCCGGCTGCTTCCGAGCCTGGGGTGTGAAGGGCCCTTTCACAGTGATTTGTGAATGAATGGTCATGAATAATCCATGTCCCTTATGAGAAAAAAAGAATAGAAGTCACCTGAGTATCTAGAATTAAAGAAACAGCAGCAGGAATCCGTTACTATTTCATACCATTTCAGCCGTTTTTTAATACGATTAAGAAAATACCCTTTAAGCTCCTGACTATGGAGAATCTCAGATCCTGGGCAGACAGGAAGGAACAAAGGACTGTCTTCTGGAGGCAGAGCCAGGCCCCAGGCGCTAGACAGACAGACAGCGCTTCCCTGGGGGGTCACGCTGGCAGATCTGCTCCCGGGGGGGCCAGGGCGGAGGGGGGCAGACAGGGGACCGCGCTGGGGGTGCCTGCTTCCCCCCAAGGTCCTGACAAGGCCTGCGGCAGGGGGCCGGGTAGAGGGGGGGCCGGGGGAGGGTCTCCGTATGCCTGAGGCCCTGTGGGAAGGCCCCGCCCCGTTGCTTCTGGAAGTGCCCCCCCATCAGCTGGCACAAGGGGCCATCCCACCGCCAAGCAGCGGAGGGGTCCCCGGAATGGCTTCGCTGTGGTTTCCCAAGCCGTCTGGCTGCAGGGTCCTGCGGGCTGGGGAGGGGGCCTGAGGACGTAGGGAGTCACTGCTGTGATCTTGCCAGCTCTTCTCCACCGCCTTTAATGTCTGGTTCATCATCTTAATGGATGGGGGGCGGGGGGGGGGTTGCTAAGAGGGTGGGCGGCGGGGACCTTGGGCCTGAGCCAGCAGCAGCGGGTCAACCTGGCATGGAGTGGCCCGTCTTCTCCTTGGCTTCCAGACCCGAAGCTCACCTGGGGGTCTCTTCCTGGGATACGTCCATGTGCTCCTTGGGCTCCCGCCTCAGTTTCCCCAGCCCACTCCCAATCCCCTGCACTGAGCTTTCCACTACGAGGGCGCCCCCACTTCTGTTACGCTGCCTCCTGGGCAGTCTGGACATCAGCGAGCCCTGGGGGGATCCCAGTGCCTGGAGGGAGGAGGAGGCCAGGGATGGGGGGTCGGGCGTCGTTGGCACCGTCATCACCGAGCCTGTGAAAACAGGATGGGGGTGTTCCATTTCCTTGGCGGCCCCTGTGAAGTCTGTTCACAGTAATTACGAAGTTATAGGGAATTCCCAGGTCTCCTAATTAGTGTTAATAGGGGCTGGGCGAGCCATTCATGGGAAAAGAGATGTCTTTGTTTGCGTTCTCAAAATTAGACCCTCCGCCTCCTGCCTGCAGGTGTGACATAGCTGTGTTCTCTGCACCCCCCTTCACAGCCCTATGGCCCTGCACACCATTGCACATCCCCGCTGACCGTCATATGCACTGTGTGCACACGTGCACTCACCCATGCACACGCGTACACGCTCAAACACGTGCATGCACACGTGTACCCATATAAACCCACACACAGCAGCACAACCAACTTCAAGTCTCTGGATGCTGGATCAAGACGTCACTTTGGTCATTTTGCAAAACCACACGGCCTTTCGGCCACACTCCCAGCCCTCCTTGGCGATATACCATATGAGAAGCTTCCTTCCCCTGCGCTGCACCCCGACCCCAGAGACCCTGGTGCGCCAGCCTCCCCAAATTAGACTATATTAACAAAGCATGACGTGTTCCAATTAGCGTGGCGGGTGAACCTGGCTGGCTGAGCCGGGTAATAACGCTCCCCTCTTCCCGCTAACAGGCCGAGGCCCATTTCCCCAGGAGGAATGAGCCAAGCCGGGCTCCCCTCTGTCTCTGTTGGAATAATGAGATCCGGCGTCTCGACCCAGGCCTGTGGAAGGCTCCCTGCCATCTGGGTCTGTGGCCACCCTGGAGGAGGTTTCCTTTGGACCAAGCAGGAGGGAGGGAATGAAGCTAGCGTCTATTGTGTGCTATTGGCTGTAGAGCCTGTGCTGGGGTCTTCTACCTCGGATAAAGCTTTTTTAATTGGGTTGTGGGAACCCACGGGGCCTGGGCACTCCTCCCCAAGCCAGGGGGCACCCAGACTCTCAGGGTGAGCCCTGTATGTCCTAATAGAACATGAGTGCTCCTCGAAGATTTGGAAAACAATACCTTATTTTTATATTAAAACAGCTGTGGATATATTTTTTTTTTTAATTTTTATTTATTTATTTATGACAGTCACAGAGAGAGAGGCAGAGACACAGGCAGAGGGAGAAGCAGGCTCCATGCACTGGGAGCCCAACGTGGGATTCGATCCTGGGTCTCCAGGATCGCGCCCTGGGCCAAAGGCAGGCGCCAAACCGCTGCGCCACCCAGGGATCCCATGTGGATATATTTTGAAATAAAATGCCATATATGTATGTGTGATCTGATATATATATATATATATATATATATATATATATATATATATATAAATCATGAAGCTGTGAGGTCAACAGATTCACAAGCCATTTTCCTCCCTCATGTCCTTCCTCGGCTGGGTCCCCAGATTTCTAGGTGTGTGGAGGTAACAAGATTTCTTCTGCAGCCACTGCAGGAACTGGGCAGTAAGAGCTTGTAAGGTTCCAAGCCATGGCGTGATGCTGTGTCATTGGACAAGCCCCTACACCATTCTGCTCCTCTTATCTCCAAATGGCACTATGGCAGTGGTAATAACACGTCCCCAGGGCCAGGGTCACAGTATGCAATCTGGGCTTTTGCAGGGGGCAGGGAGGGGATGGTCTGTCCTACACTTAGAATGGCCCCACACTTGGCTTAATGCTCTGCTGTTGCCATCTTGACATTTTTTTTAAAGATTTTACTTATTTATTCATAAGAGACACACAGAGAGAGGCAGAGACAAAGGCAGAGGGAGAAGCAGGCTCCCTTCAAGGAGCCTGATGTGGGACTTGATCCCAAGACCCTGGGATCACAACCTGAACGGAAGGCAGACGCTCAACTGCTGAGCCACCCAGGCGTCCCGCCGTCCTGAAATTCTTAACTTTTGAATAAGAGATCCCTCATTTTTACTGGGTCCCACAAATTATACCTGGTCCTGCATCTTTTGCCAGATTTTTCACAAGAGTTAAATCAAACATTTGTGAAATGAGGCCCTCACACAAGATTCATTCCTTCTGCCCTTCCTTCTTCCCTTCCTTCCCCAAACACCCCCTGAGCTCTCAGCCTGTGGCAGGCACTGTAGCAGATGCTGGGATTCAGCAACGAACCAGGCAGAGGCACTGCCCTCCTGCATTCAAAGGAAGGGGAAAGAAAATAAATAACAGGGACAACAAAAGGACAGACAGTGGCCAGGGAGAGAGACTATTTTAGGCTGGCGGGGAGAGGGGGTGGGGATGGTCAGGGACAGTCTACCTAAAGAATTTGATCAGAGACCTGGATGAAGTGAAGGAGTATGCCATGTGGAACAGCTGAGGAAAAGAGGGTCCCAGGCAGAAGGACTGGCAGGTGTAAAGGTCCTGAGGAAGGAATGTGCTTGCCATGTGGAAGAGACCACTAAGGCTGCAGTGAGGTGAGGGAGAAGGAGGATGGTTGGAGATGAGCCCGGGGATGGATGGAGGGGGCTTATAAAGTGCTGTGAGGATGTTGACAAGAGTAAGTAAATGACAAGGGGGTAGAAGATTCCTTCAGCCAGAGCTATTGACTCTGGGTCATGGGACATGGGGCAGCCTCAGGGCCGGGCTCTCCACTGTTGGTGGAGAAGCTGTGCACCTTCTGGAGCCCCCACATCGCTGGCCCATCATGCAATCTCGGGCCTCTGGGGCTCATGTTGGACAAGCCTTGCCATCAAAGGCCAACCCAGCAGCACCCCTGACAGCGCCCGTGCCAGAAGAGCCCCCAGGGTGGCCCCTGTGGCGCAGCTTCGCGAGCCTTCCCCCTTCTTCCAAAGGAAGCCCAAGATGGACAGTGCGGATGCCAGTGCTGATGCCCATGGGCCGGGCTGGGGGCTGCCCTGGTCTGTCCCGGGCTCATGGACAGAGCAGCTCCCCTGCCACTGCCGGGGAGGGCCAGCCTCCTCTGGGTGCAGCCGGGCAGCTGTCACCTTGTGACAAGGACAGGGCGGCCTGGGAGAAGAAAGGATTTCCTTGAGCGTCACCGCTGAAGTTGCACAAAGGATTCCTTAAATCCACGCTGTGGAGAGAACCCCGACCTTAGAATGGGGTGAGGTCTTTGAAAAGTAGCAGAGAGAAGGGTGAAAAGACCTGGCTTTCCAGCTCACACAACCAAGGTGTTGATGCCTCAGAAGGTTGTCGAAGGCTTCATGGAGGTACCTTGAAGATGCGTGGAGCCCAGCCGTGCGAGGGGGCCGTCCTGGGGGGCCCCTGCCGCACGCCGGGCCTGGCTCCGAGTGCACCGCATTGTATCACCCTGACTGACCCGGGAGGCCCTGCCTGCCCCAGGAAACACAGCAAGGAGGTGGTTTATTCTCACCCCTACCGCCCCTCGGCCCTCAGGTAATGGGATCCAGGTTCTCTTTGGGGTTTATCTCCTACTGGAATATCTACCTTGGAAAGCCCACTAGGACGCGGAGACCCATTTCCCATGGACTCTCTGCTCCAACAACATTTGCTATTCAGAATTACACCAAGGAAGGAGCATCTCACGGGGTCATGGCCTCAAGCAAAGCTCAGAATTGTCTTCCAGACACTCTTGAAAGCTACACGGGTCCTCCTGGTCATGAGCCAGCTCTGGACGTGTGGTCAGGGCCTGGTGGCCTTGAAGTCACCTCATCAGGGCTCAGACGGTGAGGTGACTTGTTCAAGGTTACACTGGAGCCTAGGACAGCCTCCCTCTAAAGCCTGCTCCATACGTACCGCCCTCGCCATCCCCATGTGGTCCCTGCCCCATGAACTTGCTGAGTCCTCCTTCCTTAATTACTGGGCTGCCAGGGGGAAATGAAACACCTGCCAGGTTCTTCCTTTTCCCAGCAAGGAGACGCCCCAGGACCCCCTTCTCCCAGCAGGGCCCCGGCACACTCGAGGTTGCCTTGGGCAAGCCAGCTTTGTAGAAGGGCTCACACATGCAGAGCCTGTAAATTAACTATGGCCACTGCCTGCTGGGGGTCACAGTCCCAGGGCAGGGTTAGGGGATTTATGTCCAGGCCTCCAGCGAGGTGTGCTTGTAGAGGAGTGTTGCAGCTGACATAAGCAGGTAGCCTTCCACCTCCCCAGGAAATGATCAGAGTGTGTGTGTGTTTGTGTGTGTGCATGTGCATGTGTGCACGCACATGATCACTTTTAGGGGAAAGGGAGTAGGGGCAGAGACAACACTCTTAAGATGGAGAGGCAGAGGCGGGCCATAAAGTCGGAAACTGATCCCAGATCGCTGGACCAGGGACATACCTTTTATCCTTACATCCTCAGGAATTGCAAAAAAGATGGCAATTTGCCCTTGGTTTGAGCCCAGCGTGAAGCACTCAAATCACCCTCGTTCACCGCCTTGCAGGGAGCACACGGGTGACTGGCACGCCTGCAGTGTGTGCTCCGCAGGGCAGCTCAAGTGTGCACCAGACAGCAGATGGCCCTCACTGCCGAACTCAGGTACACTCCATGCGCTTGTGATCCAGGGTCCATAAGGGGTGAGACCCACCTTCCTGTGCTCCCCAAGACCTCATTTCATCGAGCCTTCTTAAACCCTGATTCCTTTATTCCACTGGCATTTGTTAGCTCTGGAGGCTGTGGGCGGCGTGTGTTTACATGTTTAAATCATGGGTTCCTCTCGTCAGGTATTCAGACCACCGATTCCATTCCTAATACCTGAATCCTTTCCACCTGGAAATGGAGCCCACGACACCTAGATGTCCGCTTAGCATTGGCGCTGGGAGCCATGAACTTGGCTCAGGGCCTAGGGATGGCCGAGCAAAAGGTGTGGCTTCCTGATGAATGATGATACGGCTCCAGCTTCTTGAGAGCGTTCACATGTGTCAGGCAGGGTGGTCTCATCGACGTTCACGTGACCATGAGACTACATGATCCACGGGGGCTCCGAGAAGCCAAAGCCACACAGGTAGTGAGCAGGAGAGATGATGAGTCCCCTGGTCACTCTGATGCCATGGGCCACTCCACAGGCTGCCTCCCCCGGGCAGCCCACAGAGGACAAGCCCCCAAGATTATGCTGTTGCCCAAAAGTATGCTGTGGGCTGGTGGCAAAGCAAAGACTAGATCCAGAGGCCTCCACTTTTCCTTCTTTGCTAGTGGGTTTCCGAATTCTGGAGAATTCCTCGGTTTGCCCCCACCAGCTCTGAGACATCTTAGACACCCTCCAAGCCCAGATGCTGGAACTAACTGCCTGGGTTCAAATGGTGGCCTCTGATAGCCATGCAACTCGGGGCAAGTAGCTCTGTGCCTCAGTTTCCCCATCTGTAAAACGGGCATAAGAATCGAGCCCACTTCCTAGATTGTTGGAAAAATTACATGCATTAATAGATAATGAAGTGTTCAGGATTGTGCTTAGTGCATAGGAAGCACTCTGCAAATGCTAACTCATCATTGCCATCATCAACGCCTTCCTCCCTTCCCTGAGGATGCAGAGGCCGTGACCGCCTCAGACTCAGGCACACTGTCCACCAGTCTCTCTGCCCCTTCTCATTGCTGTGCAGCCTTAGCAGAACAGGGAGGAGGCCTTCCCGGGCACAAGAGGTTAATCAGACGGCTCATCCTTGGCTTATAATATGCTCCGCCTGGTCATCTGTCCTTCGTTAGCACCATGGAAGACCTGCAGCAGGGGAGGCCCCTCAACGCTGGCCAGACATGATGTCTCCATGTGCCAGACTCAGCGGTAGCAGGGGCCAAGGCCAAGGGCTCAGCCTTCCTGGCCCTCGGACAGCCCTGGTGCAGCAGAGCCCTGCTCCAAAGAGCTCTTGACAAAGGATGCAATCCAGGGGTCCTCTTCCTGGATTCAGACGGGGCAGTAGGGCCAGGCCCTGGCATAGAGGGTGACCAGCTGCAGCTCCTCCAGCCCCTTCTGCTGGAAAGCTTCCCCCAGCGCTGTTCAGATCATCACATGCACCCCCTTCACCAGATGCCAGGGGCTCCTGCAGTTAAGTTAGCCTCCCCACTAGGGTTCATGGATTGCTGAGGGCGCTGTCCCCCGGCCACAGGGGCCCATAACCTGCGGAGGCGCTTTCATCCTTGTAGTGGTGCGCACGGTGGAGCTGCCAAGGCCCAGAGAGGTGCCAGGAATTGGCAGGGGCTGCACAGCCGGGACGCAGGGCTGGAACCCAGTTCTCTGAATGCCCGGTTCTGTTCTCTCCCATTCTCTGCCCCCTGCACAACAGGTGAACCACATTCACTTCTAATCTGCTGCTTTAACCCGAGGTCAGTCCCTAAAATATTCCTTAGGCTCAGGGCTCTGCAAACCACTAGCAGCGAAACAAATCCTGCCTGGTCTTTTTTTGTAAGTGAACATGGTCCCAGCCATGACCATTCCTTGAGATGCAAGCTGTGGCTACTTTCTCGAACAAAGCGGAGTTGAATTGTTATGACAGAAATAACATGTCTGCAAAGCCTGAAATAGTTACTGTGTGGCCCATTAAGGAAAAAGTTGCCACCTCGGCTCCAGATCACTACCCGTGTCCTGACTCCTTCAGGGCCCTGTCCCTTCTCTTGTCCCTTCTCACCCTGCCCAGCACCAGCTCACAGGAAGAGCGAGGTGGGGATTTCTTTCCCCATTGGACAGATGGAGAAACCTGGACCTGAACAAGTTTTCTTCTTCAGTATTATTACTTTGTCAGAAGGAAGTAGCAATCCTCTCTGGCATTCCGGAAGACCAAATACTTGCTCAACCCCGAGGCTTCTGGGTGGGATTGCCAGCATCTTTTCCTGGCCTGGAGATAATGATGTTTGGTGGAGCTGGTGACCGGGCTTCTGTGGAGGATGCAGCGCCCTCGTTCCCCTTTGTCTGAGCACCCCCTGGCCCCCTCACCCCCGTGCCTGTCTCCCCCCAAGTCCAGTCCTTTCCCTTGCCCACCCCCGACCTGCATCCTGCTTTAGGACCTGCCTCCTAGGAACAGCTGGGATGATTTTTTTTACGGGGAGGAAAGAAAATAGGGCTCTCTGACTCCTGCCTATCCTTCTGCAGGCCTCACCACAGATTTTCCTTTGATTCATTTCCTCACAGGTTTTTTTTTTCTTTTTCTCACCCAGACAGGAGCTCTGAGCAGTCTCTTCTGTTTTTCAGGTTGTTTGCCCTCCAAAACTTGAGCTGCAAATACCTGTAGTCATTCCCCTTATGGGAAGGGGTTGTGGCCTCCCTAATTCGGGCCAGGTGACTAGACTCAATTGCAGTTGCCCTGGCAAGACCCAGCGCTTCTAATATTTATTGCCAAGCAAATGGAACTGGGGCAGTGACCCCCCAAGAACATGAGGCCAGGAGGGGGAGGGAGCAGGCTTGATTTCTGCTCCAGCGACAGGTCCTGGACTTGGGGGGCAGTGGCGCGGGGGAGTTCAGGGATTCCTGCCCTGGTGGGTGAGAAGGA
The DNA here is from genome assembly GCF_048164855.1 of Canis lupus baileyi. Taxonomy (NCBI): domain Eukaryota; kingdom Metazoa; phylum Chordata; class Mammalia; order Carnivora; family Canidae; genus Canis; species Canis lupus. The sequence goes on from NC_132858.1 coordinate 11,838,289, forward strand.
GGGGGAAGCCTCACCCATCTGCCCCAGTACCGGAAACCTGCTAACTCCGGGTAGGGGAAGCTTCGAGATAACCCAGCTCTAAGGGGCCTCCCCTCCATGCTGCACCAGGCATCACGTGGGCAGGATGCAAGTGAGCCAGGGCCAGTGAAGTCCCCTCACTGAACACAGGCTGAGGGACCAGGAAGCTCAATAAAGAGAGGAGCAAAGTGAAGCTGGCAGGACATTCACAGCAACCCGGCCCATTGACACACTGGTGAAATCAGCCGCCAAGTAGTAGACATCCAACAGGTGGGACGGAAGCCCACCTTGAGCAGTAGCTGTGTCATCTCAAGCCCTGTAACTCCTCTGGGCCCTTCTCCACATAAATTAAAATCATCGCTTCCCTGTTTGCCTTGCTGGATGGTCGTGAGGATGAAAAAGGAGCGTTAAAAATAGCAGGGCTTTGGGAGCTGTAAAGCAGGGTATCATGGAGAGTCGTGCTGTGATTAATGTAAAGCAGGTTGGAATTTGCTTCGATGCCAGGAGGAGCTTCCCTAGTTGAAGAGACATCAGAATGAAGCCATGGGGTTTATCCTCCTTACTGAAGATCTTTAAGAACAAGGTCACATCCGTTTGCCTGTTTCAAATGTTCTCGATGTTGGCGGAGGCGTGGACCGGGTGACTTTGGATGTCTTTTTCATGACATTGTTGTTAGTTCAGTCAGGGGGAAAGTGATGGGTGGCCGTACGTGTACACCTGTGCCTTCACGTGTGTGCCTGTGTGAGTGGTGATGTCTGTCTGTGTGTCTATGCGTGTGTGTGTCTGTGTGTATATTTGTACATTTGTCTGTAAACGAGCATATGTCTGCGAGGCCATATCCGTGTGGGTTTGTGTGCATGTGTCTTATGTGTAGCGTGAGTCAATGAACTGACTCATCTTTACTGCGAAGTTGCCAGAAGAATTTCCTCTTGCCATCCTATCCAGCTTTGGAGGATATGGACAAAGCACCAGGGGATAAGAGGATTTTAAGTTTGATTTTAATTAATTAATTGGTTGTTTTTGTAAAATGGGGGTAACAGCACCTACCTCCCCGTGTCATTGTAAGGGTTAAGTGAATTAGAGCATGCGGAGCCCTGAGCCCAGTGCCCGGCCCGTAGAATGGACTTCATACACGCTAGCTAGCTGGAAGCAGTGTTTCTGGCCCTGACTCTTGATAGATGTAGCAGAGAAAGCATCGGCCTCGGAGCCCACTGCCTTGGGTTCGAGTCTGCCACTTAGCAGCTGTGTGGCCTTGGGCAAGTCACTGCATGTCTCCGATCCCACTTTTCTCAGCTGTGAATTGGGAATAAGAACAGGCCTGCCCCATAGGATTAGAGTGAGGTTCGAAGGAGAGAAGGCAAGAACCGTCATGCAGCGTCCATCCACTGTACAGCAGGACCTTTTTAAAAAAGTTTTTCTTGTCCACCTGCAAACGAGAAAATCCCCCCTCCCGGGACCTCCCTCCATTACATCTAACAGTGGAATTCCGGGTCTCACTTACTTCTTGGGTCCCAGCCACAATCTGCTTTATCCTGTTGGACACTAAGGTCAACAACAGAGCCAGGAGCCCCCAGTGCTCTTCTCTGCATGGGAGGTAGGGGGGCTTCTGTGGCAGGAGTTGCCAGGGCTCCCCCCCTTCCTTCACCCCAGGCTCAGACCTGTGCCCTTTCCCACCCAGTTCCCAGGCCCCCTTAACACCCAAGAAGCCATTAAATATTTAAATCCTGTCTGTGCAGGGGCGAGCCAGGTTGCCCCAGCAACAGCCTTGCATATTTTGGGATGGATTACCAAGGCTTTCAAAGGGTCTCTTGCAGCTCAGGGCCCTGAGGGGAGATGAAATGTGGGAAGGGAGGGAGAGCTGGGGGGCTCCTGCTCCCCACCGAGTTGGTCGTGGGAAACAGTAGAAGGACTCCAGGGTTAGAGAGAGGGCCTGCGATACAGAGTTCTCTGGACTTGAACCCAGGACTCCATGCCTTCTGGTTCCTTCTCTTCGTCACTTGCTCTGCCTTGTGTGGAAAGGCCAAGAGCCCATCATCTGCCGAGAGGCGCCCTAGCACAGAACAGTGTGCCTCCTGGGGTCTGAAGCCAAGTTCTGTCCCATACGGGCTCGGCCACCGTGGGAAGCTCACTCACCTCTGAGCCTCGGTGTACTCCCCGGGGAACAACTGGCCCATTGTAGATGATGCCGGGAACAGTGCTCCGTCCTTGTCATGTGGGAAGCAGGCACAGTTACTATACCGGTAACATTCCATCCAGTACCCTGAGTGTCCCCTGAAGGGACTCAGAGGAAGCAGAAGACACAATTCTGGCCGCCGAGGGCTTAGGTCTCATGGGAAAGGTCCAACAACAATGGTGTTTCAGACAACACATCCGGCATTCCCCATCCCTGCCCCTGCCAGCGGTGGAGCCAATGTCCTGTGGTTCCTGCCACCACCAGATTCACCTTTCCTGTGGGCTTTCCCCGGGCGGAGTTTTGAGCCACCCCCAGCGTGTGCCAAGGCTGCCCCAGTGTGTGGCCGGGAGCACCCAGGCTGGGAGTCTGGACGATATCCTCCAGCCCTGGCTGTGCTGTGCCCCCTTGGACAGGTCCCTCCCACCCCACACGCCAGTGTCCTTGGCTGTCGGATGGGGGTGACATCCTTTCTGGAGCGGCCTCCCTCCAGCTGGCACAGATGCCCTAGAAAACCGTAAGGATGGGCTGTTCCCCCAACACTTCATCCTGCGGGTGTCCCTCAGGAAGTGAGCCTGACGGGAGGACACCAGGCCTGCAGGCTCCTCCGGGTCTCTGAGTGTGTGGACTCTGCTCCTTGAAAGTGACTCAGGGCTGGGGTGGGCGGCCGAGAAGCCGGAGCCCCCGCCCCTGACCAGGGGCCTCTCGGGTCTCAGAGCACCTCCTTCCCTAATCCGAGCCCATCTCAGATCTCTGGGGGAAGCAGAAAGGTGCTGCTGCCCACCCCGCCCCAGGCTCTCTCCAAAAGCAAAGGGGTTTCCCGAGATATAAAATCTCTTGTCAGCTCCCCTGCTGGAAGGCTGGCTTTCCTTCTCATCCCCTGAGGACAGGGCAGGCTCGGCTTTGGGGGGCCGGCGGGTGTCCCCACTCTGCCCTGCCCTCCTCCCTCCCAGCCCTTGGACTCTCCTGTGCCCCATACACCAAGGGACCACGCCTCTCTGCTCACACCCAAGTTCAAATTGGTTGTAGTGCCTTCAGCACCTTGACCCTGGCTCGTGAAAGTCTCTGCAAGAGCGCCCAGAGCCTTTGTCCCCAGAGGCCACCTGAGGGCAAAGGCAAGAGGATGGACCCAGTGTCCTGTGTCTGGGATGAGCACCGTCTGTGGCTTCGGTCCAGCCCAGGGACATGGAGGGAATGGGAAGCATCCGTTGTGGCAAGGGTCACTCTGGGCATCAGCAGACCCAAAGTCCCCAGGGCCATGCCTCTGGAAGACAGCCAGGGCAGAAGGACAAGGAATCCTGCTTTGCCCTCACTGTTCCTCCAACCTCCTTCAAGGCCACCCTTCTCTGAGTCTCAGTTTCTCCACTGGTGGAGCAGGAGTGCCCACCTCCCCGGTGGTCGGGAGGGTTCGCCGAGCTAGTGCGTGCCCAGTCCTTTCAGGAGCCAAAATAAACTCAGATGTCAGTCTTAGGAGCGGGGGAAGGGCAGTGGGCTTCATATGGGGAGCTCCTGCCGCCAGCCGAGCTGTGTGACTTGGGGCAAGACCCTGCCCCTCTCTGGTCCTCAGCATCCACTGTGCAAAGAGGCCGTTGGAGCTCGTCCTCACGAAGGAAGTCCTTCTTTAAAGAGTCTCTGATGGAAACAGCCCCCTGAGGGTTCAGGGACAGAGGAAAGGGTTGTGGTGGGGGACCAAGCGCCCAGGCCTGGTTCAACTCACACCACAGAGATGAGGCCTTTCCAAACGCCGCAGACCAGATGCTCCGTCCCCTCTATGTTCACCATTCAGTGAGTCTGGGGGGCAGGGGAGGCTGTCCTTTAGGATCCCACCGCATCCCCGGCGCCCTGGCTGGTGAACCTTCATGGCACCGCCCCCGGGAGCCTAATTAGATTGCAGCCCCCCCTCAGCTGTGTCCATGTCCCCGTGTCGCGCTGTCACCAGGCATGCCAGGATTGCAGGCCAATTGCTTGTTTACGAGACTGTCTGTCTTGGGAGGAGGCCCAGCAGGCACAGCCAGTGAATAGATAAATCCTCCCCCTGCCCCCCAGCTTTGAACCTGATGGCAAGAATCATTTTTATCCTGACCAGCCGCCTGTTGGAGGAAAACAAGCACCGGTCCCAGAGTCTGGCTAACCTGGTGTCGCTTCTGGCTCCGGGACCTCCTTTCCAGCCCCGCGGAGCCTTGGTTCCCTGCTCCGTGCCAGGGAACGATGGAGGGATCATGTACTTTGCCGAGCTTTTTGTGGGATGGAGGGAGATCGCTGTAGGTGAACACCCGGACACCGAGCCTCGGCATTGCCCTGTGCTCCCCTCACACCCCGGGCCCCCGCCAGCCGCCCGCCCCCCTTGCTTCTCGGTGTGCCCAGGGCACCTGGTTGGCAGGGCTGTGGGGTTATTGATTGGCACTGGATCTGAGTGCGTCCTTGAGGGAGGAAAGCCACTGCTGTCTTTGTCTTGGACCAGGCTCAGGGCTGGCACGTGCGGGAAGGAGGGAACTGGACATGCAGCCACCAAAGTGCTTTCAGCTCCATCCCATTTCCCCTCCTCCTCCTCCTCCTTCTCCTCCCCTGGTGGTTGCACTGGCCTTGAGAACCGCCACCCCCCTGCCCCCCATCTTGCAGGTGAGGAAACTGAGGCTCAGGAGGGGAGACTGGTGCAGGCCTCACAGCTTGTCAGGGCAGAGCCCTGCCGCCTGGAAACCAGGTTGCTGAAGGTGTGTTGGCAGCTCCCTGCGGCCCGAGCCTCTGCCCTGGTCCGCAGCGCCCTCACCTGGCTGGGGTGCTTGCAGGACATTTCTGGGCTCTACACCAACCCAGACCTGTATTTGCTTCCCCCTGGGGGGGAGGGGGTTGGCGGGGGCTTCTCCATCGCTCATGTCCACCTGCTTTCTCTCTCTCTCTCTCTCTCTCTTCCCAGAAAGTATGCCCTGAGGCTGAGGGCAGTGAAAATAAAAGGAGTGATTTATGAACTGAGCTGTTCTTCTTAATCAGAGAACCCCTCCTGGGCCCGCGCTGTGCAGATGGGCTGGAGCCGCCATCTGGGGCGGTGGGAGGGGCAAGGTTAATAAAGCTGTCTGGCCCAGGCGGGGGGCTTGCACCGGAGAACCCCCGAGGTGCTGCGTGACCTCACCCGTCTCTGCCCCTCTCTGGGCCTCAGGGCTCCCATCTGTCAGGGGATGGTGGGGATTGGGTCATCCCCCAGAGGCCTCCAGCTGGCACAGGGGAGGATGCTAGCTGGCTCCCTGAGAGTCTGCCTGGTTCCTGATTCAGGCTAGAGCAGCCCTGGGTTGGAAATTTTGGTGTCCAAGACATAAGCCTCCCTCTTTCTGGTGTCCTCTCCATGGACTGTGTCTTGTCGGGAGCTCTGATTTGGAGTCCAGCCAGCTTGGGCCTGAATCGTGGCTGTGTCTGATTAGCCATATGGATAAACTCAGGCCAGTTCATTCCATTCTCTTAAATCTCAGCTTCCTCGTATGTAAAATGGTACAATAATGGTACTGACCTCGTGGGCCAGGAGTACGTAGGAGAACGCTGGAGAGATGCTTAGCAGAGCCTGCTGCATGGTTAGCACTCAATACTATGAGTTATCGTTAGAATCAATTATCACAAAATTGTAGCGGTTAATTTGAATTTGGGGCCCCTTAGGGGAAAGATGTTTATAGCCGTCCTGACCAAACTGTCTGTCCGTGGTTCTTTCCCGTGCTCACCTCCACTGATGACTGGTGGATGTGGTTTGGGCATCCCCTTTCTCCTGGTATATGAGAATAATAGCTCCCCGTGGGAAGAGTGCTTTGCAGGTTTCCAAGAGTTTTTGTATCATATGAGTTAAGTTCAAGTACTTCGTATCATTAATTCTTTTTTTTTTTTAAGCTCTATTTATTTGGGAGAAAGAGTGCAAGCTGGGGGAGGAGCAGAGGGAGAGGGAGAGAGAGAATCTCAAGCAGACTCCACACTGAGTGCAGAGCCCGACTCCGGGCTCGATCCCAGGACCCTGAGATTACAATCAATCTGAGCTAGAACTGAGAGTTGAATGCTTAGCTGACTGAGCCACCCAGGCACCCCCATATCATGAATTCTTACAGCCACCTTTGGCTTTGAAATTGAGGATCACAGTTTTCAGAGGAGAACCTGGCATCTCAGAGAGGGTTAGTGACTTTCTGAAGGTCTCAGGGAACTAACTGGCCAAGGCAAGTGCCGTCTCTGCGGTGATGGGGAACACGTGGCAGGCATCCCCTCTGTGGTCCTTTGCCAGCTTCCCCTGAATGCAGATCTTTGCTGGGTCAGGAAGCAGGAGCCCGGCCATGGGTTGGGAGAGCAGAAAGGACAAAGAGGGATGGGAGGCTGTTCGGGGCAGTTGGAACCCCAGAAGGGGGTAAGCCTATTTCAGCCCTGGAGCATGCATACAATGGGGCCAGGATCTCCAGTGAAGAGGGGGTGGGGAGATGCCAGAAGGAGTTCAGTGCCTTCTCTTTGTCACTGGATGGGCCTTGTGTTGGTCACCTGGGCCTGTCATTCCAGCCTCAATGACCAGAGGAAAAGGAGTCACATCACACTCAGGATAACTGCCAGCCTGAGATCCTGGGCAGGAATGGTGATGTTGGAGACCAGGGCTGGGATGGGGCAGGGGAGAAAACGGGGATAGGGGAAAACTGACTCCTCCTCGCTTCCCTGAGCCGTGGGGCTAGGCAGGGGGTACAGCCCCTGAACTAGAATTGAGGCTCCCCTCCCTAGGGGCACAGAGACCCTAGCTCCAGAAAGGAGCCTGAATAGGCTGCATCTCACCTTGTGAGCCATCCCGGGACAAAGGTCCAGCCCAAAGCTTCTAGGACCTTGCCTGGACCCAGGGGGCTTCTCTCTGCACCACCCCTTGCACCACCCCCCACCCCCACCCCCACCCCCCGCCGTGTCCACCCTACTGGTAGTTTCCTGCCTGGTAGGGGCCAGAGTGCATGGAACCCCTGCTCAGCCTTAGGGCCAATGTTAGCAGATTCATCACTGTTCAGGCCAGATGGGCCTGGCTTTTCTGACATCTTTGCCTGGAATCTGGGATCTCGGGAGAATGCTCAGCTTTGCCATTTACCAAGGTAATTCTCTGTTGCCTTCGGTAAAATGGGCCAATAGCCCTCCCAGCAGGGCTGCTGTGAGGACTCAGTGTGATCACACAGCTAGTTCTGATTCCTAGGTTTGCATTCCAGCTCCAAGGCATCCCAGCTGTGGGATGCTGGACAAATCATTTCCCTCCAGGGCTCGGCTTCCTCCTGGTAAACGGCGGTGCTCATGGGATCCCTGCTTCCAGGTGTCATGAGCATTCAGGAAGCTCATGCATGTGAGCGTGTAGCCCAAAGCTCTGCAGCGGATACAGAGGCAGGTGGTTGACGAGCCTGCTACATGTGTGTGTTTAGTCCGAATAGGGAGCTCCCAGGGACTCAGCAGGTCTCAGGACGGAGGCCCCTTCTCCTGCCTTTCCATCTGCCAGCCTCACCTCCACTGTGCCACCCCTTCCTCATGAAACCTCCCTAAGCCCGCAGTGGCGTTATACCAGTGGATGGCCCTCCTTCCTGCTGGTCCCCAGCCCTATGGTCTTCCTTTTCTTTGTCTCCTCCAACCTCCTCCACTGACACAGAAGGCGAGCTTCCTGGCATCTCCGTCCCGAATGCCGCCCGACCAGGAGGGTGAGCTTCTTTACAGCCCCGTTTCCTGACACGGCCCCCAGCACACAGCAGGTGCTCAATATGTGTCTCCTGAGCAGATGCATGGGTGGATGGGGAGAGGAGTCTTTCATCCACCACCCCCTCCTCCACTGACATGAATGGGAAGGAATCTGAACTGGCATCTGAGAACCACCCCCCCAACATCTCCCTCCCTGGAACCCCATGAGAATGCCCACTGCAGCCCAAGCTCCCCCGCCCCACGCTTCCAGATCCTTCTTGATCCCGACCTGGCCGAGTGATTCCCCACAAGTGTGGCCAAATACGAGCCTCCTTCGGGGCCCATTCTGACTACTGAAAGCAAACTCTCGTTTTCCACTGCTGAGATCTGGTCCTCTGTAGGAGCCTTCTGGCAAGCCCTTCTGTGAGGCCAAGCAACCCTTTCCAGCATCCAGTTTCTCCCTTGGGAGTCAGGATTTCTGGGGAGGGGGTTTGATGGACAGGGCCATGCTGGCACTCTCTCTGCTCAGGCATCACTGCAGATGGCCAGGTGACATCCAGGTGGCTTCCAGGTGTGTGGGCCACCATGCCCACTGCCTCCTCTCAGCTCATCAACCATATAGATGAAGCCCGGGCCAGAAACGGAAAGTCTCTTAAAGATGTGGTTCCCCGCGTAGCTCTTGTGAGGACTCAGGAGCTGCCATCTGGGCAGAGGGCAGGCACCCCGCGCAGGCCTCCCCAGCTGGAGTGGGCCTCGATGCTGAGAGCTTTTCATTAGCACTAATGGACCCAGATGAGCAGGGCACTTGCCCTGTGTGCGTCCTTAGGGCAGGTTTACATAAACAGCTTCTTGAACGTGGCTGCTTTTTATTGACTTCCTATAGTAATTGAATATTTTTCTCCTTCTAGGACAAGCTGGGCCAATAGAAGAATATACAAGACCCCCTCTGACCAGGAGACTCTGTCCTGCTGACGCCTGAAGAGCTGCCCAGGTGACAAGTCAGCAAAGGGCATGCCCTCCCTCTGCGCGCCTCCGCCCTGTCCCCTGACACTGCCCTACCTCCGCCTCCGTTCGTTTTCAGCCCATCTGTCTGCCATCTCACGTCCTGCTGTCTATCTTTCTGTCTTTCCCAGTCTTTCTGACTAGTCTTTTTTTCTCTGATTCATTCACAGATCTACACGGTTCTCTGTTTCTGTTTCTCTTTTTCCAACATTCATTCATTCAGATGTATGAACTGAGGACCCGCTGTGTGCCGGGCACTGCTCTGGATGCTAGGAATGAGGCAGAGAACGAAACAGGTCCCTGTCTTTAGGAAGCCTGCATTCTAACAAGGGAAGACGTGTGCCACCAAAATAAATAAGCACAATACCGAGCCTATCGTGTATTCCCAGGCCCCTGACCTGGGATCCTGACCAGGGCTCTAGCCTCACGTCCATCCCTAACTGGCTTGCTGACTTGGCCACGCCTCCTTCCCATTTCTCATTTCCAGAGTGAGGGCAATGGGCCAGTCAGCTTGCCCTACCGGTTCGGGACCCAGAACTCCTATTACGGAAACGCTGGTGACATAAATTATATAAGCATTGGCTTCTACACCAAGGGTGACACAAACAGTAGTGTCAGAGAAAAGTTTTCCTTACATCCCCACAAAGCTCTGAACCACCTGGTTTTGTTGTACAAGAACCAGTCGGTTGCATCTGGGGGTCACGTTGTCCGGTGAAACACCCGTCTGTAAGGCCAGAACCATCACTTGGTCAGGTGAGGGGGCACCGTGACCGGCACCATGACAGGAGCCTCGAGACCATGAGATCCAGGGCAGCAGCCCCCCCAGCCCCACACTCACCTTGAGGCAGACCCCTTCGTGGAAGGGCAGCTGGAACTGCAACACCCAGCCTGCTCCCCTGCACGCTTTCGCCGTGCACGTGAGGAATTGAACTCACAGGAAGTCAGGTCTGCCTGAAATGCTGACTCCCACATTTCATCACCCTGGCCCTAAGATTTAAAAGATTCTTTTTTAGGATTTTTATTTATTCATGAGAGACACACAGAGAGAGGCAGAGACACAGGCAGAGGGAGAAGCAGGCTCCCTTCAGGAGCCCCATGCAGGACTCGATCCCAGGACCCCAGAATCATGACCTAACCAAAGGCAGATGGCTCGGGCAGCCCCAGTGATGCAGCGGTTTAGCACCACCTGCAGCCTGGCGTGTGATCCTGGAGACCCGGGATCGAGTCTCACATCAGACTTCCTGCACGGAGCCTGCTTCTCCCTCTGACTGTGTTTCTGCCCCTCTCTCTCTGTCTCTATGAATAAATAAAATCTTAAAAAAAGAAAAAAAAAGGCAGATGGCTCAACCACCAAGCCACCCAGGTGCCCCGATTTAAAGGATTTTATCCATCAAACGGTGCTGCCTTTACCAAGTCATATCCTAAATGTACCTTAGAGTTTCTCCTGCATTTTTGTTCTGTAAAGTCATACTATACCTGGTGGTTAGAGTCCTCCCCTCTCCTGATTCAGGGAACCTGGCCAGTGTATTGGTGTCTGGGGAAGTAGGTGAGAGTGGCTGCCCTGTGGCGGGACAGAGCAGGAAGGGAAGAAGGAACGGAGCCGCCGTGTGCCAGCTGTGGTGTGAGGAGCTTGGCACCTCTTCCCGTTCAACCTTGAGTCTGCACAATTTCCTCTGGACGCCAGCATTCCTGGCCCCATTTTGCAGACAAGAAAGCAAAGGCCCAGAGAAGCTGTGTGTTTGTCCGAGATCATGAGGCTGGAAAGTGGAAGGGCCAGGCCCAGTCAGACCCTGCGGCCCAGCCACACTGATACTCTCCCCTTGGGGTCCCTGTCAACTCCGGGGATTGGGGAAACCTTAGGGGGGCCTTTCACCCCTGGCCCCAGAGAGGGTATGTCATGTTCCTTCAGCAGAGAGATTCCCAGTCTCCTCCATAAGTGCCTCTGAACATCATTTCTGAGAAACAGTTCAGCCTTTGGACCTCATGGTCAGCTCAAGATTCTTCTCAGCCCACCTTCCAGAGACTATGTCCCACCCTCCTTTGAGGTAAATTAGGGAACTGGGCTGATTCGCTCCACCTCCAGGAGGCTCTGTGGGTGAGTGGAGCTCTCGACCAGATCCAGGCAGGGGATTGGAGGTTGGTCTGTCCCTCTTGTCTGGCCAATTGGCTAAGGAGGTGTGTCCCACACTCAGAAACCCCTGGTGGCAGGTGGAACAGTCAGGCGTTGTTGGTCTTTTGGCTTCAGCCTGGCTGGCAGTGGATGAGGGCTCAGAAGGCTGATTTCCCCGAATAGCGGGAAATGAGGTGGCACAGCAGATATGAAGACGGGCCTGAATTTTGGAGGAGGATGGATGAACGGGGCAGGGCAATTAGCGCTTATCCAAAATGATGATAAAGAGTTGTGGCTCCGGAAGAAAACAGACATATCCTGACTCAGGCACTTCTGTGCTATGTGACCTTTTTTTTAAAATGATTTTTAATTTATTTATTCATGAGAGACACACAGAGAGAGAGGCAGAAGCATACGCAGAGGGAGAAGCAGGCTCCATGCAGGGAGCCCGATGTGGAACTCGATCCCAGGTCTCCAGGATCACGCCCTGGGCTGGAGGCGACACTAAACCGCTGAGCCACTGCTATACTGTCCCAGGATAGGGGATCACACCCAGGACCCTGGGATCACGCCCTGAGCCTAAAGCAGACGCTCAACCACTGAGCCATCCAGGCGTCCCTATGCTGTGTGACCTTGCATGAGAGGTCAGGCACCTCTCTGAGCCTAAGTTCCCTTGCCCGATAAATGGAGATGACATTACGCCTGTCCTGGAACTTGATGAGGATTGAGATTGTGCATGTTCCTTGGCCCATGGCAAGAGTTTAAGATATGCCAGCTGTTACTAGCTATTGCTACACTGTTAGCTCCCGGGTGCCAAGTCCTGCACTCCGTATTTTCCATGCGTTATGAGGAAAGCATTATTTGTATACTAATTTTAAAGACCAGGAAACTCAGATGCATGCAGTTTAGAAACACCCCAGGTCCCCAGCTGAGCCTGGCAGGGCTGGGATTTGATCCTCCGTCAGGCACCAGCACCTTCTCTCCACTCACCCACTCTGCCCTGGAGCTGGAACTGGGCTTCTGTATCCCCATCTGCCCTCTGGCTCCCACCATCTATTTTTCTACCTGCCTCACCTTTGAGGTTGTCAGAGGCTCTTCCCAGGAGACACGCTCCTTTTATTGCATTTGTCTGGGAGCCCAGCACTCCACAAGCTACCCATTAGATGTAATCTGTAACGAACGCGGTATGTAATAAATACAGGTAGCCCGTTTATGAGCTGCCATATTTATTATGCCCCTTAATTGCTACAAAGCCAGAGCCAGCTGAAGCCAGATCCTGCTCTGGAAAGCAACTTTGCCTGGGTGGGCCCAGGAGGGGGCCGCTAAAGCCTGGCCTCCCGCAGAACCCCAGCATCTTAGCGGGGCAGCCCCTTCTGCCCTTGACGGAAGGAACTGACAAGTCATCAACTTCCTGCTCCATCATCTTGCAGAGGAAGGGGCTGAGGCCAGAGAGAGGAAATGACTTGCAGAGCAGGAGACGGGGCTCTGGACTCGCAGTCCAGTGCTCCTGCTGCCCTTCTGTCTACCTGAAAGCTGCCCCCGGAACCAGGCGGAGCACAGGATCTGCAGTGGGCCAAGGGGCATGTTTACAAGCCCAGGGATGTTGGGCAGGTCGCTTCACGTCCTTGAGCCGCAGTGTCCTCATCTGTAAAATGGACAGTGCTTCACACTTCACGGGGTCATCGAAAGAGTCAGGACAGTTACTTTGTGGAGCAGGTGTGTGGCTGGCAAGGAGTCGGTGCTGAATAAATATTCTTTCCTGTCCTCTTCCCCGTTTCTAAAGAACACGGCGTCTCAGCAGATGTGTGGAGTTGAGTAGGCCTGGTGTCAAAGGGAGAGGGGGTCAGAATGCAGCACCTAGGGTTTATAATTTTTTAAAGGATTTTATTTATTTATTTATTCATGAGAGACACAGAGAGAGGCAGAGGCAGGGACGTAGGCAGAAGGTAGAAGCAGGCTTCCTGCAGGGAGCCCAATGTGGGACCCGATCCTGGGTCTCCAGGATCACACTCTAGGCTGAAGGCGGCGCTAAACTGCTGAGCCACCCGGGCTGCCCCAGCACCTAGGTTTAAGTCATTGTCCTGGGGTCCTGAGCTCAGAGGGAGCAGCAGCCCAGGGAAGCCTGTACAGCTGCTGAGTTGGTGGTAAGAGCCGTCCACCCCACTCCAGGCCAGCGCAGTCATTTACTTCTCACAACAGGCCATGAAGTGGGCCCTCAGTGGGCCCTCGGTTCCCATTCTTGCAGAGGAGGAAACTGAGGCTCCCAGAGTTTAGGTCACTTGGCAAAGACACAACAGTAGAAAGAGCCTGGGTGTGTTCGACTCCAGAGCCTGTGCACAGAACCACTATGTTTGGATGCAGGTGAGATGCTGCTTCTAGAAGGCTGGGGTGAAGGAGGGGCATGGCTGGTTAGGTGGGCCTGGAGATGGCATCCTGGGGAATTGCCGTGGAAGCAGGGAGCCTGGGCATAGGGATGACGGAGGAGACAAAGATGACCCACAGTCAAGGATGAGGGTCAAGATGTTCAACAACTGGTGCGCAATGGCACGGGCCAATCAGAAGACAGGCTGGCTAAACAGCAGGCTGACCAGACCTGGGAGTCCCCACCAAATCTCAGCCCTCCCACCACCCACTGGAGGGGACAGGTCCTGGGACAAAGGAAGGGACAGGTTCTCTTGATCCTGGCTATCCAGGGCAGCTCTGGGCTCTCTGGCCTCGAGAAGATCTGGAGAGAAAGACAGGCAAATGGAGCATCAGGAGTCACATGAGGACTGTCCTCACTCTGGAGAGGGCACAGCAGAGAGAGGAAAGGAGAAAGTTAGGAGCCCCCCTGCTTGTGTGAATCCTCCTGCCTCTTCTCTCTGTTGGGGGTAAGGAGGCCTCAAAGCCCTTAGCCTGGCACCAGGCTTCCTGCCCATGCTGTTTAATTCACATTTGCTATGTTGTGGGCTTTTATGCAGTCCAGACCATATACCAGGACCTGCTGTGTCCCAGGAGGGGGACACAGCTGCCATCCCATGCCATAGGGAGCTCAACGGAACACTGGCTGATGCCGTAATGGTATACAGTATAGTAGGGCAGCGGTGGAGGTCAGCAGAGGCCACGGGAGCTCTTGGGAAGGCAGGATGGGGGGTATCGGGGAAGGAGGTGATGCCTAGGGGGATGAATAGGAAATGAATGGAAAGGCAGGAGAGGGCAAGGCAGTTTGAACAGAAGGGAGTGGAGGCACTAAATGAGCTTCGGGGACTCTCCTTTAATGTCGGCGATGGGGCAAAGGCACAGAAGGTGGCCGTGGGAGTCTTGGGGAACCTTGCAGACCACAGTTAGGGGGTGGCTGGTCTCCTGTAGAGGCCAGGCGTTTAGCAGGGGCATCATGTGGCTAGATGTGCTCTATGGAAAGGCCCCTCTGGAGGTGCTGGCTGGAGGTAGGGAGACCAGGCCAAGGCTGAGGCCACAGCTGGGTGAGAGAGGAGGAGGCCGGGAGCAGGAGTGAGGCCGGAGGTGCTTGAAAGATCCCTGGAAGGGAGTGGATGCTGTCACCAGACTCTAGCTTTGGAGGCCAATGACATTTCATAAACTCAAGCCACAGCTCAGTGAAGGGAGGAGCTCCCCCCCCCCCCCCACACACACTCCATCCTTTGTTCCTCCAAATTAGACTGCCTGGTTCAAGTCTCGGCTTCACCACTCAGCAGCTGCAACCTCAGGCAAGTCACCTAGCCTCCCTCTGCCTCAGTTTCCTTCTCTGGAAAACTGGGATGATGATTGTACTTACCTCACAGGTTGTTGTGAGTTCATACATGTCAAGCCTAAGGATGGAGCCCTGCACCTGCTAAATGCTCAATCGTGTTATTATTCACAAGGGTGGAGACCAGCCAGGTGACCCCAGGAGCCCTGTGTTCCCCTTCTCCTCTAGCCCAATCTAAGGAAAGCCCTTGGGCTGGGCGCCTCTGGAAGGACAAAGGCTTTGGGACTGGAGCCCTTGGTTCAGGTTCATTCGTTGGTTTTCTCTTGGAGTGGCCTTGGGTTCATCACTGGGTGACCCGATGCATTGGTTTCTGACACTCAATAAAAAAAGAAAGCAAATGTGGCTCTGATGATGCTCTGTGCCCTGTCCGTGTGTCCCCTGCTCAGCTCTGTCTTTTTTTCAGGCTCAATAAACCTAGTAGAGCATCCAGCAGGGGTCGGGCCATGGAAGGAGGGAACCCTGGGGCCCCATGGCCCATGCCTACCTGACCCAGCACCCTCCTCATGGACTCCCAGGTGCCTGAGTGGTGCCGGGCCCGCTGCCCGACTAAGGTCAGACCCTTGGCACAACAGCAAAAACCACAAGAAGAGTTGACGAGAGGCACCACACTTTCCTGCACGCCCTTCCCCAGTAGGGGGTTCTGCTGTGCTTTCCTCAACATAGATTCAAATGCACTTTTAAAACCCTCTGGCCTAAACCAAAATGCTGCGTGGGGCTGGTCCTGTCATCACCAGTGGAATGATCTGAGTGGGTGGGAGGCGAGCGTTGCCCTGGCCCCTTTGCTCCTTAGACTATGAGGGTGTTGGCTTTCCTTGCTGGGGGGGGGGGGGGGAGGCATCAGGTGGTGGTTTGGGGTGGGAAGGGGGCAGATTTGCTCAGTGCCCACCACATACCAGGTGCCGTGTGTGGGCTTTGGTGTTAGATCTAAGCATTAGGGGCCTTGGGCAGATCCCTTAATCTCTCCGATAATCACATACACCTTGCCAGACTACTGTGAAAATTTGCGGTAACCAGCGCCCATACCTCACTGGTTGTTACAAGAATTAAATAAGATAATAGGTGTGAAGCACTGGGCCCAGGATTAGCACACAGCAGGTGCTCCCCAAACAGGGACTGCTATTATTAAGATGAATCATAATAATCCTGGCAGCAACCACTTAAGACAGGATTTGTCAACCTTCCTTTGGTGGGTAAGGCAAACTGAGCCCGGCTCTCTCCGGAGGGAGGATGGGAAACCGTGGGAAGTAAGGAAGCACCATCACCCCCCCAACATTCGACGGCTTCCAGCAATACTCCCAGGACCCTTTGCACCGCGTCCTGTCGTAGAAGCGCAGACCGCCTGCTGGGGTCACCTGAAGAGCGACTCAGGCCAGGCCAAGCCGCAGCCTTGCCCGTTAGCAGCTGGAGGAGGTTGGCCGTGTGTTAGTTCACTGTGAGCCTGGTCTCCTCACCTGTCACATGGACCTCTGATCCCCGCCCCAGGTCTCTCTCCCCGGGGTTGTCATGAACAAAGTATGGCAGTATTGAATACTGAATGTGAGCATGACTGTGGGCCTTGGGGTCTGACTCATGATAGCAGTTGCCGTCTGCCTCCCCTGGGGATGCAGAAGGGCTGCCTCTTATTGGTTTCAAGCCCCAGCACCTGGCACACAGTCGGTGCACAATAAATGCTGGCTGAACGGAGTTGTATCCAGTGACTCACTACCTGGGACATACTGTTAGGTAGGGACAGGGAAGGCTCCTTAGGTAGGTGGGATGCCGCAGGTCCCATTACGGGGGTAGTCACGGTGTGAGGAGGGCTTGGCCTCAGGAGCAGGGCTCAGGTGCCCAGGTAGGTGCCCATACCGCCTTCCGCCTCTGACAGCCCTCCTCGCTGGCACCATGGAACCACCCTGGGACGTGCTGCAGGTTGGAGGGCATA
Organism: Canis lupus baileyi; assembly: GCF_048164855.1. Lineage (NCBI taxonomy): Eukaryota > Metazoa > Chordata > Mammalia > Carnivora > Canidae > Canis > Canis lupus. Next base: position 11,854,901 of record NC_132858.1, read on the forward strand.
TGGGGCGGCAGGAAGTTTGTGAGGCCCAGGATTCTGCTCCTGCTCCGTGACCTTGGCCAGTTCCCGAAGGCTCTGAGCCTGAGTGGCTCATCGGCCAGATGGAAGGCTCACCTCTGCAACTAAGCACTGTCTCCAGGCAGCCCTGTTGAGCCCTTGCCACCTGCTAGATGTGGTGCTAAGCGTGAGACTAAGCATGTTCCTGCATTATTTCTGTGAATCCTCATGATACTGCCGGGAGGAAGCTTCTGGTTTTGATCTCCTTTCTCAGGTGGGAAAGAGCAAGATTCAGAGAGGTGGAGCGATTTGCCCAAGACCGCACAGCAAATGAATGTAGAACTGGGCTTGGACCCAGGCAGGCTGGCTTCCTCGAGTTCTCCTAATGCTGGCCCCACAGAGTAAAGAGCCGCCTCCGAGCGAGGAAATCGTTACCAGTGTCCCTCTTCCAGGAACCCCCATAGGGGAGGGCAGGTGGGGGGCCAAGGGTCCTTTCTGGGCAGGGTCCCCCAGCGGGGAAACTGAGAGTCTTGCTGTTTTGTAGGTAGAACACCATGGAAGGCGACTGTCTGAGCTGCATGAAGTATCTGATGTTTGTCTTCAATTTCTTCATATTTGTAAGTATGGCTGGGACGTGCCCAGGGTGTCCCTGGGCCTGCTGGGTGGGCATAACAGGCTGTACCTTAGAAATGGTCACACCAAAAAAAAAGAAAGAAAGAAAAAAAAAAGAAATAGTCACACCAGGCTGAGTCCTGGGGATAGGTTGGGGTCAGTGCTAAAAGCAAACCTACCCACCCAGACAGAATTTCCCAGACGAGAGGTCCCCCCGCCCCCCGTGGGGCCCGGCCCAGTCCGAAGAGCCTACAGTCGGTCTCAAGAGAGATGTTTTGCACAGATCCTGAGCTGCCAGGCCCTCTGACAAAGCGTAGGGGCCTTAGTACTGGATCTGACCCCTGGTGGAGGCTGAGGACAAGGAGGGAATGGAGAAGAGGGCAGCAGAGAGAGCCTCGTGGGTAAAAGAAGATACGAACTCCCCCTCCCTTCCCCTGGTGGCCCCGAGGAAGAAAGGGCAGGGTGGATGGGAAGGTGATTAGCAAGTTTCGGGAGATATCTGTTCAGTTTTCCTTGGGGACACAGCAGGACTGGAATCCCATCCGTTATAGGAGAACAGTTTGGCCTCATCAGATTTCGAGTGGAGGTAAAATGTCTGGAATCCCTGTGTGTTGGGGCACAGAGAGCCCCACTGGACCCTGACCCCCCCAGAGCTGTTGCAGGCATCCGAGCTGCTGCGACCACCTGACGTAATTGAAACCTCTCTGGGGCCGGGAGCACCCAGAGTTCAAAGCTGGTCTGCATCTAACCAGCTGTGTGATCAGAAACACATTTCACCTCTCTGAACCTCGGTATCTTCATCCCTTAATTACCTACCTCAACAGGGTTTTTTGGGAAGTTAAGCAAGATTTGTTTAGGAAGCGCCTGGAAGGTGCCAGCACTTGCTGGCTTAGCTCCATCCGAATCCAGCCTATGGAGTCTGTGGTGAGTCTATGCACAGAGGCCTGAGCGCTCAGGGGGCCAGCCCAGCGCCCTGCAGCACAGCCTACCTGCTGGCAGCACCCCCGAGCTCTGCTCGGGCCCCTGGCTTCTCACAGGGGCAGAGCCACACTCCTGGCCTCTTGAGCCCCCGCAGGCTCTCCCGACCCCACCTCAACCTTTGACTTTAGTGCAGCCAGGACCTGGGTGAGTAAAAGTCCACCGATGCCCTCCAGGGTAGGGTCCCTGTGAAAGAGAGGTCCCTTTCTGGTCACGACTGTCTTTCTTCAATCTCTCCTTCTATTTTGTATATATTCAACCAATTGTCCCGGGGTCCCTCCCTTGCCCATAATCCTAAAGAACAGGGAGCCCCCCAGACTTGAATCCTAGACCCAACTTCCAAGCTGGGTGGCCCCGGGCAAGCCCCAGTGTCGCCCCCTGAAATCGGGCTGCGTCCCCTTGGGCAGCTCAGTCTGTGCCTGGGACACAGCCCTCGGCTCACAGCGGTTGAGCCCCAAACCTTAAGAGCAATGAGGAGCGAGGAGCCTTTGACCAGATCTCTTGTAAGGGACGGAGGAGAAAAGCAGCGTGCAATGCAGGGTGCAGTGTGGACTGTCACTGGGAGCCCCAGTGGGCCTTTCCTTTCCCTGCCCCTCACCACCGCCCCGTTCTGGGTCCTTCGGGGCCTCCCCGCTGCACCCCTGCCCTGACCCCTGTACCTAAGGATCTCGTCTCCTGCTCCAAGCCCCAAGCCATGCTGATTTGCCCACCAGCTTGCACACCCCTCTCAGGCACACCAGAGCTCACCCGTTTGCTCTTATCTGCAGGCTGGCATTGCTGGCCCCGCGCCTCTGGGGGGCCTCCAGTCCTGCCACCACACGGGGATTGCAGGCACTTTTACCCCCTTCAAAATCTGCTGAGGCCAAACTGCTCTCCTACGGCAGATGGGCTTCCAGGCCTGGCCTGTCCCCTGGGAAGACTGAACGGATATTTACTGATCACCTTCCCATCTACTGTCCTTTCCTCCTCAGGGCCACCTGGGGGAGGGGGGGTTGGTAGCTTCTTTTCCCCCCGGGGAAGCTAAGGCTCAGGGAGGTTAAGCCAGGATGAGTAAGGCACGCAGAGATGCGCGGTGGACAGGAGCACAAACAAGACGGCTTGCCAGGAGCCCGTCTGACAGTGGCGAGCCCACCCTGATGAGAGCTCCTGTCGGGGACAAAGCGGATGGCGTGTGTCCGGGTGTGTCTGAGGCCCAGCACAGGCCTCAGAGCATGTTCCGTAGACTCGGGGCGTGTCAGAGAAGCCCGGGATTCAGCCCCGGCTCTGCCATGAGCTTGCTGTGTGGCCTTCAGCAGGTCACTGGCCCTCTCTGGGGCTCAGTGTGGAATCAAGAGGGGGCGCCTGGTGCCCTCATTACCCTTCAGCTCTGACATTTAAGGAGAATCTAAAAGAGGCAGATAAACTCTATAGGACGCGGTCCTCAGCAGCCCGCGGTGGGGCGCAGATGGGAGATGGGGTTTATGGGACGCCCTTAAGGTCCAGGTGACCAGGAAAATGCAAACCAGAGAAAAGGATTGCTGGGACGCCGGTGTGTGCAGCAAGTGGGGTTTCTGTCTGGTTCTCTGGGGCTCTGCCCCGGGGCCCCGCTCAGGGGGACGGTGTGCGTGCGCAGTGGCTAACCCCCGTGTCTACCTGTCTCTCCCCCTCCCTCCCTCCCGGCGCTGGGAGCAGCTGGGTGGGGCCTGCCTGCTGGGCATTGGCGTCTGGGTCATGGTGGACCCCACCGGCTTCCGGGAGATCGTGGCCGCCAACCCCCTGCTTATCACAGGCGCCTACATCCTCCTGGCCATGGGGGGCCTGCTCTTTCTGCTCGGCTTCCTGGGCTGCTGCGGGGCCGTCCGTGAGAACAAGTGTCTGCTGCTGTTTGTGAGTAGCCCCACCCCCACCCCACCCATGGGTTCCTGGGGCAAAGCGTGATGCGGGGGGGTGCTGTGTCTACACTGCAGGGGACTCAGAGGTCACACCCAGCTGGGCTGGCCTCCAGGAGCGGGAAGGCCACCAGCCTGTTCCGCTTGCACCTGCGGCCCCAGCTTCCAGAGCCTGCTGCTCCCTGCACTGGGCCCGTGCCTGCCGTCAGGTGGAGAGCAGCCTGGGCCTCCGGGTCTGAACAGCCGAGGCACGGTCAGCTGAGCACACGGCCCAGGATGCTTTTCTCCTTGCCTTCTCCCAAGAACTCAAATGTATAACTCCTTGGTGCAAAAGGAGGGAGGGTACCTGTTCCATAATCCAGTCACAGCTTGCATTTCCAGTTTTAGAATAGAGCTGATATGATCTCTGAAATCTCTTTATTCATTAGATAAATAGTGCGTGAGCTGCTACTGCAGGCCACGTCGTTCACTAAGAGCTGAAGATGCATCGAGGGCGGAGCGGCCGTCCCCTCCGTGGTGGACAGGCACGTGGGAGGCCGTGAGGCCCATGGGGACACGCGGGCAGCAGGCAGGCCTGCTCTGTCCCCTAACTAATGGTGTGACTTGGGTCTGGCTTCTTAGCCTCTCTGAGCTTTAGTGTCTCTGCTTGTTTAACAAGGGGCAGCTGAGCCATAGGTTGGCGCTAAGTGAAGCAAGCAGTGGATGCTCTGTTTCTCTGACCTTCCGTATTCTTGTGGGCTGGCCTTGGTGGATGGGCCTTCCGCCCCAGTGAGGTCCCGTGGGCGCCCAGGGCTGGAGAGCTTCTAGTTTGAGCCCAGTGAAAACAGCCCCACTTAGAGAAATGTGTGTGGATGGGTCAACGTGCAGATGGTCCTCGTGGGTGAGTGGGTGCAGAGGCCGGGTGCCAGGCGGCCCGGGAGGGGTGGGCCGGGCATCAGGAGGACTCTCTGGCAAGGTGTCTGCTCCTGCGGCTTTGGGAGGTAGAGGCCTGGCACGAGCCCTCCTCCCCAGATTAGAACAGACGGGGCGGCCCCCATTCCTGTCACAGTGAGATTCTCCACATCCCAGGCAGGAAGTGAAATCAGCTGTGAAACGTGTGACTCCGGGAGCCCAGGGTCCCTTTGGCTTTGGGCTTTGGGCAGCCTGAACACTGCAAACTTTGCATTTGGAGAGAAAACAAAGAAACCCGCGGGCGCCCCCTGGCGGGAAGCCCTCTGCAGGGCCAGCCGGTGCTCAGGAGCCCGGGGGTACTTTATTTGATTTTATTTTTTTAGATTTATTTATTTATTTATTTATTTATTTATTTATTTATTTATTTATTTATTTATTTATTTATTTAAAAGAGAGAGAGAGCATGAGCAGGGAGGGGAGCAGAGGGAGTAGGAGATGCAGGCCCCTGCTGAGCAGGGAGCCTGATGCAGGACTCGATCCCGGGACCCTGGGATCCCATCCTGAGCTGAAGGCAGACACCTAACTGAGCCACTCAGGCGCCCCCCAGGGGGTCTTTAAAAGGAGCCAGGATATGGGTCCCAGGTCATGCCGACCCCTCCTCTCCTCCCCGCCTCCACCTCTCAGCATCACCCCTCCCCCCCTACCGGCCTCATCCCTGAAGCCAAGACCAGAGGCCAGCCTGGGGGCCTCGAAAGCCCTCCCCACAAGAGCCTGCCACTGGGTGGGCGCGACAGTCCAGGTGGAGAAGACCAAGATCCAGGGACTAGCTGAGGTGCCCCCCCCCCGCCCCCCGCCCACTCCCAAGGGAAAACTAGGTCTTGGCTGTGGCTGGGCCGGGGCCCTTAGAGCCTTAAGGAGCCCCTTCCAGCTCCCTCTCTTCGACACCTTCTCCTTCCTCCCTTTCTCTGCTAGTCTGGAGATCTAGGAGACCTACCTGTGTCCATCCCTTTCTTTTCTTGCTCTTTCTCTGACTCTGATCTTTTGCTTTCTATTCCTGCTACCTTTCCTTAACCCTCTCCTAAGCAATCCTAGTCTCCACCCCTCTCTCCCTACTCCCCCTGTGTCCTCTCCCCATGCTCTCCCTTCCCCTTCTTTGGCTCCATCCCTCCCCTCCTTCCCCTTCCTCCCCTACCCTCTCATCACCTTCCCCTCCTTTTCTCCATCCCCTCCCCTCACCCTTCCCCTCTCTCTCTTCCCCCTCTTCCTACCCTCTGACCTTCCCCCTCCCATTCCTTCCCTCTCCCCCCACCTTTGAAGCCCAGCACCTATTAGCCTGACGTCTCCATGTAAGTCAAAGGCAGGGAATCCTTGGACCCAGGTCCCCTGTCTCTCAGACCAGGGCTAGTTGAGGGGCTCCTAATCTAAAACGGACTCACATGTCTGAAATTCACCCAAAATCATGTGCAAAATATTACATTAGGGCCTTGTGTGTATGTGTGCCTATACACATGTGTTGTTTGTGTGTGTTGTGTGAACACGTGTGTTTCTGGGGAGAGGTGCCACCGCTTCTGGAAGGTTTTCAAAAAGATTCATGACCCAAAAAATAAGAAGAACCACTTCTCTCTCCTAACCTGGACTGGCCATGTGGTGGTTCCTGCTGAAGAGAGGCACCCAGTCTCACCCCTGGTTGCCGCTGGGGGTCCCTCGAGAAGCCTGACACCCCTGCCCCTCAACCTTCGGGGAGGAAGGGAAGACTTGTCAGGAATAGGACCCAGAGGGAGTGACTTTGGCCACTTCAGCAGGGAAGGAGGGCTGGGGGGGGGGGGGGAACAGAGCATCCCTTCCCCCCTGCTCTGAGGCTGAAACCCCAGGGTGCCATCACCCTCCACCGACCAATGAGCCTAATGACTACATCACCTAATGATCAATTTTTCTAAAGATACTGTTTCCAGACACTCCTGGTGATCAATTTTACAGCATTTCACATACAATAGGACAATTTCAGCCTATAATGGATATTTTGTGTCGTCCCTTTTTTGCAGTTGCTTGCCTCTGAGTCATTCACAGAATGTTTTTAATCTATTTATTTAAAGATTCAAAGTTTTTTTTTTCTGTTTTATGACAAAGGCATGCTAAATTGGAAAGGAGAACAGCAAAGCAAGATGAGTGTATTTAGAAGAGATAAATGAGCTGAATGGCACATAAAGTATGTAAATTTGGTAAACATTTATTAGAAATGAGAACTGAAAGTAGATGTGCCCATAGGCAGATGGGCTAGAAAAATCTGGAAACGCAAGCAGGCAAGATAGCAGTTTCTGACCCTTTGTTAATTTTTCCATCCTAAGCAAAGTGGTGAACATTTGATGTTCAGGAATTACTGGCAAATGTGTCCTTAGGCAAATGAGATGGGGTGAGATTAACTCAAAAACCCTGAGAAAGGCCCCACCACGTGGGGGGAAGCCCGGGGGAGGCGTCAGGACAAGCCTCTGTGACGGGGTCCAGGGGGAGCCCCTCTGAATAACCAGGAGGAAGCAAGAGGAAGTAATCTCACGCTGGGGAAGGCCAGTGGGCAGAAGTGGCATCGCTACTGATGCTGGCACCACAGCCCTGCACTTGGCTGCGGGTGACCCGCTCACACACGTCACCCCTGCTGCAGGAGGGGGCCCTGGCAAGGACATCTGCAGGCCTCCTCCCTCTGTGAGCTACTAGCTTCATTCACGAATTTCATCTCATGAATCACGAACCTCGGCTCGGCGTACGCCGCACGAGGATGGCGATCTCATCTGCCTTGCCGGTACCTGGCATAGCTCCTGGCACACAGCAGGTGCTCAATGAACAGCCCTGGAATGAAAGGACAGAGAGGAGGTGGTCTTAGGAGTGTGGTAAGAGCATGGGCTTTGGAGCCAGGAAAGTCTAGGTTGTGATCCCTGTTCAGCTGCGTCCAGGCTGTGTGACCTGAGCAGTTACCTCACCTCTCTGAACCTAGACTCCTCCTATGTAAGATGAAGCGGATGACGCGGCCTTCCCGCCCATAGTGTTGTGATCATGGCTCAAGGAGAAAATGTGCATCTCGCCTAACTCTGTTCCTAGCACATGCAATCACTTGATAAATGTGGAACTAGAAGAACCTTGTTGGTCTTCTAGAATCTGTAGGGTCTTCATAGGGACAAGAGACCCTGCAGGTGATCGGAAAGCCTCCAGACCTGGAGGCTCTTATGGGTTCCAGAGTAACATGGTGTTTAGAGGCTGAGTTCTAGAATCAGAGTTCCCACGCTTAGCCAGGTGTGCCACCGACCGGATGGGCCCACTTGGTCAAAGTACTATCCTCTCCGGGTCTCAGTTTCCCCCGTGGTAAGCTGGAGGTGTTGAGGGTAACCGCGGCTGCTTCCCCAGGCCGCTGAGAGCGCCCCGAGAAAGGAGCCATGTAAGATCCGGGGCGCCCCGGTGGTAAGCTCTCGGTAGGTGTTAGCCAACGTCAGCATTTCAGGGCTTGTCCATACCAGCACCTGCCGTCGGGAGAGCTGTGCCTGCCTCTTGGTTCCGAGCCGCCGTCTGAGCAGCCCTACCTGTGCCAGCCTCACGCAAAGCACGCTAGCTGCACCCCCTAACCGAAGTGTGCTAAGCCATCCGGGGGGCCACACGCTCCGGGGGCCAGGAGCGCACGGCGTGCACGCGGCTTGAGCTCTGTGTCATCCAGAGTTTATAACCGTCTAAGCTGTGATCGATAGCCGGAGCCCGCCCAGTCGCCTGGCGGAGGGTGGAAACCATCTCCAGGGCCACTCCTCGAGCCTGAGAACTGCCAGCAACTCGGCCAAGAGGGCAGAGGGCAGGGAGGGCTCCCAGGGTGGCCATGTGAAACGGGGCCGGATGCCCATCCATCAGCGGCCAAATGGAAGCGCCAGGAGCCCTGCCGGGGCCTCCATCACTGTCACCGGGGATGCGAGGCTGCAGAGCCTCTTGGGGGATGGGGGTGGGGGTGATGGGGTGCAGAATGGACTGTGGGAGTTGCGGCCTGGAGGGGGGCGGGGTGCAGCCTGCCTGGGCCACAGGAGGCCCTCTGTGTCTCTCCCCTCTGGTTGGGGAGCTCTGTCCCCAGACCCAGGCAAGCAGGGGGAAGCAGACCCCAGGGCTCCCAAGAGTCCCCCGGGCCAGTCCCGAACCGCCTTTCCAGCAGAGAGAAGAGGTAGCGTGGCGCTCAGCGAGACAGCTGCATTAAGAGGCGAGGTTTTGCTCTGGAGTGTTGGAGCTGCGCAGCTTTGGAGTAGTGGTTCCCTTCTCTGGCTTGTTTCCTCCACTGTGGACATGGGGGCTAAACGGAAAGAGGCCGTGGGGTGGGCACCGGCTTCTTTTTTTTTTTTTTTTTAAGATTTTATTTATTTATTCATGAGAGACAAAGGCAAAGACATAGGCAGAGGGAGAAGCAGGCTCCCTGCAGGGAGTCCGAAGTGGGACTCCATCCTGGGTCTCCAGAAACACGCCATGAGCCAAAGGCAGACACTCAACTGCTGAGCCACCCAGGTGTTCCCTGGGCACCGGCTTCTAGTGCCAAATAAGCCCCTCTGAGCCAGAGGCAGCATGGCCCAGCGAGCCTGTGGCCGAAGACAACCACGAGGGACCAGGTGCAAAGGGGTCCACGCCTTGTGAGGGCCCCACCTGTTCCTTGGGTTTGGGCATTTTCCTTGGGTTTGGGCATTTAAAAAAAGAATGAAGCCATTGGCAAGTCTGGAGGTGTTTCATGCCCACACCCTTGAGGGAGCATCTCAAGGCTCTCCATCCGCAGCCCCAGGAGTCTGGAGAAACCCTGTTTCAGTTGCTGTTAGAGCTGAAAAGGCAAGGAGAGAACCTGACTGTGGTCCTCCCAGATGAGGATAAAGGGACAGAAACCACAAGGGATGCGATCCAGGGGAGGGACACCTAGGGGCCTTGCAAGCAGCTGGGAGCGTGTCTGTGGGGAAATACTGAGTGAATCCCGTGGCCAGGCCCTCGAGGCTCCCGTGTGAGCTGCCTTCCGTGGTCCTTGTAAAAGCCACAACCACAAGCTTTGCTCAGCCCCTGTGACGACACGGAACTATCACATCCACTGTTTCATGACTCCCCACGATGATCCCTCGTTTTACTGACAAGGAAACTGAGGATCAACGGGTTGTTGTTTTTTTTTTTTCTCGTGATTGTCCCCCGGCCACACGAAGGGAGGCAAGGGGGCTGAGGTGTCCTGATGCTAAGCCCCGGACTCTCTGCCTCCCTCCAGCCCACGCACATCTAGTGCAGGTGTGAGGGCAGCGGCCGAGGTGCTGGAAGGCTGTGGAGGAACCAGCCTCCGTGGGCCCCGGGGATCTGGCCCTCTGCTGGTGGTCTCCAGTGGGGCTGACAACTCCGGGACTGTCGCAGACTGAGAAGGCCAAGGGCACCAGCAGTGCAAAGTGATGAAGGCAAAGTCATTTCCTGTTTCTCCTGCCAGCAGCCCTCGCCAAACAGGGCCCACAGTGACCAGGGGCTGCGACGCAGCACGTAACAAGGTTGTTACGGTGAGCGGGTCACTCGTGGGTTCGTTCGTTCATCCGATGGCCGTGGCCCGACACCTTTGCTGGCGGGCACTGTGAATGCAGCGCGCTGTTAGAGCCTCTGTGCCGATGTTAGAGATGGGGGGGCTGCCCAGCAGGTCTGTGGGGCACCACCATGTGGGGGAGCCAGCCTCGCCTGGTGAGAGGCCGCACTGAGCCTCGTCTGGAAAATGAGGAGCTGGTGGGCGTGGAAGGGAGGAGCCTTCCTGGCAGAGGGAGTGTAGCACGTAAGGGCCCCAAGACAGGAGGCGCCCTGGATGATTTGGGGAACATAAATGCGGCGAGTAGAGCAAGGTCTTGTTAGATTTCGGACTCTGGCCCCTGGGTTTCTAGATGTTGATGGACCCATCGCCTTGCCTCCCATCTTGCTTCTTGGTCGTGGCTGAAGGTCAACACAGACTGCACCGCTCATGGGAGGGAGAGGCGGCGCTGGGGCCCGCGTGGTGGGGGAGGCCAGCCAGCGGCCCCCAGGGAGCTCTGGATCTCCGAGGTGAGCACTGTCCACACAGAGAGGGCCCAAACAGACCAACATCGATCGCCTCCCAGGGCTGCCGGGTGGCGTTGTTCAGGCCGAGCACTGCACAAGGGGCATCGTGGCAGGGGTGCCATTTGCACGGAAGGCATATTTGCTTGTTTGCTTTTCCATGTTTGTATGGAAATGTTTGCGGAGCCTGCAGATGGGTTGTTGGTATGCTCACGAACAACGGTGAGGTCCCTTGGTCGCCTGAAATCGGTACGTCCGGTCAACTGCGTAACAGATGGAAGGGCACGTCCGCGAGCGGTCACTGGCCCCCTTCCCGCCACCCCTGGGGCTCACGAGCCTGCCTCTTCTCTTTGCAGTTTTTTCTGTTCATCCTCATCATCTTCTTGGCGGAGCTCTCGGCGGCCATCCTGGCCTTCATCTTCAGGGAAAATGTACGTGCGGGCCCCCCTGCATGGCCACCCCCCGCTCAGAGAGGGTCCCGCAGAGTCCACAGCCTCTCAGCCAGCGATCCCAGCCCGAACCGTGACCCACCCCCACCCTCTTCCTGTGAGGGTTTTTCTGGAGGCAGAACTGGACGGTCCCTAAGGGTCTCTGCTCTTCCAAAGCACCCGATACAATCCCACACCGGATTCTGGAATCTTCCATTCCACACCATGCCCAACAATAACCATTGGACAGGCAGAGGATAGTCAGGCTGCCCCCCAAGCCCCAGAATAGGTGCTGTGCAGGACAGAGCAGAGCTCTCTGGGTTGAGGCCCGGGCCGGGGTGGGGGGACCTGAGCCTGCCCTCTGCCTCTTCCCGCAGCTCACTCGCGAGTCCTTCACCAAGGAACTCACCAAGCACTACCAGGGCAACAATGACACAGACGTCTTCTCCGCCACCTGGAACTCCGTCATGATCACAGTGAGTGACGCGCCTGGGGATGCTGTGAGCCTTCACAGCCGTGATGCCAGGTGGAGCAAATGTGGGGCCTCCAGAGCCCCCTGGGCTCCTGTGCCAGACATCAGTCATCACTCGGGCCTGCCCCCCGGAGCCCAGCCGGGGCCTGGGAATCGGCCTCCACACGGCGTTCTGGGCCGTCATTAGGGGCCCATTGAATAGGGTCCAGACTCCGGCCGAAACCTATTTGCCATCCCTAACCCCAGTCCGCAAGCAGTTGTGATTGTCAGCGATGCTAATCACAGCAACCGTGTCTTGGGTGCTGCTGCCTGGTGAGGTAGGAATTGTTACCTCCAGCCTCCTTTTGCACAGGAGGACACTGAAGGCTCAGAGACGTTGGGTGCCTTTCCCAGGGTCGCATGGGAGGAACAGACAGCCAACCCCTAGCTGAGGCTTGACCCTGCTCCACCCCCGGCCTTGCAGGGCCTTGGGAGCAGCTGTCCACCTCTGCACCACCACCCCTCCCCCGGGTCCAGCTCCCGCCCACCAGATCTCCCTTTGCTCCCCTTCTAGTTTGGCTGCTGTGGCGTCAACGGGCCCGAAGACTTCAGGTTTGCGTCCGTGTTCCGACTGCTGACTACAGGCAGCGATGAGGTGCCAGAGGCCTGCTGCCGGAGAGAGCCCCAGACTCGGGATGGGGTCCTGCTGAGCCGGGAGGAGTGCCTCCTGGGAAGGGACCTGTTCGTGAACAAGCAGGTACCAGGCCCTGCTCCCCGGGGCAGGGGGACTCGGATGGCCAGGGCTGGGCAGGTGGCAGTGCTGGCACAGGGCGTCTGAAGCACCCTAGAAACCCCCCTGGGTGGGTGGGTCATGACATGCGACTCCTGAACAGGGGCAGATGAAGCCCTTGAGATCCAGCTGAGACAGAGGAAGAAAGTAGAGGGGGGTGGGTGGGCGGGCGATGGTACAGGCCAGAGGAATGGGCATCTTGTCTGGGGTTCAAGGGTGAGTCGGAGCTGTCCAGTGTTCCCGGCAGAGCACTCTCTGAGCTTCTGGGGTGCAGGTCGGGAGCCAAAGCCTGAATCACATGGTGGGGGCCCCTCCTTCGCTCTTATTTGAGGGAAGCTCACCTGTGCCCTATCAGAGCCCCTGCTGACCCCAAGGGAGCAAGGTTCCCCTCAACCACCAAAGGTCAGGGGAGCTGTCAGACCCTTCAGTTCTCTTGGAGCCCAAGGACTTTATCTTGGTCCTGGGAAGAAGCACTTTCCCCTTTCTGCACATGCCGTCTTGGGGGGAATGGGACGCAGGGCCCCTGTGTTGCCCTCCACCTGCCGGGAGACAGATAGCGCCCTCGTACTTGATTCCTCCTTCCTCCTGAGCAGCTCCCCACCCAGAACCCCCGCCCCAGGTCCCTGGCCCCTTGGGTGTGTGTGTGAGAGACCAGGCTGGGCACAGGGTGGAGGAGAACAGAGATGAACTATGAACCGAGTGCATGTCCCCACACCCCTCACTTGATTCGGCTTTTAATGAGCATCTCCTGGGACAGTCCAAGATGCAGGGGACACGGCAAGAGACAGGAGACAAGGGGCTCAGGATGTAGTTCAAGAGAGCACATGATAAGGAGCTAATAACTTCACATGGCAATGATCTCCATCAAGAAAATACAAGCAGGTGCCGAGCGAGAACAGAGGGGATGGGGGCCAGAGGGAGCCCAGGGAGGGGGCAGCATGCTGAGGCCTGACCCTGGCCATCCGGTGGGATCTTTCCGGCCTGAGCTTGGAACTCCACACTCCATCCCCTGCACGTGCCCGTGTGGTGTCAAAGGACTCACGAGCCGCTGTGGGCTCGGGGCAGAGGGCCACCAAGGGGTTGGGCCTCAGCCTCCAGGAGAGGCTGCAGGAAGTGGAGGCCGGGGCAGGGAGTGGGCTCAGGCTTTGATGTCAGGCAGGCCTGGACTGTGACACCCTCTCTGGACCTCAGATTCCTCACACCGTAGCGGAGACCATGGGCTATCCTCCTTGGAAAGATGGGGTTTATACGCCACCCCATCACCACCAGGGAAAAGCTGCACTTCCTACTTCCCTTGCAGCTAAGCCAGGTGACCGCGCAGGAGCCAGGGAGGGGCCAGCAGAAGCACTGTGCCCGCCCCTCCCTGCCCCCTGGCTGGAATGAAGCGATGGTGACAGCCATCTAGGACCCGGGACCATCCCCCTTAGGATGTCAGAGCATGGACAGCCAGGGTGGCTCAGTGGTTTAGCACCACCTTCAGCCTAGGGTGTGATCCTGGAGACCCGGGATCGAGTCCCACGTCGGGCTCCCTGCATGGAGCCTGCTTCTCCCTCTGCCTGTGTCTCTGCCTCTCTCTCTCTCTCTGTGTCTCTCATAAATAAATAAATAAATAAAAATCTTTTTTAAAAAATAAAAGGATGTCAGACCATTACGAGGGGAGCCTGGGTCTCTGATGGCTCCATGAAACAGACGGACCACCACAGCTTGGGATTTCGTACGAAAGATGAGCAAACTTCTAGCTTGTTCCAAGGCACCGCTGTTTGGGTGGCCTGGTGCCCAGAGCCAACACCAATGTCCTGAGGCCACCTGTGGATTGTTGAGGGAGGCGCTTTGCGGGCCGTGTTCCTGTAGGGCTTCATCCTCATAAACTTCCTGTGTCTGCACCCATCCTTGGTGATGGCACCTCCTTCTGTCTCCTGGGCATGACTTTGGAATCAGAGCTCCTTGTTGGGGGGCGGGGTGTCCCCGTCCAGCTGCCTGAGTTCTTTATAGTGACTCTCCCTCTGTTCCTCGTGAGGATCCCCCAAGTTTGACCTCTGGGATCTTTTTCTGAGTCACTCATCCCTCCTGAGCCTTCTTCCTTTTCAGAGCCCCCGTGGAGGGACTGTCGCTATTTGGTTTTTCTCCAAAGCCCATTTTGCTAAAGCCCTGCATTTCTGACTGTGCCTTGCATCCCAGTCATGGTTTTCTTAAAAAAAAAATATATGTATTTTTTAAAATTTATTTATTCATGAGACAGAGAGAGAGAGAGAGGCAGAGACACAGGCAGAAAGAGAAGCAGGCTCCCTGTGGGGAGCCTGATGCGGGACTCGATCCCAGGACCCCGGGATCATGCCCTGAACCGAAGGCAGACGCTCAGCCGCTGAGCCACCCAGGTGTCCCCAGTCACAGTCTCCCACCAGTGAGCAAAACGCCTGGATGCCAGGACCCGAAATCCCAACTAAAGGGGCTTATGCACACGCCCTCTGTGTTTCACACACAGCGAGCATTCTGGAAGGTGGCGCCTCTCCCGCTGCATCAGTAGCATTGTCCCGTCAGTCAAAGCCTGGTCTCTGAGATCTCTGTGACCTTTCCTTGGTGGCGAAACAGCTGCTGTTGGCTCCAGACACCCCCCCCCTCCATGTTTAAGACAGAGGGAAGGGAAAGCGTGGCACCCCCGTCCTTCCCAGAAAGCCCCCGAACCGTCTGCATAGATCTGGGTGGCCAGGACCCGGTTACGTGGCGCCCAAAGGCCAAGGCAGACGGCACTCAGTTGTGGATGTCAAGTGAGCCCACCGCTGTTTGCCACTGCACTCCGTGGGCAGAAATGAGGAAATCCCGAAAGGAGGTGACCGTGATGAGCGCTCAGCCTCTCCCGTTGGCAGGAGTCAAAGCCACGGGGGCATTTCGCCAGCTCTTCCTCAGCCCGCCCTGGGTCGAGACAGTCACCCAGGCCTCCTGCTGGAAACAGAGGAGCGGGGCTCGGAGTACATGATGATCTGGCTGGACTCCAGGCCAGAGTGCGGGCCCCCAATAGGAAGCCATCCATAGTCCCCATCTGCCTGGCTGATCTTAAGCCCTGTCTCCTCACAGCCTCACATTCCTCTGCTTCATCCCCAGTGCTCCCCACCTGCTCCCCGGCATGTTGTGAGTGTGGGTGCTGCTGTGACTGTCGATGTAAAGTGCCGCACCCTCGTCCTCCTGGCGTAGGGAAAAAAACATTCCGGCCAGCGAGTGAGAGCAGCATGTGCAAAGGCCCTGGGGTGGGAGGGAGCATGGCATGCTCCAGGAACCCAGAGAGGAAGGCCGATAGGGCTGGAAGCACAGTGACCAGGGCAAGAGTGGCTCAAGGTGAGGGCACCCCAAGGCCCCTCCCGCTCTCTCTCCAGGTGTGTATGTAGCCATCTCTATCTCAGGGTATGTATCCCCACCACTGCTTGGGAAAGCAGTAATAACACAGGACTTCATCCATTGAGAGGGATCTTGAGGGCTGGGCTGATCTTGGAAGGCTGCCTGGAGGAGGTAAAGTGTGTACTGGGCTTTGAAAATTGGGCTGTTTCCTTAGGGCAGAGGCTAAAAAACCCAAATCCTTCAGCCACGGAGGTAATAAGGAGGGGAGAGGGTGAGTGTAGCTCAACAGGGAAAGACGGGGTCTGTGGACCTCCAGGGAGCCCTGGCCCCATCTGACAGGCACGGCCACACAGCAGTGATGGCTCCACTCGCTGGATCTCCTGATTTGGGGGGAGCAGCAGGGAGTCTAGATATTTATGGGAGATTTTCCAATACTCCAATCACTGTGGCTACTACACCAAAAGGGTTTCTGGGGATGTGGCCATTCCCAGCCCACCTTAGGAGCTGGAGGGCTGGGGGGGCTTTGGTGTAACGCTGCCAAATTGCTGTTCCTGAGCCTCCTGCCTCCCTCCTCCTCCACACCAACGGGTGCCAACGGGGTTTGGCAGGGTAAGCCTGCTGCTGCCTGAGCTTTGGGGCCTCGTGCCAGTCCCCCGGTTTCGTACCTCGGTCCAGAGGCTGGCCCCTGACCCCAGACTGTCTCTGGCTACGGCCTCACCTCTGGTCCTTCCCTCCCAGGGCTGTTACACAGTGATCCTCAACACGTTCGAAACCTACGTCTACCTGGCTGGAGCCCTCGCCATAGGGGTACTGGCCATCGAGGTGAGTAAAGGCCCCCACGTCTGCGGCTCCCCGGAAGCAAGGCACACACGGGGTCTCGGAGAGATCCCCCATGGCCTGCATCCCCCCTAGCCTAGCTCTGTCTCCGCATCTTAAATCCAGGACCAAGTGGGTCGGTCCCCCACTGCGGGGACTGCGGGATGGTAAGCCCGGCTGGGTCCGTCTGTTGTTGCCCGAGTCACTGTTGGACTCTGGGCTCGTCTGAGCAAGTCCCCAGCAGGGAGTGGACAGGCTCTGGGAGGGAGCCACCCCCAATCTTCCTCCCACTGTCCCCCACCCCTGTTCCTCTCTGGGGAATCTTCCCCCAAGGTCCAGAGTGACTCTTGTCGGAGGATCAACACCGCTGCCTTGATGGGAGCTGCAGCTTGTGCTTCTAGGTCAGGCCCTTTCTCTGTGGGAGGTTCCGGGCCTGGGGGGTCCTGTCGATCTCACCAGGGCGGTCTCCATAAACCCCCTCTTCCCTGGACCCCGGAGCCCCTCAAAGGGAAGGCAGCTGCAGGCTCTCGCCGCCGCCACCAGGTGGCGCTTCAGCCGCGGGGCGCCGCTGCCCTTCCTTCTCCCGCCCTCCTCCCGGGTTCAAACCCGCTCCTCCCGTTTGGACTGACCGCGTAGCCCACGCCTGAGCAGCTCCAGGAAGGGACCCTTCCCGGCCTCGGCCAGGCAGCCGAGCCTCGGCCTCCCCCTCCTCCTTGGGGGGCCTCCCGGGTGCCTGGCACCGCAACCGTGGCTTTGCTCAGCTTCTCAGGGCGTCCTACAGCTCCCGGGGGAGCAGGTCTTTGTGGACACTACGGGGGAGAGGGAGGGGTCGTTTATTCACTCATCCAGCAAGCATAGATTGAGCGCCTACTGTATGCCAGCACCGTTCCCGGTGAAGAAGGTCTCTGGCGGAGACCTCGGACCCGATGCTCAAGAAACACACGCCCCAGGGCAGGGATGTGGAATCGCAGGCTGTGTCCCCCCCACGCCCCACGCAGGAAGAACACGGGCTTTTCCAGTCTAACTCCCAGCTCTGCCTCTGGGCACACGGGGCCTCGGAGCCATAGGTGACCTCTCGGTGAAATGGTGCTACTACCCCGCTCCCCGGCTTTGGGGCTCCTGGGTGTTGAGAGGATGGCAGGGGATGGGGCTCCAAGCCTGGCGGGTGGTCCTGGGGCTTATCGGACAATGTCTGTGTTCTCCGTGTGCTGCCCTCACCCCCAGCCCCCCAGCCGGCGGCCGCCCCAATAGGAAGCAGAACCCTGGTCCCGGAAAGGGACCTCTGCTTCTCTCCATCCCAGCCTCGCCTACCCGCACCCCACTTCCCTGACCTGTGTCATGGGCCACTTGCAAGAAGACCCCTGCTCGTGGGGGTCTCAGCCCTTCTGGTCGGAGGGCCAACCCTGCATCCGGGTCTCTGCCTGCCCCACCACCCCAGGGCCCCGGTTAGGCGCTCAGGGATTGTGCTCTCAACTCTGCGAAGGGCTACATCTCCCCTGCCTGTTAATGACGATGCTGGTAACTTCTTCCTACAGCGACTGTCCCGCATCATTGCCTTATACTGCCATCCTACTCCCCCCACCCCACCCCCGTGAGCTAGATGGGGGAGCACGCAGGACTTTCGAGCTCCGGCTGCGGGGTCACGGTGCCCAGACGCAAACCCCAGCCCCCCAGCTCCCCCACTTGCAACCGTGTCACCTGAGGGTGGTTGCATCACCTCTCTGTGTCCTGCCTCCTGCCCTGTCACAGGTTTCCACGAACACATGTAAAGCTGTGCAGGGCACACAGCGAGCCCCCGGTCCGTGCGCAGGCCCAGAGAGGGGACACGTGTGGCCCAATGTGGCTGCTGGCAAAGAGGGGAGCTGGATTTGAACCCATGTCCCAAGGCCCCTTCTTTCCATGACTACCCTTGCCCCCGGGGACTGTCAGGAAGCCCTCCTCCTGCAGCGTGCTGCGTGCCAGAGCCGCCTCCCTGCCCCACGGCCCACGACGTCGGTGGGGGTGACACCTCCCCACGCGGGGCTGGGAGCCCAGCCTGACAGGCCAACATCTGCTTTCCCCGCAGCTCTTCGCCATGATCTTCGCCATGTGTCTCTTCCGGGGCATTCAGTAGAGGCAGGGCCTGCAGCCTGACGCCTCACCCGCCGCCCCTGCCCAGCACCCAGCGCCCCCCCCCCCGCCCCCGTGCCCCTGCCCTCAGCCCCAGGGGAGGACGTGAGCTCTCGACGAGTGGCCAGGAGGCGGGGCGGAGGCAAATAGCTATTTTTTTAACAAAACGAAATGAAGAAGAAAATACAGACTGATGTACCCCACCTGGACTCCCGGTGGGTGCCGCGGGCGCCCTGCAGAGGCCCCGGCGCCCGCACCCAGGGAGCAACAGAGACCCAAGGATCCCCAGGGCCAGGCTCCCTCCTCGATCCCGCCAGCCCCGGCAGCCCCGGGCCTGGGCCCTCTCCTCAGCTCCGGGGGCCAAGAAAGTGCGGATTTAGCCAAGAAGGAGACAAAAGCAGCTCTCAGAGGTCCACGGAGCCCGGGGGCCCCCAGGACACTCTGTCACCACGTCCTTAGGAACTTGGAACCTGTGCTAACCCCTGGTCCTCTGAGGATAGAGTTGCCCCTGCCTCGGGCGGGGCCCAAGGGTGGGCTGCTCGGACACTAGACCTAAGAATGGCCCAGCTGGCGGGGTCCTTGCTTCCCTCCTCTGTTGGATCAAATAATCTGGAAAGCCCAGAGAGGGGCAGTTTCTCATTCACAGTCACACAGCACATGCATGACAATTCTGAGCAAGAACCCGGTCGTCCCTCGGCTGCCTGTCACCCCTCGCAGGGCCCTGTAGGTCCCAGCACATCTGCTGCTCACACCGCTCCCTGGCCTCGGCATCCTGGTTTCCCAAGGAGAGAGAGAGAGCAAGCTGGTCAAGAACTCCCCAGCTCCACAGCTAAGAAAATTCTGGACTGGCCCCCCCTGCTTCCCTCCCACTTCCCCATACACACACACACTTTCTAAGCTCCCCAGGGATACACACACACACACACACACACACACGCACATACACTACAGTCCCTTTTCCACACACCACCCACCTCTTCCCACAAGCTTGACCCCTTTCTTGTTTTCCATCAACTCTGTGGCTCCCGGGGCTGGAACAAACTCCCAAGACCATCTGGTTCTCCTCTCCCCACCCAGAACTGAGGCTTGGATGTCTTCCACAAGATCTCTGCCAAGACTTTGCCACCCTCTTCTTGCATACCTCCAAGGATGGGGAGCTTACTACCTCCCGAGACAGACTTCAGTCTTTGGACTGCTTTGACTTTTTAGCATCAGCTCAGTGCACATGAGAGTCCTCTGTTTCCGTGGCATCCCACTTGCTCTCTCTCCTTCCCAAAGGGTTGAGACCACACGTTGCCTCCCCCAAGCCCCATTTTCTCCAGGCTCAAGAGCTCCAAGACATCTCATTTCTGCTGCGACATGGTTTCTAGTCCCTTCGCTGTCCATTGCACGCTTCTGAGTGTTTCTTCCCAGCTCAGGCAGGGAGAGGTTGTCCCCTAGACTCACGACCCACAATCAGTCCCTCACACACAGGCCTTACATTCTACATCAGTGTTGCAAGATGCCTCGACTCCAGTGAATGAGGAATGATTGCCGGGGGGGGGGGGGGGGCTGTTCACAGAATCTGGGGTTTGGCCTGGGGCCTGGGGCCGGATGGACGGCGAAATCCCCATTGGTGGTGTCTGCCAGACAATTCAGGCTCGATTAGTGATGTCTGCCAGAGGCACGGCAGTGGGAGGAGCAGCATGAGCCCATTCTGAATCCTAGGCCCTGTGTCAGCTTCCAGCCTCCCTCCAGCCTGCCGGCCACTGGGAGACCCCGAGCTGTGGCCTGTGGCCCTGTGCTTCCCTGCTCGGCCACCCGCCCCTGTAGAGATGCAGCCCTGAGCTCTGTGCCTGCTGTAAAGATTGGATTTGACCCATGCCATCCTTCTGCTGCCCCCCACCCCACCCCAGTCCCAGATCCCCTTCTGGCCACCAAGCTGGGGCTTTCCATATTGTCCCTGGAACAGCCTGTCTGCCCTGGCAACTCCATACAAGCCGCCACGAGCTCCTTGGCGACGGGGCATCCCCAGGACCTAGTGTGCCCTGCAGCTGGTCTCCCAGCCCAGCCTGAGCAGGACCTCCGGCTTGCTCCTCCAGACCCACCCGCCCGCCCACATGCTTAGCTCCAGCTTCCCGGCAGAGGCATGTGGCTGGTCTGAGGTTGACAAAAATAAACAAAAACAGCTGGCCTAGCGGGACTCAGGGTCTGACTGGGCAGCTGTGTGGCTCCCGTCCAGGGGCATCCCAGGCTTCGGGGGCCCATCGGGTCCCCTACCAGCCAGGAGAACCTGGAGCCTTCAAGGTAAGAAGGGCCTAATATCTGGCATCCTGTGTGTCCCCACCCCCCACCCACCTGCTGGGCCCTGTAAGAATCAGTGGGAGGGAGGGCAGGTCCCAGAGGAACATCTGGCTGAGGCAGGCTCAAGGGTGGGTGTGAGCCTCATCCCCAAGGGCTTTCCAGAAAAGTGCCACGGAGCCCCGAATCCACCTCTAGCACTGACCCAGGCTGGTAGCTGCCTGCAGCAATTCTGACGCATGAAAAATAAAGCCCAGGCCCAGTGGGGCTCAACCCTCTCCCAGGCACTGAGATCTAACTGGGCTGGTTCAGATACAGCCCCTGCGAGGGGCTGGGGGCAGTCGCTCGGCTGCTGGGCCAGGGGGCTGCGGGAGTAGGGACACCTCTTTGCGGGGACTTCTCCCAGCCTGCTCACGGGGCAGGGGCCAGGGCTGACCCCACACTGCTGGTCACACACCCACACCCTGGGCTGAAAGCCAGCTTCCTGCTCCAGAGCTACTGCCTTGTGGTTAGAAGCAGCCACCTGAGCGGTCCAGAGGCTCCCTCGTCTCTCTGGCCTTTCCATGCCCGAGGGGACCCCAAACCAGCCAAGGCCCTGGCAGCCCCACCCCATCTCCCCGAAGCCCCTCCTTCCCTTCCCCCATGGATCCCATGTCAAAAGTCTATTTTGAAAACTGTAAATGTTCCTTGCGGTAGATAGCAGAGCTAATTTATCATGTTTATTTCCCGTGACCCCCCCCCTTTTTATATTCTATATCAAGAGGAGTTTTTGTAATATAAAACAGGACACCCACACTGATGGTTTTGCACTGGTTTTTGTGACTGTTTCTTACAAAAAGAAGGAACAAAGAATAAATAGTGACTGTGAAGAAAGGTGGTCTTGCTTGGGGTGAGGGTGGAGGGGGTGCAGGGATGAGGCGAGAAGTGGGCAGAGGGTGCTGGGCTCTGGGGATGAGGATAGAAGGTGATGGGCGGGGGAGAGGGTGGGAGGAGTCTTCCCAAACCTTCAGGATGGAGAGCTGGGCCTTCTTCGGGAGACATGTAGTGCCCCTCCCTGTTGTCACTGCCTCCTTCACAGCAATGGCTCGTGGCCTTCATTCCCCACCAGCCCGGCCAGGTCCCCAGACTACGTCTGCTTGCCAGGCCCCCTCCCTCTGGGCCCACCTCCGATGGCTGAGCAAGCAGCACGGAACGTCACGACAGCGCCATGCCAGCAGGCCCTCGCTACCACCAAGGGGCAAGGCCGGGCGGCCCTCCCACCTGCCCAGCCCACCCCAGTCCACTCCCGCCAGGGGTGAGACTGCTTGGCTCCAGCAAGTGCCTCACCCAGAGCCCGACTGCTAAGCCCACACTTCCTACTTCCCTGCCAGCCACCCAGGGGCACCAGCCCACCATGCCCACCGGTGACTAGGACAAACCACCCATCACCCATCAGAGGATGAGCCAGGCCTTAAAGGCCTGGATCAGATGGACAGGACGCCAGCCACCAACCCCAACTCCCAAAGGCAGTGGTGGGTGCCCCACCTGGCCAGGGCTTGTCAGCAAGCAGCTGGATTCTGGGGGGAGGCACAGACGGAAGAGGCAGGGGTCGGGGGTCAGGACAGAGCCCAGCCTTTCCTTGGTGAGCAGGTTCCCTTCTGCTCAGCCGGTCACCAGCGGCACAGCCGTGGGCACCCAACCCATTGGGCCTCTCCCCTCAGCTGTGCAACAGCAGCGAGACCACTGCTCTGCCGGGCACCAAGCATGTGGCTGTGGGGACAGCCGGCCCCATGTGGGCAAGGTTCCCTCAGGACCATCTGTCTCGCCCCGCTGACCACACTACTCCTAGGCGAGAATCGAGGGTGCGGCCTGGCTGCCTTTCTCCAGGCCTGTCCCCAGGAGGGCCACCACTCCAGGTGTGCCTACTTGTGTCCTGGAGGGAAGGGGCCTGGGGAGGGACAGCTATGGGGGCGCACAGGCAGGGGGTCTGCAGCTCTGAGGGAGCCGCTTCTTCGCCTCCTCCAGGGCACTCGCGGTGGGGGACACGAGAAGTAGCCTGCCGAAATATCTCTATTTATTTCTCCTGCTGAGTTTGAAGGGCACCCAGTCCTACCCCACCAGGTCTTGGGGGCTGCACCCCAGGGAGAGGGTGAGGGTAGGCGAGGGAGCAGAGCCAAGCAGACAGCAGACCCTGAAGGACAAGGGACAAGGAAGTGCCACTGTTTCTCCTTCCTCATCTCAAACCCCACAGGGGCCTCCATAGGGTGCTTTCTGCGCTCACTGCCAGGGCCAGCCTGTGGTGAGGCTGCTGGCGGCCTCTGGACCCAGGCCAGCGGGGGGACCCGAGGAGCCCCAGGGGCCGGAGCAGCCTCAAGCAAGGCCCTGGGAAACAGCCCGTGGTGGCCGGGCTTGGGGGCCGGGCCCGGGCTCTGGCTACAGGTGGCCCACCTCACAGACAGGCTGCAAAGGGAGTTGCCAGCTCAAAGACAACCTCCCCCCCGTCAGCCCCGCGGCTAGGCCGTGGGAAAGGCAAGGATGTGCGCTTAGGGGCAGGGGGCAGCTCCGGCAGCTGGGGAGGGCCCACACTGAGGAGTCTGGGGTCGAGTTCTCAGGTTTTCCAGGTGTACACGGAAGCCACGTTCAGCTGTGTGGGCACTAGATTGGGTGGGGGTGCAGGGAGGGCAGGGGGGCGGTGCAACCTCTCCCAAACGAAAGAAGGGCCTCCTGGCAGAAGCAGCAGGAGCCTCGCCTTAGCCTAAGACCCTATGACTCAAGCTCTTCCGTAGGCATCTATCCAGGGGATCCAGAGGCCAAGAGACCCGAGAAAAGGAGGCGGTACTGTGTGAGGTGAAGAACAGAGGTCCCAAGGCCCTGTCCCTCCCCAAACCCGAAAGTCCAGGAGATCACAGCATTTGGGGGTGCCCAGGAGGAAAGGAAGGCGGTCAGCCGCACCTGCCTGGGGCAGGCCTGGCGCAGGGCAGGGTCCTTCCTGCCTTCCAGGGGCCAGAGGGAATCCGGGGCCCCGGGACCTCCCTGCCCCACAGGGGCCCCTGGCCCAGCGAGTGGCTAGACTTTCTTGGGTTTCCGGCCGACTTGGTAATAGTAGTAAACGCTGATGGCGACAAAAAGGAGGCGGCTGGCCAGGAGCAGCAGGATCCCCAAGGACACGAGGCCCGTCTCGGCTAGCGTGGCAGTGACCACTGTGGGAGAAAGACGGACAGAGGAAGGGGACAGAGGTCAGAGGAGGGGCGGGCCTCACCCCCAACCCTGGAAGACATGCTGAGCTGGGGGCTCCCGCTGGACGCGTCTGTTCTGCTGTCCCCCACGTGGCAGGTACCGGGGTAAGGGCGAGCGTGTGGGCAAGACTGGGTGCGCGCTGGGTACACCAGCGAGCGATGGGTTACAGGAGGCTGCAGGTGCACGTGCGTGGCCGAGGCTGTGGAGATGCATGCGTGTGCATTCAAGAAGATACGGGCAGGTATTAGGAGTGTGAGCACGGGTGTGCAGACCTACAGGCATGCGAGGCCACTTGAGTCCCTCCCCCGCAGACAGACTTTCATCACTTCCTGGAAACCAAGCTGCCCTGCCCGCGCCTCCATCTCCATCAGCCTCCCTGTCTCACTGCCCACCTCAAGACTCACCCAAGAACTGGACCCCAAAGTAACAGGCTTCAGTGAGCAGAGTCCATCGGATGATAACCTTCTCAGCCGTGTAGAGAGCGTTCCACATAATCAGGGAGATGCCTGGGGTGAGGGGCCAAAGAGCAGACTGGGAGCAGGCAGCTTGGGCCTGGAGAAAGATCCCAGACCTCCACATTCCCCCGTCCACTCACACCCCCCAATGAAAACCGTCCATCATCTGTCCTAACCCCATAGCCCCAGCTGTCCCACTGTCCGGGTGGAGTGCTTGAAGCCACACCAATCTCCACCAGTGCCTGTCCCACCAGTACTGGGGCAAACCCTTGAAGGATCTGTACACGTGCCATCGGCACAAGGTTGGGGAGACGGTACAAAGGCACAGAGGCCTTCTGAAATGGGGGGCTGGGCATAATGAGACGTGGCTGGAGTCCGGAGCCCACAGTGGGAAATGGGGGAGGTAGGTCTGGGAAGGTAGGCTGGATCCACCCCATAAAACCACCCAGAAAGCCAGGTGGAGGGGCTGGGCCTTTATTCTGCAGGAAAATGGGAGCCATAGAGTGTTTGGGAGAAGAGGAGGGACACTACCCGTGCTAGTCTTTAAGAGCTGTTAAGTCAGCTTCCCACCAGGCGCAGGGTGTGACTCAAATTAGAGAGGAAACGGGATGGCTCAAGAGAGGCCCAGGGGTGGGAGGGGTTTTGCAGACACTGTTGATTTTGCCTCCTCCTCTAGGCTGAGGCCCTGGAGGGCAGGGCCCGAGCCCCATTCATCTCTGTACCCCAGTGACCCAGTGGGGTGTGGATGGCAGAGACGTAGCCCAGTCCACTGGGTGCATTCCAGCAGCGGCCACAAGATGGCAGCACACCCCCAGGGAGAAGGACTCATCCCCAAGGCGGGGTGTGGAAGGGCTTCCCCATGCTCCTCTTGGACCCCGTTGGCCCCCAGCTGCCCATCACGACCCCCAGTCTGCCCTGGCAATACTCACTGAGGAGAGCACCTCCGTAGAGGCGGATGGGGGTCTTGCTGGTCACCTGGGCTCCATCAAAGACTGCATCGTAGAGCTGGTCAGGGAAGGCGAGGGCCTGCGGGCATCGGGTGGGAAGTTCAGGGTAAAGTTGGAGGGGGTCACTGTTGAAACCTTCCACGGACGTCTTCCTTCCCCCAGAAGCAGGGCCGAAGCCCCTGGGGCAGTCCAGCATCAGAATCTTGATTACCTGTCGCCCTCCCCCATCCCCGGACTCCCCTGTGCCAGGACCGAAGGCTCTAGGTTCCCAGGGGCAAGGAGTCTAGGATGCTCCAGAGCATGCAGGGTATGGGTGGGAATGAGTATCAGGAGCTGGGACTGGACAGGTAGGGCATCAGCACGATGACCACACGGATAGAGGCAGCAGGGACCCCAGGACAGGGAGCCAGACCCAGGGCCCAGAGGTGGGGTGGGGGCTCACCATGATGGCAATGCCGGAGAAGAGCACAGCAGAAGCAAACTGCCAGACCCTGGGGATGCGTGGAGAGAAAGGTCACGGCCAGGGCCCCCCGCTGCCACCTCCAGGCCCCAGGGGACCCTCCCCTCTCCAGCCATGGTGTCCAGGGATGGCTGGTAAAAGGCGGAGGGCATGAGATAGGAGGGAATCACAGGCATGAGGACACCGGGGCAGAGCGGACGAGGCGGGGCCTCATGCAGCACCCCTGCCATAACCCCGCACCCACCCAAACTCCCACTCCATGCTCACCTCAGCCCCAAGGGCTCCCGAACAGCAAACTTGATTTCGTTGCCCAAGACCTGGCTGATCTGTGGACCAAGAGGAGTGAGGGGCAGGCCCAGGCCATTCACTCCCCTCCCAAGCCCCCTGGCATGCCCAGGGATCCACCTGGGGCCTTCTGCTTAGCCAAAGGGTCACCGAGGCCACCCCCCCTCTGCCCCTTCATGACACCAGAGCTGACGGGAAACTGAAAATATGCTGAGGAAAGATAAAAGCTCTGGACACGGGCTTAAAGCCTGGCTCTGCCACTTACTGGTAGGGCCTTGTGCAAGTCCTTGACCTCGCTGAGCCTCAGTTTCCTTATCGATGCAATGGGTTAATAACTATCTCCCAGAACTAGCAGGATTAATAATACTTATAAAGCAATTGGTGCAGTAACGAGCACATAATAAGCATGAAATTCATTCTAACGATCTGTCTTCATTTTTGTTATTATTCCCTTGACATCTCCATTAAGTTCCTAGAAAACCACGAGCTGAGTCCTGGAGCGCTTGAAGCTCTGCAGGCCGCAGCTACTCTTCTCCCACACGCAGGCCGGCCCGCCTCCCCGGGGGGTGGCCAGCTTGAGGCCCCTCGGCCCACCTTGGAGCGGTGCACCTCCCCGTCGTCATCCTCCCCGCCCACGCCAAGGATCTTGCGGGTCTTCAGGCGGCTCACGAGGTCCGTCTGGCTGTGCTTCTTCATGAGAGGTGGGGGCTGCTTGGCTGCCATCTCGTCCTGGAGCCTGGCGTCTGCGGACGGGCTGAGGGGAGACACCAGCCTCAGCCACAGCTCCCCAGCTTCCACACCTCAGGGCCCGCCAAAACCTGCACCCGGGGCCTGAGGTCTGGAGAGATCTGGGGGCCCAGCCTTCGCACTCAGCTCCTTAACCGCCCGGCCATTTGGCGAAAGGGGCAAGTCTCTCCCCTTCCTGGCCTCAGCTTCCTCATCTCTAAAATGGGTGGAGGAGGGTGTCCCTAAAGCCCTTCCAGCTCTGTGAGCCCATCTGGCCTACACAAACACGGCAGACCCCAGGAACCAGGCTGGACAGAGCCTTCCGGACGGCCCCAGAGGGGTCTGTGGGCCGAGGTGGAGACCACATCCAAAGGCTCCTGGAGGCGGGGGCAAACGAGCGCAGGCCAGTCTTGCCAGAAGAAGGAAGACGTGCTCAAGTCCTGGGGTCCAGCAACCCCCACCGATCCTCTGCCCAGATAATCCCTCCATCCAGCAAGCCCTCCCTCCCTGTCTCGCAGACAACATTCTTCAAACCTGCCAGGACCGAACGAAGGGGAAGGGGGGTGGCCCCAGGACCCAGTGAAGCCAGGAAAGTGGGCAGAAGCTCTGTGCCCCTTCCTGCCAGGGGCACCCACGACCGGCCTCTTCCCCACCCCGTGTCTGCTCACAAGCCTCCACACCCCCCCAATCCCCAGCCACACCCCCCCACCCCCCAGCTCCACCTTGGGCCAGGTCTTGAGCACCTACTGTGTGCCAGGCTCTGGTGTGGGAGACACAGAGATGAGCTGACTGCTGGTCCTCGCCTTCGATCACCACAACAGCTGTACAAAGGAGACAGAAGTATAGACTCCAGTGAGGCAAAGGTTTCCAGAAGCTGGCCGGGGAGGGGCGGGGATGGGGCACTGGGCTCCTCTATCACACCCCCACCCTAGCATGCAGTGGGAACTATTTACACCCACCCTACAGATGAGGAAACCAAGCTCAACAAAGTTCAACAGAGACGGGGTTGAGTAACTCCATACCTCCCACCCCACCACACCACATGCCTTATT
This sequence comes from Canis lupus baileyi, assembly GCF_048164855.1. NCBI lineage: Eukaryota > Metazoa > Chordata > Mammalia > Carnivora > Canidae > Canis > Canis lupus. The sequence continues at coordinate 11,882,634 of NC_132858.1, forward strand.
CCAGCACCCCATTCTCCAGAAGCCCACGGCCACCCGCCAGCAAGTCGGGAAAACTACCCTCATGTGCAGACGAGCTTCAGAAGTCGCCTGCCCCTCTGCTGGGCTTGCTGGACCTCCCCGCCCAGGCCTGAGCCGGGTCCCAGTCTGGCTTGCTGCCTTAGGGGCGCGTGGCCCCAGCCAAGCCTCACCCTCCAAGCCCTGATCAGGGCGGCCAGAGACAGAGACGTCACCTCTGGTTTTCTAGCCTCCCTGTGTCTTAAAATAACATAAAGCACCCCGACAAATAATCAGGACCGAGACTCAGACTTCGGGGAACCTGGATAATGTGGCTTTAGACTTGGGCAGAGCAGGGAAGTAGGCACACAAGTCAGTCTCAGTGGTCTCCAGGGGGCGATGTCCAGGCCCCTGGCCTTGGCTCATCATCTATGAAACAGGGGTAGCTCTGCTGACCCCTCCCCACACCCAGCCCCCAGGGGAGGGGTACAGAGGTGGCCCGTGGTGGCCATGAAGACAGCTCCAATGCCTGAGGCCCGTCTGACGCGCAGGCAGCCAGCCCCACCGGAGAAGGCAGGGCTTAAGGACCCTGCCCCCCAGGGCCCAGCCGCTGTCCCCACACCTCAGCACTTGCCACCAGCTCTCATGACTCGAGAGAGAGGCGACAATCAGCCTGGCGTCCCTCCCACTGCCAGACAGACCGGCCTGAGACGGCCCACGACAGCTGGCCAGCCACTGCCGGTCGCCGCCCCGGCTGGCCCCCCTCGTCCGGCCTCAGCAAAGGAAACATCGGGTAGCCCGGCCCTCACCCTTCTTCCTCTTCCGGCCTCCCCTTCTGGCCTTTCATTTTTTTAATTTACATACAGCAGAACTGACATTTTTGTTGTTGTTTGCAGTTCCACGAACTCTTAGCACACGTGTAGATGCAGAGAAACACCACCTGCAGATGGGGACAGCTGCCCCGGCCGTACCCGCCCCTCCCCTCCCCACTGATCTGTTGGCCGTTGCTCTGGCTTGGGGTTTTTTCAAACGTGCTCTATGCACAGAATCATATAGACTAGACCCCCCGGAGACCGCTTCTTCCATGCAGCCTAACGATAAATGCCTCTGAGATTCAGCCAAGCCGCTGGGCACTTCCCCTGCCCGTTCCTCTTCATGGCAGAGTCATGTTCTGTGGGATAGACGTACCCGGTTGCTGATGCAGCCACTCACTGCGGGACCTGGGCTGTTTGCAGAGTTTGACAATTAGCCATAGATCTCAGTCCCCTGTCAGAAGGCTGGCACTCAGGCCAAGCCCTCCAGGCCCCGGGCTGTGTCAGTGACCCCCCGCTCGGAGCGTGGGCATTGGTGGGGAGGGTCGTCGGGCAGAGGAAGACAGCTGATGCACTTAGCGGGGATAGGCTTTATCCACGGGGACCACCACCAGGTACCTGGGCTGGTGGGACCTGCTGCGGCCTCCCCCAGAGCCCAGACCCCAGCAAGGAGCTCACCACCCCCAAAGGGCCCTAGGGCCTCCCAGGGAGAGTGCAATCTCCAGGGAGTAGGAGCCCCTGCACCCTGCCTCTGCACCGCTAACTCCTCCTAGGACCCCTGCACCCTGCCTCTGCACTGCTACCTTCCCCAGGTAGTAGGACCCTCTGCACCCTGCCCCTGCAACCCTAACTCCTCCGGGGAGTAGGAGCCCCTGCACCCTGCCGCTGCACTGCTAACTTCTCCAAGCACTAAGTTCTGTCCCTGCTTCACCCACAGCATGTGCCCCACCCCCCGGGGAGTGTAGGTAGGCCACCTGCAGTTCTCCTATGCACCTGCTGGCCCCTCCACATGTCCTACCCCTGGGGCAAACCACATACACGCACCCCCCTCCCCCATCCCCAGGATCTGCCCTTGAACTTTCTTCCCCTTCCCACTCCACAGGTGTTTTTCAGTCCTGCCTCATTTTAACCTAAGTGAGGACACAGGACACCTCCCTTGGCTCCATTCCCTGCACCTCGGCTGAGCCAGATGTGCATTCGAATCCTGGTTCTCCCCTCTCACCAGCTGCAGGGCTTTGGGCGGCTCGCTGCCGCTCTCACAGCCTCAGTTTCTGCCCCTGTGAAATGGGGTTAATAAGAACACTCACTCTGTGCAAGTGCTGGAGGCTAAGGAGAGGGAACACGGGCGGGGCCTGGGGCCAAGTGCCCGGCCTGCCCACACTCCCACTTCCCTTTCTTCATTCAGCCATTCAGCTGTGCACAATGGAAAAAGCCTGCCTGATAGGGCTGTTGCTTCCTTTCCAGAGCCAGCTGCCTTCTGAAGGGGCCCCAGGGCTCCCCCCACCCCCATGCCAGGCTGCCCGAGGCTAAGGGAAGGGGCAGGCGGAGGTGAACCTGCCCAGCCAAGGAGCAGGGATAATGCAGCCTGCGGCCCCCTAGAGCCTGAGCTCATGACCTCTACATTCTGCCCCTGGCTGGCCTCTCTGACCTCGATTCCCAATAAAGCCAGTAAGTCATTATCCTTTTTTTTTTTCTCATGTGTATGTATTTAATAATAAAGTTTCTGTCCTTCTTAATGGTTGTTTTCACTTAGAAACCACTGCCCACCCAGGAAGGTCCTCCTCTCCCTCTGCTCCCCCTACCTCGATGCTCCTAGTTCTTCAGGGCCTTCCCAGGACACAGCCTCTCCCTCCCTCCCCTGGACTTCCGTGGGTCTCAGCATGCACAGCCACTGGCCACTTCCAGCCCATGCTTGCAGTCACATCACGGGCACTCGGGCTCCCGGTGACCCAGTGACCTGAAAGCAGTGCTGTTATCTTGTCCAAGAAGCTCCCCGCTGGACCTCTGCACGAGCTGGGCAGTTGGTCAGCGCAGGCGAATGAGTGAGAGTTGGGCTACGGTGAGCAGGCCTCCCAGCCCTAGCAGGACACCCAGGATCACACTCAGTGCCAGGGCCCCAGGGGAGGCTCTGCTCCAAACACACACTGGACAAGGCAGCAAGTTGAGGCCCAGAGAGGGCAGGCTCGGCCCCGGGCCACATATGAGCTGGTGGCAGAGGAGTCCAGGGAAGGGGCTTTGCAGTCAGGCGGCGCTTGGTTCAAAGGTGACATCTCCTACCAGCCAGTGGCCTCAGACAAGCGGGTCCAGGATGCTGAAGACATAGGAGAGTGGGTACAAATGCTCTTGGTGAAGGGTCTGGCATGTGGGGTGGCCCAGGAAATGGGGGGGGGGTCTGGACTGGAGGAGCACGTGCAGTGAGACATCACCATGGCCTCCTCAGATACTTGCAGCCACCACTAGAAGGCAAGCACCCCTGGGTAGGGGATTCCCTAGGTCTTGCTCACTGGGCCTGGGACAAACTTCCTGGCATGTGAGGAGCTCACCAAATACCTGTCACCAAGTAGTGAGTTGGGGAAGGTGTGGAGAGCCCCCCGCCCCATACCCGACGGCTGGCCAAGGTCTGACTCCCTGCAGCATGCACCCCCCACGCCCCCACCCGCCCCTCCTTCAAGTGCAGGAACATCTGCGGCCAGCAAGAACATCCCCAAAGAGCTCCGAGTGGCAGCAGCACAGAGGGGGGCACAACTAGACACAGGCCAGGGACAGAGAGGCTCATCGTGGCTGCATAGCCTTAATAACTAGGCAAACTTGAGCTCAAACCTCAACTCTTTCTCTTACTTGTCTGCGACCTCAAGAAAGTTTCCTAACCACTCTGAGCTTCCATTTCTTCCTTTGTGAAACCACAGAACTATTTTTTACCCCACAGGGCTGTGATGAAGGCACTGGGCGAAGGCGGCCGAGGGGCCTGGCACCTGCTGTGTGCTCCATACAGGACAGCAATTAGCGACACTGCTCCTGGGGCAGCTGCCAAGGCCCTGCCCTGGCGGCAGATCAGAGGGGGCTGGTCCTAAAGGACCTCTCCCAACCCCCCTGTAGCCTTCCCAGGAAGCCCGGTTTCCATAGAAACAGTCGGACTGCATGGAGACTGTGCCCATGAGGGCTGGCTTAGAAACCTGACCAGCAGTGGGGAGTGGGAGGGGGAATGAAGGGGGCCTGGGGCCCAGCACGCCCACCAGCTGCCGAGCCTCCCGGTGATTCAGGGGGGAGTCACTGTCGCTGAGCGTCACAGCCACTTCCTTTTCAAACAAGACCTTCTGCTGGAGGGACGGTGCACCTGTCCCTCCCCGTCTGGTAGGAACTGCCCCCAAGAGCACCCACCCCAGGGTTGGAGGCAGGGAACAGGGACTTCCAGACCAGGAATCCTCTGCAGCCCCCACGACAACCCTATGAGAATGGCTGTGTTGTCCCCTCCATTCTCCCGATAAAAAAACGAAGGCCCGAGTGACTTATTCAAGCTTCGCAGGGTAAGCGGCTGAGCTGAAATTGGAACCGAGCTGACCGCGCTTTAAATGGATATCCTGAGAAGGGCGGGCGTGTGCGTGCAGGGGCAGGGAGCTGGGTGGTGAGCCTGATCTCTGAGAACGAAGCCCTACACCATCTTTCTCCTCACATCGCCCCTTGAAAGTCCCTGGCCGGCTGCCAGCATCTGAACTCCCTCCTTCCTGGGGTCTAGCCTCCCTTGGGTGAAGGCCCGGTGATTCCAGCAGGACCAGGGAAGGGCTGCGGGAGGCCCATTGTTCTCTTATCACATTGGTGCAAAATAGCTGGAAACGGGGTGTGGGACAGGGCAGCGCCAGGAGAGGGGGCAGCGAGAGAAGGAGCCTCCTGCTGGTCACAGAGAAAGGGAGGCAAGGAGGCCAGGGAGGCTGGAGGGTCCAGAGCCCCGATCATCCACCCCGTGGGTCCCTCCCTGGGGCGGCCCATCAGCTCCGTGGCCGAGGGGCTCCCTAAAGGCCCCCAGCCCAGAGCCCCCAGCCTGAGCCCTCGGGCTGGGTGAATCTCCCATCTCCAGGGCTGTACTGGAGAGGCGTGGGGTGGGGGGAGAAGGGACCCATGTTGGTTTCTAGCCCTCGGCCTTTGGGCAGATCAACCTTTCAGACCCTCCTCCGTTCCTGCACCGTAAATGGGGGTCACGATGCCTGACTTGCCAGGTTGGTGGCGGAATAACAGCGAAACTAGGAAGTCACAGGACACAAAGGGGGCCTGACCGATGCGTTACCGACATCATCACTACTGACGTCATCACAGTGGCTTTGGTCATGTGGGTCACGGCAGGCGAAGGCACAAAGCCAGGGCGAGGCTGCATGCAGCAGAGCTTCCTTGCGGTGTGTCCCTCGAGAGCACGGTTATTCTAAAGGCCGAGCCTGTCTGAGTCAGCCCCGTGTCTCAAGTAGACGGGGAGCCAGTCGAGGGCGGGCGGCATCATCCATCTCTGTGCCCCGAGCCACCAACGGTGGATGCAAGGGGGGCAGGATGACGGGAGAGCTGGCAGGGGGAGGAGGGGGGGAGCACGATGCGAACCCTGCTGGGGTGACAGATCTTAGACCCTGAGACGAAACTCCTCCGTCGTCAAGAAAGGGCCTCCACGTCCCATTTCCAGGAACCTCCAGGAACGTGGGAGCTGGCAGCGGAGCCCTGAGTCACGCACGGGGACACAGGACAGCCGAGGACACCACAGATTCTGCTTCCCTGGCGAAAGCAGAGGCCGACTCTTGGGGACTCGGTCTCCGCATCTGCAAACACCAGGAGTGTGGTCTCTGGGGCCCTCCCGGCTGTGATCTTCAGGATGTGGCTTCTAAATCCACACTCCAGCGGCACAGCTCGGGCGGCCTGGCTGCCCCTGGGGACGCGTGATTTATCTGCGAGTTCTCTTTCTTTTTCAAAGATGCCTGATTTCCAGAATGGCAGAGGGAAGCCCAAACTTTCATCACAAAACAAACATCTCCAGAGCCTCAGGGACCAGAAATAAACACTCCCTGCAGTTCTGGAAAGGGTGAGGGAGCAGAGCAGAGCAGACGACGAGGAGGGGACAACCCTGGGCCACCCCCCACCTGGCCCACCCCCGGGCCTGAGGCTGCTGTGTGCAAGGGGGATTCAGCCCCTTGAGGGCCATCCGTCGCCCCTCAGCTGTCACCAGAAGGAGGGTCCTTCCCTGTCCCCACTATCACAGAGGGCAGAGCACATGGGGAATTTCTGTCCTTTTCCAGCCGGGAATGGGCCTGCCTCCCCACCAGCCCGGTGACGGCATCAGAGCCCTCAAAGGCAGCTGGTGCTTCCGAGCCCATGAGGCCATGACCATGGGGACAGCCTGGCTTCTGGTTGCCACGGGGCCAGAGCTCTGGTGAGGGGGCAGCAGACACACGCCATTCTCCCCACCTCTCTCCAAACCCCTGAAAGGGGAGGACAAGAGGGGGGCCGGGGCGGGGGCTTCCTTGCAGGGATGCTCTGGCATTTGGAGCCAACTTTTCCAGAGGCAAGGAGTGATCTGTCTTCTGGGTGGGAGGCAGGCAGAAGGGTCCCTGTACTTCTCCCAGGATGCTGTGGGCCAGAACTACAGTCCAGGACTGACCATCTCCCCCAGGGTCTGGGGTCAAAGGAGTAAGTCAGGACTCAAAAGGCCTGTGCTTAAATCCCATTTCTACCATTTATTAGCTGCATGGCCTTGGGCCAGTGATACTGCCTCTCTGGGCCTCAGTTTCCTCTCCTGTGAACTAGGTTTAATAAGGACACCTAACACCCACTGATGAGAAGATGCCTAAAAACATCTAGAAAGGTACCTGTTTTATAGTGAACGTTCAGTAATAACGCTGCTGTTATTCTCAGACTAGGAGACTCAGCTTCTTTGCCTCAGTTTCTCCCTTGACCATACCAGCTTCAGCCCCTTTCAAGGGGCCACATGTGGATAGGGAATGGAGCGTTTACAAGGGGTGGCCATAAGAAGGAAACGGAAAGGAAATACGGGTCATTCTGGGGCAGGAGGAAGATGCTGCCCTGAGGCGCTCACGATGGACTGGCAGGGAGAATCCGGGGAGGGGGCTGACAGCAGGTGGCAGGGATATGAAACCCCTGAGGTACGAAGCCTGGGTGGCTCCCCTCCCTGTCAGGCCAGGCCTGACCCTGGCAACGATACAAACCAGCATTGCCAATGAGTAGCTGAGATGCAGGGTGAAGTGAAAGCAGCATGGGTCAGGCGTCAGAACGTCAGGCACCCCGCCCTGCCGCTGCCACTGCTGCATGGAACTGACATGCCGTTTCTGAGCATCACTTCCCTCATCTGTGAAAAGGACACGCTTCGTCCCTTTTCAGCCAGCCTTGCCTCCTATCTCTGCCCTACCTCCTCACTCCACCCAAGCCACACTAGCTCCTTACTGTTGATCTCAAGTATGGTGGACACATTCCTGCCTCAGGACCTTTGCACAGGCTGTTCTCTGTAGGATCTTCATTTCCCCAAGCTATCCCCACAGTTTACTCTTTCTTTTTTTTTTTTTTAAGATTTTATTTATTTATTTATGAGAGAGAGAGAGAGAGGCAGAGACATAAGCAGAGGGAGAAGGAGGCTCCATGCTGGGAACTCAACATGGGATTGATCCTGGGTCTCCAGGATCATGTCCTGGGCTGAAGGCGGCATTAAACCGCTGAGCCACCGGGGCTGCCCAAAGTTTACTCTTTCAAAGCCTTGGCTCCAAAGTCACCTCCTCAGGAAGGCCAACCCCACCCCTGACTTCAACACGCCTGATACTCCACTCCCTCACCGCAACCTCACCTCCCAATACACTATATAAATTATTTGTCTCTCCATCATTTAAGTTCAGCTCCATGACACTTTGTTTTGTCTGCAGCTGTCTCCCAGTGCCCGGAACTGTGTCTGGCACTCGGCTCACTAAACCACCTTTGGTATAGGGCCCACAAACAATTTGTTCAATCAGCGAAAGAACAGTCTAGAACTATGTATATCCAGGGTCACTGCTCATTTCATTGTTTTCCTACCCTCCCACGGCTAGGGGCAGGCCCTTTGGGGGGGGGGGCGGCTATCCTAAGATTTGAGGGGGGAGGAGGCAGCTGAGCACAGAGCTGGGGAAGCTACAGCTGGAGCCTGGGGGCAGGGATCTAGCAGGTGCTGACAGCCATCCGTGGGTGAAGGGCTTTGGGCCTCAGCCCTCCACTCCAAATTTGGAAGGACTGATTAGACCTTCAGCATGTGGGCAGCAAAAAGAAGCCAGGACAGCTTGCTCCCGGGATAAAGGGGCCAGAGGGGACCTCAGGAATAAGACGGCCCATTTTATAGACGGAAGAGCTGAGACCTGGAGAGTGAGTACACAGTGCCCTATTTCCTAACCCCACAAGAGAAAGCTTTCCTCCTGGGCTGAGTGTGGGGCTCGGCTGGAGGCTTCTGCTAAGGAAAGGACGGTGTCCCTTCCCGGGTGTCCTTCCCCTCCCACCCCACCGGCTCTGTGCGCCCCGGGTCTTTGGGCTGCAGGAAGAGCGGGTCTGCCCAGGGGGGTGGCCCCCCTCACACGGGCCACCGGAGGCGCAGGTCCAGGGGGCGGCCGGTCGGGCTGGGCATCAGCGCGGCGCCGCGATCTCCCGATCTCCCCGCAGGACCGTCCCACCAGGAAAAGTTTGTCTGAAGGAAATCACCCAGGAAGCGCGGGGCGGGGGGGGGAGGGGTGGCCTTGCCGTCGGCGCCGGGCTCCCCGGCCCCCGCCCCGCTCCTGCCCCCGCCCACCTGGCGACAGAGAAGAACCGGCTCCCGGGCCGCGAGGGGGCGGCGGGAGCCCGGGACCGGGCGGGGGCGGGGGCGGGGGCGGGGGCGGGGCGGGGCGGGGCGGGGCGAGGGGACGCCGGGCGGGCGCCGAGCCAGCGGGGCGCGCGGGGATGCGCGCGGGGTTCTCGCCGTTCCTCGACAGACCCCAGCCCCGGGAGGGGTGCGAGGGCTCTGCCCAGGGCAGGGAGCCCCAGCCCACCCAGCCCCAGCCCGCGCGGCCCTTTCCAGCCGAGCGCGCGACTTCGGGGGAGCCCGGGGCGGGGGGATCCGTCTCCACCTGCGCTTCCCCGACCTCCCACCCAACAACTGGGGCTCAGCCGCGGCGGCGGCGGCGGCGGCTTCGGCCTCCCTCCCTCCCTCCCCGGCGCGGAGACCCTTCGTCTTCCTCCTCCACCGCGCCCTTTATCTCCTAGCTCCAGGCACGCACCCACTTTCTGAGACCCGGGCTGGGGAGCCGGGGCCCCGCGGCGGGGAGCTCCGGGCTGCTGGGCGCCCCCTGCCCCCCCCGAACCAGCGGGTCCGGCCAGCGGGAACTCCGCCACGGCGGCCCGCGGCCCTGCGGGGGCGAGGACACAAGGAGGGGCGCTCGCAAGTTTGTGCCGCGCACTCCTCGGACCGGGGAACAATGGCGATGGGGGGAGGGGACCCGGCTCCGAGCGCGGGGACCGCAGTCAGACCCCGGGGAGGCAGAAACTGCTGTTGCCTCTTGCTCTCTTGCCCCCAAGCGGGGGGGGGGGGGGGCGGGGGGGGAGCAAGGGCGAAATAAACAGTCCCACGGCGAGGAGCCAGCGCAGGGAGGCAGCCGGGGGAGAGGGGGAAACCGAGGCACGGGGAAGGGCGGCGAGTGGAGAGCGGCGAGGGGCTGCGGGGCTGCGCCGGGGGTGGGGGGCGGCGGGGGCGCGGGGAGGGGCCCCCGGAATCCCGGCCTTATCCCGGCCGGGGGGCCCCGGGGCGTCCCAGGTCCGCGGCGGTCCCGCCGGGCCGGGCTGCGCTGCGCTGCGCAGGCACCGGCCGGCGGCGGGAGGGAGCGCGCGGGGCTCGGGGGCGGCGGGGACCGAACTTACGTTCCTAGCGCATGCTGGCGCGGGCGCTGCGCGGAGCTGGCGGGCCGGGGACGCCGGGCCCTCGGGACCTCACATCGCGCCGCCCGCGCGGGGCAGGGCAGGGCAGGGCAGGGCCGGGCCGGCGGGGCTGCGCGCGGCGTCCTGCGCGGCCGGGGTTTGCCCGAGTCTGGCGGCCCGCGCTGGTCCCTCCTCCCGGTCCCGCGCGCAAGCCAATGGCGCGCCGTCCCCTCCCACGCGCCGGCTGCCTCGCCCCCGAGGGTGGCCGCCGGGCGGGGGGCGGGGGGCGGGGGTTGGGGCCGCCGGGCGCCGGGGCTCCCCGGCCGAGGCTTTCCCGGGGACTGCCTGTGGGGGGCGCGCTCACGCCCGGGAGAAGGCGCCGGAGAATCCCGGCCCAGGGCCCCGCCGCCCGGGGAGACTTTCCTTGGCAAGTTCCGAAGACGGCGCCCCTTCCGTGAGACTCAACACCCCCATGGGTTGGCACTCCACACTGTCTTAAATATCCTCGGGGTATCCCCTGGGGCCTAGGCCAGTGTCTAAAATGGAAGGGACTGCTTTGGCTGGTAGATACCCAAGTGTGTAGGGAACACAGTGACAACAATGGTCACCATCTGCTGAGCGCCCGCTCCGTGCCAGGCACCGTGTGCTCAAGGAGCTGCGAGCATTAACTCCTTTGGTTCTCACACCAACCCACGAAAGCGGCATGATTAATCCCCCTTTACAGATGATGGTCAGTGACCTTTGATTTGGGCTTTCAGCCTAGACCCACCCTTCTCTCCCCGCCCCCATACGACACCCACCCCCTCCACAAACGCACACCCCCTTCTTCATCCTCCGCCCTGAAATCTGGTCTCTCCGGGATGTTGCTGTGAACTGTGCTGTCAACGGGACTAAGATCTTATCTGGGGCTCTTGGACAGGTGGTAGGGGGCACAGCTGTCAGACCTTCTATCTCTGCACATCCTGGGGGAGTGAGGGGGGGAGGGTGTGGTTTGGGGGGTCCTGGAGGCTCTCTGGGAACCTGTCTGCCTAAAAGAACCAGGCTCCTACAAACAACGCCCCCACCAGCCCTGGGCTCACTCAAACCCCCTGGGACCAGTAATGCGCTTCCCACCCCAACCCCGCCACCCTGCACCCTCCTTCTGAGAAAAAAATGCCTGGCTCTCTTCATCTTTATCTGATGGGAGTGTGGGAGGTGGGGACAGAAAGGCAAGGTTGATGACACGCTCCATTTCACAACATAAGTAAATAGAGCAGCCGGCGGTGAGGTGAGTAGTTGCCCCGGGTCTCCAGCTAGGTGGGCATTCTGACTCCGGGTCCGAGCTCGCTCTGCACCAGTCCCTGAAGGGTTAATCAAGCAGGCTGTGAGCCTAGACCGCCGGGGTTCACATCCTGGCTCAGCCATTCGGGGACTGTGGCCTTGCACAAATTACGTCATTAATCTCTACAGGGCTTGTTGCCTCTGCCTACAAAATGGGGGTGACCCGTAGTAGGGACTGCCCCTGTTTGTTGTGGAGCAGCAGCAGCAGCAGCAGCAGCGAGCACATATTGAGCACTGACTGTTTGCCAAGGAGACTTTCGCTGCCCTCCCCAGAGCTGGGACTGGGCGGGAGAGGCTGTGCCCTTTACACGGAAGTGAAGGAACAGTACCTGGCTCACAGAGGGCCCTCTCGGTGACTCTGAACCGTCCTGATTAGCAAGGAAACGACTCGGTGGCCCACAAGGCCACCATCCCCACTTCCAGCCAAAGCACTCTTGTCCCTGACGGCCAATAACGAATGGGTAAGTGAATGAATGAATGGCTACAACCACAGATCAGGAGTGCTCCTAAGTGTGTTGGGTGAAGCACAGACCCAGGATCCACCGGACTCGAGGCTCCAGAATAGTCTTTCCAACAACCCAGTCTCAGCTCGCTGCCTCAGCAGAGCTGGCTCAAGCTGGGAGGCTGGATTCATTTGTTGCCTCTTCTGTCTTCCCAGCATGCAGGGCTCCGGGTTGCTGCAGGGAGGCCCTGGCCTCGCTAGTGTGCAATGTCACCTCTGATCACCCTCCTTGACATGGAGACATTACCAGTGCTGCCCCTGGAGTGACCACTGTATACACCCAAGAGCCTGACCTTACATAGGAGGGACTCTGTAACAATCACCCCAAGATCTCCAACATGGAAAGTGCTGCCCTAGTAGTGGTGAGCACCCTGTCGCTAGCAGCATGCAAGGAGAAGCCAGGGAAGAGCCAATGAGGGGGGCTAGAGGAGGGACCGATCCACACCTTGGGTGGCATAGGATGTGGATAACCTTTGAGTCCTGCATGTCTTGTGTGTTCTCTCTGTCTCCCAAGTCCATCAGTGGGGAGCCCGGGAGCACAGGCTGTCCCCCCATCCTCATGAAGGAGGTAGTCTTGGCTGGGCCCTTCCTGTGTGCCAGGCAAGGTGCTGGGTGCTGGAACCCCAGTGGCGAACAGGACCCAGTCCCTGTCCTTGGGGAGCTCACAGGCGCAGGGAGAGAGATGAACACACAGCAGCTGTGGAGACAGCTCACGACAACAGGCAAAGGGCTGGGATGGGGGGAGCAGGGGGAGGAGGAGAGGGAAGAGCTATCCACTCCCCCAACCCCGCCCACCCCAGCATCCACACTCCCTAAGTGCCCTTAGAAGCTCTTGCTCTCTTCCTTCCTATAGTTTTCTAAAGTGATGGGCATCTAGTTCAGGAACATTCCTTAGACTGCCATTCTGCTCTTAACTTCTCTGTACCTCATCCTTTCACTGGACATAAAAAAGTTCACCTTGCTGAGCTGTCCTGAGACAGAAACTGGAATCCGTCGAGTGCTAAGCAAGAACACGGCCCAGCTGGGCAAGAACAGGTGCTCGCACCTGCTGACCATGAGCTGTCACCATTATTTGCAGCTCAAGAGAAGGAGCATCAGCAGAGAGGATGAGATAAGGGGGCTGGGGTCCCGGCTCCACTCCTAACTAGCTGTGTGACCCTCTGCTGCACCCGAGAAATGGAAATATAAAAACACCTGCCTCCAGGAGCTCATCAGTGTCACGGGAGAGATTAGATGAGAAAGATTTGCAAGCTGGAAATGCTCATTCTGATTACTATCATGCTTCCTGGGATTCTCTTTGTGAAATTGTCCCTCAGAGCCCCAGGAGGGAGGAGGGGGGTGGGTGTGGAGGTGGAGACTGGGAGGGGGGTCACTCCCCTCCAGATCCCCCTCAGCGGGGGCGGCAGCACGTTCACAGTGCCTGTGTGTGCACACGCCCACACTTGCGCTGATGGGTGGCATATGGGTGGGTGTGTGGCTGGAGGGTGGCGTGGGCACCGGAAATGCCAGTGTCTGCGGCCAAAAATCACTTGTGGATTGCAAATCCCTGAGGAGGAATGCAAGTGCAGCTGGATTTCAAAGATGTGGCAGTAGGACTAGTGCTGCTCCCTGGGGAGCTGGAGGGGGAGGAGAAAAGCTGGGGGAATGCCCATCTTTGGGCCTGGGGCCTGGGCTCAGCAGTGACCCCCCCACACACCCCGCTCCCTGGGGATGGGGAGCAGGGCATAGAGAGGAAAAGGATGTTGTCAGAGGCCCCTGCGATTGAACTCAGGGGTTTTAGAGCTGATAGACCTGGGTTCCGATCCTAGTTATGGATCATGGGCCAGTGCTTTCATTTCTCTGAGCCTCAGCTTCCTGGTCTGTAAAATAGGGAGATGGGTAGAGCTGACTTCCTAGGGGTCCCTGGGAATTGAACAATGAAGACACACGATAAGCCCTTAGCAAGAACAGGGACCCTTGTTGATATTAGTAGCAGCCAGAAGGAGAGAGGGAGAGGGACCCTGGAGGTGCGGTGCTTCCTAAACCAGAAAAGGTAGCTCTGGGGTGAGAAAGTTGTCAAGCCACGACTAGTTGAAGCTGCCAGAAGGAGGACCGCTTTGGACCAGGTTGATAGGGCCGCTGTTCTGGAGAGGGAGGCAGAAGAGTTAGGCTCTCCTAACTCCTACAGGTTCCCCTTCCTGGTTCCCCTCACTTCCTCTAGAGCTTCCTCCCCGGTTAGAGAGCTGGCCTGGTAGGACCCCTGGGGGTTTCCTGGCCACTGCGGGTGGTCACGGGGTGAGCACACTTTGGGGACGAAGAGGAACAGCTACAGGATCAGGCCCAATGAGGCGGGACTCCCCTACACTGCCCGGCCCCCACCTCCAGCCCCTGGAGACTACCCAGGCCTTCTTCCCTCCACCCTGCTCCCTGGAGGCCGCCCTCCCTCTGATGATGAATCATCCTCGCTGCCACAAGCCAGGCTGCTGGCTGTCTCAGTTCCTCACCTGTGGGAGCGACAGCCCATCAGGGTAGGGGTGGAAGCCATGGGGTCAGCCCTTCCCACAGTACAGGTGGGACAGCTGGGGGGGCCAGAGGACCCCAGCCCGCCCTTTCCTGCTGCCAGGGAGGATGAGCTCTGGAGGGCAGATACCAGCAGGACTTGGGACTCAGGCCGTCCCAGATGTAGGCACAAGGCCCTGGTCCTCTGCTGACTAGCTCTGGGGTCTTGGATGACTTTCTCGGCCTCTCTGAGCCTCAGTTTCTTCATCTGCCCAGTGGAAAGAGGAGAATCATGATGACTGTCAGGGTACTTGGAGGATTATGTTAGTCCTGAGCCTGGGGCCTGGCTCACAGTAGCGCTCAATAAATGTTCATTGACTCGATGAAGAATGAATGCGTGGCAATGGCAGTGAGTGGGGGTGCAGGGGGTACACATGACTGTCTGCAGGAAAGCCATCCTCCACCTCCCTCCAGCCCAGAGAGTGAGGGGGATGTCTGGGGGCCTTGAATCTGAAGCCCAGGATACCCCCAAAGCTCAGGATAGAGTGTGGACTAGACCTTGTGGGTACAGCTGACCCTTCTGCAAGCCAAGCAAGAGCCTCAGGGCGGGTCAGACTCTCCAAGGGTGAATCCTGATGGAGAAAAGAATTGCTGAGGGTAGGGGCAGCAGAAGGTAGACCTCAGGGCTGCATCACAGTGAGAGCTGACAGCAGCCACTCTGGGCTGTGAGGTCAGAGCCTTGGACCCTGGGTGGCCAGCTAGGGCTGTGGCCAGCGCCTCACCTGCCCCCAGCCCAAGGGGCTGCTGGGCCACCTGGGTACCATACCCCATCATCTCAACAGTGTGCCAGGCACCGGTCTGGGCACATTCTAGATACTTAATCGCAATAAATCTCAGGTCGTTGGTACCTTTCTTAGCTCCATTTTATAGATGAGGAAACTGAGGCTCACTGAGTTACAAAATTTGCTCAAGGCCACACTCTGGAAAGCACTGAAGTCAAGACGGGAACCCCAAGTAGTCTGACCCAGTGCCCCAGATGGCTCTGGCTGTGCTGCTGACTCCCTCAAGGATGGCCCACCCTCCTGCAAGGCAGTGCCCCCCCCCCCCACAATGTAGTCATTCAACTTTGGGACAAGGGGGCAGCCCCGGCTGCCAGCAGATTCGAATTCCTAAACAGCACTCTGGAGAGGTAGTTCTCAAAGCTGGGTTGTAGGGAGCAGGTTAGAGTTAGCAAATTCTCATTCCAGCCGGGAAGTCAGGAGGGAGGGAGGAAAGGAGGGAGTCTCGGGGCACACTCTGTACTCCCAGGGGCCCTCCAGCTGATGCTCCTCGGAGCTCAGGTCTGAGAACCCTGGCTTTAGAATTTGCAAGGCGCACGCTGAAGATTGTCTCATTGAAACCTCCGCTTTGGCCTTCTTGGGCCCATTTTACAGGTAGGCTCACCAGTCTCCCTCTGCCAGATTCCCCAGCTTTGAAGCGGAAGGGAAGGGCCTGGAACCCACAGCCAGGGCTCTGGAATCATCGTGTTTGCTGGTCGTGAGGCCGGAGGGCCGATCAAGGGGGGGAGGGAGGCTGCGGGGGAGGGGGGCCGGGGCGGGCCGTGTTGACTCTTCCTTCCGAGGTGCCCCAGCCCAAATCTACATAAAAAAAGCCCAGCCTGCCCTTTTGAGTGATCGGTTTATTAATACTGACGGGGCCGCTGCCGCCCAGGCGGATCGCAGCAACAAAGGCAGCCGCGCTCCCGGGGACTTCGGGACATCCTTACGTAACTACTGCTCCGAGGAGCAGCAGCGCCAGGCCCCCGGGCCACAGGCTCAGGGCCGGCTAGAGCCTTCTGGGTGGAGGGAGCACCTGCCAAGGAGTCCTCACCCCCGGCTCCTCCTCCCACCCCCCCCCCCCCAAGCCGGTTAACCCCTGCATGGCCGGGGCAGCCCTCCACTCCCGGCCGAGGGGCTCTCAGAGGCGGATCCCCTGGCCTGGAGGGACCTGGAGGGCCCAGAGGCTGAGCAGGGCTCCCCTTCCCTTCTCCGCTCCCAACTCCCACTGCCCCTCCTCACCCCACCCTGACTCCGGAGCTGGGGAAAGAGAGAAGACCAATGCACAGGGCAGCTTGTGAGTGCAAGACGAATGGCTTGCATATCCAGCTCACCTCTGTGAGGTGACCCATTTTACAGGTGGAGATTTGAGGCCCAGAAAGGGTTGGCTCCGGGCACCAAGAATTCCCATCTCCAAATGTGCCCAAAGGCCATGTTTTTTCCCTGGTGCCCCACAGCAGGTCTTTATAACCACCTTGGATCAGTTGGTGTCTCCGTGTTCCCAGTGGGGTCAGGGCGCCAGGATGCTGTCGATGGGGTGGAAAGTACTGTGTGCATCTCTGCATCGGTGGCCCGGGGAAGGGGTTTGGCACAGGCAGTGCTGCAGCTGGTGTCCACCGAGCAGATGGTGCCAAGGACACGCCATGGCTGTTTGGATTAGTGGGGATCAGCACACCAGGCCTGGCCCCCACGTTCCCTGAGGACCCACCACGGCCATACCCCCAAACACTGGCATGCTTCAGCCCTACTGTACTTTGCCCAGGCAGGGCCCTCGGCCAGGAATGCCCTCCTCCCATCCACCATGCAGTGCGTCACGTCTGGGAAATCTGTCCCAGGACCCCAACCGCCCCCCCACCCCAGCGTCAGGAATCCTTCAAGGCCGTCTCTTCCAGCCTGACAGTGCTGACACACGGAGTTATGGGAGTTATTGTTATCTGTCTGCCTGCATTAGGCCACATGTTTTGGGACGGTGGCTCTGTGTCTGCTCATCTTAAGTGGCCTGGCCCACAGTGAGTCTCTCCCAGCACTGGGTAAAGTTGAGGTGAAGCGTACAGCCCTCAGGTACATTTTAATGCTCAGTGACAGTCTTCAGACCCAGACCACGGAACTCCACAAACCTGACTCTCTCAACTCCTAGCTGTGTGGCTTTGGGTAACTTTGGTAGCCTCGCTGGGCCTCTGTTTGCCCGGTTCATAAACAAGGATAACAGCAACCCCAGGCTCACGAGGTTAGTGTTTCTTGAACACTTACTATACGCAGGAGACCTTTGTGGACTCTGCTCCTCCTGGCTCCACCTTAGAGATCAGCGTCTCTCCCAAATGACTAGCTGATAAGGGACGAGCCCAGATTCAAACGTTGGTCCCGTCTCCTAGGTTTCTAACCTCCCATTCACGGACTTATTTTGACAATCAGATAAGAAATCATTAAGGAGGGGCAGCCCTGGTGGCTCAGTGGTTTAGCGCCGCCTTTAGCCCAGAGCCTGATCCTGGGGACCCGGAATCGAGTCCCACGTCAAGCTCCCTGCATGGAGCCTGCTTCTCCCTCTGCCTGTGTCTCTGCTTCTCTCTCTCTGTATCTCTCGTGAATAAATAAATAAGATCTTTAAAAAAAAAAAAAAAAAAAGGAAAAGAAATCATTAAGGACCGGGACGCCTGGGTGGCTCAGTGGTTGAGCGTCTGCTTTCTGTCCAGGTTGTGATCCAGGGTCTCGGGGGTTTCGGGATCAAGTCCACATCAGGCTCCCCACAGGGAGCCTGCTTCTCCCTCTGCCTGTGTCTCTCTTTGTGTGTGTCTCTCATGAAAAAATAAATAAAATCTTTAAAAAAAAAAAAAAGAAAGAAAGAACTAAGGACCAGCATACAGTAGGTGCTCAATACTATCTCTACAGGTCACTCCAAAGGTCCCAGGGCAGCTCTGATTTGTCCTTCAGTGCCCCCCTACCATCCCTGCAGGCCCCAGGGCATTCTGGGAACCCCTCCGTGGGGGTAGGGCCAGAGGAGGGGGTTGCAGGAAGTCTTGGCAGGAGATAATGTTCCAGCTTCTGAGTATAAATAAATTATTGTTTTACGTCCTTATATAAGAAAAGGGCACTGCGTGCATTTGCCAACCTAAGCATGTTGAACGGCAGCTTCCCTGTGTTTTGCCAATTGCTAACATGTGTTTGCAGCCCAAGGCAGTAAACAGAAGCCCACTGCGCCTGGCTGCTCCCCCCACCCAACCCCCCCCCTGCTGTGGGGAAGGACCTCCCACCCCAGCCAGGCCTGTAGCGCCCAGGTGTCAGTGGGGATACTGAGGCAGGGAGTTTTTGTGGCCTCCTCCGGGCCATGGGAACTCAGCAGGGTTCTTCACCTCTCGGAGCCTCAGTCTGCACAGCTGACAATAGGCCTATTACCGGTGGCCTGTCTGCCTCACAAAGTGAGAAAAAGTGCTGTGGAAATGCTCGGGTACTCAGGAATAACACTGTGCCTGTTGTTATTGTTGTGGATGCTGAGGGCAGGAAGCGTTCCGCTCCATGATGCTGCTCTGGGCCTCTTGGCCTCAGTGCTGTCACCTGCCCGAGCACGCCGTCCGGCCCACTGAACCCAAGCCGCTGCCGCCTTTCCTCCCGGCTGTGCCTCCTCCAAGTCCACTCTTTCCAAGAGAGCTTTGAAAAAATGGATCAGAGATTAGGAAATATGGCTTTCCCCCTTGCTTAGGGTAAAATCCAGAGCTGTCACTATAGACGGTGTGGCCCTGCGGGCACGGCTCCCCCCCACCTGCCACCGGCACCCCAGCCACACTGAGTCCACCTTCCTAGCCCTTGCATCCCCCGAGCACTTCCAGCCTGGGCCCTTGCACATGCTGTGCCCTCTGCCTGGAGCACTCTTGCCCTCAGGCCTTCACCAGGCCGCCTGTCCCTCTCTCACCCCTGGTGTCAGCTGAAAGGCCACCTGGGCAGAGAGGCTTCCCACGTACCACCGACTCAACTGCTTGGCCCCTCAGAGCATGTGTCGTATCTAAGATTGCCTTTAAATTTTAAAATTTACCTATTTCTTTCATCTGCCTCCTCTAGAATATACCTTCTTTGAGGGTAGAGACTTTAACTGGCTCACTCACCACTGCATTCCCAGCACTTTACTCTATACATATTACCTATGCTGGGGCAGGGGAAGAATATTACTGCTAATTAATGACAGTGTAGAGCAGAGCCACAGGGCATTACTCCTGTTTCAGAGGGAGCGTTGCAGTACACAGCCTGTGCAACAGTACATGGCAACCCAAGGGTAAAGGCCATCCTAGATCTGCCAAGCCGTTCTTTAAGATTTGTAATAAACCTCAGATTATTCCAGCTAAAAAAACAAAGATGAAGAAATGCACACGGGCAAGCTACACATAGATGCATCAAATGAGCGATAAGGGGAACTCCTTTTTTTAAAAAAATATTTTATTTATTTATTTATTCATGAGAGAGAGAGAGGCAGGGACACAGGCAGAGGGAGAAGCAGGCCCCATGCAGGGAGCCCGATGCGGAACTTGATCCCGGGACCCCAGGATCACACCCTGGGCTGAAGGCAGGCATTAAACCGCTGAGCCACCCAGGGATCCCCGGAACTCCAATTTTGCATCAGAGAAATTTGCAATCTGGTGGAGAAGACAGACTCTGAGTGATGCTCCTCCAAGTTGCCCTCTTGCGCATCACTCTGTTCCATATCTGGACTTGTGCTGTGTGCTGTTCCTTCTGCTGGGACTTTCTTCCCTCATCATGCCCCGGTCTTCATGTGCTGGCTCTTGTTCATGCTTCTCCTTTCTCAGTTCATTTCTCAATGACCCCCCACCCCCAGCTGCCTCCCTCCATGCTCTACGCAAGGTTGGGCCACACAGACACCCCTCCTGCTCCCCCTCACCTCCTACCAGCTGACCCCAGCGGCACCCTCAAGGGATTGGGGTGGACTTGGCAGCTAGGTTCCAAGTGCCCAGGGTTGGCCCAGGGAGCTCCTTCCAGGCAAGACTGTGTGTCATTGCTGCCCTGTCTCTGTGCCTCGCCCAGTGGTGGGTGTCTGAGAAGGGGGGTGGGGGGATCAAGGGAGCCTGAGAGCAGAGGTGGGTGCAGCTGCCCTGCCTCTGGATCAGGATCCCTACCCCTGTGCCTCTAAATTCCTTGTCTGTTAGTTTAAAATTTTATTTATTTATTCATGAGACACACAGAGAGAGACACACACACAGGCAGAGGGAGAAGCAGGCTCCCTGCAGGGAGCCCCATGCAGGACTCGATCCCAGGACCCTGGCATCACCACCTGAGCCAAGGGCAGACCCTCAACCACTGAGCCCCCAGGTGCCCCAGCCGTGCCTCTAACTTCTGAACTATGTCCCCACTCTGCTCCCCACCCCTCACCAGGGGTCCCGAGCAGCCTGGAAGATGGTGAGAGATCCCACAGCAACCCTGGCCTCTCCTCTGTCCAGCCCTCCTGCCTGCCCTCCTCTCCTTTTCTATGTTTTCCTTCTGTTTTGCTTCGGGCTCAGCCTCCTCCCTGCCGCTGGTGAACACAAACCCAAGATAAGAGGGGAAAAAAAGGCCTGCGTGGCAGCGCCAACAGTGAAAAATAACCCCTTTAAGGAGTAACCGCTGCTGTGATGATTGTGAGAGATCTGGCTGAGGCTCTGGGACTCCCGGGCTTGCTGGATGGCCAGGACCTCGGTGTCTCCATCTGTAAAATGGGGGGAGGACTGTCGGCCCAAGGGAACCGATGAAGGGTCACCTTAATCTCATGACTCTCCCTGGAGCTGCAGAATCACAGGTTGAGGGGGCACACACAGCACGGCCAGTGGGAGGAACACAGTGCCCGAGGTGGGGGCGGAGGGGCGGCCAGTAGGTTCACAACCAAGGGGGCTCAGCAAAGGCTTCCTAGAGAAGTTGGCATTTAACTGAGTCAGGAAGGACGAACGGGAGCTATGGGAAGTGATGGAGTCATCGATGGAGTCATCGATGGAGAGTCAGAAACGTCATCTGGTCCCAGCCTCTCATTTTACAGATAGGGAAACTGAGGCCCCAAGAGGGCTGTGGGATTTGTTCAAAGCCACCCACACAGTAGTGGCACAGCCTGAATTAGAATGTGAGTAGCTTGGGGACGCGCGGGTGGCTCAGTTGGTCAAGTGTCTGCCTTGGGCTCAGGCCGTGATCCTGGGTCCTGGGATCGAGCCCCACATCGGGCTCCCTGTTCAGCCCGGAGCCTACTTCTCCCTCTCCCTCTGCCCCCCACCATGCTCTCTCTCTAGCTCTGCTCTCTGTCTCTGTCAAATAAAAAAAAAAAATGTGAGTAGCTTGACTCCTGTTCCAGTGCTCTTTCTGAGGATGCCCATCTCAGTGACAAAGAGGACAGGGTGTTGAATGCTCCCTGTGAGCGAGCCGGGCTCTGTGCTGAGCCGGGCTCTGTGCTGAATGCCCGTGCATGTGCGGGTGGTTTCTTTTCATCTTTGAATAATCCTGCAAAGTGGGATTAGGATATAGGCCCTGTTTTACCTTAGTGAGTCCTCCAGTGCCTTGCAAGGCACCAACATAGCAGGCTTTTTTAGCCACTGCTGTCCTTTCCGGCTTCTACATTCCAGCACCTTCCAACACCAGCATCCCCAGAGGAAAGAGTGGCTTCTGGGCTGCATCCCTGGGTGGCTTGCCCTTGTCTCATCTCTAAAGACGGCTAGGCAGGGATCCCTTCCCCAGATGGGTGAGGAGGGAGCCTGGGCTTTCCCTCAAAGCCCCCCCAGGAAGGGAAGCCAGATGGTCAAGGAGACAAGAGGCACACATTTCAAGTATCCATCCACAGTGTGCCACTCCGGGGCTCCTCCTGGACATGCAGGCTCCCCTGATGGGTGCATTCCAGCTTTGAGGTACGTTCCAGACTACACTCCAATCTGGAGGGACTGAGGGAGCCAGAGAGGGACCAGGTCCAAGGAAGAGAAGTGGCTCTCGGTGGCCCAGACCCCACACTGGATGGGGCACAGGGACACTGAGCTATCTCAGGGCATGAGGATATTGCTCTGGGCACCATAGGAGCACAGCCACCAGTAAAATGAATTTAAAGAATTCAATAGATTTTTTTTAAGTGCACCAAAGTGCTATATTCATAATGGGACTTCCTTACAGTTATGTTAGAGTTTAGCGCTAATCTTATTTAGGATTGCACTGGGGATAAGGGGTGACACCATCATCTTTCCAGGACTGGGGGCCTCTAAGTGTTATAACTAGGAGGAGGAGGAGGAGGAGAAGGAGTGGTGGAGATGATCTCAAGGCCACTCCTGTTCCCCCCTGGGGAGATGGCAGGGGACTATTGTCCAGAAGCCATTAACTGAGCCATAAGTATTCAGGCCCAGGCCTGGCTCCATGTGAAATCAAATGCCTTTGGGGCCTCAGTGTCTTCACGGGTGCAATGGGGATAATTACTCCTGTCCTGCCTGCATCTCAGACCTTTCACTGCCTTTCAGGCTAGAAGCACAGGTCACAGGATCGCAGCCCCTGTGAGACCTGGGAGTTTCCTGGAAAGTTGAAAATGCAGATTCACAGGCCCTTCCCCAGAACTTCTGGGTTGGAATCTGACCACCCCCATCCCCAACCCCTCAAGATATCCCTCTGTCCTTGCAGTTGTATGGGGGTTTTTTTGTTTTTGTTTTTGTTTTTTAGATGTTATTTACTTATTCATGAGAGAGACAGAGGCCAAGGGAGAAGCAGACTCCTTATGGGTCGACCCTGGGACCCCCGGATCACTACCTGAGCCAAAGACAGACACTCAGCCGCTGAGCCACCCAGGTGTCCCTGCCCTTGAAGTTTAAAGACCACTGCTGTGGGGCAGTGGGCACTCACTAAAAGCCAGAGATTGGGGTTCTAGCCAGGCCTGTCTTCCGAGTTAGCTGTGTGACCTCAGGCAGGTGGCTGGTGCCTCCGGTGGACCCAGGGGAATGGCTTGGTGGCATCTGAGGGTGCAGCCCTCATGATGCCTCTCCAAATGGTTTGGAGGGGGGTGTTGGCTGCACAGCATGAGGTAGGGAGGGTGCCAGGCATGACAACCAAGGCCCAGTGAGGTAGGAGGCCCAGGGCCTGAAACTGGGTGCTGACCAGTTCTATGAGAACCAGCTGGTCCTCAGGGCTCCCCGGTTTGTGTGGAGGGGTGGCAACTGGGCCATCTGCTCAGACCTGGGTAGGGGCAGGGGGAGGCACAGGCAGGGAGCTCTGAATGGTCTCTCTGTTGGGACCTAGCCTGGAACAGATGGCCAGGGGGCCGCTGGCAAGTGAGGGGGCAAAGAGGCCAGACCTGTCCCCTTCCCCCCTACCAAGTCCCAGAGGCCTCTCTTCCTGGAAGAGGAGGACCTCAGAAGCCCCCTCCACAGGAGCAGCAGACAGGAAGAAAGGAGTTTAAGGGGGATTAGTGGGCCCAACAGCAAGCAGTGGGAAGGCCCCGAGAGTGGAGTGAGGCCTGCAGCCTCAGCTGCTGCTGGGATGGTTCTGCCCAGTGGAGAGGGAAGGGGCTGGAAGAGCCATGGCAGGCCAGGAGAGCTCCGAGTCCGCCCAGTCTAAACCTCACCCTCCAGGTTTGCCCATGAGGAACTGAGGTCTGGGAAGAGGCAGAGACCTCACTGCACAGAAGCCAGCAAACCAGTGGCAGAGCTGGGAGGTTTCCGGGTTCCTGGTTTAGGGCTCTCCCCACCGCAGCCCCTGCCTCCCCTGCAGTCAGGCCCCAGGCTGCCTTCCTGGTCCTAGCTGGGGCCAACCACCTGTGACCGCTCCTGCCTCTCCTCCTGCAAATCCTTCCAGACCCCAGCCAAGCTCCCACCAAGCTTCCTTTCCTTCTGGAAAACCTTGCAGCCCATCCTCAGAAGCTAAATGTCCTGAATGGGAGGCCCACCCACTGTTGGCCTTGACTCATCAAGGCCGACCCCTCCACTGTAAAGAAACCACTGAGACCCAAAGAGGGAAGAACGTTTAGAAACAGTCCCCACCACCTCCTACCCCCTCACCATTCTCCTGGGCTTGTTTTCCTGAAAAATATATTGAAAAGAGCTTCACTGCACAGAGGCTGTCAAGGAATCTAGTAAAACAAGGGTCCCTTTGGGCCTCTTTGTTGAAAGGAGATATTTTCTCCTGCTTTCTCTCCAATCTTTCCCACAGGGTCAGATTTCATTTGCTTTCAGAGGCGGGCACTGAGCAGGAGCAGGCCACACCTGCCGACACCTGGACACCTGCCCCGGGCAAGCCCCATGGTTGTCCACTCACCCATGTGCCTGCTACCCACAGGGTGGACAAGCTCTGCAAGTTGCCTCACAACTGCTGCGGGGCCTCAACCAGGGGGGGAGCTGAGAGGGGGGATGCAAGGGAAGGAGGGAGGGAGGGGGGAAGAGCGCCCCTTGGTGCAGAAGAGGCCCAGGTGTGGTCCCCACTCCACCGTTCACTACCTGTGTGAGCTCTGAGCTGCATCTGTGCCTCCTGACAGGGCTGTGGGGACATCCCAAGAGGGTCCAAGGGGGATCATATGAGAACAGACTCTGGAACCTCACAGAGGCTCAGCCCTGTGACAGCACTCCTGCCCTCAACTACGACACAGCCCCTGGGGCAGCTCAGTCCATTTGACCAAGAGAACCCCAATTTGTCTCTTCACCCACATTCCTGGCAGTGCTCTCTGCCCTGACCGTCCTGTGTGTCTTTAGGTACAACCCTACCCCTCTCTGACTCCAGGTTCTCAGCTCTCGAGGAGTGTGGACACCTCCCTCTCATGGCCTCTTGCGCCCCTGGAAAACCACTCTGCCACTCTGGGCTTTCTTGAGTGCCTTTGACAGGTACCTCCGGCCTCCCTGGTGTGAGCCAGGTGGCAGAGCCAGGGGAGGTGGGAGGCTGCTTCCCCATATCCAGGAGCTTCTAGCTGTCGTCAAGAGAGGAGTCCAGTCCAAGCAAGCATTTGTAGATCTTTTCACATCTGATTCATTCATTTCATTATTCACTCATTTATTGAGCACCTATAAATGTACCAGGCTCTGGGGATGCAGATGTGAAAGAAGCAGACATGGGTCCTCTCTGGTGGTCCCCAAGCTTATCATCAAGTGGAGGAGACAGCAGAGCCCACAAACAGATTTACATAGTGACAAAATGTGGTTGGTGCAGGGCCCCTGGGCAGCTCAGTTAAGCATCTGCTTTTTTTTTTTTTTAAAGATTGTATTTATTTATTCATGAGAGATACACAGAGAGGGGCAGAGACAGATAGAGGGAGAAGCAGGAAAAAAAAAAAAAGAGGGAGAAGCAGGCTCCTCACAGGGAGCCCGATGTGGGACTTGATCCCGAGACCAGGATCACACCCTGAGTCAAAGGCAGACAGTCAACCGCTGAGCCACCCAGGCGTCCTAAGCATCTGCTTTTGTCTCAAGTCATAATCTCAGGGTCCTGGGATTGAGCCCCACGTCATCAGACTTCCTGCTCAGCAGAGTCTGCTTCCTCCTCTCCCTCTGCCCTCTCCCCTTCCCTCCCCTCCACTTGTGCTCTTTCTCGCTCTTGCTCTCTCTCTCAAATAAAAAATTAAATAATCTTTTAAAAATGTGATCGATGCTGGAAGGGGCGCTGAGGCAGGGGTAATCCGGAGAAGGGATGTTGCTTAGAAGAGGGGCTGACTCTGGCCTCTCTCAGGGGTGACTTGAGAACTGAGCCCTGACGGATAAGAAGAAGCCGGCCCCATGTCATACGGGGTAGAGGCCCATTGCCAGGACCCAGGAGCTCAGGAGGCCCCCCTGGCTAATGTGGGGAGGGAGGGCAGGGGACAGGTGAGATGCGAGAAGCAGCCAGACCTGGTAAGAAGCTTTGTGCCCCAAGACCCATGGGGAACAGGGGAGAGGCAGTGACTTAGTTTTCCACATTTCCATAAGCTCACGATGCCTATTGTTTGCAATAACTGAGAGATCAGTTAGGAAGAGAAGGGGACAGGGGAGCCTGGGTGGCTCGGTCAGTTAAGTGTCTGCTTTCAGCTCAGGTCATGCTCTTGGGCTCCTGGGATCATGATCCTGGGCTCCCTGCTCAGTGGGAATCTACTTCTCCCTCTCCCGCTGCCCCTCTCCACCTCACTCATGCTCATTCACTCCCTCTCCCTCTCTCTGTCTTTCAAATAAAATCTTTAAAAAGAAGAAGAAGGGGGGGGCAGTGAGGAGCTTGACACAGAAGCCTCCAGAGTGCTATGTCAAGAGGTGTGCAGTGTAGCAACGGGAGGGGAACGGAGTATTCAAAGTTATTTCTATTTCCTTTTTATCAAAAAGAAAAAGAAAAAGAATGAAATCTTACCCATATTTATAGATCGATGCCCATGCCCATATTTGGTCTTTATGTCAAATGTTACTCCAGGGACCAGTGGGAATCGGACCACACAGCGAGGCTTGCCACCAGGCCTTTGTCCTCGCTTTTAGCATTTTAAAGAATTTTTCTCTTCATGTTAGTCGAGTTCAGCAGCTTTATAGATCATGATACCCTTCACCTGATTTTTCACCGGATAGACAAGGGACTTAAAAAGAGCAGGACATGAAGGGGAAAAAAGAAACGGAAAAAAAAAAAATTGAACAGAACGTAAGCACAGAGCAAGGCGTGGTATGGGCGCTTTGCTCCCGGTGGCATCTGCTCCGACAGCAGCAGGCAAAGCAAAGACAAGGATGGTCCGATGGGGTCTAACGAGAAAGTGGTCCCCGAGTCTCACGGAGGCGTGAGGAGACAATCTGAAGAATTTATATCGACCGTTAGGACTAATGAGCCTAACCCTGAGTATAACTTTTTGCTTTGAGATTGTAACTAATGATAGCACAAAACCATTCACCACTATTAAAGCATTTTGAAACGCCATTTCACTCTAATTTCATTTGCTTTTTCGTTTTTGTTGGTGTGGGTGTTGGAGAACATTCATAATATGTTGCACAATAAATGCATGATCGGATTGAGGAATGAGCATGAAGGAATGACGGTATTGAGTAAAGTGTGTACTGAATAAGTGTATTTACATGTTTTGCTGATGTGAGGGCCCGGGTACACGTGGTGAAGACCCCTGCAGGGGCATTGCTGGCTTCCTGCGGAAGGCGACTGTCCAGGTGGTGCCTGCTGGGGTGCGGGGGGTCTCCTGGGAACCCTCAGGTTCCCATCACCATCCGAGCCATCCGTCTAGCTCACTCCAGGACAGAGACTGGGAGAAACACTCTCCCCAACTCAGGCTCTTGTCTGGGGAGGCTTTTTTTTTTTTTTTTTTTAACTCCCCAAATGAAACAGAAGTTCATTCCCTTAAAGGGTAAACAGCAGATCCTGGCAAGGCTTTCCGATTATTTATTCACTGGCCGGTAATAGAAGAGAACACATATCCCAGCTGGAAGAGAGGGTTTTCTGGTGCTGGCACACGGGGCTGAGCGCTGGAGGCCGGGAGCTTGCCTCCTGCGACGCTGCCTGCCAGCTGCTTCTACACCAAGACCCACCTTTCTGGCCTGTCCTTACTGGGCGCATCACTTCTTAGTATTTCTCTTTACCACATCCTGGAAAGGTGCTGATGATGCTAGACAGCCGTGTGTACTGAGGGTCTGCGTGTGCCTGGCCCTGGGCCCTGTACTTCCTATGTGTGATCGAGACTCTCTGGCATCAGGCCGGCAGCCCCTCCGGGGCAAGTGCCTCACCACCCTTCCCATTGTTTTGGGGCTGAAGATCCTCTGTGGGCATAGTACTGCTGCCACCTACCCTGCCTGTCCCCATACACGCAGGGTCTAGCTGGCCCTGCGGGGGGGGAAGGTGTGTCTGGCTGCCCTCTGCTGGGCCAGGCAAGTCTCCCAGTCCCAAGGGGCTCAGAGTCCTCTGGCTGGAGGGTCAGAGCACCAGGCTCCTTCCCAACCAGTTCCTCTCAACTCTCCTTTTCCCAAAAAGGTTGTCACAAGCTCCAGAGGTCCTTGAGTGCCCTGAGCTGCCCTAAATTGGGCCATCCGGCTGCCTGGCTCCCTTTTCCCCATAGATCCCTGTCTGTTTCTCCTGTCGCCACCATCCAGCCAGAAAGCTCCCCAGAGCATGTTTCCACTCTTGTTCCCAGGCAGCAGTTTCCATGTTGTTGGCACCGGTACACATTTATTAATAAAATGATCAAAGTAACTAAATGCTTTGGCAGCTCCCGAAGTTTGCCAGAGGTTCTCTGAATGCCCAGTGGCACCAGGGGGTGGAGACAAACCCCCCGAGAGGAAGTCTGGGGGGAGCCAATGAGGCATGTGTCCCTGGCTGTTGGTGAGACCTTCCAGAATCCACAAAGCTCTGTGTTGGCTCGGGTGGCTTTTGGGAAAGGAAGCCGTAATGGGTGGGGATGGCCTGAAATGGTTGCTTGGAGGATCTTGCTCAAGAGAGTCCCCCTAAGCCCTCCTCCTCAGAGAGAGGGTCAGATGAGGACACCCTGCCCCAAGTCCTAGGGGGCAGGAGGGAGTGGGAAGTGTTCTTTGTGTAAACAATGCCGGTTTAGGGTCCTACCTCTACATTCAAATCCTGCCTCTGCCCCTCACTGGCTGGGGGAGCTTTGCCCAGTCACCTGACCCGGGTCCCCACTTCTGAATCACCCAGGAGGCTGCACCCAGTACGCACACATTGTGGGGCTCATCCTGGACTCATTGAGAGCCATCCTCTGCAAACTCAGGCCCAAGAACCTGATTTATCACAGTTTCCACGTGCATTTGCACTTGGTCAGGCCAGCACTCAGGAACCACTAATTTACCCTCTCGGTTTGCATTTCCAACCACCCTCCTCTGCCTGCAACCAGGTGTGAGATCCGGACAAGGACCACCGTTCCTACTTTCAGGGTCACTGTAAAGATTACGTCGACGAACATACATAATTAACAGCAAAACCCACTAGCATTCGCTAAGACTGCTACCACATTCGCTCATTTAATCCTCATCACGATCCTAGGAGGTGGGCCCATTATTAAACCCTTGCAGCAGATGAGGAGAATGAAGCTCAGAGACGTGAAGTAATTTGCCCAAAGCTGCACAGAGGGCAGTGGCTGGGATGGACATAAACTGCTGAGGAGAGTGCCTGGAACATCATTAGTGGTTGATTGGTGGTTTGTTTCAAAAGGAAAAAAGGTGGTTGAGGGGGGGGCGGTGTTTGCATGTCTGATGCTCAGTCTTTGGGAAGGGAATGTGGTTCCTGTCCTGTAACCCAGAACATTCTGCTTTACCCCTGGTGAACCCAGCCCAAAGGATCTCCTTGCAGCCATGCGCCAACCGCCCAGATGTGTGGCTGGCCCCTGCATCTCCAGCCCCCCAAGGAGAATCGTGGAAGCAGAATCCAGTACGATCCCTCTGGCACGGAGGACACCCACTCAGCACACGACTGTTTTACCCCAAAGTCCACGGAGGCTCTCTCATCGGGGGAGAGGGAAAGTGCTTTATGCTTCCTCAGCTCACGCCTGTGCGTTCAAGTTCACAAGTGGTGCTTTTCTTAGACCGGCAACATCGTTTATGCTACGAGCATAGATTTGACATGAGGGAGGAAGGAAAGAACGTGTGTGCAGCCAGGCACCGGGGTAGGACTCGGGCGTGTGGTCTCCCAACCGCCCCGTTCAGGTATCCTGCTCGTCATCACCCTCATTTCGCGGTTGAGAAAACCGAAACCCAAAGGTTAAGCCACTTTGGTGACATCGATGACAATAAGCAACGGTTCATAGTTATTGAGGGCTTGCTCGCCGTGATGGTCATATGCATCCATTGACTCCTTCAGTCCTCCGAAGGACTCTTGGGGACACTGTCACCGTCCTCACAGAGAAGATGAATGACTTCTCCAAGGTCCCCGAGGAGGTGACAAAGCCAGGATTCCAACACAGTTCTGCGTGGATCCAAACACTTCCCTCTGCCTCTAAATGCCAGTGTTTTAAGTGTTTCATGATTTCTTTCAGACGCGGGAAACCTGTCCCCAGGTTCTATCCAAACCCCCTCCTCCTGGGAATCTTGGATTTGCAACAAGGAGGACCGAGTTTGAGCCTCCACGTGCTGGGTGACATTGGACAATTGCTCCACCTCTCTGCCCTTTGGTCTCTTCATGGGGACACGAGGAAGAGTGATTCTTGTCAACATGATTGACTTTGTGGGGACCCACCCAGAGAGAAACACACGCAAAGACATGGGAGGACTTGGTCTCACTCAGCCGCAGCTTAAACCCCCTTCCTCCCACTCTGGGTCACCTTTACCTGCTATTTCAGGTCAATTCAGTCCAGCCAGTGCTAGGAGTAGCCACGTGTGCTTAAGAGCGCTGGTTCTGGGGGTGCAGGAGGAAGGAGGGCCCACTGGCATCTGACACCTGTCCACCTGCCCAAACATCGGCCCTTGATTTTGCTCCACAGCCAGCCTGGGCCCCCACCCAGCTGTCTCCTCACAGTCCTCCCTTCAGCCCCTCGTCCTCTGAGACCCAAGTCCAGCCTTGCAGGAAACCCACACTCCCTCTCTTGTGATCCCCTCCAGCCATGCCACAGCCTTCCATCTGCAGTCCTAGCCCTGAGATTCTTGTTGGGGGGTGGGAAAGTGGGGAGGGCTCTCGAACTAACCAGAAACCACCCAGCTCTGTGTCCCCGCCGCCTCCAGCATGAAGCTGAGCGTATCAGCTCCGAGTGCTTCAATATACCAACTTTGGCACTCCAGGGCGAACTGGCAGGTGGCTTCACCTTTCCGTGCCTCAGTTTCTTATTCTGTAAAGTGAGGACAATAATGGTATCTGCTTCATAGCATCGTTGTAAAAATCAGATGAAGAAAGGGTGATGATGCCCAGTGCCTGGAATATAGGAAAACCTTAATAAATAGTAGCCAATAATGATAATGATCAGGATGGGAATATTAATTCTATCACTGGGATAGAGATTTAGCTGATGATTTACAGATTGCTTGAGCCTGAGGGTCAGTGGAATGTTAAGAAAGTTCTTTGCAGGTGTCTGGCAAGGGTGAGGGTAGGGAGGTGAGAAGTTGGGTGGTGGATGTAGAGGTGGCTCCCCGACCATGGCTGCTTCGGGGGGAGTCTGCACAGCTGGTGAGCCTAAGACTCCTCCATCTATGGTGACTCCTCTGTCGCCACCCCCAAGGGCTTCACCACACCCCAGCTATGGGAGATGACACTCAGGTCGGACACATGACCCAATCTGGGCCAGTCAGTTCTCTCTCCCAAACATTTGGCTCTGGGAAGGGGAGCAGAGGGCAGGACACAGCCATTTGGTCTTCCGCGTGGCTGGGCCAGAGCCAGAAGAATGGACACAGTTGCTCCAGGCAGCCATGGCCTCTGAAGAATGGAAGGCCCTGCTTGGCAAAGAGAGAGAGGAACGAAGCCAGCTGGCAGAGAGCGAGCCAGTCCCAGTGGCTCCCAGCCTCAGCTCTACTCTCCCCAGACCTGGCCCTTCCTGCCAGCCCAGGGTGAGCAATTGGGAAGACACCCCCGGGACCTCATAAATAAGTCCCCGCTTTTCACTGAATCCAACTTGAGTGGATATCTCCATTGCAAAACTCTGGATCCCAACCATACAGGCCACCTCCCTCCAGGCCAGAGAACACCTGATGGGGACCCCTATCTTGTAGGGCTCATTCGTCAGAAAGGCTTTGAGAGAGCAAAAGTTGAGACAGGAGTGTTGGGTCTCCCCAGATCCTGGGGGCAGAACTGAGGCTCTGGAACCTGGAGAGCTGCGAAGGTCAGGGGCTGCCCCCTAACCGTCCAAGGAGAGGGCGGTGGCTAGAGTTCATGCTGGCTTTGATCCGTGTTGGCTTGAGTCATTTCCGAAAATGTGAGGCCTCACAATAGATGCTTACTGATAACCTAACCATGGTTGACGTTTATTCTGGTTTTTGGATGTGCCAATGG
Organism: Canis lupus baileyi; assembly: GCF_048164855.1. Taxonomy (NCBI): domain Eukaryota; kingdom Metazoa; phylum Chordata; class Mammalia; order Carnivora; family Canidae; genus Canis; species Canis lupus. Next base: position 11,914,274 of record NC_132858.1, read on the forward strand.
CCTTGGCACCAGTCTGGGAAGCTTTCCTGGATCTGCCCATTAGGCCAAACAGGTCTCCAGCTCAGGCTGTCCCGCTCTACGTCGGTCGTATATGAGGGCAGGGCACATGCTGCAAGAGTCAGGTAAGGCCGGGTTCAAATCGCAGCCCTGCCACCTATTTCCCTTTGTAAAATGGCAGTGCAACAGCTCCCCAGTGGGATGTTTTAAGGAACTTATGATACTTGGTACCGGAAGAGCTCAGCATAAAGCCTAGCATTTGATGAAATCTCAAAAAGCGCCCATTACTGGTGGGTGAGTGGTTTGCACATGTGTCTCCCCCCCCTGGCCTGGGCATTGAAGAGAGATGAGAGCTGTTTTACGGCTGCAGCCTCCTTTCAGCAGGCCCCGCATCAGTACCCACACAGTCTCTGAGAGTGTGTTTTGAATCCATGAACTTCCCTAAGTGTCCCGACAACTGGTGACATTGTCAGGGCAGCATCCTGTCTGGGCCCCGAGTGCGATTAGAACCAGGGCTGGCTGAGCCCAAGCCAAGGGCAGGCCCATTTGGCCAGCTTGTCTCTCTGCTCAAGATTCAATTAATCCCGTGCCCATCTGAAGTGAGGCGAGCTGTGGACCTGACGTCTGCTCCAGCAGGTACAAAACCCATCAGTGGCAGGAGGTTCTCAGTCAGGCCCTGAACTGGGGACAAGATAGGGAGGGCCATAGTGGCCTTTTCCTGGAGGCAGCCCAGACTTGGCCGCTTGCCCCAGCTGGCCAACGAGAGCTTTGCTGGGGTGTGGGAGTCCCACGCTCAAAGTTTCTGAGAGGTCTGGGCCTCCAGGGTCCTCAGAATCATCCCACCCCAGGTATCAGGGTTTCCCACTTTCCCCAGCAGGGCCCTGAGCTTGCCTAGGCCTACTGGGGTTATGCATTTGGCCCCTTTGCAGCCCTGCCTCCACTCTAGCTCCATCCTGAGCCTGATTCTCAGCACAGGGTCCCCTTTGGCTGCAGGAGGAGGGATTCTCTTTAGACAGTGCTACGCTGGATTTGGGTCATTGTGGCGTGCCTTGAGCTGGCACTGGATTCCCCTGAACATGATCCTTTCTTTCTTTAAGGCTGCCAAAGCAGTTAACAGAAGCCACCCAACCCCAAACTCTTATAATTACCACTGCCCCCATGTTGCTCAGGTGCTAGAACTTTCCCAGAACCCGGTCCTTCCCCTTCCACCCATTCTTCGTCCCAGCTTGCTATAGGAGAGACAGTCTGAACTCATATGCCCAAGGTTGTCACCATCTCCCAGCCCACTACAACAGGGTCCTCACTGCATCTCACCATGGATTCCAGTTCCAGAATGCCACCCTGCTGCGCTGCTCTCAGCACTGTTGTAGTAGTGCCGACTGTCTTGGCCTAGGGTCCCCCTCTCAGCAGAACCTGATGCAAGGACGTATGTGCAGGGAGTTTATTTTGGAGGTGGTCCCTGGGAGCAGAAACAGGGCACCGCCACACGTGAGAAAAGGAAAGCCGAAAAGCCAACATCACAGGGCATCTCCAGGTCACTGCTGTGGGTGACTGGGGCTCAGTGCCGTCAGGACGCTCCCAACAGTGTATAAAACGATCCTTGGTCTTGTCAATCAGATGACAGATTGACAGGAGCACCCATCCTTCAGCTCCCGTGCCCCACTGGTGGAGGTTAACCCAGTGGAAGCTAACTGCCCCCAGCATGTCCTCATGCTGAGCGTGTTCCCGCCAGTAGTCTATGTTGGGCACTGCACAAGCGCCAGGGCAAAAAAAGAAAAAGCTTTTGTGCTCACATGAGGTGAGATGCTGGCAGTGCAAAGTGAGTTGAAACCCGTGTGCAACTGTTTGCCACAGCATGGCTGGAAATAGAGGTGCCGCTGAGTGCTGGGGAGGCTGTGAATACGCTCTCGAGCCAGACTGTCTGGGTTCAAATCCTTTTGCTATGCTTCATTTTCCTCCACTTATAAACGGAAAGGTTCTAAAAGGAAAAGACTTTATTGGGTTGTCATGAGGCAAAGAGAAAATCCACAGCACCTGGCACATAATAATCACTCAATGAAGAGTGACTTCTATTATCCCCATTTTACGGTTGAGGAAATTGAGACATAATTTTGAAGGGATGACAGAGAGGGGGGAGAAAGTGGGGGAGGGTGACTTCATTTAGATGCCACGTAAACCTTCAGAGAAACCTCGGTTTGCATCTCACAGAAAAACCTGGTATCTCGGAGGAGCGACCCCCTCCCACTTTGTGTCTCTACGCCCACTTCCCCCATCACAGGAGAGGCCTCAGGAGGGGAAGCAGGAGCTCATCTGCCCCTAAACACGCATTCACGCTTCCTCTGCTCCGGCTTCAGGGTCTGTAGGTTCCTTGTGATGTCACGGCTGGTTGCCATGGAGACCAGGTTGCTGTGAATGGCAGTCTGGGTCCATGAGGAGCATAATGAGCAGCATCCCCACCCGGGCGCAGGGAGAGAAGATAATGAGGCACCCCGGGAGGCCTCATAAATACCTCTCCCCGCGACCCAAACACGCAGATGCACACAATGGAGCCAGCGGGCCCCACTAGCGTTCCTTGGCCCACCCCGCTTGTGACAATTTATGTTTGGGAGGAACCAACCCCGGCAGCCAGGAGCAGGGTGACACATAGTGAACATCGGTCACTGCCCCTCCCACTCCTTCTGGAAGAAAGGTGTTGCTCAGCAGGCGGCGGTGGCACCAGGAGCATCCCCATGGCAACACTGAGGTCAGACCTCACTGCTGTGACCTCACTCTGGGGCCACTGGACTGGGGCTGGGCCGTCATTGCCACCCCGGGAAATGGAGGAGCTGTGATGGAGCTCTCCAGAAAAAACTGAATCTGCCCTCTTGGGGTCACGGATTGCAGCCCTCCTCCAGTTTCAAGTGAGGACAGAGGCCACTGGGCCTGGTTCTTCAAAGGGACGGTTGGACCCACAGGAAGTGGTTTTCCTGCCTCTGAAGACAAGGGACAGCCTCCCCGGAAAGGCCCCGTCTCCCTCTAGTCTTGGGTCCCAGGGCAGGTGGCTCTGAGACCCGCGCGTGGGGAAAGTCCCCCGGGGGGGATGGGAAGAGGCAGGGGTGCAGTCTCTGCTCTTCTCTGGATTCCAGGGAGGGATGCCCCCACCCACCCCCAATCTACCCCCCACCCACCCCCCACCCGGCCCTGGCCCTTCCCAGCACGGAGCATAGGACTGAGCCACCCCTGCTGCTGACTCGCTCGCCAGCCTGCCCCTGCCCAAAGCGAGTCCCCTCCTCCTTCCTCAGCCCTGCACCCCACTGGAGCCCCGGCTTCTTTGGGGCACTCATTCGGGAGGGACTCTCACCTTCCTCCTGCTGGACCTTTGTCGGAAACAGTTACTCCTGACCTGGACCTTGTCCCTGGAGCTGAGGCCCTTCATCCTGCTGATGGCTGATCTGGTGCGGAGAGGAACCATGAACCTGTCCTGGATGTAAAGCCCACTGTCCCCCCTTCCTTGAACTCGGGCCTTGTCACGTGTCTTCCCTGAGACTCTTGTTTTCTCGGGGTTGTTGTGAAGATCAGAAGGCCCTGAAAAAAAAAAAAAAAAAAAAGAAGGCCCTGGAAGTGTTCACAGCCTTCTTCCCGACTCCCCCTGGGCCTGGACCCCAGAGGCCCTATTCTTGCACACTTGCTGTGTCACCTGCCGCCCCTCAGGGCCCGTGGTTTTTCCACACCCTCTCCTGCTGGCTCAGTGGGTGTGTCCAACTAAGGTCACTCCTGAGATGTCTCCACCTGTGCCTTCCAGAGAGGAGGACCACCAAGAGCCCACGGCTTGATCTGTGTTAGGATCTGTGATGTGCACCTCACACCCATCATTGTGTGGAATTCGGGGAGATCTCTCAGGTCCCACTGCAGGGACAAACAACACAGCGGCTGTCAGAAGGAAGATGACCTGCTTTGAAGTCACACGGTGACTACAGTTAGTGCTTATGAAGCATTTCCTTTTCGTTGTGTTTTATACTAAAATGCTTGCTTTATACGTGTTATCTTGGTGTAGAGGAGGAAGTTAAAAGTGTGAATTCTGGGGCCCGCCTGCCTGGGTCTGACTCCTGCCTCTGCCTCTTAAAACCTGTGTGTCAGATAATGTTATATACCAATTACATTTCAATTTTTTTTAAAAAGCTGTGACCTTGGGCAAGTTCTGTAACCTTTCTGTACCTCCGAGTCCTCATCTGTAAAATAAGAGAATAATGGTGCCTCCCTCATGGGATTTTTATCAGGATTAAATCAGGAATAAAAATGCCTACAACAGGGACACCTGGGTGGCTCGGTGGTTAAGCATCTGTCTTCAGCTCAGGTCGTGAACCCGGGGTCCTGGGATTGAGTCCCGTGTCAGGTTCCCCGCATGGAGCCTGCTTTTCCCTCTGCCTGTCTCTGCCTCTCTCTCTCTCTGTGTCTCTCATGAATAAATAAAATCTTTTTTTAAAAAATGCTTACAATGGTGCCTGGCACAGAGTAAGTGCTACATAAATAGTGTTCCCGGGATGGGAAAACAAGAAAAGGAAAAGGAGGTGAGGGGTAAAGAAAGCTTGACGTCATCTTTTTGGGTTAGAGTACTATCATCAGTCGTATCTTAGGCACAGAGAGGTGAGTTAATGCACCTGAAGTCACACAGGATTAAAGCCTGAGAGTCCTGCCCCTGAAGCTGTGTCGGGGGTCCCGCTGGTCCACCCTGCCAGAGAGGACAATTGAGATCCTGTTGGGTGCTAGAAAAAGTAAGGTCCGTGGGGACTCAGGGCCAGGAGCATGGGCTGCCCCAGGTCCCAGGAGGTGATCCAGGACCTTGGCTGGGGCTAGTCCTGTGCTGGGGCAAGAGGACTCGGGGGCTGGCAGAGGGGGACAGGGAGGGAACCTGGCAGTCTCAGCAGAACCCCAGCATGCAAGACTCCTGCCCCGGCTAAATCCAGGAGGTGGAACCGTGGCCTGACGGGGACACTGGCAGAGCTGGGCCCTGGGCTATGTCCCAAAGCCCCCTGCTTCTTGCCCACATTGGGCCTGAGCACCTGAAAATCCTTAAATTTACCGTAGTCATTGGGGCAAAGCCCTCTGAAAGTTAGGAGGATCCCAAGGGACAAATCACTTCCCTTCTTTGAGCATCGTCCTTTCTTCACCTGTCAAAGGGGGACAATATTAGTAGGTATTAGCACCCAGGCTTTTGCTGTGCTCTGGGAGGGTCCAGTGATACCACATATAAAACGTGCATTGGCTTTTCACCCAGCGCAGAGGATGTTCCGTAACTGAAGCTGTTCTTTCTTACTCTGTGACCTTAGACACAGAACTTGGTCTATCCGGGCCCTGTGTTCACAAAGCCGTTACGCGGAATGAGTAAGTTAACCATGGGAAGCCCCCAGCACAGTGCCTGAACAGGGTGGGAAGAAGGGAGGTACCAGGAGATCCCTTCCCGGGCTGGATGCCTGGGGACCCAACTGGCTCTGAGTCAGCAGAGTGTCTGGAAGGATCCCTGTGTGCTCCCAGGGGCACTTGATGTGTCCGTGTGGCTACCCTAAGTGGAGAATCAGAGATCCAAAAATGTCTTTGCTGTTTCCTTGGAGTCTCTTGGAATGGGAAGTCTGGCTTTAAGAAATAACTATGGAGGGGATCCCTGGGTGGTTCAGTGGTTTGGCACCTGCCTTCGGCCCAGGGCGTGATCCTGGAGACCCGCGATTGAGTCTCATATTGGGCTCCCTGCAGGGAGCCTGCTTCTCCCTCTGCCTATGTCTCTGCCTCTCTCTGGGTGTGTGTCTCATGAATAAATAAATAAATCTTTAAAGAAAAAAAAAGAAATAACTATAAGCCTTACAGCCAGCATAAATATATTGGGGTGTTTACCTTGTTCTTCCTGCAAAATAATTTTCAATCTCTGCTCAGTTGGGGAAAACATTGGGTCAGGGGGCTCAGATCAAGCCAGAAGGGATTGTGTTGACCACAGTGACCTCCCGAGGCCACAGTGACCTCCCGAGGCGGCAGCAAGACAGAGCAGCCAAGACCCCAAGGGAGAGAGGAGGCCCCTTCGGACGTAGTGGGACCCCAGCACACGCCTCTCTGTTCTCTCAGTCACACACACACATGCTCTCATACACACCGCACATGCACACGCTCCCCTTCACACACTCGGGCCTGAAGACTGTTGCATCACCCCATTCCTGGCGCCCCTTCCATTCCCAGAGCATTCCTGGCGCCCCTTCCATTCCCAGAGCATCACCCAGGCTGCAAAGCTCTGAGAACTTTCCCTCTAAAATGCCTGACATCAAAGGAGAGTAAAGACTCCCCGGGATGGTCTGAAAGTGCACCAAGCTCCACTGCACATTATCTCATTTAATCTCATTAGCAGGAAATGCCTTTGAAGCCTTGAGTTTGAGCATCAACGTCCATGATCAGCTTAGCCCTTGATAAAGTTGAGCTTCTTTTCATTTGACACAAGACTGGGAAATCTGTCCTTCTGGGGATGATGGACGAAACCTTCAGGGAACGCACCTAGCTGGGTCTCTAGGTTGGTGGTGGTGGCGGGCGGGGGGGGGGGGGGGGGACCAGCAGAGACATTCAAGTAACAGAAGGTGATACCAGGAGGGAGAGGAGTGGAGGGGTGTTGGGGGGTGAGGCAGGATCTAGGAGAGAGGACACGGAAGCCAGTGAGCCTGGGGGCTGCTTCCAGGGGGAGGACAGGAAAGATAGGGGAGGAGCTGGCAAAAGAGACAAGGTCCTGGTGGTGGTGGTGGGGCGGGTGGGGGGGGGAGGTATCCCATAAGGGAAGAGGACGTGCTGTGGGATGTGTGACTTGGATGCCTTCAGTGAAACTCCACTGCGTGTCTGTGCACTGGGGTGCCAGGTCCCCTGTGGCACAGCGCCTGGGGCCCCCATGGGGCCCCACTGGAATCCCTTCAGTCTCTCCCCCTCCACACACACATCGTGACAGTCTCAGGCGTGGGGATGTGTGGCTTCAACCCTGAGCCCAGGTGCAGCCCGGAGCCAGAGCTTGCCAACACTGTCAACATTGCTTAAACTCCACCCCAGCTTGGCTGGGCTCCATGCAGGTGGGTTTGGAGGTTTTCACTCTGTTTGTTTTCTAGGTTGGTTTTATTTAACAAAGGAGGTGGTTAAGCTACAGACCCAAATCCTCACCTTCTCAGTTTGGATTTTGAAAATGAAAAATGGACCCAATTAGGTTGGCCCCAGGGGGCCTGGCTGAGTTTCTGGGTGCATAAGAAGCAGTGAGGGGCTTCTGGCTGGGCGCCTGGATTACCTGATGGGAAGGGGGGCAATTACACCCCCCGACTCAGAGGCGAGAGAGCCAAAGGAGCCCCCCTACTCTTGGCAGCCGATCCCACTCCAGGCTGCTCTGTCTGTCCTGGGCATTTGTGCATCAGGACAGGAGCAAAGGAGCCCTGCAGTCCAGGCCTGTTTGGTCCAGAAAAAGAAAGGTAAAAGCCCCCACAGCTGCTGTTCTCGTTCTAGGAGGCAGCAGACAGTCCTGGAAGCTGCTTCTTTCCATTTAGGCAGGAACGCGAGGACGCCAACACACTGCAGGACCTCTTGGGGGAACTTTTTGCCACCTGGAATGGATTGCCATGTCAGAATGTTCTCCGGGAGAAGAAGGGTCCCCGGGGTTGGCAAGCTTCCCAGGATGGCAGGCCCCGTGCTCGCAGGACTGTGGGAAGGTGAATGCCTCGGAGGAGGGTAGTATCACCCACGCAGCCTCGGCCCCAGCTCTACCGTGAGTCACCACCGATTAGCTGATGTGGGCGGGGAGCAAGGTGGGTGAAGGATGGGCCCTCAGGTGGGGAGAGAAGAGGATGCAAGGGGTGTGTTCGGGGTGAGAGATGGAGGCATGAAAAGCCCCCCCCAAGGTTGGCTGGGGTGCAGGTGGGGGACATACAGGACCCCGGCTCTTCACAAGGTCAACTCCATCCCACCCACCGGAGCACAGCAGCCAGCTCGCTGGGCCTCAGCCTTGGAGGCTGAAGCCACGGGGCTGTGGAGGTGTGTGGAGGTGACCTTCCTCACTCCAGGGGTCAGGGGACCCCCGTAACGAAACAGCCATTGTTTACTGAGCCCTTAGGATGCTCTAGGTGCCGGCCAAGCCCTTTGCACACGAGCTACCGAGTGCGCTTACTGTGTGCGGGGCTCTGTTCCGACACCTCAACTCTGTTCCCTCACGCTGTTCGTACTAGCCAGAGGTGGAGAGGGGCCCCAGAGTGGTTAAGTCACCTATGTCACCTGGGTTGGGACACCGGAGTCCACACTCGGGAACCCCCACTGCCGCTCTAGGGATAGCGCTCCGCTACGGCTGCACTGCGGTATGATTATTCCCATTTTATACACGAAGAAACTGAGGCTCGGAGAGATTCACGGAGCAGGGCCGAGCGCCCTCGGGGCCAAGCTCTGTTCTAGTCAAGCTCCCACCCTGGCCGCAGGGTTATTATCCTGGTTTCACAGGAAACAGGGGAGGGAGGGATAAGTCATTTGTCAGGATTTGACTCAAGAATCGATAGGAGGCCTGAGTGGTTTCCATAATGGATGGCCTCGGGGAGCCATGGCTTTGACATCCACATTTCGGGGTGCAGCAGGTTCCCAGACCTCCCCGCACTCGCTATCCCACTATGGGGAGGTAGCTGGGGCCAGAAGTGTGAGATGGGCAGGGGGCCAGGAGCATTGCTCCCAACAGCTTCCTGCCCCCAGGAAACGCAGACGATTATCCCCGAGGGCCAGAGGAAGAGCCCGGGGGACTGTCTGGGAGGTGGTACAGAGAGTCCAGGAATTAAAAGCACCGTCCCGTGTCTGGATCCAGATTCCAGCTTAACCCCTTACAGCTGTGAGCCGGTCAGAGTCACAGTTTCTTCGAAAAACGACAATTAGCTTACTCCACGCCTTGGGGCTAAATTGTGGGGACCAGATAGAGAAGGTTCCTTGGGCTGCCCCCCACCCCAGAAGCAGATCTGAGATTAGGGTTCGGGTGCAATTAAGGACATGTTGGCAGGGGAACCAGAGGAGTGTGGGGGAGGGCAGGGCAGGGCAGGAGCAATGCCTGCGGGCTCTCCCGTGGCTTACTGCTGACAGTTGGTCAGCCTCAAGGCCAGGCCGTCAGTGCCTACCTGAAGGTCACTCTGGCTTCTGGCTCCGTGTACCTGAGGTCAAAGCAGCTCCAGGCCTGCGGGCTGGTGGCCAAAGCAGAGAGGCTGGGGGTGGGGCAGGGCACTCCCAACTGGGGAGAAGATCCAGGGATGGGGATCACTTGCGTGACTCACTGAACAGGAGCAGGGATTGCTTGTGCCACGCAGCCCGGGCCCCTGAGCCTGGGGCGGGCGGTGTAGCCACCCAGCCTCGGCAGGGGTATTGGATTCCTCTTGCTGCTCTAACAACTTACCACTCGCTCAGTGGCTCAAAACCACACAAGGGTATTCTCTTACAGTTCCGGAGGTCAGAAGATGGAAATCAAAGTGTCATTGGGCTGAGTTCCTTCTGGTGACCTTGGAGAATCCATTTCTGGTGACCTCTGGAGGATCCATTTCCCTGCTTCTTCCAGCTTCTCAAAGCCAGCTTCTCGAGCTCCTTAGCTGGTGGCCTCTTCCTCACATCACTTCCAGCCTCTTGCTCCCCTTGACACCTCCCTCCAACTACTGACTGACCTTCCTGTCTCCCCTTATAAAGACCCTGTGATGATATGGGGCCCCTGGGTTAGATAATCTAACCCAGAATAATCTCCCATCTCAACAGCCTTACCTATAAAGTCCCTCTTTACGTAGAAGGTAACATATTTGCGGGTTCTGGGGATGAGGATGTGGACATCTTTGGGGGAGGCGGTTATTATTCAGTCTATTGGAGCAGGGAAAGACTGGGACATGTGCCCCCCCCCCCAGACGGATACAAAAGCTTTCTTTTCCTTGGTTTGTTCTCCAGGGGGACAACCCTGAGTTCCTCTCTGTGGGATCCACCTGTGTCCACAGCCTTGCCTGACTGCTGCCCCACCTATTCTGTCCTTTACTCCTCTCCAGGTTCCCTCGAAGAAGTCACGCACACAAGAATCCTTGTCTCAGGCTCTGCTTCTAGAGAACCTGATCTTAGGCACTGGATCCCATTATCCCCATTTTATAGACGAAGAAGCTGTGGTGCAGAGGGTCTGATGTATCACATGCTCGAGGTCACATGGTGACAGAACAGGGCTGGATTCCAGTCTCTAGGTTCCAGTCCTGGGCTCCCCACTCCTCACAGCTCGCTGGAGGGGTTTATTTAAAGGCCACTGGTGGTGATGGTGGGGGACGAGGTTCTGGGGAAGATCAGACAGTCTGTGCAGCTCTCCTCGCTTCCTCCTGTCGCTTACCTTTTGGGGGGGCTGTCCTGGCGGCTGCTTAGCCGGCCTCCTGCTGGCCAGCGCCTTTGTCTTCCTACCTCCTCTCCGGTCCTTTGTTGCAGAGAGGGCTTTGAAGAGCCAGCTGGCCTTTGGCTTTGAATTTCCCAGGCAGCTTTTTTGCCCCAAATCCTGACAGTGTGGTTTCAGGGGAAGAGACTCTGGAATCGCTGTGCTGGGATGGCATGGGAGGGTTCTGCTTTTCGGAGTGGGGGTGGGGGAAACAGAGGCAGGCAGCCCCAGGCCCCTGGACCCTCCTCTTTGGAAGACCAGGCCTCAAATGCAGTGACAGTCCTAGCTAACACAATGAACTCAGTACTGCTCTGCTGCCCCATCCCTGGCGCCATCCCTCCCCTGCTCTGCTGCTTGCCTCTGGCCTCTGCTCAGGCTTCAGCCAGTGGGGCGCACTGGCTGGAGGAGAGAGGTCAGTTTTTGTTTCTCCCCATGCAGGCCTAGGGGTGTTGGTATCTCTCCCCTGATGCCAATCCCTGGCCACTCCTACATCCACTTCCACCTGGATAAGGGCCCCCAAGACATCCAAACCCTACTCCTGGACCCCTGTGAATCTGTCATCTGAAATGGCAAAGGGGACTTTGCAGAGGTGACTAAATGAGGGATCTTGTGGTGGGGAGATTGTTCTGCCTTCTCTGCGTGGGCCTAATCACGCAGTTGTTAGGGTCCCCATGAAAGGGAATCGGGAGGGGCAAAGTGGTATATAATGATGGAAACAGGCTGGCATGGCTTAGCTGGGAGCCAAGGAAAGCCCTCAGCCTCTAGAAGCTGGAAGAGTCAAGAAATGGATCCCCGCCCCGTGGGGCCTCCGGAGGGAACCAGCATCCTGGACTTCTCACCCCCAGGACCAGAGAGTTAAGCTGTGTTGTTTTAAGTCACAGACATTTGTGGGACTTTGTTCCCGCAGCGATAGCCACGGATACAGCACACCTCTGTAAATACACTTTCCATTAAATTCTCTTCGGTTAAACCTGGCGTGTGCCTTGTGTGTTCCTGTGGGATCCTGACGAACCCAAGCTGTATGTGTCAGAAACTATGATCGATTATTTTACTTACCTCTCATGACCCATTTCCCCAGTTTGGCAGAAAGTAGGGCTTCGGTCGCATAGCAGATGGGAAGAGGAAGTGGGACCCCAGCCCGGGCTCCAGAGCCTGCATGGAAACCCAGTGGGGTGCTGCCTCTAGCCACTGCCAAGAGGAAGGGGTCCCCTGGTGGAGGGGAGTCATCCCTGCAGGCCTGCAGGGGAGCTGTTGGCAGGCTGAGTCCAGGTTGGGGACGGAGAGGGGGAAGTCGGCCTGTGCAGGGGCGTGAGCACTTCTGCCCCAGCTTCTGAGCCACGTGAAAATGACCCAAGGACCTGGACTCAAATCTCAGTGACTTACTGGATCCCTCTCAACCCTCAGTTTCCTCTTCTGTAAAATGGGAATTAAAATGCCCACCTTGGGGCGCCTGGGAGGCTCAGTTGGTGAAGCATCTGCCTTCGGCTCAGGTCATGGTCCCAGAGTCCTGGGATGGAGCCCTGTGTCGGGCTCCCTCTTAACAGGGAATCTACTCCTCCCTCTGCTCCCCCTACTCCTGTTTATGCTCACTCTCTCTCTCTCTCTCTCTCAAATAAATAAATAGAATCTTAAAAAAAAAAAAAAAAACCCACCTGCCAGGCTGGAATTGTGAAAATTAGTAAGACAATGTATACAAGGGAAATGTTGAACATAGTGGTAATTGCCCCCAACATGGTGAGTGTCCATAAGGACAAATAATTGAGCACCTACTGTGTACAAGGCACAGGTCTAGGTCTGGAGGATAAAGCAGAGCACAAAACAAACCCTGTCCCTTCACAGAGGTGAAGGTTCATTTTGGGAGAGTGAGACAGATAATAAATAAGTAAATTCTTGGAAGGTGAGATGATGATAGATGCCGTGACAGGCGCTAGATTGGGATAGAGTGTTGGACGAGGGTGCTGAGATTTCACAGAGGGGATGGCCATGCTGAGAAGGTGACCTTGGTCTCTTGAGCGTCACCTTCTTGCTTCATCTCCCCGTGAGTTGATGATGTCCTTGGATTTGCTTCAATAAAAGTGGTGCCAAATTGTGGCTGCCTCTCGAACCCCAGGCGACATACATACAGAGGCTGAGTGTGAGCGTGCATCTGTGCACGGGAGCCTCGTGCGCGTGCACACGGGAGCACCTGCTCATCCCTCCGGGGAGCAGGACGTGGAGACGGAGGAGAGAAAGATGTTCTCCTTGTCCTTCTGCCCTGGCTCAGCCTCCTGTCCGGTGACCTCAGGCCCCTCTCTCCTCCTGCTGGCTTCCTACACCCCCCCCGCCCCACCCCGGCTCATTCCTCCTTCTCCTCAGCTCTCATTCTGTTCGGTCACCACTTTCCACCCTCATCCCTGGGCCTTCCCTTCACCATCCAGACTTTAGGGACTCCAAGCCTGTGCTCCCGCCGAGCCATCCACCTAGCACAGCTGCCTCCCCTCGACAAACACCTGCCACCCAATGGTGCCCCTCTCACATTCCCCTGGGTGGCCCTTTTCTGGTGAAGTATGGGTGATCCTTTTTCTCTGCATCCACATAGCCCTTCGATTCCAGTCTCTGTCACAGCCCCTACTGGGTGAGGGTACAGCTGGCTGTGTGTGTGTGTGTGTGTGTGTGTGTGTGTGTCCTCTCCCTCTTCCTGCCACACACATACACACACACACACACACACACACCTCCAGCACACGAAGCGACAGCATGTCATTTGTCCTCACATGCAGAACAGGCTCCTGACAACCTGGCCACTTAACCTTTCTGAGACTCAGTTTCCCCATCAGAAACCTTGTCCAAGTGACTCAGCCATCGAGGGCTTCCTGGGTGCCAGGCACTGTGACAACCGCTGCATTACCCTGTCTCAGCTCCACCACCTAAGCCAGGTGTTGGCAACCTCCCTGCTTTTACAGAAGAGGAAACTGAGGCACCGAGAGGCTAAGTAACATGCTCAAGACTAACATTTGAACCGGGGGAGTCTGACTGCAGAATGATGCTTAACGTATTTAAATTTGAAGAGTCAACTCAGGCATGATTCAAAAGATCCAGAAACTTAAGTAAGGAGAAATCCATCTTCCTCTGGGCCCAGATCTCTCCCAGACGTATCCACCACAGATATTTGCTGCTTCTTTTTTTTCTTTTTTTAAAGATCTTTTTATTTTTTATTTATTTGAGATGGAGAGAGAGAGAAGGCATAAGCAGGGGGCAGGGCAGACAGAGAGGGGGAAGCCGACTCCTTGCTGCAGATATTTGAATATCTTTCCAGAGATAATCTGTGCATAAACTTACATGTGTTTAAGATGTTTGCTTTACCCGGTTGGGAGGATAGCACACAGTGCAGCCTGGTTTTGTCTTGAAGTTAGCTCTGTGTCCACACTGCCTCTTCACCGCTGCTCGCTACTGTCCCACGGAGTACGGAGCAGAGGTTACATCACTGTTGAGCTCGTGGTTCAAAGCGTGCACACAGCACCGAGTGGGCAGTGCTGTCTTGTAGCCTTGGCCTTAGCCTTGGCCTCCCCAAATGCATGGCAGAAAGGACCCAGAAGGTCACCATGACCCCAACAGAACCCGAGACAGTGCTGTCTCTCCTGCCCTCCTCCCCAGCCCTGCAAACACAAGCCAGTCAGAGCAGAGCTGGCTGTTCCAGGACGTGTTTGTTGGAACAGCAGAGGAGAACATATGTCTACAAGTCTCTCCTCCAAGACTGAGACTCCTGGGACACCAGCCGAGGCCTCAAATAGCTCCAAAGCAAAAGCTGGTATAGAGGAAGGCACTCAGAGGCCACTGGGTCATGGCTGTTGGGTCAGCTGCCTGGGACAGGTCGGGGGACCCAAGGGGCAATCAACTTTCCTTAGGCTGAGGGCTCCATGAGCTCTCCTTCTCTCTCACCCCCCTCCCTCTGGGTCCTAATTTCTGGTCTCTGGGCCTCTGAGGCACAGACCTCGCTCTATGCAGTCTTTGCTCATGTCTTCAGGAAGGAGTCATTTTACAGCACCCCCAACCCCATCAGCAGCTGTTGGCCATATCATAGAATCACCATGTTAAGAACCCCTAAAAGGTACTCTCAGCCAGCCTTTGCTTGGAATGTGAGTCTCTCTGCTGTCCAGTTCACCCGTCTTCTAGCTTTTCTTTCCTTGAATGCCTCCAGTGATAAGACTCTCACTACCTCTCAAAGGCATTTTGGGGATTTCTCCTCCTCTGAGTAACAGAACTGAAGGCGTCTTAAGAATCTTGAAGCCCACCCATCCATTTTTCTTGACCATACGTTTTCCTGCCTTGTATTTCATCCAGTACACACTCAACTCCTTTTTCCTGGCTGGCTTCTATTATTTATTTATTTATTTATTTATTTATTTATTTATTTATTTATTTATTTTTTACTTATTTGACACATAAGCAGGGAGAGCAGCAGGCAGAGGGAGAGAGAGAAGCTCCCCTACGGAGCAGGGAGCCCAATATGGGGCTGGGATCATGACCTCAGCCAAAGGCAGATGCTTAACCGGCTGAGCCACTCAGGTGCCCCTCCTGGCTGGCTTCTTGATCACTGAGGTGTAGGGTCCTCTTCTTGAAGCAATTTCAGGGAAACCACAAGAAAAGTAAGGACCGATCCCTGCTTTCTACCCCAGCTGCACCCCTGCAGCGCACCTCCCACCACCAACAACAACCAGGCTGGGAAGTAGGTGGCACATGTGCTGCCATCCCAGCTCCCACGCCTTTGACCTTGGCTACCATTGTAACCACTTGCTACACTGAGATTCAGGCTTAGAATCCTTCTCAACCCAGTGCTCTAACCAGCTACTCCAACCAACAGGAATTGGGATATAAGATGACACCTGTTTGCCTCCTGGCTCTTTTCAATGAGGCTACCCTGCAGAGGAGAGTTTTTCCAAACCCATCCACCTGCAAGCAACATTCCAGTCCAACCAAACCCAAGGCCTCTCTTAGCCCTCAAGGCTCTTCAGCAATTGACTGTCGCTCTGTCCAATCACCCTGCTGCACGAGCCTTTCCCTGCCTCTGGTCTCCTTCGTTGCACCCCATTTCCCAAATTCCAGACACCACCTCAATCTCCAAGATTTTCCTTTTCCTCTTCTGCAGCCTGGAATTCCCTACCTGGTCTTTTCCGTGTATCTAAATCTTCTCCATTCTTGGGGGGGCACCCCAAACACTTAGTGCCCCAGGAACCCTTCCCCAGCTGCTCCTGACACTAGTGAAACTACCCTCGCAGACAGGGGCTCTTGGTCCCAGCTGAACATTGGATTCCCATGGAAAGGCTTAAAAGTTGCTGAAGCCAGATGCCCCTTCAGAGATCTGATCATTTAATTAACTCGAGGTGTGCCCTGGGCACCCAGACGATCCTAACATGCAGCTGAGGTTGAACCATTGCTAGATGAACCATAGACTTGCCCACACACCCCCTCAGTTCATGCTGTGGCCAGATCTTCTTATAAGTGCTTTCATGGATTTATTTATTCATTGTCCACACTTACTAAAAGCTCAAGTGCTGAGTCAGAGCATTTACCAGGGGCTGGGTACCATGCTGAGAGCTTTACTCACTTCATCTCAAGAAATCTTCATGACACTCCTGTGAAGTGGGTATTCTTGTTATAATTCTGACTTTCAGAAAATCAGGGCTTCAAGTATGAAGGGCTTATCATGTTTGCACAGCCAGCCAGCGATCCCCCCAGGATCGCCATCCCAGCCTGACCCCAGAGCCTGCACGGGTAGCCCCTTCTCTACACAGCCACCCCTAGCTGGTCCAGCTTACCCCCTTCTCCTCCCCTATCTCCCTCCTGCTCATGATTCGGGTCTCAGCTCTGGAAGGCCCTCCCTGACCTTTTCTAAAGCCCAGGAGACATCCCCCATCACACATCTCTGCCTCAGGGCACTTGGCGCTGTTCACATTTCCATTTATCTGTGTCATTATTATTATTTTTTTTAATCTGTGTCATTATTTGATGAGTCTCCTCGTTCTGCTCCCCTCTCCACACCGTGAACTCCATAGGGGCCAGGTTGTTGCTGCTCCTGCTGCATTTCTTGGGCTTACTTAGCATAGTGCCTGGTACATAGTGGACGGATGGGTAGAAGGTTGAATGGATGAATGAATGAGTAAATGGATGAATGAAAGAAGCCAGGTACAAAATACAAATTCCAGCTTCCCAGTCAACCAGTGACAACTGTAGAGACAAGGAGACCTGCTTTCTACTTCTCTGAGCAGCTGGGATCCCAAGCAAAGGTCAGCGGCCACAGAGGCAACTTCTACTTCCTGGCTGTGTGACCTTGGGCGAATGCTCTACTTCTCTGAGCTTCGCCTGCAGAGTGGAGACGGCAGTTCACACCAATAGGAGGGTAGTGAAGATGAAATGAGATCATGAGCAGGAAAGCCTGTAAATCACAAGGATGGGCTCAGCAGTGAGGTAGCAGGCTCTTTTTGCCCCACCTGCCTTCCTTTTTTTTCTTTTTTTTTTTTAAGATTTTATTTATTTATTCATAAGAGAGAGGCAGAGACAAAGGCAGAGGGAGAAGCACGCTCCCTGCGGGGAGCACAATGTGGGACTCGATCCCAGGACCCCAGGACCATGACCTGAGCCTAAGGCAGACGCTCAACCACTGAGCGACCCAGGTGTCCCACCCACCCTGCCTTCCCTGAGCCACTGGCCTTGGCAGTGAGGCCAGGCTGCCTCTGCAAATCCTGGAGAGTGGAACTCTGGGAAGGGACTCAGGAGTAGACTCTCTTTTCTCCCCAGATGGACCTTTGCAAAGGCCATTAAGGCTGGCTGGGAAGACAGTCGATAGAGCAGTAGAAATATGGGATTTGAGATTCATTGCTCCGCCTGGGCAGTACACAGAGGTGACAGTCAAGGGCAGAGGGCCTTGCCAAAGCTCTAAAGCTGCAGCTCCACCCAGTCATTTACTCCTTGGCTCTAGCCTCCCTTAATGAGCTCTGACTGAGATCCCTGGATTTGAGTGGGGGAAAGAATTACATCTTTATTCTTTGAAATTCAGCATTTCCTTCCAGCATGTGTAGGCAACAAACCACAGTGATTAGTGGCACCTGGGACTTCTTTGTCAAGAGAAATCCCAGGCATTTTCAGATTAGGCATCTTTTTTTTTTTTTTTTTAAGATTTTTATTTATTTATTCATGAGACACACACAGAGAGAGGCCGAGACACAGGCAGAGGGAGAAGCAGGCTCGATGCAGGGAGCTTGAGTCGGCACTGGATCCCAGGACCCCAGCATCATGACCTGAGCCAAGGCAGATGCTCAACCACTGAGCCACCCAGGTGCCCTCAGATTAGGCTTCTTGAAGTAGCATTTGTGCTCACTGCTTTGAAATCAAGCTAGTTATCACACCTGCCACTAGATCTTGCTATTTAATGAGTTGATAACAAAGCCTATATATTGCTGTACCATGATTTGGGGGCTTCTTTGTAATTCTTGTAATTTATGAATGAAAAAAAAAATGTCTGAGGAAGCATCTATGGCTTCACCAAGTGGACAGTGGGGTCCATAGCATCAAACTCTTGTGACAGTCTGGCTCGCCTCCTGCCCAAGCCAGTGAGTCACATCTGCCTGTTAGTGGCCCTCAACCAATTTCCAGGGCCAGGGCTGTGGCCCTGTGCAGATTACAAGGTGGCAAGGCAGCCCTGAGTTGGTTTGAAGGGCTTCCCTGAGCCTGCAGGGATCGATGGGTGAAGGGTGGTGCCCCTAGGGTAGGAGCTCTGGACCTTCCTTCTCCCGGGTCAGGACCTCCTAACCTCCCCATTATCTAGGGCCAGGTAGCTTTGTTTGCAGAGCCTCCCAGGAGCTCTCTTGAGATTTGGTTTCCTTGTCTGTTAAATGGGGATATTAAGCCCCAGCACATAGAGTGACACATGCCCCAGTGACGTCAGCACGGAAAGAGCTTGGAACAATGAAGTGTCGTCCATCTGGCTGGTGATGCAGCTGCTTCTCATCTTGCTCTGGTACCCAGGTGATCCCAACACAACGTCCCTACAGCAAGACCCCGGGAGAGGTCATCCCTGGCAACCCAGGGCCTCTCGATTCCTATGTGGCCAGCCCTTCACAAATGCCTTGAGGCAGGTGCAGCTTGGTGCTCAGGTCAAACGTGTAATCTTGCTGGAGCCTGGTAGTCAGTGTAGACAAGGGTCCTTGTCAGCCAGGAAGACAGCTGGCCAGGGAGGACACACCTGGCCTGGCGCCACCTTCAGATCCACCTCCTGTTGCTTCCTGCTGACAGCTTCTGGCCGACACCCAAGCCCTCGCTGGACAACTGGCCTGGGCAGTGACACACAGCTAACTGGTGTTAACTCAGTCTTCAGACTTCCGAGGAAAGGACTATCATCGACCCCATTCCACAGCTGGAAAAACAGAGGTGCAAGGAAGTGAGGTAGCCTTTGACAGAGGCGGCCCTGGCTCCAGGGCTGGTTACTTCAACAGTGCTCTCAGTGAGGGGTTTGCACACTGGAGCACACATCAGAGTCACTCCACCCCCCGGGGGCTTCTGGAAGCTTCCGATTCCATGGAGCTGAGAGCCATAGCACTGGTGCTTGGCTGTCAGAGTGCAGGGGGTCGATTCCTGTGCAAGATTCCCAGGTGCCTCGTGAGCACACTGCAGTGGACAAAGCTCTGCTCTAAACCTCCCCAGGGGGACGCCTGGGTGGCTCAGCGGTTGAGCATCTGCCTTCGGCTCAGGTTGTGATCCTGGGGTCCAGGGATCGAGTCCCACATAGGGCTCCCTGTGGGGAGCCTGCTTCTCCCTTTGCCTGTGTCTCTGCCTCTCTCTGTGCGTCTGTCATGAATAAAGGGATAAAATATTTAAAAGAAAGAAAGAAAACAGGGCAATGAGAAGCAGGCCGTCTTAGGAAGAGTGATTGGGGAAGGCTTCCCAGAGCCAGGGACACTGGAGTTGAGACCTAAAGAAGAGGGGGAGGACACAGCCCTCCTATCCTCCGGGGATGGGAGACCAGCGCTTGCAGTAGGGCCCTCCCGCGTTGGGGGGTGGGGAGCTGGGGGCCCAGCCAGGCCACCTCCCGCAGGCTAGCAAGATGTGCGTGCCCAGGGACGGCAGAGGGAGTCGCTGGGGGCCGCGGGTGTCGGGGGCCCTGGCTCAGGGCCCGGAGACACAGACACGGCTGAGAGCCCGGGCCCAGCCTCCGGAGCCACAGAACCATAAAACCAAGCCAGGGGCCAAGTCAAAGAGGGGCAGAGAAAAAGGGCTATGGAAGGTAAACGCTCCCTGGCCATTACCCACTGGTGCTGGGCACTGTGCCGGGAGCTTCCTCGGGCACGCACACATGCACGGGTGCACGCTTACCCCCCATCAGCCAGGGCAGGGAGCTGGAGCCGGGCTGCCCCTGCACTGCCTCCTTCTTGGCTGCCGATTAGGCCTGGAGCCTGTCCCCTTGCTCCCCTATGCCTCGGTTCTCTCTGCACGGACTAGGGACACGAAGCACACCAGCCTCCGCGAAGCACTTCCCACGGTGCTCGGCACTGAGCGCGCACCGTGTGACTGTCAGCTGCTGTCATTGTCTTATCCTTGAAGCCTGTGGTTCTCTGTGGCTGGACTAGCAGCCCCATCTTGCAGCTACTCAGAGAGGTTCAGGAACTTGCCCAGTCAGGATACCTGTCTTTCTGACGCAGAGTTCAGAGGAAGCAGAGCCACCCCCAGCAGGGCTGGGCTGAGGAGGCTTGGTGGAGGAGGCATCTGAGCTGGGCAGGTGGCATGGGGAGGATTTGGTCACAAAAGCATTAGGATGGGGGCAGGAGGCTCCGGTGAGAGGAGGACAAGGTCTCTGGAAGAGGGGACAGAGTGGACAAACACTCAGAGGGGGTGGGTTTGGGCAGAAAGGAGAGCAGGGAACAGCGCCATGTGGCCTTCACCATGAAGGCTGCTAAAGGGCTACGGGTGAGATGTGGTTGGATCAGATGGAGGAGGGCCAAAGGGCAGGAACTTCAGCAGTGGTTCTGTAAGTGCAGTCATAGAAGGTTCTATCCCAGCCACTATATTCTGAGCCACCATGGTGTCACTGGGTGTGTGCAGACAAACGTGACCTCACTTTCAATGGCCATACTTATTCCCACTTTAGAAGGCCTGGCATTGGCCTCGGTTCTCAGCTAGGCCTCGAGCCACAGGTCCCGGGACCAGGTCATGACCTACAGCCTGACCTCAGTTTCCTGGGCAGAGATTTCCAGGAAGAGCCGTGGAGGTCAGCAGCGGGGCAAACCCTGAGGACGGGCAGTGCCAGGCAAGTGGCAACAGCTGTGGGAATCAAGGTCTTCAGCCTGGCTGCCGAGCTCCCCGGAAGCCCTGCCAAACACAATGTTCTGTGCCCTGGTGAGCTGTCAAAGGAAGCAGAGAGCTCTCTCCTCGGCCCTCAGCCAGCCAGAATGGTCACTGCCAGGGAACTGATACTCCCCTGAGGACAGCCACCTGCAGGGCCTAGGAAGACCCACATTCACAGGCCGGAGAAGGGCTGGAGGTGGCTCCCAGCCTCAAGGGGCAAAAGAGGGGTTTGCATCTCAGCGTGGCCACCTATTTGCTCTGTGACCTTGTGCAAGTCACTTTCCCATCCTGGGCCTTGATTCCTCATCTGTGCAATGGAAGGGATGATACTCTCTGTAAGTTCTCTGGCCTGCGTTTCATTTACTTGTAATTTGAATCTGTGTACTTATTTGCTTCCTGGGTTCACGCCGGACTGTGCATGGCACAGACACAGGAAACACATGTCTTGTGTCACCCGGTACACAGGAGATGTTCGACACTTGGTTCTCGATCAACTGAGCGATGACTGTGAAGATCAAACGAGATGGTGTGCATGAAGGTGCTTCCATGATGCGAAGTGCAAGCGATGCACACGACGACAGTTTGGGCTCTTACCTCGCCGTGGCCCGGCCCCAGTCTCAGCAACAGGAGAGAATGCTCCAGGTGGTCACAAGGACAAGAAAACACAGATAGGAATGATAAACACTGGAAAGGAAGGCAAAAACAATAACAATTTGCTGATAATGTGATTTTCTACCTTGAAAAATCCAAGCAGCTCTGCTGGAGTGGGACCCGAGCCTCCCTGGCAAGGTTTGGTAACAGAACCTGATACAAGAATTGGGTGAAAGTGAATTAATTGCTTGCACATCCCGTCGCGAGGCTTCATTTCGAAGTGTTGTTCGAAGAAGGATCTCACGCATAATAGCAACAAGAGGGTGAAACACTTCTTCTTTGGCATTTGCTCAATAAGAAGTGCTGCCAGGGCCTTCGAGAGAAATCTATGAACACTTTTCCTGTAGTTGCGGGAAGAAATAGAGATACATTCACGTTTCTAGAAAGGAAGTCGGAACGTAAAGAAGTCAACTCTCGCTGATACACTTAACAAACACAGTGCCATTCCCCGGACCATGGCAGGGGAGGACGCGAGGTCCATTTAGGAGGAGAATTGCTTGAGAATAGCTGGGAAAATTTTGGACGGGCATAATGATGGAATAGGGATGAGATTCACCTCGTTTGATACCGAAATGTGCCAAGAAGTGACAATGATGAAAACAGAGTGGGTTTTGCTTGGGAGAACCTGGTCCCGTGTCACCTCCCCGCCCCACCCCCCACCTCGCCGTGAGACCTTGGCTTATCTACTTATCTTCACTAAGTTCATTTCAGCAAAACAGGGCTAATGACGGCCCCAGAGTGGACGAGGGAATTCAATGAGCTGAAGCGTAAATGGTACTTAGCATGGTGCCTGGAGTGGAGTGAGCTCTCCACAGATGGCATAATTTTATTCACTAAAAACAATAATAAATAAGCAAATCGTTAATTGGCTCATGGGCCAAGGAAAATCTGGTTGCATTTTCTGGTTACTGATTATGGGGAGCCTGGCCCAATTTCCCAGTTTGCGCCTGTGCTGGGCAAGGTCCGAGCCGATGGGAGATGGAACTATCTGGTATCGAACTTGGATTCATTTCCCTCTGCCTTCAGCTCACCTTCCAGGTGGTTCCCTGGTTATGTCGTTGGTTGCTTTTCCTGACTGCAGTTCACTAGGCTTTCTTCTCTGTGACATTGGTGGGTCAGACTTGCTGCAGCGGGGACCAGGCCGCCAAGGCCACAGGCCCTTCATCCTGTGGGAGCAGGGCCTCCATCCTTGGTGGTTCAGCTCCTGGGATGCTCCCCATGTCCTGTGGGGCCGGGTTCAGAGCAGAGTGGGGAGCCCCTGCATGCTCCTCCCCACCCACCCTAGACTTCAGCGCTCACCGGGCTCCAGGGCTCCCGACTGAGAGACAATAATGTTTTCCTAAACACACTCTGTGTGTGATCAGGGAGCCTTGGGACAGTTTGCACAGAATGAGGCAGAGAGGAGCATGGTGAAGTCACAGTCAGCATCACCCAGGTCCCCAAAGGGCTGTCGTCACAACTTCCCCGCTGGTAGGAGACAGGGCTCCGCCTGGAGCATGGGTTGTCTTGGGCAGAAAGGGGATCATTCCAAATGGGAGGAAGAACACTAGACGGAGTGTCATGAGACCTGTGTTTGAGTCACTCAGCCTCTTATAGGACGAGGTAACTGCAGCATGGGTGGGCCACTCCCCCAGGCTGTCCCCTCCTGAAGGGCAAGACCAGCGTCCTGCTTGCCCATGGTCCCTGGGGCCTGCTGAAGGGTCTGGGGCACCAGAAGCCCTGGCAGTGCCCTTGCATTGGGAAGAAGGAGTGTGTGGGACCACTCAGACCCACGCAGAGTGCCTCCCGTGTGACCACTGACCTTTCAGAGGGGCACTGAATGGAGCTCCCAGGGTCTCACCTTCTCTAGCTGGACACTCATCCATGGACCCTTGGACACTGAAAGCAGAATCATGGACATCAGTGGAGACAGGACTCAGAGACCAGCCGGGGTTAGGGCTCAATCACCTGGGGCTGATGCCTGTCCGCGGCCTATCAAGGAGGTGGTGAGCTGTATCATGCAGTTGGCAGCCGAGTTGGTTTGTTCCCTTCCAGGTAATCTATTCCAACTCTCATATTTCTCCATCTCTGTATATGGCATCACACCCCCCACTCACGCCCCCCAATTCCCCAGGCTACAAACCTGGGATGTTCCTTCCCTTTCCTCACCACCCACATCCAATCCATCAGCCAACTTGTCAGCTCCGCCACCAGGGATTCCACAGTTACCCACATCTCTCCGTGTCAGCACTGAGATGGTAGCCCAAGCCATCCGAGGGTGGGATGGAGCACAGAGCTCCGCGGGGTGGGGAGCACTGCCGATTAGCAAGCTCGTAGTCTCAGGAGAGAAGCTACACTTCCCCATCGTCCGTCTCATCAGTAAGAAGGATAACATTTTTGTCTTATTTCTCAATCGGTTCAGAACTCAGGGACCAGAGGAGACATTTATCATTTATCAGCCCCCCTCAAAATCATCAATGCTAACACCTTGACAAGATGCACTGGTCAAAGAATATTCCTGTTTCTAACTTCCCGGATTCCTGATTTAAGCTCATTTACAACATAAAGGTTATGGGCAGCCCTGGTGGCTCAGCGGTTTAGTGCTGCCTTTGGCCCAGGGCCTGATCCTAGAGACCTGGGATTGAGTCCCATGTCAGGCTCCCTGCATGGAGCCTGCTTCTCCCTCTGCCTGTGTCTCTGCCTCTCTCCCACTGTATCTCATGAATAAATAAATAAAATATTTTAAAAAAACATAAAGGTTATTATTACTATTATTATTATTATCCTTGCTTTACTCACAAAAAAATTAGACTCCAAATTGTGAAGTGACTTGCCCAGGATCACGCAGAGTCAAGCCTAGATTCCAGATTTCACCGAATTTCACTATCAGAGCTTCTTCCTGTTGGCTCAAGCTTTGAATTCCTACTAAAATGCAGTTCTTTTACTTCAAAGCTACAGTAATCAACAGTGTGGTACTGGTGGAGGGAGAGACACAGAGACACATGGAAGAGCCATTTATGGGAGGGGGAGAGGGGTGTGGCTGGGGGGGCGCAAGGGAGTTTCTTTGTCTGTACATGTGGTATCATGTCATAGAACTATGCACACCTCTTGTCCAAACGAGCGTGTAAAAACTGGTGAAATCCAAATAAGATCTGTTGTTGATTAACAGGATGATACCAGTGTTGATTTCCTAATTTTGATAACCTACTATGGCTCTGTAAGAGGTTACCATTGGGGACTGGATGAAGGGTATGTGGGGACTCTGTACGAATTTTGCAACCCCTTATGAGTCTACCTTTAGTTCCAACTAAAAAGTTAAGAAAAAAAAAAAAAGGCAGCTCCTACAGGGAGATAAGGATCAACCTTAGGCTTGGGTTGGCACATGAATTTCAGCTCCTGTGCCTTTTGCTATTGATTGGCACAGGTTCTCTGGATCACAATCCACAGCATGAAGGATTCTGACCATAGTGCGCCCAGTGAGAATGAATGTGTTACTCGATTAGTGATGTCTGCTGTGGCCTCCAGGATGGCATAGGGGAGCAATGATCAGGTTCTCACTGGCTGGGTGCTCAGTTCCTCACAGCTAGGTGTGAACCAGAGCACCCAGAACAGGAAGACACTGACCTAGGGAGAGAGGGAGGGAGGGATGAAGGGAGAAGAGCCAAAGAGGGAGGCCAGGTGCCCTGTCTGATTCCATTTCCATCAACTTTCACAACAGGCACCACTTCTGGTAATGTTGGCATGATTAGAAGGCATCATAGGGGTGGGGATAAATGGTCCATATATTGATTGCAGTATTTATTACGCCAGTGTGCAGTACGCAGGCTTGTTAAAAGTTACTGACCTGCACTTCAAGATCTGTATGTTTTATTACATCTAAATTATATTCCCCTAATGAAGAAGGAGGAGAAGGAGGAGAAGGAGGAGGAGGAGGAGAAGAAGGATAAGAAGAAGAAGGAGGAGGAGGAGGAGGAGGAGGAGGAGGAGGGAAGAAGAAAGAAGGAGGAGAAGGAGATGGAGATGGAGATGGAGATGGAGATGGAGAAGGAGGAGGAGAAGCAGCAGCAGCAGCAAAGCTCTGAAAGGAAAACCATTTGCATGAACACAACATAACCCGGAACTTTCAACACTCTCGTTGGAAGAATGCCCTTTGGGAATGAAGGCGGCAGGGCCAGATGCTCGGCACGCCTGAATTTCACCCGCCCCCGGTGATGGGGCTCTCTGGCATAAAGTCCAAACCCTGCCACTTATTAGCCCTTGGACAAGTTGTTAAATCTTTCTGCCTCCGTTTTCTCAGTCGTAAAATGGGGATGACACCAGTGCCTGCCTCGTTGTGTACTTGGGAGAACGAAAGGAGTTAATCCACGGAAAAGCTTAGAATAGTATTGCCTGGTGCATTGTAGGCCCTCAATACACCTTTTTTTTTTTTTTTAAGATTTTATTTATTCATTTAGAGAGAGATAGAGAGAGATAGAGTGTGTGTGTGTGAGAGAGAGAGAGAGAGCACGGGAGGAACAAAGGCAGAGGGAGAAGGAGAGAAAGCATCTCAAGCAGACTCCCCACTGAGCACAGAGGCCATCGTGGGGCTCAATCCCAGGACCCTGAGATCATGATCTGAGCTGAAATTGAGAGTCGGACACCCAACAGACTGAGCCACCCAGGCTCCCCTGTGCTCAATAAATCTTAGCTGCTATGGTGGTTGTGGTTCTTTTTCTTCGCCCTGATTTCCATGGCCAACAGCTGCTGGCCATCCCCTTTAGCCTCTGGTACCAGGATGGACACAGACACTTCTGCCAGTAGATCTGAAACTCAGGATATTAAAAACAAAACAAAGCAAACACTACAGGAAGAGGACAGGCACGTAAACACTATGTGACTCCCCCGAGGTACTCTGACACACCAAGAGCAAGCCCTGCCCGGAGCCCCATCTGTCCTTTGGGACCCCTGCACACCCACTCCTACCTTCTGCCTCCCAGCCCTGGTATGATTTCTGTATGGACGATGCCTTCTCAGCACTTGGTGCCTCCTCGGCATTTCACCAGCGTGGACAACACGGGAGGGCTCCCAAGCCCTTTGCCCTCCGTCCACATCCCTTCCTTCCAGGTTCAGGTCTGAGGAGCTGTGAGTTTGCCCCGATCGCTGTCCCCAGGAGTGGCCTCATCCGTAAGGTACAGTCCTGCCTCTTCCTTACTGCGGGGTCTGGTCCCCCACACAGAGCACAGCCAAGGGGATGAGGCACCTTTTTCTGAGAATGAGTCTGTGACAGCGCTGGGGAGATCTGGCCCGACCAGGAGGGGAAACAAATAAAACGGTGATGGTGATTCGGTGGGGTTCGGGGTGGGGCAGCTGCACTTTCCCACACGAGGACTTTCACAGGCTGCCATCTCTCCTTCAATACATCTGTCTGTCCATTCATTCATCCATTAACCCAACAGGTTTGTTTTTTTTTTAAGATTTTATTTATTTACTCATGAGAGACACAGAGACATAGGCAGAGGGAGAAGCAGGCTCCCTGCAGGGACCTTGAAACAGGACTCGATCCCAGGACTCCAGGATCAAGGCCTGAGCCAAAGGCAGGCTCAACCACTGAGCCACCCAGACATCCCCACCCAACAATTTATTGTACCCACCATGTGCCAGGCATCAGGCTGACCCCTGGCGGTGCACGGCTAGATATGTAATTTGACCTCAAGGTACTTCCATTCTATTTTCAGACACAAGAGAATAGGACAGTATGATACAAGGTAGGCCAGAGGTGCTGGATACACATAGAAGGGACATCTAATCTCCATAAGGGGACCTCAGGGCAGGCTTCCTGGAGGAGGCAACATTTCACTAAACACCTGAAGGATGAGGTGAAGCCAGCCAGATATGGTGGAGGTGACTGGTTGTCTCTCAAAAGGTACACATCCCCCTTCGATGGCATAGAGCTGTCATCTGAAAGGGGCCACATCTTCCAGCCGGCCCTCTTCTCACTGGAGGTGGGGGAGGGCAGGCAATGAGATGCCACTGGTGAAAAGTCAGCAGAGGTCGGATGTGCCATTGCCCGCCTAAGGCTTTTAAGAAGCCGAAGTGTCTTCTCCAGCATCTCCTCCCCCACCTGGACGCAGATGCCGACGGGACGGCAGAGCCACAGACAGGAGGCTGGATCCCCACGTCTGTGGGGAGGAGAGCCGCCGCACGGCAGGAGCCCTGTGCTCTGTGCTGCCCCGAGAACAATAAATAAACTTCTGTTACCTGAAGCCGTGGGTGTCCAGAGTTCATCTGTTCTAGCTGCGGGTGCTCATTAGAGGGAAATAAAGAATCCACCCCATGAAGAGAGAGGAAGGGAGAAGAGCATCTCCGAGGGAGCCTCCAGCACAGAGGCTCTCAGGAGGCGAGGGGAGTGTGGGGGGGAGGAGGGGTAGGGGTGAGGGCAGCGAGGGTAGACTGAGGCCTGGTCAGCTTTGCCAAGCGGTTGTGACTGGCTCCTAAGGAAATAAGGCCTAGCCAGCCGGACAGCTCCGGGCGTCCCCCTCTGTGCCCTCAGGCTCAGAGAAGTTGGGTAGCTTGCTGGAGGTCGGTCATCTGATCAGTGAACACAGAGCTGGACTCGAGCCCGGGTCTTACTGCCTCCCTGCCCTAAGCATTCAGCCCTATGCTTCCAGAACTATGTTCCAGCAGAGACACTCCAGCACTCGTCTCCCAGGAACTCTGTGGGAGTTGCCGGTGTGGTCTCTTTCTCCAGTTTTCTGGGACCGACTCCAGCTGAGAGTCCTGTCTCCTGGCACCAGGTCCTGGCCACCACACAGAACCGTCACCTCCCCTTGCCTAGGGCTCGGCATCCCCACACCAACCAAATGAGTGTCCTGCCTGGTCTGGCCAGGCCCAATGTCTGGGGGAGTCCAAAGGAACCCATTACCCATGAGTGACATGGGCCATGTCGACCAGCTCCCATCCTTGGTCTGATCCACAAACAGGACACAGTATGGGGACTCTTCTGTGCACTCCGTGGGCTGAGTGAGTGACTTGGCAGGGTTTCAGATAACACCTAGTTCCCCAATCTGTACATCCTCAGGAGAGCTAGAAGCATCCTATGCTCCCTGGGTCATCCTCAGCTGGTGGGGCCTTGTAAGCTCACTAGGCAGTGCTAGTTGATGTAGGCAAGGTCTGCTTGCCTATTTGTCTGTGTCATCATCCATCCAACCATCTCTCCAGCCATCCAGCCATCTACCCATCAAACCACACATCCATCCACCCATTATTCTATCCATCCATCTCTCCATCCATCCATCCATCCATCCATCCATCCATCCATCCATCTCTCCATCCATCCATTCAGTCAACAGGTACCAAAGGCTCAGGATGCTCTGGGCTTCTTGCCTTGCAGCCTGTGTAACTCCTTCTAAAGTTCATGGTCTTCATAGTGCCACGAAACACAAAGAACCTGGATTCTGCATAGATTTGGTCTCAAGCTCTTCTTCTGATACCTTCCAGTGATGAGCTTAATTTCAGTCTCCTCAACTATAAAATGCAATCGGCATTTTCTACCTACAAATCCTGCGGGGATATGATGAAGTGGTGTGTACAACTGCTGATGGAGTACTTAGAACAGAGTAGGGTCTCAATACCTGCTTGATGTCTGAAAGTTCTCTGAGTGCTCCGTGTTTGTGGAAGAGCAGGGAGCCCTGGGCCTGCTCAGGGTCATCAGAGAAGGAAGTCTCTCTGGTGTCCTTACAGAAAGCCTAGCCCTGGTCCTTTCTCAGTTATGACCTAATTTTGGTCTGGCCAGAGTTGATGTCTTCCTTTTTCCCCTCATTGTCTTGGAGCCCTCAAGTGAACTTGGTCAGGACGGTTTCCATGTGATACATTCACCCAGCTGGGCACATTGTGCGCATCCCCTACCTCTCCTGCTCTTGTCCACTATCCCACCTGTAGCTGCTGTGGCACCTTCCCCCAGGTATCCCCGTAGCTCACTCCCAGGCTTCCTAGAGGTCATCCCATCAATTGTCACCTCCTGAGAGAGGCCATTCCTGACCCTCTTTCTTTCCCCTTGCTCTTACTCTTATTTTTCATCATGCTCCTGGAAATTATATGATGTGCTTATCATTCCTTTTATAGTCTCATCCAGGCAGGATCTAAGCTCCGTTATTTTGTTCATTGTTGCTTCCCCAGCCCTGTCCCATGGTTGGTACTTACAAAGATTTGTAAGAGTGAACTGGTGGGAAATTGGGAAATCTTAAATTCCCCATACCCTGAAATTCACCATATTCACTGAAATCACCCACCCTACACCACAAGTGTCTGTGGTGTCTGGGTCGAGGTGGGATGATATGAGGCAAGGTCCTGGATAGAGCATTAGAACATCCCCCAAAGGGGCAGGTATAAAGTTACATCTCACCTGACTGTGTGTGAGGGGCTGCATAGGGATCACACCTGCCTCCCTTCCGGCAAAGAGCAAACAGGGGAGTGACTGCACACAGGAAGCTTGAGAAGCCGGGCTTGGAATTCACACAGACCTGGGTTCAAATCCTGATTCTAGCACTTTCTAGAAATCGGCTAGTCACTCTCCGAACCTCAATTCCTTTTGCATAATGGGGCTGACCATTCCTGCCTCATAAAGTTGTTGATAACAAAGCTACCCTTTATTGGTGTTTGAGCACACCAGACATAAACGTTGCATTTGGGTGCTGGAGGGGTGGGAATTGTATGTCCTCAAGCAAGTTACACAACTTTTGGATGTTTCGGTTTTCTCCTTTGTAGATTTGTGAAGCTCTTGTGAGTTAATGCATTTAACCAGCTGAGTCTGTGTCCAGCACTAATAATGCTTGGTGACTCTATTTTAATGCTTACTCTTTAAAAACCAAGGTACATTTTTTTTTCCCCAAGGTACATTTTATGGGCAGTGAAACAAATGTAGAGATCATCTAAGTGTATGTTTTTCATTTCTCGTGGGTACCTAGTAAAACAATTGCTGGTTCATAAAGTAAGTATATGTATAACTTTAATTACTAGAACAAATCATTATAAGAACTAATTACAATCCCCTGATAGTTCTTGACTTCTTTTTGGCTCAGGGCAGGGTCTGCCTCCTTAGCTGTTCCACGTGCACTTGAAATAAAATGCATTTTCTGCAGTTACTAAGAGAACAGTGCTAATTTCCCGACAGTAATTACGGTTTTCCCTGTTTCTCCCTCTGGCTCTGTCAGGTTCTGCTGCACGGATTTCAAAGCTCTGTCTCTAGGTAATACTCATTTAGGGTTATTCTGTCTTTTTGATAATTGGCCATTTCATCATGAAGAAATGTCCTGCTAATATTTCCTACATGCCATAGACATGTCTTATGTTGTACTTTGTCAGATCTTAGCACGGCCACGTCAGCTTTCTCCTGCTTCATGCTTGTGTGGAGTATCATTTCTCAGCTTCTTACACT
The DNA here is from genome assembly GCF_048164855.1 of Canis lupus baileyi. Classification (NCBI taxonomy): domain Eukaryota; kingdom Metazoa; phylum Chordata; class Mammalia; order Carnivora; family Canidae; genus Canis; species Canis lupus. Next base: position 11,945,017 of record NC_132858.1, read on the forward strand.
TTGTCTTTATATTTCACATAGGCTTCTTGTGGACAGAATGTAGTGGGTCTTGCTTTTTTTTAATGCATCCTGACAACCTCTGCTTCTAATGGGCCCATTTATCTAACGTAATTACAATGTTCAGTAAGTTGAATTTAAATCGCTCATTTTACAATTTGTCTTCTCTCTGTAAATTTGTTGTCATGGGGGTTCCACTTTATCTCTCCTATTGGCCTTCAAGCTACATATTTTGTTTTATTTATTTTTAGGGGCATCTCCAGGGATTGAAATATGCATCGTTAATTATCATGGGCTACCTTGAGTTAGTATTATATGCTTTCATTTTTAAAAAAGATTTTATTTATTTATTCATGAGAAACACGGAGAGAGAGAGAGAGAGGGGCAGAGACACAGGCAGAGGGAGAAGCAGGCTCCGTGCAGGGAGCCCGATGTGGGACTCGATCCCGGGTCTCCAGGATCACACCCTGGGCTGAAGCCCACACACCGGCTAAGCCGCTGAGCCACCCAGGCTGCCCATATGCTTTCAGATGTAATGTAAGGTTTTAAGATATTATACTTCCATTTTACCTCCTTTCAATCTGTTGTGTTCTTATCCAACATTTTTTCCCTTATATCATTACCCTACAACACATTGTTATTATTTTTGCTTGTCATAGTCCATTTTAACAGCTTATTGAGGTTCACTCACACAACATAAAGTCTAGCCAGGTTGTTTCCAATTCAACGGCTTTCAGGAAATCTACAGAGTTGTTTAACCATTGCCGTGGTTCCCATCACTCCAGAAGGATCCCACGTACCTATTTCAGTTGCTCACCACTGGTCTCTCTCCCAGCTTAGGCAACCACTGATGTCCTTTGTGTGTCTATAGCTTTGTCTTTTCTGGACATTTCATGTAAATGGAGTCATACATTTTGTGATATTCTGTATTTGACTTCTTTCACTTAGCATCATGTTTTTGAGGTTCATCCATGTTGTAACTTGTGTCAAAAGGTAGTAGCTCATTGTATGGGCATAGCACGATTTCTGTTTATCCATTCATCCATTGATGGGCACCTGGATTATTTCCACTTTGGGGATATTTTGAACAACGCTGCTATGAACATGTCCATAAAACTCTTTGTGTGGACAATTGTTTCACTTCTCTTGGGTACGATCTTAGGAGTAGAATTGCTGGTTGTCATAACTGGGTTGGGGCGGGTTAATAGCATCAAGTGGACAGAGGCCAGGGTGGCTGCTAAATGCCCTGCAATTCCTTGGAGAGCTCCCCATAACCGAGAATCATCCTGCCCAGATGGCAATAATGTCTGTCATAGCACAGGGGGGAGGGTAGTGAGAGCTCATGTCCTCTGTATTTGCAGATTCCAATCTTGGAGCTTTGATTTCTGTCTGTTCTTTACGATTCTCATTAAATGGAGAGAGGAGGCATTGTCACCCCTATTGGCCAAATGGGGGACTTACAGACTCAGGAAAGCACCATGAGATCCCACACTTGTTGCTCCTGTGGTGCCCCTGCACCTGGGGACATGTGTATGAGGCTCAAGGAAGCCTGTTCCCATTTGGGGTTGGAGCTTCCTCTCCAGCCTGGTTAGCTCTAAGAAGCCTCTTCTCTTCCACGGAGACCCAATCTAGGTGAGTCCTAGGAACACAGTGAAGGAAGAAATGGACACATCCTGCTAGGCTCCTGGGGGTGGAAACAAGGAGCAGAGGGGTGTCCTGGGAGGGGAAAGGACAGTCAGTATTGAAGCATTGAAGAAGCAGTTAGACACTCCCAGATCCTCCCCCAGTTTCCACACTACGGGGTGACTGTCTCTCTCCATTCAACAGAGGATTCCATGTTTATTCTGTAGTGACTATGAGGCAGGACTGCCTGCCCTGGAGAGCTCCAAGGACAGGGAAGGCTGGGGCATCATCCTGAAAATAGGGGGTTAAGTGAATGTATCCTCAAGAATATTAACAGCCAGACCTCTATTCTCCAGACAGGAGAATGGAAGAGTCTTCTCTGGGGAGTTAACAGATCAAGTGGAAAGATCTCTGGGTACTGACATCCAGTATCCACACCCACCCCCACTACCCTAGATGCTCAATACTCCCAGCCACTATTGTGTCTGGCTCTTTATCAAGAGCAGACAATGAAGGATCACGAGACATTGCTAAAGGCCTCTAATGTGAACTCAGAGACCTAAACAGACACACAGACCCAAGGAGCCAGAACGGGAAATATAGCATGCAAGGAGAAAAATCGTAACAAAATAATCATAATAAAAACAAAACCCTCTATAACCAAAGAGAGAGAACAGAGGATAATGCATCCATGAAGATAGAACATGGAGCCATAAAAAAGGAACACAGAGAACAAGAAGAGGTCTTGGGGGAAAAATATGATGATAGAAATATAAAACTCAGTGAAAGATTTGAGAAAGAACAATGAGGAGATTGCTTAAGAATATAGAGCAAAATAAGTCACTGAAAACAAGAGACGAAGGATAAGATTAGAGAACTGGTACAGGTGCTCTAATACTCAGATCATAGACATTCTAAAAAGAGAAAGAAAATTGTGGGAGGGGGAGATATTAATAAAATAGTTGAGGGAAATTTCCCAAATGTTGAGAGACATGAATCTCAAGACCAAAAGGACCCATAAATGCTTAGTATGGTGCCTGAAGCCAGATTTCCACCAGGAAGGGTCAGGGGGAGATTTCAGGACAGGGCAGCAGAGAGAAGAGCTGATGAACTTCCAGGGAGGTTGAAATACAGTCAGAATGACCTTACTTCTCAGCACAGCTCTGGAGGCCAGAAGACAAAGGAGCAAGCCTCCACAATTCTGAAAGAAAAGTATCTCTAGCTTAGAGGTCTATGTCCGGCAAAAGAAAGGAAAGAAAGAAAGAAAGAAAGAAAGAAAGAAAGAAAGAAAGAAAGAAAGAAAGAAAGAAAGAAAGAGAGGAAGGAAGGAAGGAAGGAAGGAAGGAAGGAAGGAAGGAAGGAAGAAAGAAAGAAAGAAAGAAAGAAAGAAAGAAAGAAAGAAAGAAAGAAAGAAAGACATCCTTCGACATGGGAGGTCTCAAAAAATTTACCTCCCACCTCCTTCTCTGGAAACTGCCAGAGGCTGTGCCTGCTGCAACCAGAAGTGAACCAGGAACAGGAAGATGTGGAATCCAGGAAGCAGGAAATCTGGCTCAGGAGAGAAAAGAAGGGATCCCCAGGCCGGTGGGAGGGGGCAAGCCCAGCATGCCCACCACAGAGGGCCCAGAGTCTAATTTGGAAATGCCAGAAAGTTCTAGAGAGACTTCTTTCAAAGATCATGGAATTGATAGAAAGTTGGGTGCGAATCACACTATGTGGAAAGCTTTGGACAACCGAGAGTGTTGGAAGTTTAAAAAAAAATTAGTGAGGCGCCTGGGTGACTCAATTGCTTAAGCATCCGACTCTTGATTTTGGCTCAGGTCAGAATCTCAGGGTCGTGAGATGGAGCCCCATGTGGGGCTCCACGCTGGGCACAGAGCCTGCCTAAAATTCTCTCTCTCCCTGCCCCTCTCCCTCTAAAAAATTAAAAAATAAAAAATATATATAGGCATTCTATATATATATCACAAGTTATCAGTGCCCAGAAAACTAAGCAAATGAAGAAATCACAACAGTTGTAGCATGGAGTACCAATCTCACCAAAATGATGGCCCAGCTATTAGAAGAGGATGGGAGCAGTGGGGAGGTGGGGCCGGGGCAGGGGAAGGCGGAGGTTTAGAACCACGTCCAATAGGGACACCTGGGTGGCTCAGTGGTTGAGCATCTGCCTTCGGCTCAGGTCATGATCCCGGGGTGCCGGGATCGAGTCCTGCATCAGGCTCCCTGCATGGAGCCTGCTTCTCCCTCTGCCCGGGTCTCCACCTCTCTCTCTCTATCATTTATTTATCTACTTATTTATTCATGAGAGACACACAGACAGAGGCAGAGACACAGGCAGAGGGAGAAGCAGGCTCCATGCAGGGAGCTGGATGTGGGACTCAATCCCAGGACCCTGGGATCATGCTCTGAGCCGAAGGCAGATGCTCAACCGCTGAGCCACCCAGTTGTCCCAATAAATAAAATCTTAAAAAAAAAAAAAAAAAAAAGGACTGTGTCCAGTAGAGCAGGGAAGCGAGGATCACGTGCAGCCCCCCAGGGCCGTGGTGCAGCCTCGGGGGCTGCGTGCACAATGGTCAGCAGAAGGGGCCGAGGGTGGCAGCGAAGGGGAGAGGAGTTGGCAACACAGTTTGTCTTGGCTTACTTCCCCAACCCGCGGACCGTCTCAACCAGGAGCTGGGTAAACCGACAAAAATGGGAAATTGAAAGCAGTACAGTTGGAATACGTGCAAAAACGGGTGACATCCGAGTGAAGTCTGCCTCCGAGTGGGTCATATCTGCCAACAGCAGTTCCCCGATTTTGCTAACGTCCTCTGGTTACTTTGAGTAGCATCAGCAGCGGAAGCTGGGCCAAGGGTGTCTGAGAACGCGGCGCTATTTTTGTGAGTCTTAAATGATTTCCAATGAAAAGGCGCTGTAAACAACACTGTGTCCCCGAAGCCACCCCCTGCAGAGGAAGGACCCTCAGGGCCCCCTCCACCCAGGTCTGGGTGGCGAGCCCCTGGGGGTCCCAAGCCTGCAGGGCACCTGCCAGCAGGGCTGACCCCTGGAACCTGGGCCTAAGCCTCTTGGTGACAGGCCAGCCTGGCCACTTTGAGAGGAGGAGGCAAGGACGGATGTGTTCTCTCTCCTCCAGCAGTTTCGGGGGGAGCCGTGGAGGAGAAAACAAAAATTAAACCATAAATATGCCGCTGACACTGTCCTTTTAAAAGGAAATGAATGCCTGCCAGTCACTGCTGGGGAAAATGAGCTTTCATCATGCAGCCAGGCAGCAGCGTCTGGAAGGAGCGGCCACCCCGTCCAGTTGGCATTCTCTGGGGAGCGAGGGTGCTCTGTACCTGGGGCGGTGGGAGAGCCCGGGAGGGGGGGCACTCCAGGCCAAGAAGCCAAGTGGCACCTGCCTGCCACATCTTCTCGCTTGGTCCTCTGGACACAGAGGCAGAAATATGGAAAGGAGGCAGAAAGAATTGGATTTGGAGTCAGACCCATCTGAGTTTAAATACTAGGACAGCCTGACCCCGAATCTATTTCACGCTGTGGCCTGCGCAAGAACCTCACCCAACCTGAGACTCATTTTCCTCCTGAATATGGATGTCTGTGTGAAGATTGGAAATCGATGTACTGTCAGGCCCCGGCACCTTGCCATGGACATGTGAAGAAGTGCGGCCCAGCGCGGCCAAGCAGCTGGCCCAAGATCACACAGCGGGTAAGGGGCCAGGCCGGGCTGGGAACCCCGCGGGTGCGGGTTTGAAGTGAAACTCCACAAAAACACAAGCCCTACCACGAGGATGGGGAGAAAGAGGAAGCCTGGCACACTGTTGGTGGGAATGCAAGCTGGTGCAGCCACTCTGGAGAACAGTGTGGAGGTTCCTCAAAAAGTCGAAAATAGAGCTACCCTATGACCCAGCAACTGCACTACTGGGTATTTACCCCAAAGGTACAAAGGTAGTGATTTGAAGGGGCACCTGCACCCCAATGTTCATAGCCGCAATGTCCACAGTAGACTATGGAAAGAGGCCAGATGTCCACCAACAAATGAATGGATTTAAAAAATGTGGTAGATAGACACAGTGGAATATTTCCCAACCAACAAAAAAATGAAATCTTGCCATTTGCAGCGATGTGGATGGACCTAGAGGGTATTATGCTGAGTGAAATATTCAGAGAAAGCTAATTATCATATGATTCCACTCATACATGGAAACAAAAGAGAGGATCATAGAGGAAGGGAGGGAAAAGTAAAACAGGATGAAATCAGAGAGGAAGACAAACCGTAAGAGACTCCTGATCCTAGGAAACAAGCAATGTTGCTGGAGGGGAGGGGGTTCGGGGGATGGGGTACCTGGGTGATGGGCATTGAGGAGGGCACGTGATGGGATGTGCCCGGGGGGTTCTATGCAGCCGATGAGTCACTAAGCTCTACCCGTGAAACTAATAGTACACCTTATGAGTTATGTTAATTTATTGAATTTAAATTAAATTAAATTTAAAAACCAAACAAGCCCTTCCAGCCTTTGCCGCAGTACAGGGCGTGCGATGGGGCATTCCCGGGTCTTCACCGACTACACGCCAGGCCCCATTCCAGAAGCTACCGTTCCAGCCGGGGAGACAGCCAGGCAGGAACGTGAGAGCGCTCGCATGTGAGAAAGGCCCCCGACAGGCGCGGCGAGCACTCTGTGAACATGTGCTACCAGGTGACATGTCATCACCGCCTAGTGGGGGGACCTGAGCGAGTGCCTGAGTAGGAGGACTTGGGGGGTGGGTGGCAGACAGGGGACACTGGGGTCTGGACTCACTCCTGGAATGACCCAGAGGGACAGGGCAGCTGCGGGATTAGCCCAGGGCCAGTCTTTGGCTGAGGCAACTTGAGGCTATTGCTATTGACAATACCTGTGTCCCTCTAAAATGTGTCTGTGCAAAACAGGTGCTGGCATTAGGAGGTGGGCCTTGGGGGGTGATGAAGCCCTGAGAGCAGAGAAGGCGTAAATTAGTGCCCTTGTAAAGAGGCCCCAGAAAGATCCCCGGCCCCTCCACCAGGTGAGGACACAGCAAGCAGGGGACGGTGTGCCACCGGAAGGCAGCCCTCGCCTGACCGTGCAGCACTCCATCTCCGACCTCCAGCCTCCAGCACCATGGGAAAGAACGGACTAAGACAGCTCTAGAGGTCATGAAACTATCCCCTCCTGCTTCCCAGACACCCCCACCCCAGGATTGCAAAGGCCTTGGGCTCCTGGGAGGTCTATGGTAGCCAGCCCCAAGGGCACCTCCTTCTACTCACTGATTTCTGGCCTAGCAAGGAGCACCCGACTAGGAGTGTGGCCTCCCCCGCTGCTCACTCGCTGTGTGACACCAGGTGAGACCCCGGCCCTCTCTGAGCCTCAGTCTCCTCCTCTGAACAATTTGGAGGTTGGATTTAGTGAAGACTAAGGGGGTAGCTCTTGTTTTAATGCTTTGGGGTCTTCCAACCCTCGAGCCTTTGGAGAGACATCCACTTAGGGAGCAATCGTGGAATGCTTGCTACGGGTCTGTGCTGAGTTATAATGAAGAGCGACACAGATGTGGCTCCCGACCTCGGGGAGCTAACAGAGGGACACAGAGGGTCAGCTGATAAAGACCCAATGGCCATTGGATATATCCGCATGGGAGGAAGGGGGGTGCATCCAGGTGGCCGTTCCCGTTGCTGGCGTTTATGAGGCTGGGTCACTGTGCGCTACAGCAGTTGGCCATCAAAGAAGGCCAAGGAGGAAGGCCCAGGAGATGGGTCAGCGGGCACCCATAGGGGGCTGCAGACAGGATGGTGCTTGCTTCCTAGGCCCCCAGCACCGGGAGCAGGGGCTGGAAGAGGGGACCCTTTAGGATCTCCACCTGCCCAGTGAGGTTCAAAGGAAGGGAGACAGTGACTTCTCATCAGTGTTTTAGACACGGGGCACTAAGACCACAGCTGAACCACCCTGTGCCTTGGTCTCTTTGAGCTCTGCTTGCCAACTTCATAAAGCAAGGCTGGTGGAATGCACTTCATGGGCTGGGTGGAAAAATTAAGTGAGATAAAGTATCAGAATCGCCTGGCACACAAGGCGATTTGATAAGTAGCAGCAAAGTGGCAAGGTCTTTGCCGCCACAGCTGGATGAAGTCTGGCCTCCTTGCCACGGCCTACATAGTCACGCTGGCTGCCGTACTCTTTCTCAAACATACCAAACACACTGCTACCTCAGGCCCTTGGCACTTGCTGTTCCTCCTGCCTGCAACACCCCTTCCCCTCTATACATCTGGGAAACACTTACTCATTTTTCAAGCCTCAGCTTAAATAGCAAGCCCTCCATAATAGACATTTCCCCCAGGTGGCATCTACCCCTAGTAGCAGCTCTCGTAACATCCTGTTCGTTTCCTTCAAATCACATATTTATCCTTTTGTTTGTTTTTTAAAGATTTTATTTATTTATTCATGAGAGACACAGAGAGAGGCAGAGATATAGGCAGAGGGAGAAGCAGGCTCCCTACGGGGAACCCCATATGGGACTTGATCCTAGGACCCCGGGATTATGACCTGAGCCGAAGGAGGACGCTCAACCACTGAGCCACCCAGGTGCCCCTCTTTTGTTATGCATTTAATGTCTTTCTGCTTCATAAGATTAGAAGTTGTAAAAGAAGAGGGACCCCGGGCAGCCCAGGTGACTCAGCGGTTTAGTGCCGCCTTCAGCCTAGGGCATGAACCTGGAGTCCTGGGATCGAGTCCCACGTTGGGCTCCCTGCATGGAGCCTGCTTCTCCCTCTGCCTGTGTCTCTGCCTCTGTGTGTGTGTGTGTGTGTGTGTGTGTGTGTGTGTGTCTCATGAATGAATAAATAAATCTTAAAAAAAAAAAAAAAAAGAAGAGGGACCCTCTTCTTTGTTCATCAGACATGTACCACACCTGGTACATCATATTCAATGGTGCTTAATAAACAGTTTGTAATTGAAGAATTTTATGAATGAATGCATATCAATGTTTCATCCCACTTTGTGTTTTCCCTGGGATAAGAGTTTTGGGGTGCCCTCAGGAACACTCTGGCATTACCCAAGCTTTGAAGTAGCAACCTTGGAGTAGACGTTGGCGCTCCTGGCCTCTATTCTGATCCCTGTGGGGATATTCCTGTGAATTCAGGGAAGTCACTCAACAACCTCTGTGGTCTGTGAGCCCCGCATCTGTAAAATAAGGAAAGAATGCCCCCCCCCCCTTTTCCAAGGAGGCTGAGGAGAGGACCAACAACTGTGCCTCTGCACGGTGCTGAGGCCTCTGGAGGTGTCCGGCTGCGGACTCCAGCACAGGGTCCCACGCCGGGACCAAGAGGCCTAATGACTAAAAGGCAGCAGCCTAATGTCTGCTGTTTGTCCCCATGGGTGTCCCCGGTAGAAGAAGGGGATTTGGAGCAGAAGGCCTCACAAGACCATGGCCCAACAGGGTGAGACTCTGGAGAAGCCTCGGGAGAAGGTGAATATTTTACATGTAGAATAATACTTACGGCCAAATGGGGGTACTGTGGCGGGTTAAAAATGAAATTTTATAGCACATCTAGAGTTTAATTCACATATGACTTCCTCAGAGGCCGTGCAGCCTCCACTCTTGCTGTCTTGGAGCGTATCTGCCACACGGGGAAGCCGGAGCCAGCCCATCAGAGAGGCTGCGGGGAGGTAAACTGAGGCAGCCATCTGACAACCCCAGCCTGTTGCATGTGAGACATGTGAAGCGGCCATCTGGGACCAGCCAGCCTCTAGCCAACCTGTCAAGCGACCTTTCTTCTTGCCTAAAATTCATCGAGCAAGTACCAGGGGGAGCAAAGAGGAGCCATCCCAGCTGAGCTCGCCCCGATTACCAAACCCTGAACCAGGAGTAATCAGGGGCTGTTGTTTTAATCCACTGAGTTTGGAGGTGGTTTTTTTTTTTTTTTTCCACAGCAATAGATAATTGGTACACCTTCCAGTCTGTCGTCTGTCTGTCTCCAGACTTTTCTTACTCTTCCTGTCTCCTGAGTGTGGCAGCATCAGATAGAACCAAAAATCCTACTCCTCCTATTTACTGGCTGTGTGACTGTAGGCAGGTTTCTTAACCTCTCTGAACGTTACTGTCTTTCATCAGGAAGACAAGGCTACTCCATCACACAGGGGGCCGTTGTGGGTTATTTATTTTTTTTTCCGTTGTGGGTTATTGAGAGGCTGAAGTGAAATAGTGATACCCGGCGCCCGGCACATAGCAGGTGTTCAATATATTTCCCAATAAATGTAGACATCTCCTAGATGCGGCCCTGATCCTGGAATCACGGGGCTGATAAGGGCTGATTTCTGCCCTCACAGAGCTTCTGTTCAGGCCGGGGAAGACAGAGGAAACATCAATAATGACACGGTGGCGGGCAGACCACCGTTGTACAAGCTCTAGAGCATGAGGTGACAGAAAGTCACAGAGGTGTGACATGGAGGGGCCCGGGTAGGAGGCCTCCAGGTGGATGCCTGGATGCGGAGAAGGAGTCAGCCTCTGCAAGTCAGGGGAAGGGGCGTCCTGGCAAGAGGGGACAGCCGCTGCGCAGGCTGGAGGTGGGTGAGGCTCGGGTCCCAGGGACAGTGCAGGGGGAAGGGGGAGGAGTCTGGGCTGCGGGATAGGGAGGCGGGGGTGGTGCCACTGACACCAGCAGTTCAGCTCCCGCTGCATCTGCAGGAGTGGCTGAGGAGGCAGGAGCTCAGGCATAGGCTGCTCCCACAGCCACCGTCCTCCCCTTCCGTCGCTAAGTCGAGAAGCTCCCAAGGTCTCATATCCTCTGGCCCTGGCTGGCCCCGGGCTGATCATGCTCCTTGAGTGCGGTGGGGACAGTCACTCCTCTTCCGTGCACCTGGCCCTGAGCCCCAGCCCTTTGGGAGCCCGCATGCATGCGGCCTGGTGCACACGCTCACACACACAGACAACCTGCAGGGGCCCCGGGTGACCTCCATCCTGGACCTGGGGCCCCAGGCGACAGCTGGGCTAACAGGGCCGCAGAGGTAGGACTGGCCTGGGTCCCGCTGTGGGAGACTGGGGGTTTGAGGGCAGGCGGTATCCTGCATTTAGGCCTGTGCATACACACGTGTTCACACACACATACACACACACAAGCACCTGGTGAGGACAGATTCAGACAGAACATGCTCTGTTACGAGGGATCCAGAGGGAAATGGAGACGCACATGGACGTGAGAAGCCCACACGGCCGCGTGCAGGTAGCAGGCCGCTCTCTCCCATGAGGGTGCCACCCACGATCGTGCAGTTGTCCCCAACAAGTCAGAGACACGGGCACATCCGACGCCCACTCCTTACAGCAAACACACAAAGCTCAGACACGGCCACTGGTGCCCCTGCCCTCACTTCCCAGATCATTGACCCTGAAGAGAGGGACCTGCTCCCCGCCAAGCGGCTCCCCGGCAGCGGTGGCAGCAGACTAATTAAGCCTTCACAGGAGGCTGGCATTTCCCTGGCAGCCAGGCCGCCTCTCACTGCCAGAGCGGCTGCCAGTCCTCGTGGCCTTTGTAATGGGCCCCAGGGGGGCACTTGGCCCAGCCTGTCTCTCCCTCCTCCTTCTCTAGACCCTGGAATGGTTCCCCACCTCACTGTCGTGAAGGACCCTTTTTGGGCCGATGGCCCACTTATGTGGGTGCCAGGATGGAACTCTTTCAGGATTTTGAGGCCTGGATCAGCAGAGATTCCTAAGGAATTCCCATTCTCTGATTTCAGGACCCTTGAAAGACTTACAGCAGCCCCGGAGGTGAATGCCTCCAGCGGCTTTCTGCTTGTCCGAGGGCTAATGAACCTCAGTTTCACTGGCCAGAAGGAAACTCAGGTTCTCCTACTTGCCGTCCTGGGCGTGGGTCCTCAGCTGTTGCCCTGCACACATGGACCCCTCCGCCACTCTGACCTTCTTGCTCTTCTTCCAACATGCCAAACTCATGCCTGCCTCAGGGCCTTTGCACCTCCTCTGTCATCTGTCTGAGACATCCCCCACCCCACCCAGGTCTCTGCCCGGCTTCCTCTTTCTCATCATTCAGACCTCCTCTCACGTATCACCTCCTCGGAGAGGTCTATCCTGATCTGTCTACTTAAAATACCTCCCCTAAGTGGGCCCCTCAGTTTTCTAACTCAGGGATTCTCAATCCTGACAACTTGTTAGACTCTCCTGGGGAGCTTTAAAAAAATCATTTGAGGGGCACCTGGGGGGCTTAGTTGTTTAAGCACCTGCTTTCAGCTCAGATCATGATCCCAGGGTCCTGGGCTCAGGCGAGCCCTGTGTTGGACTCCCTGCTCAGCGGGGAGCCTGCATCTCCCTCTCCCCCTGCTTGTGTGCTCTCTCGTGCCCTCTCCCTCCCTCTCTCTGTCAAATAATAAACAAAATCTTTGAACAAAATACACACACAAAAAAGTAAAAAGTCATTCAGTGTCAGGCCCTGTATAGGCTTATATTAAGGGAATCTCTGTGGGTCCCTGGGTGCTGGTGTTTTTAAAAATTCCCCGGGTTCTGGTGTGCATTCAGGACTGAGAATCCTTGGCCCAGAGACTTGGCAGTTAGCAGGGTGAAAGGCTGAGTTGTGCAGCCTCTCATCCCATCCACCTCGTTGCTGTTGTTCATCGGGCGCCTCCTGTATGCCAGGCCTGCGGAGGATGCGTGCAGGGTGGTCTGGGCACCCGCCGGTAGAGTGTTTCCTCTGCAGGGGCCTGTTCAAAGGGCTCTGCGGGGGACAGGACGCTTCCCCCGCCCCAATAGCTCTATGATGAGGGGACTATTTAATCATCTGCATTTTATGGGTAAGGAAACTGAGGCCCAGAGAGAGAAAGTAGCTTACCCCAAGTCATGCAGCCGGAACGTGATAGAACGGAGAGCGGCGGCCAGCAGCAAGGTTCCAGAGCCCGGGGCTTCACCCTGGCACTCTTATATTTAGCTGCCATTGTTTTGTTCAGTCCTCGAACCACTTGATGATGTGACAATTTCAAGATGCGGAAATTATGGCTCGGAGAGTCAGGAGATTGCCAAGGTCACGCAGCCAGGACTCCAGCCCTTGTCAGTCTGAGCGCGGCACACGGGGTGCAGGACCCAGGGTGGGGACCCCTTCACGGGCCCTCACGTCCTCGTCCCCCCGCCTCCCAGAAACCAGCCTCAGGACAGCGAGGCGCCCAGGAGATTGGAAGGAGCACGGCTCAGCCCACTTGCCGCTCCTGAATTAATTTAATAACCGTAATAATTGACCTGCATTTGGCAGCTGCTGCGCTAAGTGTTTGACACCCACTGACTTACGTGACCCTCGAAGAGTCCCTCATTTTACAGAAGAGGAAACAGATGCGCAGAGAGTTAAGTGACTTGCCCAAGGTCCCACGCCGGGCCGGCTGGCTCCAGCGGCTGTGCTCTCAACCCCTTCATCATACTCCCCTTTGGCTGCCTTGTCTGTTTAAGCTGCTAGAAACTCATTTTTCTCCTCTGTGAAATGGGTACTATTAGTGCCTACTTCACTCGGAAAACGGGAGGCACAGACGAGACCCTGCACGGGCACGCGACAGGAGAGGTCACCGCGCAGACACCTGCAGCAATGAGCCTGGAGTCTCGCCCACCCTCGGGGCTGAGCTAACACGGGCTGGAGATGCAGGCGGTGACTTTTGGGGGCCTCCAAGCTGCTGCTCCCCCGGGGAGGTATGGGGCCTTGGCAGCTGGCCCCCTGGCACCCTCAGCTCAGCACCCTTCAGACTCCTGGAAACCCCCCGCGAGCGTCACTGCTGACCGGCTGAGAACGGGCGACTGGTACTGCTGGTGGGTGGCGGGTTTCTCTGGGGTGAGATTTACAGCAGAGGGGAAACGGCAGGCGATAGGCATGACGGGGACGGGCAGGAAAAGGGGCTGGGGGTCGGGGGGGAAGGGGAGGCCTGCAAAGAAGAAAGCCGTGTCCTCTGGTGAGCTGGCAACCTGGGTTTTCCAGACCAGGCCTCCTTTTATATAATCTGCCCTGCGGCTCCCCACAGCACACCCTGGAAATGCCAGCTACGTCTCCCAGGAGGACATGAAAATCCGCTCCCGGAATGGGCAGTCCTGGGATTAAAGACTTCTTTACCAGTCTCTGGAACGTTCTGCCCATGTGTGTGAATAGCACTGAAATCTGTGCGAATCATCAAAGACGTCCCGTCTGGAGGATGTGAAGGCAGCCTTTAGAAGGTTCTAGCTGTCTCCCTTGCACCTTACTAGGCGTGCTGTCCACCCTTCCAGCCCGCAGACAACCTCCAAGTGCACAAACGACAGTGCGCCGAGCACCCCATTAGCTCCACTGTGTCCTCCAAAGATGTCAGAGGAGTCAGCAAGAATGGGCACCACGTCTCAAAGGTGCCCTGCACTCTCCTGTGCTCCTGCCTTTACACCAGCTGTTGGCCTTCCTGGGGATGCTCTTTGTGTCACGAGCTCGGCAAGTTTCTCCCGCTCCCTCAACACTCAGCTAAACTATTTCTTCTTCTTTTCATTCTTCTTCTTCTTCTCCTTCTTCTTCTTCTTCTTCTTCTTCTTCTTCTTCTTCTTCTTCTTCTTCTTCTTCTTCTTCTTCTTCTTTCTTCTTCTTCTTCTTCTTTCTATTTTTTTTAAAGATTTTATTCATTTATTCACGAGAGACACACACACAGAGAGAGAGAGAGAGAGGGGCAGAGGGAGAAGCAGTCTCCATGCAGGGAGCCCGACGTAGGACCCGATCCCTGGACTCCAGGATCATGCCCTGGGCCAAAGGCAGGCGCTAAACTACTGAGCCTCCCAGGGATCCAAAATATTTCTTCTTTTATGAAATATTCCCCCATCCCTCTTCTGCCCTAAGCCCTGCAAGGGCCCTGCTCCCCCAGCTCCTGAATTCCCCCATAAGTAGCCTTGCTGGAGCTCTTTGGATTCTCTTCTCCCTTGTCTGCTCGCCAAGGTCAACTCCAGGTCCCTCATAAAGCAGCTAAACGCTCTAAAGAAGCGGCTCTTCAAGTGCAGTCCCTGAACCAGGGTATCCACTTAGCATCTCCCGGGATGTTGCTGGAAATGCAGATTCTCAGCCTCACTCCAGACCTGTGGAATCAGAAACTCTGCAGAGGGGCCCAGCAATCTTTCAACAAGCCCCTGAGGGGACCCATGGGTGCTTAGGTTCACCAACCACTCCGGGAGAGAGCTAGGGCAAGTGCGTGAGTGTCGGATCCAGAACAAATAAAATAGCAACCCCAGCAAGCACGCCCCAGAGGACTGTGAGTGGGGCACAAGCCAGCACTTCACCGGCATCCGTTCTCCACAGCACATGTGGGGAATATACTCATCCACCCATTAGATGGAAGAGGGCGCGGAGGCTCAACCACTCCCTTTCCCGAAGCAGCTACTTTAGTTTGCTCCCTTATAGGGGAACTAGAACTAGGAGCTCTAGAACTATCTTGAATTCCATTATTCCATAGCATGTTCTTCCCGAAGATTCCCCAGTTCCCAAGCTCGTCTTATGACTCTATGAGCCACCTCAGCATCTTCCAATAAATCCATATTATCAGTGTAGATCCAACTCAAAGTAGCTTCAGTAAGAAAGGCTTTTCTTTGCTTGTTTTCAGTTCTTCTCTAGAGGCAAATCCAGAACAGACATAGAAGATCCATGATCATCAAAGATCCCGGCTCTTTCTACCTTGTTGCTTCACTACCCTCAATACAGGGCTCCCAACCGATGGTTCAGAATGGCTGCTTGAGCTCCAGCCATCATGTCTGAATTCCAGCCTTTAGAAAGAAGCCCTCTTTCGCTCCATATAAAGAAATTTCCCGGAAGTTACACACTCCATTTCTGCTTAAACTCCCATGTTCACAACTTAGCCCCTCAGCTACATGCCATTGGGGAGGGTGGCTAGGAAATGTCATGTTCATCCTGAGTGGTTACATGCTCAGCAGGAAAACTGAAGTTCTGAGTTTAGGTCGGAGAAAGAGAACTGAGAGTAGGAGCAACTGGCAGGCTTGGCCATCCTTTTTCTTGCCTGACGTTCTAGCCCTCACACCCTTGCAAGAGAACCCACGGCAGCCTCCTCCTGCCTCCTCAGCACCTTCTCTCCTCTCCTTGGGCTCTGGGCATTCTCACTGCCCTTGGTCGGGGTCCCTCCCGCCCACTGTGCATGTGTTGGCAGTGACCCCCTGAGGGCCCACCCCATCCCTGATGTGACAACTCCTCGGAGATCCCACAGATCAAGCCAGCTAGACCGTCCCGTGCCTCCTGGTCCCGTTCTTCACAGTGTCCATGGCAGCTGCAGTCACATACTGACTTGGGTGGCTATGCTCACCTAGTGTCTCCCTTGCTGGACGGGAAGCTCCTGAAAAGCCTCTGTCATGCCCTTCAACCCCGACACACGGAAACACAATGAACCTTTGTGGCCGGATGACACCTGTTCCTGGAAACCCTTCCTCCCAAATCACATGTCCTAACCTCCCTATTCATCCAGAACCAACTAAAATTCCCCCCTCTTCCAGGAAGCCTGCCAGTGCTCTCTCTGAGACAAGGGATCCTCCCTCCTGAATGCCCCTAGACCTCTTAGTCATGATCGCTCTCTGCCATGTGGCACCGACTTTGGGGAGGCTCCCCTATGAACCTCTGAGTCACTAGGAACCCCTGAGGACCCATATGTGATTCTTCTGGGTCTCGTGTACATGTACAGGGACAACCTAGGAGGTTGTCTGGTCCTGTAGCAGAACTGCTGGCCTAGAAGCAGGACTCCTTTCTTTTTAAAAAATTTTATTTATTTATTTATTTACTTATTTATTTATTTATTTATTTATATTAAGGTTTTTTTGTTTTGTTTTGTTTTTTTTTTTTTTTTTGGAAGCAGGACTCCTGAGGTGGTCTCTGGCTTACCCATGACATCGGCAATGGCCTTTCGAGGCCCTTCTATAGCTGATATTCTCTGCTTTGCCACTTGATGCTGCACTTCAGCTCAGGGCTGCTGAGCTCAACCCTACAGGCCTCTGTCTCCACAGGCTGTGCATTTAGGTTCCTTGGGGTTTGTTTTCCAGCTGGAGTTCAAAGGAATGGAAGTGCTGGACACCAGGCTCCCAGGCAAAACAAAACAGAACAAACCGGTCAGCGTGGAGGAACTTTTATTAACTTACCAGCTGGCACCAGAGTTCCCCATAGGAGGAAATGTAACACTGTTTGGAAAAAAATATTTTGACAAGTGCTGGGGAAGGAGGTAAGAACTTGACCGGGGGTCAAAGCCTCAGAGCAAGGGAGGACACCGCCCTGGGAGTGGAAGGAAGACTTCAGAGCTCCCAGGGCATCCAGGACAGCAGCGGGGAGAAGCTGTGAAGAATAGTGGACTCATAACTAATATTTGTTGATACCTTGATCTGCTTGGACAACTTGAGGAATGTGAACACTTTGCGCTTCCCATACTGCATGCAGCAAGCAAGGTGCTTGATTACAAAACAGAACAGAAAGAAAAGAGAGAGAGAGAAAGAAAAGAGATAAAAGAAATAAAAGGCAAAGGGCAGATGGAAAAGAACGAAAAAGGAGGGACAAGGGAAACGTCTGGGGCTCGCTGAGGCCAAGCAGGCAACCTGCTGGAAGGTGCGTTAGCTATACAGAAGGCATGTAGGGCTTCTGGAAACAGGAGATCGGAAGCAACAGTGGCTCACACAAGACAGGCAACTCTTTTTCCTGGTAAGTAGCTGGAATGTCACAGTGGTTCTGCTGCATGAATTTCTCAGGCCCTCAGCACGTGATGCATGAAGGTACTCGCATCTCGACGTTGCAGCCAGGGGGAGGGGAATAAGAGGAGGGAAGCAACGTCCAGTCCCTGCAGCCCCGCCCCCCCAGAAGGTGCACACATCACTTCTGCTCACAGCCCATTGTCCAGAACCTGCTGGATCATCATCACACCTGTCTCCAAGGGAGCTGGGCAAAAGGGCTGAATTCTGAGCAACCACTGACCCAACCGAATAGTCTGTGACTAGAGGAGCAGAGGCGATGCTACTGGAGGGAGCCACAGATCTCAGCCACACACAGAGATTAGGGGGCAAATAGGATTGATGGGAAGGACCAGAAAACTGGTAGAAGCCAACAGTGGACATGGGGCAGGACCCACAGCCCCGGTCACACTAAAGCACAGGCTGGCTGGAGCAGGTCCCTGCTGCTGCCGCCGGGAAGGACTGCCCACCCATCTGTTCCTGCATCTTTGCACCAGGATCCAGAGGGGAGGTGTTCAGCTGGCAGAGGCAAAGTCATAAGCCTGGGCTTCAGTTGCCAAGGGCTTTTGTGGAAGGAAAGGGCCACCGGGTCCACCCACACCATGAGATAGAAAACTCCTCCCCATGGAAGATGGGAGTTGGATGCCTGGTAGCGTGCACTCCCAACGGGCCAAAAAAAAAAAAAAAAAAAAAAAAACCCACCACAATGTAATACCAATTCACCATCTTCCGAGCCACCCTTTGAGATGAGCACCATGACCGCCCCAGTCTTTAGTATGAGGGGTAACATTTGTCAGCCACAGCTACAGAACTTCCCACAAGCTAGGCATGGCTCTAAGTACTTTACAACTTATCAACCCTTTTCACTTGTCTTAGTCCCAGAACAACCATCAAGGACAGGTGCCTTAGTACCTCCACCTTACAGAGACACTGGGGGGCAGGGAAGGTGCCCCTGCTCGGGAAGCTAGTAAGGTGCAGCCAAATTGGGATTTGAACCCAGGCAGTCTGACTCCAAATCCAGGCTGGCAACCTCTGCACCACACAGTCAGCGGAAGAGAAAGGCAGCAGAGCAAGGTGTGGGGCTGCGCCCTCTGGGATAAGGCTCATTACACACACACACACACACACTTTTTTCAAACAATTTTCAGTAGAAGATACTGGATTCATGAGTGTTCCGTAAATGTCTGTGGTTGCTGCTGGTTCTCAGATCAAGCCAATTTCATGGCAGGGTGAGTGACAGACCTTTCAGAGGTGGCCCTTCCAGGAAGTGGGGGCCCGGAGGAAGAGCCTCCCAGGCCCTCATGGGGAATTAGCCAAAGTATAAGAGAAGCCCTGGGACTTCATCAGGTTTCAGAACAAAGGGCAGAAAGCCAATCTCATTTAGGCCTCAGAGGCAGGGTGGCCAAAAGCTGCCAGCGGAGCTACCCAAACTCTGAAGCAGCCAGCAAGGGGCTCAGCTTCCTGCCCGTACGTGCATACACACAACCACCCGGATCTTCAAGCTCGGCTGCTGCCTGTGAACTGGATTCACCCACGTGAATCTCACCTGACCGAGTCCTGACCCCATATTCCAACAGGGGTGCTCTAAGCAGGCCGCAGCCACAAAGCAGAAAGCTGAGAAACGAGAAAATAGCCCTGCATAACCCAACCGTGGACTCTCTGTCCCCAGATTCACCTCGATCATCCCGGGACTGACCCTGGCTGCTGGGCTCTGGAGCTCTCAGGGACCTCGCTGACCTCAAGAGTAAATGGAATGGCCCTTGGGAAGCCCTGTTTCTGAGCCATTGCTGTAAGCTGCTCCAGGGGCCCACACCCCAGGCCATGGCAGATTTAAGAGCTGGAACGGTGGGAGCTGTAGGCCTGCCGTACACACACACACACACACACACACACACACACACGAAGGTGTCACTTGACTGCATCACTTACCATGTCCCCAGGCCGGAGGGGGTCCTACCCTTCTGGCAGCAGTAGGAGATTCAACCTCTGGAAATTCATGGGCCAGGGGAGTTTAGTTCTCATCACTACGTTACTAATTGTTATCATTATCATTCTTGTCTTTCAGCCATCAAGTCTTAGCATTCCCAAGACCGTGAACTCTATTAGGCATCTGCTGCCCTTGACCCTACCCCAGTGCACGAGGTGGGGACCCCACACCCACCCTGCAGGTGGAGAAATGGAACATGGGCAAGATGAACTGATGCTCATGCAGTGCACAAAAGGAAGAGCCCAGTCCGTGCTGGCTGGAGTAGGAATAGGTAACAGGCATAGGTGATGGCTGGCCCTGCCGGGAGCAAAACAGCGATTTCGGAGGTCTTCTGGAAGAAAAGGGAAGGTTAGTGTGCTGACCAGCAAAACCATGTCTCCTCGAGGGCCCCTTAGCTCGGTCTCCAGGAGACACACTGGAGGGTTCTCACTGGGCCCAGTAAGTTGTGCCTGATTTCCAGCAGCCTGCGGCCCCTGGGGGACTACACGCCACTGCTCCATGCACCAGGGGTGCATCTGGGAAGCCCTTTTTGTATTATGTCTTACCTGACATTTGTAATGGATGGAATGAGGAATGGAGAGCTAATCCAGGCAGGGGAGCCAGCTCACGATGGGACCAGAGATCCGTTTTTCTTTCATAAAAATAGGAGCCAAAGAGGCATGAAGTCTCTAGTTAATGAGTGCTGGGCTCTGGGTTTGCAGGGGCCTGTGGGATTGGATCCAGTTTGTACACCACACGAGGCAAAATTGGCGAGGTTATCTTTGGGGTCCCCTCTCCCCGCAGACCGGCAGACTCTTGCTTGCGTGCCTCGGACCAAAATTACAGGGGAAGGAAGAAGCCGCAAGGATGCAGAGCAAGTAAGTAGACCAGAAGAAGAAAAAGGAGAAGGAGGAGGAGAAGAAGGAAAGGAAGACCATGGAGAAGAAGGAGAGAGAAATAAAAAAATATTGTATGGTTCTATGAGGCCCGACACCAGTTCATTTCCATGATATCTGTACCGCCCGGGGCCTCACTTGAGCTATTTTGAGTGATTTCTATTTCTTGCCATGAAACCATCCCTCACAGAAAAATAGGAGCCAAGCACGGACTTGCAATCATAAGGTCTCAGAGGAAACATGAGCCATCTGTGGGATCAAAGCAAAGTGAGAGGCAGGGAAGTTCTATGGTAGCCTGTTTAATGGCCACAAATTCCTCCCATCCCAGCGTGTCCATCCCTCTGCAATATGATCTTGCTGAGTCCCAGCCAGAGGCAGGTCCTGTTTCTCCATCCCCTGGAATCCAGGCTGGCCTCGAGACAACAGAATCTGGCTGGAGTGAGGGTGTCGTATGAGTTTTGGAGCCCAGGCATCGAGAGGTCTTTTGGCTTCTGCTTTTGTCCTCCTGGGCCTCTGCCCTGAGCCTACTGCGTACAGAGGGCTGGGCTGGCCTCCGGGAGGATTAGAGACCACGCAGGGGACCGTGGCACCCAGCCCACAGCCGGCACCACTGCCAGCAGTACGAGTGAGGGCTCAGCCCTTCCAACCCTGCTGATCTTGTAGCGGACTGCAGCTGTATGCAGGAGCCCAGCAGACACAGCAGAGGAGCCCCTCAGACCATCAGAAGATAGCCTAGATCATTGTTTGAAACCATGAAGTAGGAGGCAATGTTTTTTATGTTGATAAACTGACACCAGTTCTAGAAATCCAGCACCTATGCCTGGGCTGTGTCCATAACCCAGAGCTAATCCATGCCCAGGTGCTGGGACCCAGGAGAAGGGTGGAGCCTGGAAGGACAGACAGTGATGGAAGGGTTGGTGGGAGCTGAAACAACCCAGAGGAAATTGCTCTTGGGGCCTGGAGGAAGGGGACATGTTGCATCGTGGCAGAGTAACTGGCAGGATTGTTACCTCCAGATACTGGGAAGATCGAAAATGTACCAAGTGGGGGTGCCTGGATGGCTCAGGTCATGATCCTGGAGTCCTGGGATGGAGCCCTACATGGGGCTCCCTGCACAGCAGGGAGTCTGCTCCTCCCTCGCCCTCTGTTCCTCCGCAAATTGTGCTCACTTACGCTTTCTCTCTCAAAATAAATGAATGAATCAATAAAATCTTTAAAAATAAAAAAAAAGGAAAAAAAATGTATCAAATGACCTTATGGGTCCGGCTAAGGAGACTTCCAAGCAAAATGTGGAGGCAGCCAATGAATTTCCTTTGCCATGTGCAATAAGGTATAAGAAGAGAGAAATGAGCTTAAGAGAGCTCTGTTCAGTTTGCAAAGCAGAATTTAGAGGCAATGGAAACCATCAGGATGTACTGAGTTGATAAAAGCCTTTCTTTTTATTTATTTATTTGAAAGGGGGCGGGGCAGAGGGAGAAGCAGACAATCCCAAGCAGGGAGCCAGAGGTGGAGCTTGATCCCACAACCCCGAGATTATGACCCAAGCTGAAATCAAGAGTCAGGGGCTCAACCGACTGAGCCACCGAGGTGCCCCTGTAAGAACCTTTATTAAGACCTCAGAATGGTTTAAGGCAGTGCCATGTAGCCTTCTCAGCTGTAGAAAAGAGTCTTTAAGAATCTTAGCTGTGCTGAAGTCTAGGACACGCAAGGTAGACAGAGAGCTATCTCAAGAAGAATGATGTGGCTCCTGGGGCATTGACGTCCCCAGGTATGGCTCATAAGAAACCCATAACACTGGAGACAGTTGTATTAACCAGACTACTGCTAGGTTGGACTGAAAAGAAATAACACAGTTCAAAACGAAGAGCCCTCTGAATTTTACAAACAGGAAACAGGTCAAGAAAGTGATTCAGTGCAAACAGTTCTTCTGGAAAAGGAAACACTCTCAGACAGCAGAGCCCAGAGCTCAGGGGGTAGGAGCCAAGAGCCGAAGGGCATGATGGACCCAGGGCCACCCCCAGGGGCAGAACCAGGCCCTAATCAAGGAGTGTCTTCTGTCCCCAGAGCAGAGGAACTTGATCAAAAGCACCTGGCTGGATCTCAGAATGGTTACGGACCAGCGATCATCAGGCATCTACTGTCCTTCCCTTTTCAAAACGGAATAGTCGATCTTGTCTCGCCATTGCACCCCGGAAGTGTGAGGTTAGGTAGGTTGCCCGGGGTGAAGAGGAGCACCATCCACATCCGGACCGGACCTCGACCACAAGACTCCAGGGGCTGAACCTGATGCTACCACTGGAGTGAAGCTTTAGGGTCTCGGGAGCTACACATAACCCGCTGAGGGAGGAAAGAGGCCAGAAGACGATGCGGGCGTTCTCTAAAGGCTGCAGATCCCTCCCGTGCCAGGGGACCCACCCCTCTGCACGACTGCACTGTCTCCCAGCAGGGATGGAGTCTGTTAATCCGTCCTCCTGCATGTAAGCTGACCTTGTGACTTGCTCCCACTGACAGAAGTACAGTTGCATGAGTCCCAGGCCTCTAGGCTTCTGCGTGGACCCTCTTGGGACTGTGCCCTGAGCCCATCATGCCGTGAAGAGGTCTGGGCTGAAAGACCACGTGGAGAGAGGATCCTGGCGGGGCCCGGGCCCCAGCTGAGCTTCTGCTGAACACAGACACAGCCAGCAGAAGTACCGCCCGGTCAACTACAGAATGGAGAGGATAAATAAATTCTCGTTCTAAGCTACCAAGATCTGGTGCAGTTTGTTACGCAGCAGAGTCTAACTAAAAAATAGTTGCCCCCACATCCTGGCAGCCAGAGTGGAAAAGCTCCTGACCATGGCCTCACCGGGAGGAGGACCTCAGGGACCGTGATCACTGACGGTCAGGGTGCTGGGGCTCACCGATCACTCTTTCTGGGTTTTCCAGCTGGAACCAGACACTTTTTTTTTTTATATGGAGCAATTTGATCATTCTTTGCTTTTATCCAGCCCTCTGAGACAGTCGAGACCTAATCCAAAAAATAATCATGCACCTTGCCAAATTGCCGCAGCTGAATTTTCTGCCATTCTGGGTTTCTATGATTAAAAATAATTCATTTAATAAAAAGAGACTGGCAGAGAAGGAGGAAATTGGGCATTCTAGGCAGAGAAAAAGCTTTGAGCTGAAGTTCAGAGATGTGGTATCAAGGAGACCTGCACTCAGGTGCAAGTAAACAAGCTCCAGATTAACAAGGTGCTTGGCCAGTGGCTCCTAGACATCAGTGTGCATCAGAGTCACTCAGACGGTTTGTCAAAAACCCAGATCTCCTGGGGTTTTTATTGTGCAAGTCTCGGTGGTGGAAGGAAAGGCAAGAATGTGCTTTTCTGCCAAGTTCCTTTGTGATCTGATGATGCTGTTCAAGCTGGTTCCACACTTTGAGAACCATTGGCCTGAACTTCCCCCCTAAAGAAATGGGGGTGGGTAAGGTGACTGAAGCAATAGTTCAGGCCTCAGTAATGCCACCAGGAACCCAGAATCCCATCCTCTCTTTTTGGACATCCTTAGCTTATTGTTTTCCATCCTTAGGTTTAAGATCTCCTTGTCACAAGATAGCTGCTGTCGCGCCTGGACTCACATCTACATTCAGAGAAGGAAGAGAGTAGAAGTTGATCTATGGACTGGTGGAGTTTGAACTCTTTACCAGGAATTCAAAGCTTCAAAGCCCTTCCCACTACTACTTGCCCCAAGTCCCCCAGACCAGATGATCAAATATATCCCTAGCTATAAAAGAGTCTGGGCGATTGCATGTGGAGCCTTTTCACTTCTATGGCAGAGGCATGCATGGAAAAAGGGGTGGGAAACGAAGCTACAGTGCTTGTCATAGAAGTGAAGGTGGCCAAAGAGTCTGGAGGCAAGTCCTTCCCAGACTCAAGCGGGGGACACACTAGGCGCCCCATAAATGTTTATGTGTGGAATGCCAGGAGTAGATGCGGAAGAGCAGTGAGACAGGACGTCTTCTGCTCTCTGGTTGGATGATCTTGAACACGTCACTTTATCTCTGTGAATCCCTGTTTCTCTTGCTGTGAGAGAATCAGATGACCTCACTGAGTTGTTGTGAGCATTAAATAAGATAACATACACGAAAGGGCCCGGATGGAGCCTCTGGAGTGTGCAGCTCTAACAGTAGCCCCCACGGACGGAGGCCTTGCTGCGGGCTGGGCTCTATGCTAAACCTCTATCACCCTTTCTCATTTCCTCCCCACAATAGCATTCCCGTTCTTCAGATGGGAAAACAGAGGACAGGATGAGGCTTTTGAAGTCACAGGCTGGTGAGCGGAGAGCAAGGACCCAAACCCGGCCTGTCGGGCTGCAAGTGTGCACCCTTCACTACTCCTGGAGATTGTTTTACAGAAAAACAGGCCAATCCAGAGCCACCAAGAGCCCTTGCCCATCCTGCCCTCACCAGCCAGACTCGCCCTGGCTGTCCCCGGCCCTCAGTGGGACGTGGCCTGCAGGAGCCAGGCAGGGCCAGCCTCCCACCCGGACCACGGCGCCTGGCGGGAGTGGAGTCCTGCCTGGCTGAGTAGCTTCCAATTAGACTCGGTCTCCGGGCCAGGCAGGAGGCAGAAAGCAGGCGGGGCCCAGCGGGGAGCCCGCAGTTAGAGGGTAATTAGGTGTGGATGTGGAGCAGCTCCCTTAATGAGGAGGTTGTTCTGGGCGAGGGACACGGGAGGAGTGTCACTCCAGGCACCTGCTCCCCACTGGCATCTCACTCCGGGCACATGACAAAGGAAGGAGCGACGGGCATCTTTTGTGGCCCAGGCCCTGTGTGGGCCACAGGTCTCCTTTACACTCGCAACGCCTGGTCCATTGAGGAGAATCGCGGGACTCGAGCGAGGACACCCTCCCCAGGTTACGCAGCTAGGGAAGTGGCAGAGAGGTCGGAGACCCAGGGCTGTGCCTGGTCTCCTCTAGCGCACCGTTGGCCTTAGGCTCTTCATCTGCTCACGTCTTCTTCTCTCTCTCTCTCTTTTTTTAAGATTTTATTTATTTATTCATGAATCTCTCAGAGACTCACAGAGAGAGGCAGAGACACAGACAGAGGGAGAAGCAGGCTCCATGTGTGGAACCCGACGTGGGACTCGATCCTGGGACCTGGGGATCACGCCCTGAGCCAAAGGCAGATGCTCAACCGCTGAGCCACCTAGGCGCCCCTTGCTCACGGCTTCTGATGTTAGAGCACCTGACGGGTGCTGAGAGTTGACATCAAGGAGGAAAGCAAATTATTTACCACCTGGTACCCAGGGCTGGGAGATGAAAGAATTTCGATGATAATAACCAACCTGGCTGTAGTGACTGATGTATCACGGCAGAAACTTAGCCACTATTGGGTCTGCCTTTAGAGGGGGCGTTCACTTTCTAGGCCACAGGGGTGTGGCCAGAGAGGCCGCTGGGGCCCTCCCCCTCAACACACCCCTCACAGCACCCCAGAGCTGGCACCCAAAGCCCAAGGATGGGGTGACTCACACCTCCTCCCGAGAGCCGGCAAACAGACTTCCCCGGCGGGAGCAGCCAGCTCAGGGAAGCCCCCATCTGGCAGAGGCAATCTGTCCGTCTGGAAGAGGGTAGAGTATGCCAAACACTAGAGCAGCTGTGCCCAAAGCGAGTTCTGCAAATCAGAAAGATTGTCCTCAGGAAAGAGGGTTCCCTGCAGACGTTTGTTTGGGAATCGGGCAGGCTCTACTTTGCTCTGGAGAGTCACCGCCCGTGTTGCTATGATCCAGGTTCAGGGAAGTCCCCGGGTGGAAGGAGCCCACGCTGGGGCACCCCGACATAGTCTAGGCACTTCTAGCCACGGGGCTACTCACAGAGACCCCAGTAGGGCCTCGGAGGACATGAGTTTTCCTTGGGATACAGCTTTGGAAACACGGTTATGTGCAAATCCCTTCCCTGATCCCAGCAGCCTGGATGCCACCACTGGGCCACAGCTGATGCCGAGGAGCATGGGTAAGCGGATTCAGGGGAAAGGCGGTGATGTCTGGGGGAGCAGGGCCCAGTCTGCCTCCCAAGGCCCCCCCCCCCCAGGAGCCTTTTGTTCCCCTTGGGTGATCTTGGCCATTAAATAATCAAAGCCCATCCACAGACAAGGGACTCAACCAGGGCCTGGCCCTCCCCTCAAGGTGGAAGGAAGTGGCTTTGTTCTGTTTTGGTTTTTAAAGAGTTTATTTATTTATTTGAGAGTGAGAGAGGAGAGAAGGTGCATGAGCAGAAGGGAGGGGCAACAGGAGAGGGAGAAGGAGGGAGCCCAATGTGGGACTCGATCCCAAGACTCTGGGATCATGACCTGAGTGGAAGACAGATGCTTAACCAACTGAGGCACCTCAGTGCCCCAAGATGGAAGAAAGTTTAAAGCTGCAACTCAGTAGTCCGGGAGTAGACTAGTCCCTCGGTGCCAAGGGCTCCGGACTGGAACAGACAGGATTCGAACACCAGCTCCACCTCTGACCAGCTGTGTGACCTCCCGCAAGTCAACCTCTCAAACCTCAGTTTCTATCTGAATAATCGGATGGCGACGCTCAGCCCACAGGGTTATAACTTGATAATTACAATAGCCACACTCACATTGTCCCTTGTGCCCTGCGTGGCTCTCAGCACTTGACATGTGTCCACATTACTTCCCTAACAATTCTACGCGGGAGGTATTGCCCCCCTGTTATAAGTGAGGACGCTGGGGTACAGACTGGTAGTGACGTGCCCAAGGTTGCACAGGTGATAGGTGGCAGGGCCAGGACTCGAACTCGGGGAGTCTGGCTCCTGAAGCCGCACTGTCACAGAGCCTGGCCACAGCAGACACTCGGCGAGTGGGAACAAAAATTATGTCATTATCAAGAGATGCTGGGGGTCTGGGGATTGCAGGGTGGGGGAGCTGAGAGGAGCCCAACTAATACAGGATGAGAGAGAACAAGTCGAAGAAAAGGACACGGTAGGGGATCTCACCGCTCCCCGAAAGCGTGGCACTCTATCCCCTTTGGGTCTGATTTCATATCACAGTTACCACCACCCCATGCCCCCACGGCCAGGAGGGGAGGCCTCATGGAGGGCGTCCTGCCTTCCCCAGGACCACCGTGCATTGGTTGTTAGGGCCCTGGGGAGGGCAGCGTGTCTCGCTCCGGGTGTCATCTCCGTCCCGGTAGGAAGTGATGCTCCACGGCTGCATGTGAGCAGGTAACGGCATGTCTGAGCCCATGACAAAGACGCGTGAGCACCTAGATGGAGGGTGTGACCCAGTGACCAGGAGTGGGTGTGGGGATGGGCAGGGGGCAAGCCGAGGTGCTCTGTCCCATGGGACTGCCAGGGGCACTCAGCCCAGGAAGGAAGCTCTAGCTCTGCTCCCACGTTGGCCAAGCTCACCCCAAGGGGCAGCGTGCACTTCCAGGCTGTGGGGGTGTTCGTGCCCGAGAAGGCCCAGCCAGGCCAGGAAGGGGGAGCGGCACAGACAGGGCTTGAGGTGAAGCCCGTCGAAACCTACAGGAAAAACAGATATGCCTGGTGTGGAGCTGGGCGTCCGGGCCGTGGCTAGAGTCAGGCAGGGCCAGAAGCCCCGAAGCAGTGCCTGCCCGCAGCTGTCTCATCCCCGGAGCCCGGGAAGCGTCGTGAGCGTGTCCGTGTGTGGAAGCGTTGGCTGGTTTTGAGTGGAGAACACACGGCCTGAAGGATCTGGCAAGGGAGGCCGGCCCGGACTCCGGTGGGGGGGGCTCAGGCCAGCACGGGGGTTGGGGCCCCGTTTCTGCCACGGTTGGGGGCTGCTCCTGCTGCAAGCCCAAGGAGCACTCAGAGAACCACCAGTGCCCTTGTGGGGCCGTGGGAAGGAAAAGGAAGGTTTCCAGTCCCTGGGAGCTCAGAAGGTGGACATAAGAGGAGGCAGGAGACCCAGACTCCAGTCCAGACTGGGATCTCTGGCCTCCGTCTCCCCATCCATAGGGAGTGAGCGCACTGTTCCAGATGATCTCTGCGGGCCTGTCTGCTCTGAGGGCTTGTGAGTCTTGGGGCCCAGGGCGGGGAGGGGGAGTGGGGGAAGTTGTCACCAGCCCGGGATGCCTAGGGAGGGGAGGAGAAGTCTGACTGTCCTGGGGAAAGTGCTGTCTGTCTCCTGGGGCAGAAGGGAACCCGCAGGCTCAGTGCTCCCCCTGCTTACTTCCGAGGAGCTGATTGCAGCTCGCAGGCCCCTCCACCTGCCTGGGCCACCCGCGGCCCCTGGCAGACCCAGACGGCAGGGGACGGCAAAGGGCTGAAAGTCCCATGAGGGTGAGGCCCCGGGGCAGTTGGCCAGGGCCTTGCTGGGAAGTTTCCTTTGTTGGGAAACTTTTTGCCTCTGCATGGGTCTGAGCTCCGAGGCCCGGCCTCCGTGGTCCTCTACATCCAAACCCAGACAACCACTCGGCCCACTCCACTCACAAATCAGAACACGCTACCGCTTTCCTCAGGCCACTGAGGGGATGAAGGCTTTTTTTTTTTTTTTTTTGGGGGGGGGGGGATGAAGGCTTTGAAACCACAGATTCAGGTCAGATCCTGCGTGACCTTGAAGAACATCCTTAACCTCTCTGAGCCTCCTTTCTCTCGGTTCTGACATGGAAGTAATCATGCTTACGTCTCCGAGGCGATTCAAGGACCGAATAGGACAAGGTCGATACTAGGATGCCTGACATGAAGCAGGACTCGGGAAATGACAGTAATTGCCATTAAGCCCAAAGTCCTATGTGACACTATCCCGGGCGTTATTACCACCTGCAGACTGATAAGGCCACACTCATTTCTCCAGCCCTGGTCTTCGGACTCAGACGACCGCACACGCAGCACCTCCACTCGGGCGTCTGCTGTGTATCTCACACTGGACTTGGCCAGTACGCAACTCTGGCTCCCTCTCGGGCTGCCCCCAGCATCCTCTCCTGCCTGCACGGCCCCGCCGAGTACCTGGGTTCCCTGCCAGAAACCTCTGGATTCTCCCCCAGTCTGCTCTTCTAATCTGTCAGCAAGACTAATGCTCTACTTCGAAGCATTTCCAGAATCCCACCACCTCCGTGGCTACTGTGTGGTGAGAATCATCAGGATTATCAGCCTCCTAACCGGCCCCTGGCTTCCTCCCCCGACCTCTCACCCCACACAGCGGCCCGGAGGACTCGGTTAACTTGGGAGTCAGGCCATGGCGCTCCCCGGCTTGAAGCCTGCTAATGGTTTCCCATCACTTTTTTCTGGGGTTACCTCCCTTCTCCTTCGGTGGGCCCAACTGTACTCCTCGCGGAAGGTCTTCGCATTTGCTGTTCCCTCTGCCGGGAAGAGTGAAGAGTCATCCCTCAGATGTCCACAGGGAGCACTCCTCACCGCGGCCGGACCTGAGCTCACATATTTCCTTCCCTGACTATTGTCTCTCAAAAAGCCCTCGCTCGGTCTGCTGCACCTGCCATCACTCCCTCTGAGGGCACGTGACATGTCAGTCCCCAGCAGGGCCACCCAGCAGAACCCCCTGAGATAGTGGCTGAGCCCCGGCCAACACGACTGAGGGCACAGGCACTGGCCACTTATGGTACTTGTGTGCTTGAAATGTGGCCATTGTAATGGAGTAGCTGAATTTTCTTTCTCCTTTTTAAGATTTATTGATTTAGGGACGCCTGGGTGGCTCAGTCGGTGAAACGTCTGCCTTCAGCCTAGGTCGTGATCTCCGGGTCCTGGGATCGAGCCCCTCATCGAGCTCCCTGCTCAGTGGAGAGTCTGCTTCTCCGTCTCCCTCTGCTTCTTCCCTCCACCACCCCCCTCGCAGGCTCATGCTCTCTCTCAAATAGATGATTTCTTATTTATTTGACAGAGAGAGAGACAGAGAGATCAGGACTGGGGAGAGGGGCAGAGGGAGAGAGACTCTCCAGCAGACTCTGTGCTGAGCAGGGAGCCCGATACGGGACTTGATCTCACCACCCCAAGATCACGACCTGAGCCAAAACCAGGCGTCAGACACAAAAAGCCACCAAAGCCAACAAAGCCACCAAGTGCCCCAGAACTGAATTTTCCATCTTATTTCATTTTATTTACCTTACATTTAAATAGAACCTGTGCTAGTGGTTTGCCCCCTTGTGGGCCCATAGCCTCAGTCCCTTCCAAAAGAATATATGCATAGATGGCATAGCCTTGTCCCTTTTGTTCACGGATATCTCCAGGGCCTAAAACATTTTCTAGCACATGTAGTAAGTGCTTAGAAAAACCTCATGAATGAACGCCTGTGTTATCACAGAATTACACTGTCCCACTCCCATTTACATGAATGAGGAGACAGGCCCAGAGAGGGTAAGTGTTCAGGGGTCACACACAGCAAGTCCATGCCCCCTGAATCAGACTTTCTCCCCTGCCGACCCCCACTCCGCTCCCTGGTGTTTTGTTGGCAGTGGGGGAACTGCTTAAACCCAATCAACCTGGGGATCCCTGGGTGGCTCAACGGTTTGGAGCCTGCCTTTGGTCCAGGGCGCGATCCTGGAGTCCCAGGATCAAGTCCCGTGTCAGGCTCCCTGCATGGAGCCTGCTTCTCCCTCTGCCTGTGTCTCTGCCTCTCTCTCTCTCTCTCTCTCTCTCTATGTCTATCATGAATAAATAAATAAAATCTTTAAAAAAAATAAAAATAAAAATAAAAATAAAATAAATAAATAAACCCAATCAGCCTGATTAACCCCAGAGCGTATGAGATGCCAAACTCCAGGCAGCAGTTAGCACAGGCTGGGACTGCCCGCGACGCAAGACAGAGGGCCCAGTCGTGGGCTGGGGCAGGAGGACCTGGATCCATGGGGCTGTGCTAGTCACAGGCCAAGCAGCCTGAAATTGCTCAAGATGATAAAAACCCCAAAGTCCAGGAGACGGCTGACTTACCATTTATTTATTTTTTTTAATCAAGAATTCTTTATGGGTCCTGCTGGACCAACCCCGGGAACCAGGAGGCAACAACAACAAAAAAATCAAGTTGGAAATTTTAAAAGGAAACAGGAAAGCTTGCTTCCTGCTGGGTAGAGCAGGAAACTGGGATTTATAATTGGAAATGGAGAGGTGGGGAGGGGGAGCGTGGGGTCTGTGTGACCTGCAAATGCCACTGGCAGGAATAGTCCTCATCGCTGAGGTCAGCACTGCCAGGGGCCCTCTGGGAGCGAGGAGGACCAGGCAGCCCCAAGGCCCCGCTGCCAAGGCCTGCGTCCACGGCCTTGTCACCCCGCCTTGCTGCACCTGGACTTTCCCTTTTGTACAAGGACGAGAAAAGAGCCCACGCCACAGGTGACGACAGGACAATCACACAGGAGGTGGCCAACATGATTGGGGCTTAGCAGATGGCCCTGGATCTTAGTCCTGTCATCGGGGTCCCTCGAGCTGGGCCTTCCACAAGGTTAATCAGCCTGACAGGTGACAGTGACAGCCCTAAGGAGGAGCAGGCGCGTTCTCCACCTCCCCACCCACAGCAGCTTGGCTGCTCACTTCAGCAAAGAAACAACAAACAAAACAGGATACCTGCTGAAATTTCAGATAAGCAGCAAATCATTGTTTTCACATAAACATACTGAAGCTGGGACATATTCGAACTAAAAAACTGTTCATTGTTTCTCTGCAACTCAAGTGTAAGCGGGTTTTGTGCGTGTGTGTAGGCCTGGAGCCGGGTTGACAGTGGGACCTCGGATCCAGGGGCCCAGGAGCTGCCTCTTTGCTCCCCGCAAGGTTCAAGGGCACCCGGCCAGACCCACCCGCTTCCCGGCTCCACCCTGCATCACGCTGCCCCTTGTGATCCAACTCCCTTTGCCCTTGTGGCGCCCGGAGCACAGAGTGCATGGTTCTTCTCACCGCCACCCTCTTCCTCTCCCCCTCTTTCCTCCAGCCCTGCTGCTGGGGCTCCCTGTGCTCCTCATGCCCCACCTCCCACTGGAGTCAGTTGGCTCCACTGCTCTTTCTCACAGCCCTTGGACCTTTCCCTCACGACAGGCAGATACCATTCAATGTTGCCTTGTGAAATGCCTTCCTTTCTGGCTGCGGGGTGGCTTTGGCTCACCGCTGTACCCCAGCGATTGGCCCCCGTCCCCAAGTTAGCGGGTGCTGCAACCATCTGTGCCATGGAGTTGAACAGAAACTATTCCAGGAAGCGGGGAGGAGGCAGAGAAGGAAGGTCTGCAGCACTCATGTGCTCATACCCCCCAACCCCCCCGAGAGAGAAGGCCATTTCTGAACCGGGTCTTCGGCCTCTGGATGGGACAGGAGCCCGTGGTCATGGTCAAGGGGCCAGATGTCCCTCAGGAGCTCTGCACCCTGAGCTGCTCACTTCAGGCAACTCCTCCTCCCCAGGAGGCCCTATTCCCTGCCCCTACCCCTCCCCAAATAGTGCCTGACCCCCCTCCCAGCTCTGTTGCCGGGGCAGGCTTGTCACTGAAGCCTCAAATCCTCCTGAGAGAGATGCTGGACTCTACTCCACCTCCAGGCTGTTGTAGTCGGGGCGCCCAGGACCTGTCCTGTCCCCAGCACCCCGCAGTATCTGCACACACAGTACCAGCTCAGCGATGATCTGTGGGGTGAATGAATGAGTAAATGGCCTGTTTCCTCCAGGCCTCTGTGAGTTTTTCAGGGACTTTGGTGGGGGAGGGGGAAGAGGTGGCAACAAGCAGACGGCTCCTGGGACTAGGAGTGAGGGCTAAAAAGAGAACAGGATGCAGAGAAGGGGGCTGAAGCCACAGGCACGCTTCTCTCCACTGATGTCATCTTGGACCGAACCCAGCGGGCCGGGCTGGGTTATCGCAAATTATGTCTCCCCGGGCTAGTGTTATCATCTGATTTCTAGCAAATTACAGAATTAAGGGTGGGGTTGGCTGGGCCTGTTCTATATTTGGTGCTGGCATATCAGCAGAGCCAGCAAGAGCCTGCTGGGATTGTGCTCAAAAAACCTGATTAAGGTGGGTTTGGGCCAGAACATCACGTGCTCCCCTAGAAGGCAGGCCGAGGATCTCACGGGCAGGACGGGGAGGCTGGAGGGACCAGAGTCACTGGTCAGCCTGGGACCAGTGCACCCCCAGCCACTTATCTCCATTGACTCAAATAATGCAGCTAGCTACGGGCGAGGGTGGGGGGTGGCAGCTGGCAGATGCTGTGTTGCCAGAAGGTGTTGCTGGCACCTCTGATGGGGACGAGATTACGCCCAGCATCCAGGGAGATTGGGAACATGTGCAGAGAGGAACCAACGAGGCGCGAATGAGTACATCTTGTTGGAGCTGCAGGGGGGTGGGGGCAGGAAAAGTTGGGGGGGTGGCAGTGTGAATTAGAGGAGGGCTTATCTTTGCAGCCTTAGCTCTTGCTACCTGTAGAGGATGTGTCTGCTGTTTTTGCCTGCTTAGCAGTCATATCCCTCCTTCTGGAAACATCATCCTGGTTTTCCTTGGAAGAACTGCCCATCCCCCCCACTCTCAGCCTTGTTGTACAGGCAGGGCTGACACCTTCCCACTCTCAAGATGTAGGGGTGTGTCTGACTCCCAGTCCAGACAATAGCCCCAAGCTTGGCCTGGCTCGGAGATGGCTTGGCGTAGAAGCTGCGTTCAATCAGGGTCAGCCCCGGGACTTTGGTTGGGGTTGGTGGGAACAAAATGTTCTTCCCCA
Organism: Canis lupus baileyi; assembly: GCF_048164855.1. NCBI lineage: Eukaryota > Metazoa > Chordata > Mammalia > Carnivora > Canidae > Canis > Canis lupus. The sequence goes on from NC_132858.1 coordinate 11,978,821, forward strand.
ACCAAGCCTGAAGCAGGGGGGAAGGAAGCCCTGAGCTATTTATTTATCTCAGAAGGAAGCCAGTGCAAGGGAAGTGGGACCAGGAGATGGAATAAGAAAGAGTGAACCCTGGATCCAGCTGTGCCTGAAGCTCATCTCCCACACTTTTCTGATAACAGGAGCAAAATATTCCCTTTAAGCTGAGTTTCTGCGATTTGCAAATCAGAGAGCCGATTATCTCCTCTATTCCAGCCAGGGGAGCCTAGTTGCAAGTTCTCAGAAGATATCAGATACCAACCCCCCAACCTGCAGATGGTCACTCAAGCTGTAACCTCTTCCAGAAATGCCAGCCACACCTCAAGACCTCCTTTTGAAACCCTTCTCTACCCTTCACACAAACGGCACCTCTTTCGAGGAGCGGCCTGAGATGTCGCAGTCACGTTACTTCCCTTGTCACTCCCACCGTGGAAAGAGTGAGCTCCGGCATCAGGGTCCACGTGGTGGCCCTGAATCTGCATCATTTTTGTCTATAATTAACTCTGCCCTGAAGCCCAGCACCGTGCTGGCAGCATGAGCTCATCTCACCTGCACACCAGCCCCTCGACGTGATAGCTTTACAATCTCCGTCCCGCAGGGCGGCATTGGAGCAGACTGAGGCCTGCCCCGTGTCCACGGTGACAAGCAGGGTCAGGCGCCCAGAGCCCCATCTCTGGCTGGCTCTGCGGTCCTGGCCACCGGACCGGAAGCTTCACTTCCTAGCAATCGTGTATCTCGGGGCAAAGGACTCCTCTGGCCTTCACCTGCTCTGGTAGGGTTGCTCTGATAAAACACGGCCCATTGTGGATCGTCTCGACCGTTTTTAGGTGTACGGTTCGGTGGCATCAGGTTCACTCACAGCGCCGGGCAGCCGTCACCCCGTCACCACCCCCCATCTCCAGCGCTTTTTCCATCGGGTTCAATGTCAACTCAGAACCCATTAGTCACGAAGTCCCATTGTCTCCTCCTCCCCTGGCAACCACCACTCTCCTTCCTGCCTCTGTGAACCCGACTGCTCTAGGTCGCTTCCTGAAGTGCGCTCATTAAGGATTTGTCCCCTGGCGACTGGCTTCTGTCACCTAGCGTATCGTCCTCAAGGCTCATCCACATTGTAGCACCTGCTGGCATTTCCTTCCTGTTTAAGGCTGGCTAATATTCCATCATCCTACCTGGTCTTTCTTTCTTTCTTTCTTTCTTTCTTTCTTTCTTTCTTTCTTTCTTTCTTTCTTCTTCCTTTCTTTCCCTCTTTTTTATAGTTTCAAGTTTTTATTGCAATTCCAGTTAGTTAACATACAGCGTGGGACCCCTGGGTGGCTCAGTGGTTGAGCATCTGCCTTCTGCTCAGGTCATGATCCCGGGGTCCTGGGATCGAGTGTCGCAATGGGCTCCCCGCAGGGATCCTGCTTCTCCCTCTGCCTGTGTCTCTGCCTCTCTCTCTGTGTCTCTCATGAATAAATCAATAAAATCTTTTAAAAGATAAAACATACAGTGTAATATTAGTCCGAGGATTCAGGATTCATCCCTTATATACAACACTTGGTGCTCATCTCAACCAGCGGCCTCCTTCATGCCCGTCGCCCATCTAGCCCATCCTCACCCCACCTTATCTTTAAATGGAGACCGGACTCCAAGTCCACATTAGGATTGGGGCTGTGGCCAGCCCACGCCCTCCAGAGCCATCTGGACAGGGAATGGGTAGGATGTCTCAGGTGGGGAGAGGGCACGCTCCTACCTGAGCCTGGAGGAGGACAGGCCCATGCTGAGGCCCCCCTTCTGCACCATCCCCTTCTGAAATCATTGCCTACCATGGCAATGTCTCTACAACTCCTCCAGCCCGTCATGGGAGCTGGAGCGAGAGACCCTTCTCTCCTCTCCAGCCTGAGGAGCATGCACTCTGCACCAGGGGCTGTGCTGGGAGCCATCACTCCCACCCGCCAGCTCTCATCCCTGCTGCCAAGGAGATGCCCATCAGCAGGACAGCAGAGAGGAGACTGGGCGAGCCAAGTGCCAATCCAGAAACTCTTGGCTGAACTTCCAATGGCAAGATGATGCTTTGCCTTTCCTCAAGGATCTGCAAGGCGTCAATACTGTGGAGCAAGGAGATGAAACACTCAGTGCCAGTTCAGAGAAGCTGCCTGCGAAAACCCTGGGGAAGAATGAAGGCCACCAGCTGGTACTTTGGGCCCAAAAACCAGCTATGCAGAAGGACTCCGTTGGGATGGCGCTGCTTCTCTGCATTCCAGACTCTCCGGGGGGCTGAGCCAGGCTCGGGGCTGGGCACCCTGGAGGGCAGCGGAGGATGATAGGCTCCAAATCACCTTTGACCTCTTGGCAGGGCTTGGGTTTACCAGATTCAGTCCACTAAATACCCAGAGGAGTCTACAGCCTCGAGGACCCTCCAGAAGGCTCCCTCCTTTCTTCCAAAACTCTAAAAACTAGAATCAAAACAATCACTCAGTCCCTAAGCCCAGTGGGAAGTGGAGCTGGGGAAGGACTGGTGGTTTCACGGAGCTGCCTGAGGTGGCGGGAGGACAGCCACTCTCACTGTGAATGAGGACGATGTTGGGGCTACGAAGCTGCTGTCAATGTGACCCACCATGTAGGGGAGCAGACCACTCCCTGCTGTGGAAGATTGGAGGAATGTCTCAGCTCTCCCCTCCCTCCCTGCCCGTTAGAGCCCCACACCCACATCTTCTTTATCCACTGGGATTCAAGAGCTCACACGCTTCCCATGATGAGCACCGAGCACCGTACAGAATTGTTAAAGCCCTAATATTTGTACACCTGAAACTGATATAACATTATGTTAACTACACTGGAATCAAAATAAAAAACTTAATAAAAAGAAGAATTCTGTATCCACACCTTTTGCCATGGGACTTGGCTATAGATTTTCCATAAGGGAAATAAGCATCCCTGACGCAGGAGGTTGGGCCTGGCCCTATCACTTGCTCTGGCCCAGGGACTGGGAATGCGCTTACATGCTTACATAATCCGGCTCGGTCTCCTGTGTTTCTGCCATCTGCCATCCAAAGAACATGCCCCAAGCACTACCAGTCCAAGTAGAAGGAGAAAACCAGTGCATCTGGTGCAAACCCAGTGCCCAGCATAGAGCCACGCCTGGCCAAACTGAGCAGAGAGCTGCTGAACCAGAGCTGGCTGCAAACCCAGAAGTGAGAAAAATAATTATTAGCCTCTGCAGGGCCACAGAATGCTGCTGTTTGACCCTCGGCAGTACCGGAGCATCAGCTGACTAATACACCACACGCACAGATGTGTATGCGCACAACACAAATGCAAGCTCATCCACGCACACACACCGGATGTGCACCACATGCATGTCACAGGGACACAAACACAAACTGAGATCCACATGCAAATGCTCCCCCGGTGGCCGGAGGCCTGGAAGCCCAGTGTATGTGTCACTGATTGTGTGTGCAGCCCTCACTGGCCCTTCCGCTCAGCCCGAGGCTGGGAACCAGTGCTCCCTTCCTTCAAGCAGAAGCCTGGGGGTGGGGTGGGGGAGTGACAGGAGCCTGTCCTCACGTCTGTCCTCACAGTGACCCTTCCAGGGTGTGGCACACCAGCTCAAAGCCCGTTTTGAGTTCGTCCGATAGACACAGTCCAACAGAGTGGTGGGCATTTTCTCTGTGGACTCTGCGGACTCTTGGGGCCCCACCAGCCTGGAATTTTGTTCAGGAGTCTACTGGCCTTGCAAGGCAGGGGAGGGGGAGGGAGCCTGCTGAGCAGAAAGGAGGCCACATGGGGTGTGGGAGGCTGGGACCCCAGACGCTGCCTTGGAGCCTCGCCCTGCGCTGGGTGTGGGGAGCCCCACGGGCCCTCCCTGACATCCCATCTTAGCCTCAGGAAGGCAAGAGCACTTGTGGTGACAAAACAAGGCTCTGGTGTCAGACTGCTTGAGTTCAGCCCCTGCTCCACCCCTGCTTCCTTGCAGCTCCTTGGGTGGGTCCCATCATCTCTCTGGGCCTCAGTTTCTTTCTTTGTAGCCTATTTCAAGCCAACCCCAATTTGAGCCTCAGATTCCACGCCTCTCACACACAAAACAGTGTTCCAGAAATTCTTCCCCCTGAGAGCCCTGTCTTCATCCTTTCTGAGCACACTCACCTCCTTGGGGATCATAAGCACAAATACCATGTGTTACAGTGACAAATACCACCCGGACTTGTGCCCTGGCCCCCAGCCTCGTACCAACTTCGACTGCTTATCTCCACCCCGCCACTGATAGCTATCTAATCTCCATATTTCCTCATCTCAGAAAATAAGAATGCCCCCTTCCCACCATTCACCCCAACTCCTGGACAACTTGACAACTTCCTTCCTCTGGTGTCCCCTCCGGTCCTTCACCACTTCCTGTCTGTTCTACCTCCAGGATGTGTCCCTAATCTGACCACTCCTCACTTCCTCTCTCCCCCTTCCAGAGTGATGCCTGCGTGTCACTCCTCTGCCCCAAATACCAGCCCTCAGAGGTTCCATCTCACAAGGTAAAAGCCCAGGTCCCTGCTCTGAACCATAGGACCCAACATGATCACTGGGCTCTGCCAGAGAAGCTAGCCAGAGGGTCCTGAGCATCACTGATCTGTCACTGCCCCCCTCGCTCACCTACTATAGTCACACTGATCCCATACTGCTCCTCAAACACTTGGAAGGGGCACATCCCACCCGAAGGCCTTGACAGTGGCTGTTCCCTTTGGCAGGAGCACTTGGCTCAGGTACACACAAGGATCCTTCAAGTCTGTGCTCAGATCTGGCCTTCTCCTGATGCCTTTCCTGAGCACCTGATTTTTTTTTTTTTTTTTAGATTTTATTTATTTATTTATGAGAGACAGAGAGAGAGAAGCAGAGACACAGGCAGAGGGAGAGGCAGGCTCCATGGAGGGAGCCGGATATGGGACTCTATCCCAGGACTCCAGGATCATGCCCAGGACTGAAGGCAGGCACCAAACCTCTGAGCAACCCAGGGATCCCCTGAGCACTTGATTTTCTATTGCAAGCTCCACTATCCTTCTGTTCACCAGCTCCTTCCCCTTGATCTTCCTGTCATGCTTATTTATGATTTTTATTATCGTTACCATTCTACATTGTAAGCTCCATGAGAGCAAGATTGCTATGTTCTTTTGTCACCTAGAACATGATAGGGGCTCAAGAAATACCTGTTAATGAATCAAGTAAAAATGAGGGCAGTTCTGCACATACTTCACTGGGTTTGGGGTTCAATGAGAGAGCACAGGTTGGTTGCTTAAGCTGGGGCATGTGGGTTCACACAGAAAGACTAGTCATAATGTTATTGTCATGGCTACCACCACCACCACCACCATCATCACCATCGCTATCACCATCATCACCATCGCTATCACCACCATCATCATCATCGTCACCACCACCACCATCATCACCACCACCACCATCATCACCATGATCATCACTACCACCATCGTCACCATCACCATCACCATTGCCACCACCACCATCATCACCATCGCCATCACCACCATCATCATCATCACCATCACTACCATCATCACCACCACCACCACCATCACCATCATCATCATCATCACCACCACCATCACTATCATCATCATCATCACCACCACCATCATCACCATCATTATCACTACCACCATCATCACCATAACCATTACCATCATCATTATCATCATTACCATTATGACTATCATCATTATCACCATCATCACCATCATTATTACCATCATCATCATCACCAGCATCATCAGCAATAGCATCATCTTTTCTTCTCCAAAGCCAAGAGTAGAGTTCAGGATCACAGAGTATGGCCAGAGCTCAGGCCAACTGGACAAAGCCTCTCTTGATGACAGGTAGCGCCCCCCCCCCGCCCCCCGCAATAAGACCTCAAGGTGGGATTTGGAAATTCCACACCTGGGATGAACTCTAAATATTCTCTGTCCAGTTTCCAACTTGTTGGTTGTTGTTCAGGGATCCTTGCTCAACTCAGAGTGGATGGCATCAGACTAATATGTAAAACAGGAAAGAGGGAAGAAGCTGTTCTGGCTGACTGGAGGGCATCTGCCTGGAGTCCTGCCCAGCCTCCTGGACCCTCAGAGCTTTGCCAAGTGCCATTTAAGAACCCCCAGCAGAGGTTCCCTCTTCCTCTCTCCATTCTACAAAAGAGGAAACTGGGAGAAGCTAGGTTAAGACCCTTCCCCAAGGTGGCTGGGGAGGATAGACTCCTGGGGAGCCGATCGGAGCCCCCCCTCCTGGTCTGTATCCTAAGACCTCCATTTTCATAAGTTCCACGTTCCTCCAAGTGCCACGCTCCATCCAGCCCATGTAATTGAGGCCAATTATTTAGTACAAAAGAACAGAGAACGTACCAGTTCATGCCTTTGTCCCCACAACAGGGCCTCGAACAAGGAGCTCCAACTGCCTTTGTCTCCAGAGATGCTCATTAAGGACCAGCTGAGCCCAGCCTCCCAGGGCAGGATTGGGCCTGCCAGGGGCAAGTTGTGATGGCCAGAGCAATTCCCTGAGGCCTTCTGGAGCAGGGGCCCTGCTGTGGGTACAGAGTTCCTGACATGAGACAGAGAGCTTCCAGGAAGCTGGCAGTCTGTGGGGTGCAAGAGTCAGAGCATCTGGGAACCTTGAAATGTCATTTTCCCTGCAAGCACTGGGGTCCTGATCCATAGGTGGAGGGGAGCCTTGGAAGTTTTAAGTTATCCCTGTAGAGTACTTAGCACAGTACCTAGAACATGGAGCATGCTAATGTTAGCTGCTTTTATCCATTTGTGATGATTACGAGGCTATTGTCATTAAAACAATAGTGTTAGCTTTGGAGTCAGCAGACCTAGGTTTGAACCTGGCCCTGCCCCTTACACACTACATGACCCTGAACATTTCATACAATCTCTCATCTATAAAATGTTCTATGATGTTGTATAACGTACAGATCTCAACAGTCCATCAGGAGAACAGCAGAATGGAGAGCCCTGGCAGTCTAGGTAAGAGACAGCCAGCCGTGCACCAAGCACTGAGAAAGTAACCGTTGGATCAGCCAAGGGCCTGTGCCTGCCATCACCCAGAGCAGCTCGGGAAAGAGAAGCGTTCACCTCTTTCGGCAGATGGCAGGCAGCACCGCTTCCTAGCTGTGTGACCTTGGCAGGCCACTTACCCTCTCTGGGCCTCGGTTCCTCATCTGGAAAGTGGGGACAAGGATGGCACCCACAGAAAAGACAAAGCTTCGGGAGTAAGGCTCAATCTTTAGTATTTGCATGGTAAGGGTTAGTTCTGATGGTTTATCCATCCCACTGTGTGCCAAGTTCTGCAAATGCATTTTTAAAAATATTTTTTTTAATTTATTTATTCATGAGAGATACAGAGAGAGAGAGAGAGAGAGAGAGAGAGAGAGAGGCAGAGACACAGGTAGAGGGAGAAGCAGGCTTCATGCAGGGAGCCCAACGTGGGACTCGATCCTGGGTCTCCAGGATCAGGCCCTGGGCTGAAGGTGGCGCTAAACCGCTGAGCCACCCGGGCTGCCCCTGCAAATGCATTTTAATACATCGAATCTTCCCAGCAACATTGAGGCGCATTTCCGATCTACAGAAGCTGAGTTCCGCACGTTTAAAGCAACGCGTCCAACCCCAACTAAGTAACAAACAGCAAAAACTGGATGCCAGCCCAGTTGCACCAGACCAAAGTGTGTGCATTGAACCCTGGTACCTATTGCACCCTGCCCCGTCCACCCTGGAAGGAATTCCCTACTTCTACCCGATGAAGGAAAAGGACTTATGGATGGTGGTGCAGCGGCATTTACGTCTTAAGGGATGGGTCTGACTATATCAGGGAGAAATTGGGGAAGAAAGGGTCCAGGTACAGCATGAAAAAAGGACTGAGGACCAGAGTGTAGGGCATGCATGGAGGATAGTGCATGGTCCCTCTGGTACAGCAGGTGGAGTGGAATGGGGTAACGGAGGGAGTCACTAAAACTAGGAAGCCCAACAGGCCTTGGCCCTGAAGCCTTATATAGAAGACCTTAGAGAAGTTACCCTTCCAGTTCCCTCCCTGCTCAGTGCCAGCTGTCACTGGCTGCACCTCTGTTTGTGCCAGGCCCCCCCTCCTTATCAGGACCTTGACTGCTATCCTCTGACCTACTGAGACGAACAAAGCCGTCCCTTACTCTCCGGTAGGCTTTCTCAACCTTGGCGCTATCGAAAATCCTCTTCTCTGGAAGGCTCTCTGTCTTGCCCACTTGCAGGATCCTAAACCTCCGCCCACCAGGTGCCAGGAGCACCCCGTCCCCACTGTGACAACCAAACAGGTTTCCAGACTTTACTAAATGTCCTCAGTGGGAGTAAAATCACCCCCCCAGTTAAGACCCACTGCTCTAGGGCCTCTCTCCCTGTGGCCCTCCTGGATCTGGGGTGGGGTGGGGCCCACTAGAGGGCAGCCCTCCTCCCCACTTCCAGCTGCTTCTGGAAAAGAACAGGCAGGGCTTCGTCCTGGGTTAACGACATCACCCAGGACGAGCTGGTCCTCACTAGAAAATGGATCACAATTGCGTTGTTGTAGCCGTGAAAGGACAGACACACTGTCCACACCCGGCACCCACCAGCACCCTCATCCATTACCGTGCAGAACCAGCGTGCACCACATCAGGGCCCGAGGCATCAATTTTTTAATAATGATAAATCTCAGTGATTTTCCAGAAGGTCAGCTGGCCCGGGGCAGAGAGGTAACTCGGCCGTTAAAATCTGATAAATCATCCCCAATCGCCCGTGGAGGGGAACAAAGCATTTTTCTTCTCTCGGTCACAGTTTTTATTATAAAGGCAGCAATAGTACAGAAAGTTGAAGACGTAGAGAAGAAAACATCCCTCGTCCTGCCTTGGGGACTGTTTGTACATCTGCATGTTTGGCGGGCATAGGCCAAATCTTCTGTAATTACAGGAGTAGGGTATACGCCGTGGGGATAGTCTGGCTTCTTTTGTGTTTTTATTTCAAACTGTGTCTAATGCCAAGAACATCTCTTTATGTTGCGCCATGAGGTCCACCATTCCAGGACGGTGGTGTTTATCCAAAGTGCGGCTTTGGATGACAAGGGGCCCATCTTCATGGGTGGGGCCCTTGAAGGTCTGTGGCCTCAAAACATAAGGATGTGGGGTTTATTCCATTGTGGGTCTTCGAAGGGTGATCAGTCCTTGGGTGGACCATGAAATCCTGCAGCTTCATAATTATAAAAATATGGTACTGACCTAAAACAGGGTTTTGGAGGACGAGAGGGTGGTCAGTTCCTTGGGTGGAGCCCTTGAGATGCTAAGATCTCAAAATTATAAGGAAGTGTTATTTGAGATCCCAAAGCCCTGTGGTTTCTAAATTTGAGAATGTGTGTTTTCCCACAGGGAGAGGTCAGCTTCTTGGCTGAAGCCACGGAACCCTGTAGCTGCAAAGGCCTTGGGCATCAGCACTTGGATGTCAAGTATTTTGGGGCAGAAACATGCCTTCCCAGGCCCGAAGAAGACATGAAGGGTCTGCCACACAAGGGTCAGTGCAGAGCCTGCTCTGGAGGGAGATGCTCTGTGGGAATAGGGCCTACAGGACGCAACAGGCAGCCACGTGGGCAAAGATGAACTCTGGCCCTTGACGTGGGCCTGGCGACACAATTAATCATCTCTGCTTTGTGAGGCGTGAGAACCAGGGAAGAAACTCACAGAGTGGCCCTGCTGGAGAAATAACCGAGGGGTGGGAGACTTACCATGGGAGGTGGGCAGAAGGAGGAGAAGATGCAAGCGCGGTGCCCCCAGGGGAGGGGACGAGGGGAGCGGTGTGACTGGAGAGAGGTGAGGGAGGGAGAGGGCACAGGTGACACCTGAGATGTCCTCTGAGGCGGGCCGAGGATGGCCTTGAGGCCATGGTGAGGAATTTGCCCTAGTCCCAGGTGAACCCCAGAATGGGTGGTTTGATGTTTTAGGACGACTCTGGCTCTAAGCAGAGAGCATAGCGTGCAGGGTGGTAGGAACCTCAATCATGCAGACAGGGACACCGGCCAGGAGGAGGCTTCCCTTTCCTCCGGGACAGAGAGGCACCGGCCCAGGGGAAAGAGACAGGGTGAAGATATTTAGCCACTCCTCTCATCGGTCCTGGGTTCTGGATTTGCAAATTCACCTGCTTGCCACAATTTATTTGTAAGGCCCCAAACTAATGCTGGCTGCGCTTTCCTGATCATTCGTGGACATGTGCAGACGGCGACACTGCCGAGTCGCCCTCGTGCCTACTCGCGGGTGAGGGCAAACGGGGCGACGATCCGCCTTCTGGGTTCAGCTCGTACTATAAGCAAGGGTCTTCGGGCGGCCTAGACAGTGCCGCATTTTTTCACCTTTGTGCTTTTTGTTGGTGATCTTGTTCTTTAAAATCATCTCCAGGTGCCATCTGAAGTGCCGTCTACTGTTCCTGAGCACGAGGAGGCTGTGATGTGTCTCAAGGAGAAAACACTTGTGTTAGAAAAGCTTCGTTCAGGCGTAGTGCTGTTGACCAGGAGTTCAATGCTAATGCATCAACATGTATTAGATAAGATGTCTTTAAAGAGAAACACACACGGGGCACCTGGGTGGCTCAGTCGGTGAAGCATCCAACTCTCGGTTTTAGCTCAGGTCATGATCTCGAGGTCGTGAGATCGAGCCCCGCATCGGGCTCCACACTCAGCAGGGAGTCGGCTTGAGATTCTCTCTTCCTCTCCCTCTTCCCCTTGTCCCCCCACCCCAATAAATGAATAAATCTTTAAGGAAACACACATAAAACAAAGTTGTGTACAGAATGTGGTTGAAAATGTGACCAGGAAAAAAATAAAAAGAAAGAAAATGTGACCAGGGGCAACTGGGTGGCTCAGGTGGTTAAGTGTCTCCCTTTGGCTCAGGTCATGATCTCTAGGTCCTGGGTTTGAGCTCCATGTCAGGCTCCCCGAGCCGGGAGTTTGCTTTTCCCCCTCCCTCTGCCTCTCTCCCTGCTTGTGCTCTTTCTCTCTCAAATAATTTTTTTTAATCCCCCCCCCCAAAAAAAAAGGATTGAAGAAAATGTTGTGACCAGAGGCTCACAGGACCCTAATCATGTGTTTCTCCTAGGAGCAAGGGTGACAGTATTCCCTAATTCAGCATTTGTGCAACTTTAGAGAACATAGTTACCGTGAATAATAGGCATCAAGGGGGCACCTGGGTGGCTCAGGCAGTTAAACGTCTGCCTTTGGCTCAGGTCCTGATCCCTAGGTCCTTGGATCGAGCCCCACATCAGGCTCCTGGTCCTGCGTCAGGCTCCCTGCCCCACAGAAAGCTTGCTTCTCCCCCTGCTTGTGCTCCTTCACTCTCTCTCTCTGTCAAATAAATAAATAAAATATTTTTCTTCTAAATAATGGGCAAATAAATAAATGGCATCAATTGTATTTGAAGGTGGAATCAATGGGACCTGCCAATAGAATGAGAAGTGGGGACAGAAGGAACCAGAGAGGGCTCCCGTGTTCCTGCCCTGGCTTGCAGGCAGGGGTGGTGGCCACCAACATTGGAAGGCCTAGGGCAAGAGTACCAGCCCCTGGATCAAAGCCTCCTGCCACCTTCTCTTCCCACGTTCAGCTCCCTCCCTCATTGCCAAGAGCCCACACACATGCACATCCAAGCAATGTCCACACATCCTACCAGCAGACAGTCATCCTGGGGCTTCCCTGGGCCTAGGGGTGAGCACCAAGTCAGCTGTCTGGAGGGTGGAATTGGGGAGAAGCCCTTAAAGCCAACTGAGCTGATGTCTGGAGTATTCTGGTTCCTGTGTACCTAGAGTCCAGTCTAGAAACAGGGGGTATGAATTCCAAGTGAGTGCATCCTTTTGGATCCATGGACTCCTCACCCCATGAGAGAGGTACAGCTGGAGGAGGGCCAGAGCAGGACCCCGCTTCAGGAGCCACTAGCCATTGATCACTTCAGAAGTGCCTGGTCCAAACTGAGATGGGCTGTATGTGTAAAAAACATACTGAGTCCTGAAGCCTTAGGACATAAAAAATAAAAATCACACCTCAGTCATAATATTTATATTGATTTCTTATTGAAGTGATTAATATTTGAGACATATTAAGTAAAAAATATATTTTTTAAAGATTTTATTTGTATTCATGAGGGATACACAGAGAGAGGCAGACATAGGCAGAGGGAAAAGCAGGCTCCCCATGAGGAGCCAAATGTGGGACTCGATCCCAGGACCCTGGGACCATGACCTGAGCCAAGGGCAGAGGTTCAACCACGAGCCACCCAGGCATCCTGAATAAAATATATTACTGAAATTAATTTCACTTGTCTCTTTCTACTTTTTTTTTTTTTTTTTTTTTAATGTGGCCACTAGAAAATGTAAGACTGCCTCTGTGGCTCACACCAGATTTCTTTCACACAATGCTGCTCTCAAGCGTGGGGCCCAAGGTAGGGGTTACAGCTGCGCAGGAGCTGAAGGCCAGGGTACTGGGGCACACATGTGGGTATGAAGACTCCTGTGGTAAGGCTGGCTCTGCGTTCACCATCCTGCTGACAGCTGTCCTCTCGCATTTGACGATTATCAAGATTTTGCCACATTAGCCTCATCTGGGGTTCATTTTAATAATGGTGAAGATTTCCCCAGGTAACGTTTTTTTTTTTAAGATTTTATTTATTTATTCATGAGACACACACACACACACACACACAGAGGCAGATACACAGGCAGAGGGAGAAGCAGGCTCCATGCAAGGAGTCTGACATGGGACTCAATCCCAGGTCTCCAGGATCAGGCCCTGGAGTGAAGGCAGCACTAAACCACTGAGCCACCCAGACTGCCCCCCCAGGTAACCTCTAGAAGGGCAAAAATGCCTACAAATTCTGCCCCCCTCCATGGAGGCAGGGAGAAAAGCAGGCTCCCTGCAGGGAGCCCCATGCAGGACTCGATCACAGGACCCCAGGATCACAACCTGAGCCAAAGGCAGACAATGAACCACTGAGCCACCCAGGTGCCCCAAGATCTGCAAGTTGAGTGCAGAGTAGTGGAACTTCCTAGCCAACCTGCAGACTCATGAGCTATATAAATTCTTGTTGCTTTAAGTTATTAAATTTGGGGTTGTTTGTTATGCAGCATGAGCTAACTGATACAGTGATACAGATACAGATGAGATTTGAACTCCAGTCTGTCAGACTTGATTCCAAAGTCGAAGATATTAACCACCACAGTCTATTAATTGCATCCAAATGTTTCTGCTGTGAGGAGAAGTGGAAAAATACCAGTCTAATGAGGTGGGTGTTGTCACCTTCCCTACGAGCAAGAAGAATGGCTGCCCCATGCTGTGCCACCTTCAAAAAACACACCATCTGAACTTTTGGTCCCAGGATGAAAGACTAATAAGGAGGCTCTGCTGTCCTTGGGGATGACAATTACCCTTTGAGACACCAACTCGAGTTATCTTCCTCATTAGAGATTATTAACCTCATCTTTCTATGCCTATTGTTGGGACCCAGGAAGAGGCTGCTTTGCAGATCCCATTCTGCCTCGATAATTACCCATCATGGGAAAAGAGCACCTGTAATGGAAAGCTTCCTAATTTCCAGCATTTGCCAAGCACTCTATATTTGCAAACTTCTGAAAACCTCTATTCACCCAATTCATTAGATTTGCTTTTTGAATGAATCCAACAGCCACTTTGATGATATAATCACTATATTTTGCATTAGTGCTTTTCTCCAGGATATCTGTAAATTGTTCAATTTACAGCTATTTATCCAATACACCTCACTTGTGAGACCAGTGGCCAGGAGTCATGGAGGGAAGAAAGAAGCCTAGATTTTTATTCTCCAAAACTGGGACTTCCAGAGGGGCTACATTTTCTACTGCTGTGCAACAAACAACCATAAACACAGAGATTTCACATTCTGCACACATTTGTTATCTCAGTTTCTGTAGGTCAGAAGTGTGGACCCAGTTTTGCTGGGCCCTCTGCTCCAGGGTCTCCCCAGGCTGTGATCCAGGTGTGGCCAGGGCTGCAGTCTCATCAGAGGCTCAGCTGGGGAAAGGTCTGCTTCGGGTTCCTTCGGGCCGCTGGCAGAATTCTTCTCTTTGCAGCTCAAGGATTGAGACGGCCGTTTCCTTGCTGGTTGCCAGCCAGGGGCCACTTTCAGCTCTCAAAAGTCACCAACAGTTCTTTGCCAGGTGGCCCTTTCTGTAAGTCCTCACACAACATGCTAGCTTACCTCTTCAAAGCCAGAAAACCCCTCTTTTTTTTTCCTCTGTAGTCTGTTAAGACAGAAATATAATCACAGGGGTGACATCCCATCACCTTTGTCATATTCTATTGTTTAGAAGCAGGTCATAGGTCCTGTTAATGCTCAAGGGGCAAGGATTACACTAAGGTGTGGACACCTGGAGGCAGGATATCATTGGTGGTCACCTTAGGGTCTGTCCATGACAGGAGGCAGAGAACCCAGTGTCATAGTGCTTGGTAATTCAGAGCTCTAGCAAGCGTGCCCAGAATCTCAAACATCTATGCTCATCTCTCATGGTGGTGGCCTTCTACACACACTTGTGCACCCAGGCCCCCTGGCACACGGCACCACCACCGGCATTTCCCATGACCCCTCAGTCTCCTGGTCTTCCACCAGAAGAGGGGTATCTGGCCAGTTGAGGCTTAGTTGGGGGGTCCAGCTTGAAGAGTGGATCTCCCTCATTCAGGTTGACCTTGCACTAAGCAATAGACATTGAGTCAATATGAGTTGAACATTTGGAACAGAATTTGGCATTCTGCAAGAACTTAATCCGTGCTTTCTACTTCTGCCATTCCTTTTTTTTTTTTTTTTTTTTTAAGATTCTATTTATTTATTTGAGAGAAAGAGCACAAGCAGGGGAGGGAGAGGGAGGAGCAGACTCCCCACTGTGCAGGGATCCCACAGCAGGGCTTGATCCCAGAACCCCGGGATCATGACCTGAGCCAAAGACAGATGCTTAACCACTGAGCCACCCAGGCACCCCTACCTCTGCCATTCCTGAAAAGGAGCTTGTAAGTCAGAGTTAGACCAACCTGACTTCAAATGCGCACGAGGCTTATATACCAAAGGACTGTGATTATGGGGAGACTTCTCTTAATATAACTATATTTGTAAAAAACAAAAAACAAACAAACAAACAAAACCCTATATTTGTAAAGCAAAGCCTCACTCCTTTATTTTTGTTTCTTTTATATACCTTTTTTTTTTTAAACAGGGCACTGAGCTGAATACTTTTATAGACTATCTTATTTAATTCTCACAGTGACTTTTCTAGAAAATAAGTTTTAGGGGATCCCTGGGTGGCTCAGCGGTTCAGCACCTGCCTTTGGCCCAGGGCATGATCCTGGAGTCCCGGGATCGAGTCCCACGTCAGGCTCCCGGCATGGAGCCTGCTTCTCCCTCTGCCTGTGTCTCTGCCTCTCTCTCTCTCTCTACGTCTATCATGAATAAATAAATAAAATCTTAAAAAAAAAAAAGAAAAGAAGTTTTATTTTCTACATTTTGCAAAGGAGGATTTCAAATGACCCAAGAGGTTGAGTGTCTTGCCAAAGCCATACAGCCTGCAGTATGGCCCAGTGTGACCCCTAAATCCATGTTGTGAAACACTCAACTGGCCTGCCTTTTCCTTTCTTCATGATTCTTCAAATTTTGCCTTGACCCATCACACTGGATCCTATGTTCACTCATCCAGCTTTTTACATAGCCTTGCTCTGGGACCAGGGAGGCAACAGTCAGCCCTCAAAGTGCTAGGGTCCAGGCTGTCTCTGTCTCTGTCTCTGTCTCTCTCTCTCACACTCACACATTTATATTTTCAGATATAGCCTCTTTTAAAGAAAACAGATCAAAAAAGTCCATCAAACATTGCTCTGTTGAACAGTCTGAACTAAGTATTTGGACTAATCAGGAACCTGTTGTATTCTTCTCTCACCACTGCTACAGCCTGCTGTCTCCTCTGCATTCAATGCTTCAATGGCATCCAGGCAAGTCTCACAGCCTTCCAGACACTTCACAAAAGCCCAGTCCAGAGTGATACGAGTTTGAACTTCAATGTCTACTCCAGGGTCTGCCCTAGGAGATATGTAGGGAGATAGAAAAGTCACCTCTTCCCTTCTTTCCTGGAAGCAGGAGACCCCTCCCTGGGGATACCTCACCTCTTACTGCAGGGACCCCCTCACTGGAGGATTCAGCAGGATGGCTCAGGCCCAGGGCTGACTCCAAGGCCCTGAGTCCTTGCCTCCCCAAGTGATGGGCACACATGCACTCACGCAGCTCCCCCATTCCTCCCCCAGCTCCCAATCTCTCTTGCTCTGCAGTCTCTCTGCTTCCCACCCCTGCCTGGATTAGAATAGGCACCGCACTCGCCCAGAGAGGCCAGGTGGATGGCCTCTAGTAGGCCCCCCTGTTCTCGACCTTGTCCTCTTGCATCCTCCTCACTCGACTTGGGGACTGGGACAGCCCCACTCATGCCCTCCTTGGCCAGCAGCTCGCCTCCCAGAACTCCTCCTGCATCCCAAGGCCTCAGCTGACAGAGGCCTCGCCGTGTCTGTGCCTCTGCGTCCGTGAGGGGCACCCTGTTTCTAGCCTCCTCTTTGTAAATCTGCAGCTCCGTCTTCTCGAGGGAGCGCTCAGCCCCACTGTTGCCAGCTTTGTCCCAAGAGCGGCACCTCCAAGGCAACGGCAGCGCGTGTCACCCACTGTCACCGTACCTCACTTCCCTGGGCTCAGAGGGCCCCTCAGAGCAGACGAGCGCCTCTCCTCTCACAAGGCAGACGCTAAGCACTGTGATGATTACATGTCACCCTGGAAGAGGCTGGATCTCGCCAGGCAGGGGACAATTTGCCTCAGGCAAGATTGCGGAGCCCCGCTGCTGGCCTGACACCAGCCTTCTCCAAAATACATCCATCAGCGGCCCCTGGTGAGGGCAGAGCTGGGAAGTCAAGTGAGGGGCAGATGCTGGGCTGCTGCTTTGATCTGCCAGGCTGGTGGCGGTTGGGGGGCTGGTGTCTGATGCTGCCCTGGGGGGGGCCCAGCCCTGCCCCGAACCTCTGGACAGTGTGGGGTTTTGAGCCACTGTTTATTTCTCTCTGCTAAGGTGCCAGGCGGTGCCAGGTCCTCTGCTATGTACCATCTCTTTGAGTCTTGCTGACATCCTCGAGGTAGGACTCCCTTCTCCCCTTTTACAGAAGAAGGGACAGAAATTCAGAGCCACTTCCCCAAAGTCAGGGTGGGTAGGGTGGTAATGACGAAGCCAGGGTCTGAAGCAAGACCAAATTCAAATTCTGTGCCATGAACACTCTGCATGTGACTCCTTGCAGCGAGAGCACAGTGCTAAAGACCCTGACTCTGGAACCGAAGCCTTAAATCGCATCTTGGCCACTACGTCACTGTTCTGACATTGGACTTGTTTCGCGATCTTTCCGAGATACCTCTATTTCCTCATCCATAGAAGAGGCATCCTAATGGATGCCCTCCCAGGGCTGCTGTGAGGAACAAGTGAGACAAAGCAGGCAAAGTGCTTACAGTACCACCGTGTATGGGCGTTCATGCCGGGCACTGTGCAACTCCAGGGAATTGAGCAGTGCACAACTTCACAGCTGTGCTTGACAGCCCTGCTTAGCACAGTGCCTGACAGAGAGTCACCGCTCAGTAAAAGGAGCTCTCAATTTCTGGGAACCACTCACCACGGGCAGAGAAGAGGGTGTCAGAGAATGCCCTCTGGCTCTTCTCTTCTAGATGCCAGGCAGCCTGGAGGCTGACTCCTCAGCAGCACTCCCACAGCTCCCCAAGAGAGCACTGCCCTCGGAGTCTCGAGGAGACAGCTGTGAAGAGGAAGCAGAGGGCACCATGCTCAAGGTGAGCGTGGATGGTCCAGGCCTGCTGCAGAAGCAGTGAGTTCAAAGGTCTGCAGGCTTTGGCCTGTGGTCCCAAGCCCTCTCAGGAAAGCTGGGGGCCAGGGGAGGCCCAGGATGAAGGGGCTCATGGGCACCCTGAGACTTCAGATGAGAGAGCGTCGAGCATATGTTTCCTCTGGAGTCAGGAGCAATCCTTGGCACAGCGCCAGAAGCGGAGGTGAAGCACTTGCTCGCCTACTTGGGGTTCCGCAGCAAGAGCCCCGAGACAGAGCAGGCTCTGAGCACCTCGCATTTCCGAAGGTGTGGGAGGCGCAGAAAGAGTTAGTGAGTTAGTGGGAGTCAGGGTTCAGCTTGCTCAAGAAATACTTTCTATGAGCCACAGGGCTTTCCCAGATGATACATTAGTCCCAGAGGTGGTGAGACCCCCATCCTTGCAGGTATGCTAGCGGGGATACTGCAGAAGGGGTCAAAGTACCAAGTGAGCACCTTGGCCTAGGTGGCTTTCCAAACCTGAGTCTCAACTATCACCCTGACCTCTCCAACCTCCAACCTACCAAGTCAGCCAGTCGGCTGTACTCTGAGCCACGGGTAGACAGCAAGTGACAAGCACCTTGCTTTCAGGATCTGCAAGCAGAGACCACAGAAGATGGCTAAGCAGGCGGACAGAAGGGCAGAGAGGCGGGGATGGCATTTGGTTGCTTCTTGGTGGGGGTGGGGTGGTCAGGGACAGAGGGAGAGGGAGAGAGAGGATCTTAAGCAGGCCTCATGTCCACCCAGCACATGGCCGACACGGGGCTCCATCTCAGGGCCTGGAGATCATGACCTGAGCCAAAATCAAGAGTCCAGTGCTTAGCCGACTGAGTCACCCAGGCGCCCTGTGAAACTGCTTTATTGATATGCATGTTTAGTCTGTCTCCCCAGAGCAAATGCGTTTTGAATCCCAGCCCTGGGTGCTGCTCACCTCTGACTGCAGGTGTGCCAGCCATGTGGAGGGGCTCAGCGAAGACGTTGTGACCAGTTGCCCAGGTGAATGACCTATCGGCCTATATGATCCTCACTGCAACTTTGTGAGGCAGGTCCCCCACCGCACGGATGAGAAAAGCCCAGAAGGGCCTTCATAATGAGCCCAAAGCCAAACAGCTACTAAGTGGCAGAGCAGGTGTGGGATCCCAGGCCTGCTTGCCCTCAATCCGCACTCTGTACCACCAGGCCCCACTGCCCTGGGCCTGTTTTATTTTTTTTTTAAGTTTGTGTCTCTCCCTAGCTGGAGAGGAAGGACGCTGGCACCTGCCGCTCAGAACCAGAGTGATGGAATTGAGTCCATTTCCCGGTGTTGGGCTAGGGCTTGTGCGGGCTTAGCAAAGTGGAGCAAGAGTGTTGTCTGCAGGCCTCTGAGCAAGAAGCTCTTGTCTGAGTGTTTCTGGCAGGCCCTTCTAGAAGGGCTGGGGTGGGGGGTGGGAAGGAGACAGTGTGGAATCAGCATTCTAAGGCACGAAGAGACTAATCACAGATAATCACGGTCCCCAAACTCATCTTGGGTCAGAGGGTAGTTACAGCCCAATTATGGGCCAGAACAACTAATGACAGCTCCTGGCTCAGAAGGATGACATCCTTGACCGCAATTCTTACCCCTACCCCCACCTCCACCCCAGGGGCCCCCTAGATTGCGCTGCTACTTGCAGTGAGGCGAAGACTCACAGGACTCTTTGCACCCTGGGGCTGGAGCCTCTCCTGTCTGCCAGGCAGCCCCGCACCGGAGCCAGCCAGCCCAGCGTCTTCCTCTCCTCCACACCTAGGAAGGGGATGGGGGAGGTGGGCAGACAGGGAGAAGGACTGCCATGGCTTGAGCACTCAGGATGTGTAGGAAGTGGATCTGGTCCATGAGCATGCTAACCCCCAGGAGGACTCTCCAAATCTCCACATTTCAAATGAAGAGACAGAGGCTCAGAGAGGTTGAGTGACTTGCCCAAAGACACACAGCTAGTGAGTTCAAGGAACCAGTTTCAAACCCAGATCTTTCTGACCCCAAACCCATGTTCTTTTCAGGATCCTGGATTCTGCAGCATCCTCAAGGGTTAAGGGACGCTCATAGAGCCCGGAGGGAGCAACGATGTCAGCAGAGCCTGAGCCCCATCTGATGGCTTAAAATGCTCAATTCCTACAGGAGACACTGGAAGTGTAGATGTTGTGGACAAAGTGACCCCTAAGGCCAGGAAGGAAGTGACAGGATGGATGGTCAAGGGACAACCTGGAAGAGGCAGGAGGGCGGGGCAGTCCACTGTCACCTCCCAGCAGCAGAGCCAGGTTCTGAGGTCAAGGAGTGCTTGGGTGCGGGGAAAGGTGGGAGACAAGAAGCAAAGGTGGGGCGAGTGGGGAGCCTCGTCCTTGTGCTGGAGGGGCAGGGGGCACACATAAAAAGCCTTTTAAACACATTCCCTACCATTCACTGTTCGGTTGACAGCCATTTGACACCAGGGCCACTTGACACCACTTCCTTCAATGCCTTCTGGAAGGAATCCTAACAAGGAGCATATTTACATGTTACCTTTGAAAACTGTTCCAAAAATAGCACCCACTTTGGCCTACCTCTTCCTCCCCATCCAGCCGCCTTCCCCATATTGTATGAGCTGTTTTCCTCCGAGGAACCAATCGGAACCAATCGCTAGCGTCATGGCTCTGATTGTCTGGCTGGCTCAGAGGACCAGGAAGCCAGCAGATGGGTGCGGATATGAAGACAATGCAGCTTCCCTGCTGGCTGGGCCCGGGGCTCAGCTGGGGGAAGGAAGCTATTAGGAGTGGAAGGAGTCCTCCCAGAGACAGGTGGGGGTGGGGGGCTGCTCAAAGGACAGGCTGCTCCCCTTGCAGTCTGGAGTGTTCTGGAAGCTCCCGGGGATTGGGGGTGCGGGGAGGGGCTTTGCTGTTGGTGTGGTTGGGGGAGGGTTTGGACCCAAAGGGGATGTCTTCTTCGGGCCCCAGTGTGAGTTGTTCTGTTGTCAGAAAGAGCCAGGGAAGGAGCAGGACGCAAAAGCACCCATTGAGGCTGAGCGTGGCTCCCAGAGAATTAAGTTATGACATGTATGTATGATTGGCTTATACTCAGTTTGGGCCTAGAGAGCTTCACACTCAGGATGAAAGAAAGGGAGAGAGGGAGAGAGAAGGAAGGAAGGAAAGAAGGAAGTGGGGAGGCACTGGGTTAAGTACCTGCCGTTTTGTCTTCAAAACAGCCATATTCAAAGGGACCTCCAAGGAGCACTTCGAAGAAAACTTGGCTGACGCTTCCAGCCTGGATAGCGTTGCTGAGATGCGCACATATAGGTAGCGACGCTGTCCAATTGACAACAAGTAGAGGAGAAGATGGGAGGGTCGAGCAGGAACCCCGGACCCACTATAAGGAAGAAGTTCCCACCCCTGCCCAAACTTCCATCCCTGGGTGGGATTGGCCAGGGGTGAGGCCAAGAGCCCCCAGGTAGGTTTTCAGGGAGTCTGAAGGAGCTAAGCTCCAAATACCCAACCCGGAGCTGGAGCAGACGACAGCTAGTTGGGGGTGGCTGTAGGGTAGGGGCATTCCCACCTCAAGGTACGTCTCCCAGCCTCCCCTGTGGCATCCCACTGCTGGGCTTCTCTATTGAACCAACGGAGTCATCCACAAATATTGGACTCACTTCCATAAATACCAGTAACTTCTTATGGGGAGAGGGAGAGGAGAACCCACCCTCTCCTCCCCCACAACCTGGCTGCCTATGGGAAGATACAGCGAAAGCATGTCTCACACCAAATTTGGCCAAACATACACACATTTATTAGTAAGCACACTATATTAACAAGGAGGGGTCCCCAAGGTGCCGGCTGTGTGACTCCACAGATACCCAGGTCCCTGGTTAGATGTTCCTTGCTTGAAAGATTCACCCGAGGCAGACGGAACAGTAGTACTCTAGTGCCGAATGCATGTGAGATTCTAGAAGGAGGCAGGCTACAAATTCTCCACCGATGGGCATGCACACTAGGCTTTCTGTAGGCTGTCGGACCCACTGGTTTCTAAGACCCTGTTCCCACAGGAGGGGCAGTGCCTACGCAGCATCTCCAGCCACTCTACACAGTGTTTACACCACTGCATTCACTGAGAAGTCACGGCTTCACCCATTATGCAAAGGAGCAAGCCCTCTGGTGCTGCCGGCAGGTAAGGCAACTAAATCCCGTACAGTCGACCTTTGAGTAACTCAAGTTTCAACTGCGTGGGTCTACTTATATGTAGAGGTATTTTGGTGTTTTTTTTTTTCCAATAAATACAGAAAGGCACAGTAGATGTATTTCCTTATGATTAATAACATTTTCTTTAGCTTATTGTGCGAATACAGTATATATAATACATACAGCACACAAAATGTGTGTTAATCGACTGTTGATGTTAATGGTAGGTAAGGCTTCCTGGTCCACAGCAGGCTATTAATGAAGTGTTTGTGGGGTAGGGGGATTTTTGCCTGTGTGGGGACTGCACCCCTCATGCCCCCTCTCCCGCCCCAGCACCCTCTGTTGTGCAAGAATCAGCTGTGTAGCCCCTATGAACTGTGGGCTTCTGAGGAGTCCTTCAGATGCTAACCATCCATCCCCCGAGTCTGTGCACGGGTTTGCTTTCACTAACTGCCCTCAAGGACAGTTTAAAAGGGAGGGAAACTGAGTGGGGAAAAGATTAGAGAGGAAGACAAACCATGAGAGACTCCTAACTCTGGGAAACAAAGGGTTGCAGAAGGGGAGATGGGGTGACGGGGTGATGGGCATTAAGAAGGGCGCATGATGAGATGAGCACTGGGTGTTATACTATATGTTGGCAAATTGAATTTAAATAAAAATAAATAAATAAAATAAAAGTAACAAAAAAGAGGCATCTGGGTGGTTCAGTCGATTAAGCGGAGGATCGAGCCCCACTTCGGGGTGGGGAGTTCCCTGCTCAAGGGGAGTTTGCTTCTCCCTCTACTGCTCTTTGTCACTATCTCCATCTCTCATGCAAATAAATAAAATCTTCTTAAAAAATTAAAAAAATAAAAGTCTCAGAAAAGATAGATCGCATCGTCTATCTGAAGCACCTGGAAGTTAAGTCGTAGGCAAGCAAGCGTTGGCTGTTGGGGGTGCGCCCTCCACCTAGGGAAAGTCATTAGGCAGGACGGTAATTTAAGGAAAAATCCTTCAGGGCTCGGGCCCATGACTTGGAACCAGATTTTACGGAGTTCATTGAAGTTTTGGCAGGGTTTCACAAGTGGTGGTTGTGCCCAGAAAAGACGACTTACTCATGGGTTTGCTTTGAGTTGAATAACTAGAGTTCAATTTTTTTTTTTTTTAAACTGACATTTCTGAACCCCGGTTCTCTCTGCAACTGG
Organism: Canis lupus baileyi; assembly: GCF_048164855.1. Taxonomy (NCBI): domain Eukaryota; kingdom Metazoa; phylum Chordata; class Mammalia; order Carnivora; family Canidae; genus Canis; species Canis lupus. Next base: position 12,002,085 of record NC_132858.1, read on the forward strand.
TAAGTCCGCTTGTGAATCTTTTTGTTTGTTTGGAGCAGGTTTTAGCAACCACTTCTGAGAAGTCTTTGAATGACTTAGTCCTGTTTACAAACTTGAGTGATTACACAGGCCTCAAACAATCCACGTTGTATTTATAAACTTAATGTTATGAGTGAGTGGATGGGGAGAGACCAGAGGAGGAGATGGGAGGTGGCGGGTAGGGGTGCTGGGGGTGGGGGGTGGTTCCAACAATGCTGGAATTCTCCATCTCGTCCTTGGTCAGGCTCGCTGGGCTTTGGGGACTTTTCTGAGAGTAGGGGATAACTCCAAAACATTCTTAGACTCATCAGTTAGATTCCCTTTCTAATTCCTTTGCCTGTTTTTAAGTTTTAAGGAAATCTCCCTGGGTACTTAATGCTTTTTTACATCTAGTGAATTCAATGAGTGTAGGTGGTGAACCTCAAATTCTCTTAAATACTCTACCGCTGAGCCCAAGCTTAGAAAGATTTCAGCTTAAACTCACGCATTGAAGTTAATTAGGCAATTATATTTTAAATTGGAATGATTAGGCTCTCACTTTAATGGGCCAAATGATCTTGGCGTTGCAAGTAAGCATTTGAGAGAAAATAAAATATCACAGTTTTGATCGCCTTAAGTTGCTCTACATGTAACCCCAAATCGTCCTGGAGTTCGAAGATAGGCACCCATTAAGAAAAACCATTATTCCAGTGAATTGGGGCTGCCTAGCCCCCCCAGGAGGCAGTTACAGGCCGGCTGGTTGAGGTTGATGAGGGTAGAAAATTTCTCCTGGGATGTTACTGGGTTCTTGGTGGCTCCGAGGGCTTCCCTGAACCCTGTTTCCAGGTTCTCTGTCATGGGCTTAAAAAAAAAAAAAAAAAAAAAAAAACCAGCCCGCAAGGGCTTGTCTCCGCAGCTCCTAGCCCAATCTCTGCACTCTGCTAATACATACACTCCTTAATTCATCTGGCTGTGCTTACACAAGGTTGATTGCCTGCTTACATTCGCATGTTTCTCTTCTGACCCTATGTACACATATTTATCCCTCAAGTCAGGAGTCTTGAAGTGGATGGAATCTTCCTTCTTTTGCACTCTTAGGATATAACAACTCTGGAGACATTCTACATAAAACGCGGTCGGGCTGGATTTTCTCTCCTGCTGGGTCAGGGTTAGATCACTTTGGAGGAGGGCAGGGAGACCTCCGGGAGACCACGGGAAGGAGAAAAGGGAGGGAAGAGGGAAGACAGGGGAAGAATTTTAAGTCTCCAGGCTCAGACCACTTTGCTCGCCCTCACGTGGCTTCTTCTTCTCCTGTCTCTGCTGAGGCCAGCTCCACCTGCTTGTGCCCTGCTCATGCCCTGCTCCACCCTTGCTCCTTGGGGGAGCCCTCCCTGCTGAACCCAGTCCCCCCACCCCCACCAACAGGCTCACTGGATGTGGCCGTGCACCTGGGTCCTGGTGTGTGCAAGGTGGCTCCACAGGCCTCAGCGAGCTGCTCCTTCCATGAGAACCTATAGGCGCACCGCGCTGAAGACATCCAGGCAGGCTCTCCCTGGACGCCTCATCTCTCGCCTCGCCACGGCAGCTTCTATTTTGACCACACACTCACATGGATCCTTCTCGTTACTCACTCCTACGGTTTCCGGCACAACTGGTCCAGGCCGGGAGACAGCTCTGTTGAAGAAAACAGATCCGATAGCCCCCTGGCTTTCACCCGAAGCAGAGCAACATGTTGGTTGAGGGCTTAGTCCGTGCTACGTGTTACACACGCATTGGTTCATTTCATCTTTACCAGAGTCCCATGATGTTGGTTCATTAGCACAGAGAGGTTAAGTGACTTGTCCCAGGTCACACAGCCAATGAATAGCAACCAGATTTGGCACACAGGTCTCTAATTTCAGACCCTGTACATGTAGCTCCTAAACTACAGGCAGCACAGTCAGGGGCGGGAGCAGGCTTAGCCCAAGACCAAGCTGCCTGGGGGAGAGGCTCGGCTAGACACCAGGCCACATGGAGGGCTCCGGTTGTCTCTAGGGTGCAAGTATGGCACGAGAGGAAGGTAAGAAGAGTCAGCTGCAGACGTTCCAGGGGGGGATCAGAGGGATGAGCAGGGTCTCCTGGAAGCGGGGAGGGCTGACTGACGGCCTGTTGGGCGCTGTGCTGGACCCCTCATCCTGGAATCCCTCAGACCCCAGGCTTCATGCTCTTTCAAAGAAGCGAACCTCTTTCCACTTTCGTACTTGTTGAAACTCCCCAAAAGCAGGTATTGCAACTAATAATTACTATACAGGCCCCCGCCCTGTCCTAGAGTCCCCATCCAGCCACCCCTGCCCCAGCCAGGACCGTCTCACCTGATCCTCTCTGCAATGATGCTGAAGACCAGCCCACTCCAGAGTGGGGACATGGGTGTGTCAGTGATGGAGCCGGCTTCCCATGGAAGTCTGTGACCCCCAAATCCCTGGGTTTCTAACCATTACCCTATACATGCCTGTTGGGTCAACATCAGACCTGCAGCTGAGAGTTGACTCAGGTGATCAAGAAACCACATTCCTTACTTGGTGTCAGGCAAACTTGGTTTAAGTCTGCCATTTGCCAGGGCCTATATATGGGGGAGAAGATGGGAGTGGGGAAAACAGAGACTCAGAGAGGGTAAGAGACTTACCCAAGGCCACACAGCAAGACCACGGTGGCCCCAGGACTAGAACTCAAGCCCTGTTTGCCCAGGCTTCTTTCCTGCCCCTCCAGCCTAGTGCACCCCCCTATACCTCTGAGACAGCGCCCACCCCCCACCCCCAGTGCGGGCCAGCCGAACAAGCGCGTGCAGCCTGGATTTAGATGAGTGTGTGTCGCTTTGCCTGGCAGGCTGCTCAGTGATTGTTCTAAACCCGCGTGTGGGCTTCTCCACTCCCCCAGTCTTCTATTTCTTTCTACGCCCCCAAACAGTCTCCCCATCCCCCACCCTCCCCCCTCCAGCACCAGCACTGCAAGCCGCACTCAGCAGGTGTTAAGGAACGTTTGCTGCGTGAGTAAGGCATCGGACCATCTGCAGGGGCCAGAGTGGGTGTCAGACTCCTCCGCCCCCACCCCAGCGCCTGCTCCAGGGCCCAGTATGGGTGTCCCTCTGCAGGTGAGCCTGCTGGCACCCAAGCTGCCACGGGGGATGGAGGGAAAAACCAGGACTTCTGAGAGAAAGGGGCTTGGGAGGCGCTCGCTGTGCCTAGAAAGTCGGAGGCACGCTCTAGGCCAGGAAGGCCCGCACCCCTGGCCCGCAGCAGGGCTCCTGGGTGCCTTCCCTGTCTCCTGCCTGCGAGCCCCAGAGAACGGGAGCCCAGACGCCTCCCCAGTGGGCAGCCTCCGAAGGCACGGCGCCCAAGGGAAGGGATTGACACACAGCGAACATGGCCCCATTTTGAATTTAGAAATTGCGGGGACGTGTGAGCAGTGTAGGCAGCTGGGAGAGGAGAAGGCTCGGGCTCAGGCTTGCTCATCGGGCCAAACCGACTCCCTGGCATCTTTCGGGAAGTGGGGCGACGAGGCGCAAACAGTACTAGGATTCCTGATACTCGGGGCTTCCCCAACTCTGTTGCCCCTTGCCCCCAAGCTTCTCCAACTGGAATGTGCAGGATACACTGGGGACCCTGCAGGCTCCCAGGCCCCCAGAGCCCCAGATTCCCCTGCAGGAGGCCTGGTGCAAGGTGGAGGGAACTGGCCTGTGTCAGGAGCCCGCCGCACCCCCAGCCGCAGGTGATTCCGGTGCAGGTGGTCTTTGAACCACACCTGGGGTCTTGTCCCCAAGGGCTGGAAGCACCAGGACCTACCTGGAAGAGGTTCTGGCTGCAAAGCTGGCCCCAGGGAATCTGGCCCCAGGGCGGCTCTGACAGCTCATGCAGGCTGCCCGTGAGCCAGAGTTGGTCCCCCCTCCCCAGAGCCCAGAGCTGGTCCCTGAGGGGCCACACCATCTGCCCCAGAAGCCCCAGACCCCTGCCTGGAGCTGGAGCTCCTGAGGAGGGACAGCAGTAAGGGCCCCGGGGAGCATGGGGAGTAGCCCCGCAGCAGAGGGGACGCACTGGGCCCCAGGAGAGGGGAGACTGTGCTGGAGAGGACGGGGTGCTGGCCGTCCCCCATCCCCAGGGCTAACTCTCCTGGGCCAGCCCTGGGGGTGAGGTCACAGGCCGCAGAGCTGGGAGGGCCAGGAGATCAGCGAGCCCCCTCCAGCCCCCAGCCCTCCCCGCCCCCCCGCAGACCCCAACCAGACCTCGCACACCCCACCCACAGTAGGGAGAGCCGGTTAAACTGGACAAAGCAACAATCCACAGGCAGTGGTTGGAGGCACGAGCACTGTATGGAGGCACCCTGGGGTGGGGGTCAGGGTGAGGGGGCCGTGCCTGGTACTAGCTCGCGGAACCCCCACACCAGCACCCTGATAAGTGAGTGCTCATGATATCCCCATGGCGGAGAAAGTTTAGGGACATTGTACCAGGATTCAGTTAGTGTGGGGCACAGCTGGGATTTGTGTTTGTTTGTTTGTTTGTTTGTTTTTTAAAGACTTTATTTATTTATTCATGAGAGACACACAGAGAGAGGCAGAGACACAGGTGGAGGGAGAAGTGGGCTCCACGCAGGGAGCCTGATGTGGGACTCGATCCTAGGACCCTGGGACCATGACTTGAGCCGAAGGCAGATGCTCAGCTGCTAAGCCACCCAGGTGCCCCCGGAGCTGGGATTTGAACCTGCGTAGTCTGGCTCTAGGCCTGCACCCTCACCCATCACACTGCACCCTCAAACATAACAACACAAAACCTCCCCAGGAGCCAACGGCCAGTGTCTGCGCCCAGGCACAGCGGACAGGGTTGAGAGAGCGCCACACATCTCTGTCTTGGCCTCCATGGTTCGGGTCTATGGTTCTATCACCTGCACACCCGCTAGCACGGAGGAGAGGGGAACAGAGCAAGGCCACACAGCAGGTCACAGAAGACTGAAGCCCAGAGTGGCCACGAGGTGCTCCCATTCGAATTCACCGTTTCATGCCTCCCTGAACTGGCCCATATTTGGGTCCGAAGCCAAAGGGTGCCACTTACTATTGTCTGAAAACTACCCGCCTATTCCCACCTCTGGGCCTTGGAACGTGCTCATCTCTCCCTCAGAAACATCTTTCCTTCAGAGTGCAGCTCAAGTGTCACCTTCTCCATGAAGCCCTTCGAGATTCTCCTCCAACCACGCAGAACCTGCCCTTCCTCTGCGGCAGAATCCTGAATCAAATCCCGGCCCCCCTCTCCCTGCAGGTGCCGCACGGATCCAACTGCATCACAGGTGCTCAGTGAGACAGAGGCACGAGTGGAAGTGAAAGCCTTCAGGATTCTGGTTCATTTACCATCACATTTATTCTATCAAGCTTTTTCTCCTGAAATTAAAAAAAAAAAAAAAAAAGTGAGGGCAGCCAGGGTGGCTAATATCTCTAAAAAAAAAAAAAAAAAAGGATTGTAGGCCTGCCTACGAATAAGGATTTAAAATCATATCAGCCACGGAAGCCTGATCTTTTCTCTCCCCAAGTCTGGTCTGCAGACCAGCTGCCTTCGTCCACCACACTGGGCTTCTGGTCCAACTCAGGCTGTCGAATTTGCAAGAATGTCCAGCCTGACGGACCTGCCTGAGCCCACCGCCACCCTGGGCCCTGTTGGGGAGGTCGGGGCAAGGGGAGACCAGGACAAATGGTCCTCTGCCTTCCAGGAACCGCCAGGCTAACAGCCAGGCCGGACACGCACAAACACGCCCACAAGCGCGCCCACCGCTCCAGAGATGGGCTCGTGGCCCAAGGCCCGCCGAGGAGAGGAAGTGCCAGGAGCCTTCTCCACTTGCACAGCCCAGGGTTCTCCTTCCTTTCCTTGGTTAGCACAGCCTTCCTCTCTGCAGGGCCTGCTAGGAGGGTGGGTGGTGGGAGTGAGGCAGGTGACAGCAAAGGTGGGGGTTTCAGCACGGTGGCGGGGCGGGGGGACTGGGCGTAGGAAGGGACAGGGAGCCCTACACCGAGCCCACAGCAGCCCCAGCGTGTCCGGCTGCCCAGGAAAGCCATCCCAGGCCCGACGATTGTCCTGGGATGGCACCTCCTCTGGGAAACTGCTCGGACCTCCCAACTGCATTAAGGGGTCCCTCTGTCATGGTGCTGATGGCGCACTCCTGTGACTGTTTTTTGTCTGTCTTCCCCCCGGAGAACGGGCATTCCCGGGAGGAGGACGCTTGTCAGATCCTGAGCAACCAGCACGGAGCCCAGCAGAGTTAGCAGCTGCACAGCCGCGAGTGAGGAACGAATGAATGAATGAATGAATGAATGAATGAATGAATGGAGTCGACGCTGGGGATGGGACTTGCAGGGCCTGCGTGCGAACAGGTCTCCGCTGGGAACACCTGTGCCTTCTTGCTCTTTGCACTTGGCATTTGACAATCACAAGTTCTGTATTTTCTTCTCCCTCCTACTTCGTCTTCTAAACCCTGATGCAACACTACACCTACACACACTCACACATATAGGCACACACCTCCACACAAAGCAGAGACACATGTACAGTTATATACACACAGACTTACCCACAAACTCTAGACGAATGACACGTACACACCATAGTACAACGGTGCCCGTACACTGCACAGGGTAACGCGCTCGCACTCGCAGGCAAAGCACGGCTTCGGTCTCGCCTACTTGCACACCCAGCCCCACACCTGACACCCACGTACGCAAATGCAGACACATATTCCCGGACAAGCAGGCAGATAGATATACCCACCCCCTTCAGGGCACACTCTGCACCATGTGTTCGTTCGTGTGCTTTTCCATCTAGGGATTTGTTTCTCTATCTGTCCCCTAGATCTTGCTTCACAACAATCAAAGCGCTTTCCTATGTTCGCCGACCTGCCAACCCTCGTTGAAGACTTTCTCCGGGGATCCCTGGGTGGCGCAGCGGTTTGGCGCCTGCCTTTGGCCCAGGGCGCGATCCTGGAGACCCGGGATTGAATCCCACGTCGGGCTCCCGGCGCATGGAGCCTGCTTCTCCCTCTGCCTGTGTCTCTGCCTCTCTCTCTCTCTCTTTCTGTGTGACTATCATAAATAAATTAATTAATTAATTAAAAAAAAAAAAGACTTTCTCTGCATCAGACCATGCAGGAGACGATAAACAGGGCTCAGCCCTGCCCTCAGGAGCCTCCCAGTCTAGTGGAGGAAACAGACACAGGAAACACCAACCGTAAGGCCTGTGTGACCATCTGATTCGAGAACTATTCCGTGAGTAGCTGCCAGATGCTGGGCCTGTGCTGGGCTTTGGGAACACAGAGGTCAAGTAAGGTGCAGTGTCCCTGGCCTCGAGGAAGCTCCAGACCTGAGGGAAGGGGAGAGAGACAGGAGATGTACTATCTTCCTATAACGTCAGAGAGGAGAGCCGTGACAGCCCAGAGCAGGGAGTGATAGGTCTGGCGGGAGCGAATCAGGGAGGGCTTCACAGAGAAGGTGGTATCGGGTTTTGTAGGATGCAGAGCAGTTCACTGTTGAGGACTTGAGCCTGGAACGGGGTCGGCACTGGATGCAGAATAAAGGCAGAAACGTCAGAGCCAGAGCCGTGGAGCAACGGTTCTGTGGGTCTGGATTCGGGGTGGGCGGTGGGGTGAGCACAGGGGAGAGGTCCCAGCTCCAGGCGAGGCTTGCGAGGATAAACAGGGGCAGAGAACAGCCTCTCCAGTGAGGTGGAGCAAAAGGGGCAGAGAATAGCCTCTCCAGTGAGGTGGAGGAAGCAGGCTCGGGGAGGCAGACGAGGCTGCCTCTGACCTCCACTGGGCTCTCTGCTGTCCTGAGGCCGCAAACCCCACGGCCCGTTCCCTCCAAATGAGACAAAGCTGCTCGCTGCTCCCCGAAGACATTAACAGCTCAGAGCTGGTGGGAGGCATTATTATCGGTTGTGATGATTATTCTCTGAAGTCCGGCTTGGAAGATAATCAGCAGCTCAGCAGGCCCCGGGGCTGGGGTGATTTGGGCCTTGGAGGAGGAGGGGCCTCCAGCCCTGGCCCAGCCCCCAGCCCCCCACCCTCCGCCCACCCAGCAGCTGGTCGGCGGCAGGTCTTGGTCAGGGGTGGGAGTGGGGGTCCGTGAGCCGGAGCAGGTCCCTCTGGGGTCGCCTCATTGTCCCCCTGCTGGCTCTTACCGGGAGGGTGTCCGCCAGCCACCCTCTCCTCCCGCCCTCCTCCCCGCTCCCCCAGCCAATTAGTCTCCGCCAGGCAATTAGCGGTTCCTGCTCCTCCTGAGTTTCTACTTCCCTCAGCCACGGCTCTGCTGCTGGAAGGGGCTGAGTCATTTTCCTGAAAGGAATGTCGCCTGAGGAAGTGGCCCCGGCTCCCCCTCTCCAGCTCCCACCCCCAGCTGTGCGGCCTCAGGCCAGCTACTTCACCTCTCTGAGACTCAGTTTCCTCACCTGTAAACCAAGGTGTTAACCGAGCTGGATAATGACAAGGGGCCCCCACTTGGACGAGCCTCTTGGCCACTCGGGGCCTCAGTCTCCCCCTTGTGAAATGTGAGGTCAGAGGGGTGAGGTCAGAGCCCAGCGACGACAGAGGGACCAATCTGGCCAGCCATTTCTTTTGACCAACATCTTATTTTCAAAAAAATTGCACCTGGGCAGTCTCTCCTTCTCTGTCCTGCCCTCCGCTCCCATGCAGTGTATTCAATAAACGTTTAAAAACATATTGCCGTTTGAAGTTGTGCTCCCCAGTTTGCCCAGGTCCCCTCATTTTCTACTGTCTCACTCCACCTACCTCCCCGTGACCCCTGAGTTTGTGACCCCCCCTGGACGAGCTGGTCTCAGAGTTTCCAAAGACCTCTTCTCTGGGGCTCTGTGGCTGTGGGCTCTGGGGTGGGCGAGCGAGGGGCACCTGGGTGCCCCAGAGGCCACATGGCCCAGCGCTGGATTACTCACCCGTGGGAACTCCCTTCCGCCATCCAGACCCAGACCCAGACCCTCCTCCTCTCCCTGAGACCTTTGCCTCCTCTTGGTGTCCCAGCCCCAGGGCCCCCTGCTCTTGCCTGGGCTTGTGTCAGCTGGTTTCTCAGAGAACGCTCACATTTGATCACGCTGTCCTTTTGCTGGACATGGCCACCAACAGGCTTCATTGCCCTGTTCCCCCACCCATGCCGCCCTCACCCTCCATTTTCTGAGTAGCTCTCCTCCCCACGTCCCTGCACCTTGCAGAGGCTGAGCCCTGGGGTTCCTTCCCTGCCCTCTCCACTCGGGGAAAGCCTGCAAGGCTCTCTCCTGAGTCGCCTACTCTGGGAAGCCATCCCTGACTGCCCAGGTAGAGGTCAGGACGGTCTCTTCCGGACCCCCCTCGGCTAGGGCCAATGCCAGGGTTTTTTGTTTTATTATTTTTTTAAGATTTTATTTATTTATTCATGAGAAACACAGAGAGAGGCGAGACACAGGCAGAGGGAGATGCAGGTTCCCGATGTGGGACTCGATCCCAGGACCCTGGGATCACGCCCTGCGCTGAAGGCAGATGCTCAACCTCTGAGCCACCCAGGCGTCCCCAATGCCAGGGTATAGTGGGGGTGGCTGTGTCGGCTTCTCCTCCTGTCAGTGTATTCAGTAGACATTGAACACCCTGACCCCCCTGATGCCGGCCCGGCCCCGAGCAGGAGGGCAGCAACGCTGCCTCCATGGCCTTGTATCTCCAGAGCCCTGGAAGGAGGCTGCGCACGGTTAGGAAGTGGTCAGTAAATGTTTCTGGATCAAGAACAAAGAGGTGAGGGCAGCCTTGCCCACTCCTGCCCCAACTCATTTAAAATGCAAGAGGAGAGAGAGCCAGACAGCAGAAGCCCCACACCTCGGAACAATGATTCCCTCCCAACCGCCTCTGTAAGACATTACTGTTGACAAAGCACTTTGACATCCTCGCCACCAGTCTCTGGCAGGTGGGGGAGTCTGTGATGTGTCTTCCCTGCCCTGCACTTGGGCCCAGAGAAGCTGATGCTTGCTGGGAATCGTAGCCCCGAGCCCCCACCTCCCTGGAGACACCGTCCCCCTCTGCCAAGGGGGGGGGGGGGGGCTGCCTCTTTCTCCTGTCGCTCCAATGGGGATGTAAATCCTTCTATGCGCTTCTCTGCGTCCCTTTGTCTTTATGTGTTTCCCTCAATCTCCTGCCTTTCTGTCTTTTTTTCTCCGGGGGGGGGGGGGGGCACTCTTCTTTTGTGTGGCTGCTCCCAGCCTTTGTGTCTCTGTCCCTGTCTCTCTGCCTCTGTCTCCAGACCTTTTCCCTCCTCCTGAGCTGTCTCTGTCTGCCTTTCACTCTGTCATCAGCCTCACTTCTAGCTTTTACTCTCAGGTCCCATGGGTGGTGGGGGTGAGCAGCAGGACGAGGAGGGAAGAGACGTCTTCCCAGCAAGCGGAAAATGGGCCAATTAAAGCCACAAGGCTGCTCAGGCAGCTGAACAAGGAGGAAGCAGAAATAGCCCCAGGCGGGTCTAGCTGGAAAGATAGAGAAACTGGTTCAAAGGGCAAAATGGATGCAGAGTCCAAAGTCACCAGCGCTCCCTGGCCAGACCCCCAGGGGGTGGCACCTTCCCACCCAGACCCGGAGGGTTGGATTCTAGCCGCTGCCCAGTGAGGGGGCGAGTGTCCGGGCCTCACCCTCTACCCCTGTGGGACCTGGAGGCAGCCTCAGAGCCTGCCAGGCTTCCCAGGCCTCCCTGTGAGGGCACCTGTCCTCCCTCACAATATCAGGCTGGGCTCTGGGCTGGGCTCCCTGGTGGCAGCTGCCCCTCCTCACCCCAGGGCCTCCTCCAGCCTCTGGGGGTGCAGGGAGCTGGGAGAGGAGGGAGGGGGCGCCCCTCCCTACCAGTCTAAGGCCTTCTGTCTCCTGCCCTTGGAGCCCCAAGAGCCTGGGGCCTGCTCCACACCAGGGACTCCTGAGCCACGGAGGGAATGGCCACAGAACAGTGAGCAAGCCCCTCAGTTTGTTCCTAGGAGCTCAAGGTCCAATGGGGGAACCAGATAAACGGGCAACAACAGGTGTGGCCCAATGGGAGGGGGAAAGGGTCCCCAAGGAATCGATATCTGTCCCCAACCTGCAGAATCTGCGGAGGGGCCTGCACAGATTAGAGCAGTGGGAGCTGAAGGCTTTCTCAAGCAGAGGAAAGTGGAGGAGCCATGTAAGGAAATGAAAGCAGCCCCAGGAAGCTTAGGAAGAATGGAGGGAATAAAGATGTGTGTGTGTGTGTGTGTGTGTGTGTGTGTGTGTGGCAGGGGTTGGGGGTGTTTGTAGTCCAAGCCAAGGAGCTTGGAATTTATGCTCGCGACACAAGGGAGCCATGGAGGGCTACAGGCAAGGGAGCAGCACCATGATATACTCCTTTATGGAGCTGCTGCTCCCTACAGGGGAAGAGAGGAGGACGGACAAGCTGGAAGCAGGTGGAGCAGGCCAAGCGCTACCACAGACCATCAGGGAAGGGGCAATGGGCCCTAAAGCGGCAATGCAAGGCCGGGGGGGGGGGGGGGGGCGCGGGAATACTTGTAAGATGAATCAGTTACTCAATGTGTTGTTTTTCAGCTGGCCAAAGAGGCAGGGGCCATGATCCGGCCCAAGCCCCAGCCTGAACCCTCTCCCTGCTCCCCCTCTTCTCCCTCTTCACACTGCCTTCCTCTGAGACTGCCAGATTCCCTTTGACCTGCCTGGATTTATCCCACCTCTGTGCCTTTGCTCCTTTCATTTCTTCCTTCTCACTTATCTTAATCCTACGCATCCATCAAAAAGGTCCCATTCAATGTCCCCTCCTCCATGCAACCTCCCTGCTGGTGCTCAGGAAACATTATCTGGGCCACTCTTAGGACACAGGCCACTTGTGCCTTTTGTACCACTTTTTGTACCTACTCTAGGGTCCCCTATAAATTCAGCGCATCTTTAAAAGGGCTAAAATCTGGGTCTGATTCAACAGTCCTCAGGATAAGGCCTGAACCGGAAAGAGGTCTCCACGAAGGCTTGGGGAAGGAAGGAAGGAAGGAAGGAAGGAAGGAAGGAAGGAAGGAAGGAAGGAAGGAAGGAAGGAAGGAAGGAAGGAAGGAAGGAAGGAAAGGAGGGAGGGAAGGGATGGAGGGAAGGAGGGGGAGAGGAGCAGAGAGGGAGGGAAGGAGGGGCTGGGGGAGGGAGGAGGAGGGGGAGAGAGAGGCGAGTGAGTCTACATTTATGGGCTCCCTGTGCACGTGTGAGACTTGAATCCCTTTAACTGGATAATCCATTTCTCCGGTATTCCCTGCCTAGGTGCACCTGCAATGTTCCAATTTTCTGAGTCTGGTCCACATTCTGGCATTAACATCAGAGATCCTGGCTTTCTTCTTTCCCTAAGACTTACATAACTTTAACCTACTGCTTCTGCCTAGCCATAGAAATATATGGAGGGAGGGATGGAGGGAGAGGGGTAGATAATTGAGTGGATGGATGAAGTGAATGACCAAATTAAAAACTAAGAGAAGGGCAGCTCCGGTGGCACAGCTGTTTAGTGCCTCCTGCAGCCCAGGGTGTGATCCTGGAGACCCGGGATCGAGTCCCACATTGGGCTCCCTGTGTGGAGCCTGCTTCTCCCTCTGCCTGTGTCTCTGCCTCTCTCTCTCTGTGTGTCTCTATGAATAAATAAATAAAATCTTAAAAAAAAAAAAACTAAGAGAAAATCATCCAAGAACTATGAATGATAAATTGTAAGAGATGTGAAACCAGCATTTGGTGGTGGCTGTCAGTCAAATTCTGGCCATGCATTCATTCATTCATTCACCTGGCCCCAACTGAGCATCTGCCATGTGTCAAGCATCATAGTCGATCCCGGGGATCCAGCAGTAAGCAGAATTCATGGTGCCTGCCCCCACAGAACTTAGAATCTAGTGAAGGAGACAGAGAAGAAACTGAGGAATTGCCAAGATGATAGAGCAGGACAAGCATTATGGTAGAGAACATGTGGGACCATGTGGGAAGCTGTCTGAGCAAAGAGGAGCAGTGTGCATCACACACTCATTCAGGAGTGTCAGGGAAGGCTTCCTGGAAGAAGTGACCTCTAAGCTGTGCAAGGAAAGACTGATGAGCAGCGAGTCGGGAGGGTAAGCAAGTGGGGCAGAGGGAACAGCATGTGCAAAGGGCCAGGAGGCTGATAGAGCACAGGGCAGATTTTGTTTAGGAAACTAGGAAAATTCGATCAATAGGAGCATAGAGTTCTGGGGTCAGCAGATGAGCAAAGAAGGGTAATGGAAGCCAGAATTTATTTATTTTTTTTTTAAATATTTTATTTATTCATGAAAGACACACAGAGAGAGAGGGGCAGAGACACAGGCAGAGGGAGAAGCAGGCTCCATGCAGGGAGCCTGATGTGGGACTCGATCCCAGGTCTCCAGGATCACACCCCGGGCCAAAGGCAGGCACCAAACCGCTGAGCCACCCAGGGATCCCTGGAAGCCAGAATTTAGAGGGCTCATGGGCTCCCAAGAAGCTCAGGCTCTGTTCTAAGAGCACAGGGTTGGAGTGGAATCCCTGGAAAGGTTCAAGCAGGGAGAAAATCTAATCACAAATGCAGGAAGACTATTCATTCCACGGTGCCTTTCGAAATTCCTTCTGTTAAGGCAGAAAGATTATTTTCTTCTTCTGTTTTCCCATAAATAGTGTTGTTGCCAAATCTATAAATCATCGGGGAAATTAAAAAAGCAGGAAATCTTGTGCTGCTTTTCTTGGCAATGAGAAAAACCAAGGAAATGAAAAGAAAATTAACCTCACACTCCGAATTTTAAGTTCCTTCTTGACCAAGCTGACACTGTTCTATTTCAGTTTTACCATTTCAAACGGTTAAAAAAAGTTTAAAGTTTAAAAGCCCAAGAGGTGAAAAGTTCAGAAATCAAAACTAAGACCTGTTAAAAGTATACTGAGTGTGGCTATAGAAAAAGAACCAGAAAGCCAAAGCCGCTTCTTTCGGTTAAACGGCGTATTTTCTGGCTTGGATACGTTTCAGAGATCCAGTGTTCACCAGGGCGGGGATTAACCTATTTCTGGGAGTGAGGAGTTCACATGCTAAATACAGGACCGCTTCAAATAGTTTAGGTAAATGCATTTTTTTTTTAAAGTACCTTTGGATTTTCTGATGTAGCAGCAAAAAAATAAGTACAAAAAACAGTTTGCTGTTTAAAGACAATAGACGCCTGCCCTGGGGAAACCCACCCCGAGGTAGCCAGCCTCCAGCACACCTCACTGATTCAGCAGGACAATGGGGTGACTAATAGGCAGGGGCATGGAGCATGGAGCGGTGGCGGGTCCCTTAGGCCGCAGAGGGTAGGGAAGGCCGCCCTCAAGAGGTGGCTGTCAGACCAGAGGAAGGAGGTCGACCTTAGAAGAAACAAAAACAAGGGTGGTCCTAGATGGGAGGCCTATCAGGTGCCAAGCCCAGAGGCAAGAAAATACTTAAGGGAGATGAAAATAGATGAGAAGGTTGGAATCCCCCACAAAGTCACTGGCTGGGTGGATGCCAGCTGCCTGTGTGCTCCTTGTCTCCTGTCTGTGTCCGGCCTCTTTTTTCCTAAAGTCGGGGTGGGGGGGTGGGGGGGGAAGAGGTGGTCCCAAGGCAGTTCAGGACCTGCCTCCTTGGTCTTCGGCCCACCTGTTCCCCACCTCCTGTCCAGAATGTCCTCTGGCTGCTGATGCCCCGGGCCATCCCGGGGATGGAATGCTGTAGGCACATACATTTTTTTACAAATCCAGCCATATAAGGGCTTGAAGTCCCTAAATAAACACTCAAAGCTCCCCCCTTCTACTCAAAGGAGATGAAGCCAGGGCTTGGGGCAAAGATTCTGGGTGAGTGGGGAGGGTCTGGAAAGAGGGTGGTAGGGAAGGGGCAGTTTGTTTATAGCTTATCCAGGTCCCCTCCCTCCAGGGTCAAGATCCCAGGCCCCTCCCTCCAGGGTCACTCCTCCCAGGACCCAGCTCAGGGCCTGGAGCTGCCCTGTGGGTCTCAGCCCAACTGGTGCCAGGAATAGGTCCAGAGTCAATCCCCGGGCATTTAGCAAAGATCTGGCTTTGGTTTTCTGTTTTTATATTAACTTTTTATTTTATTTTATTTTATTTTTTAAAGATTTTATCCTATTTATTCACAGACACACACAGAGAGAGAGAGAGAGAGAGAGGCAGAGACACAGGCAGAGGGAGAAGCAGGCTCCATGCAGGGAGCCTGACGTGGGACTCGATCCAGGGTCTCCAGGATCACGCCCTGGACTGCAGGCGGCGCTAAACCGCTGCGCCACCGGGGCTGCCCTATATTAACTTTTTTAATTGTAAGTTTAAATTGTGAAACATATTTACATTAAAATAATGTATAAAACAGGGGCGCCTGGGAGGCTCAGTGGTTGAGCATCTGCCTTCGGCTCAGGTTGTGATCCCAGGGTCCTGGATCGAGTCCCGCATCGGGCTCTCCGCAGGGAGCCTGCTTCTCCCTCTGCCTGTGTCTCTGCCTCTCTCAAATAAATAAATAAAATCTTTTAAAAATTTATATAACAGGGACGCCTGGGTGGCTCAGTGGTTGAGCATCTGCCTTTGGTTCAGGTGGTGATCCTGGGGTATCCTGGATTGGGCTCCCTGCATGGAGCCTGCTTCTCCCTCTGCCTGTGTCTCTGCCTCTCTCTGTGTCTCTCACGAATAAATAAATAAAATTTTAAAAAATAAAAAATTTATAAAACGGACATTGTAAAGAATAAAAGCTCTATTAAAAAATACTTAAATTTAAGTTCTGATACTACCAGTCTAAGAAGCCACGTTGCCAGAGCTTTCCGAGCTCTGCACATGCTCCCCACCCCTCCCACCCAAGTTAGCCACCCGGCTGGATGCGGTGCTGAAGCCAGCCCACCCAAGACCCAGGAAGACGCTTGCAATAAGAATACGTGAGGTTTCTTAAGCTTGTAGCAACAAGGGGGCACACAGCCCAGGGAAACGCAGGGGTGCCTCGTGAGGGGGATCTGAATAAGCAGCCTGCAGGGTCTGGGCTTGTGCTGGAAGGACCCGAGGAGGGCTGGGGAAATGAGCCCAGGTCTGGCCCGAGTGCTGCCCAGAGATGACCTAGGAGGCTGGATGGTCACAGCAGGGCTGGCCTTGTCACTTCGAGGAGCTGCAGGTGCGCAATAAGGCAGTGAGAGGAGGGAGCCTTATCACTCGGGGGGGGTGCGATGCGCCCGGTCACCGTCTAACTCCGAGCATGAGCTGGGTGGATGGTGTTTTGGAAACACCATCTCTTCATCAGTAACAGAATGTCATTACCCTGCACTGTCTCTCACTCTCTGTGCCCGCCCAGGGGCTGTGACCCACAGGGGCTCAACACTGAGGGTCCCACCTGCCTTGTTCCGGCTCTCGGCCTTTGCTGGGTGGCTTCTAACAACCCTGCCGCTGAGCCTCAGTTACCCCACCTATAAATGGGAATAATAGTCACCAGCCTCAGTCATCTGCAGGGAGGTCAGTAAATTCAAGTGTTGCCCAAGTGGCTAGTATGTAGTGGGAGCTCAGTGAACAGAGATGGGGGGGAGGGCTGGAGAGGTCAGCGGGGTGACCTCCCACCCAAGCTGCTTCTGGATGCACTCTGTCCCAGTCTCTCCCAGCAGCAGGGGAGCCCCCAGAGAGTGGGGCATCCGGCAGTGAAGGGTAGGCAGCCAAGAGGGTGGATAGGGGAGGAGTTCTGACAGGAAAGAAGGATAAAAGGAGGGAAGAAATGAAATGCAGGAAGGAAGGAAAAAATGAAGGGGGGAGGGGAAGACAGAAAGACTCTGGGGAACAGAAAGAAGCAAATGACAGAGAGAGAACAGGGAAGCGGGGGCAGGAGGCTTGGGGGAGAAGTAGAGGCAGGGAGGCTGAGGGGGAGGACAGAAGGAGAGGGTCTCCCAGTGAGGACCACAGGCCAACCCTGCTCCCCATCCCCCTGCAGGCCTAGGGGGCGGGGGGGGGGGGATGCTTGGGGTGGGGGCAGGGCAGGCTGGCTTGCCACCTGCTGCCACAGTGGGATCCCACCAACCTGCCACTCCGTCCACTGGGAACAATGGGGAGCTGTCAGGAGCTGTGTCACCAGCTGCCTCCTCCACAGGAGGGGACAGCAATGTCTCCCTGCCCTGGGCCCCTGGGCCAGCTGCCAGCCCAGTGAAAGCCATGGGGGGGCCCAACAGCTGGGGCTCCCTCTGCCATGGCTCCTCCCCTGCTGGCCCTCCCCTTCCCCTACTTCCTCCAGGCCACCGTCCACAGAGGTTCCCCTATATCTGGCTGCTATGTGCTCATCATGGTGGGGGCTGCCTGGGGCAAAGTGCAGTGCGGAGAACACCAGGGTGTCAGGACACGTGGATTCCAGTCTCACCTGTGGCACTGTCGCAGAGCTGGCCCGCTGGCCTCACTATCTCTTCTCCCCTTCTTCCTGATGAGTGGCAGCCCGAACTCGGGGCTGGGCACATAGCTGTCCCGTGGAAAGACTACATTTCCTGCCTCCTTTGCAGGTAGGTGTGGGCACATGACCGAGTTCTGGCCAATGCAATATAATCACAACACCGAGGACATGTCTTTTTGGGGCAGGGTATGTTCTTTTTCAACTCTTGTGTTTCTCTGGAATGCAGACATGATCACTGCACCTGGGGCAGCCACCTTGGGTCATGAGGTGGAAGTTACGGTTGAAAATGGTAAAGCAAATTAGGAGCACCCTAGGTCCCTGATGATCGTGGAGCTGCTGTACCAGCCTAGAGTGCCTACCTCTCTGTTTACTGGAGAGAGAAATGAGCTTTTTAAGCTACCAATTTGGGGGTTTTCTTGTCACTTGTAGAGGTATATAATCCTAACTGGTAGCATCTGTAACTTATAGTATGACCTTAGGCAAGTCATTTTCTGCCTCTGGGCTTCAGTTGATCCCCTGGAGCAATGAAAGTTTCCAACTTGTAAACTATCTCCAAGGACCTTTCTTGTTCTGAATTTTAAGGTCAGCACCTAGGGCAGAGGTTCATTACTAAGATTAAAGGCCCCCGGGATCCCTGGGTGGCGCAGAGGTTTGGCGCCTGCCTTTGGCCCAGGGCGCGATCCTGGAGACCCGGGATCGAATCCCACGTCGGGCTCCCGGTGCATGGAGCCTGCTTCTCCCTCTGCCTGTGTCTCTGTGCCTCTCTCTCTCTCTGTGACTATCATAAATAAATAAAAAAAATTAAAAAAAAAAAAAAGATTAAAGGCCCCCACCCCAACCTCCAGGGTGAACTGATTTTACAGCCTAACAACAGGCTCTGAAAAGTAGAAGTTTCCAAGAACTGAAGGACCGTCAAGACTGGGAGAAGGTAAATATATGTATGTGTCTCACTGGGGCCCAGGAGGTCTTACCTGTTCGGGTCCCTGCCCACCTCTCCCACCTCTTGCTGCCTACACGTGTCATACTGGCCTCCTTTTCAGGGCACCAAATTGGTACCCACCTCAGGACCTTTGCACTGGCTGTTCCCTCTGCCTAGAATGCTCTCCCCTCCAGATCCTCATTGAGGCCTCTGCTCATTGTTATCTCCTCAGAAGGGCCCACCCCAACTCTCTTATCTAAATAGGAGGTATCACCTTCCACTCCCTATCAAAATAAAGCTCAATGTTCTTTTCTGGCACTTACCGATAGCTACCATTTTCTTGATTATTTACTTCTTTTCTTCTGATTTCTCTGGTAAAACGTCAAGTCCATGAGAGCAGGCACCTAGCATGTTGACTGACAGGTCACCAGGACTCAGAATAGCACCCCATACATAGTAAGTGCTCAATAAATACTTGATGAATAAATATCGGTGAGGTTGGAAGGACAAGAAATGACAAGCAAATTAACTGACATTTATTGAGTGCCTACTATGTGCCAGCCACCGTGCAGGATGCTTTACGTGGGTCCTCACATTCATGCCTTCTTGACACTCTTAGGTGTTTCCCATCTGGAAGTGAGGTTCTTAGATCACAGGTGACTCAAACTGTGATCCCCGAGCTCTAAATTGTGAGACTGGATTTGACTCCTGGGTGGAGTCCAGTGGGTTTTCATTATCCTGGTCAGGCCTGGCCACATGGAGATAAGAGGTATCCTCAGATGTCCTTAATGCCTCCTGTTCAGCCCATCCTTTCACCACACTTGCTAAGCAGCAGCCTGTTGCCTTCCAGGCAGCCACTTCACTGGCTTTGCTTTTCATCGTCTTTCCCATTATCTTCTCAGGAGAATGTGCTTGAAGGCTGTGAAATCACAGAGGCGCTGGGTGGCGTGAGCAGAGAGGCTCCTTCCCACTCTGAAATGTGAGGATCCTTTCCTTCAGGAGAAGAAAGAAGATGTGTGATTTCCAAGCACATCCTCTGCCAGGCCTGCTTCAGGAACTCCACTCCTGCCTGCGTGCCTCACACCATCTTCACACCAACCGTGGCAGGGAGGCAGCTGTGTAGCCTCGCAATGGCGGTCTCATCCCTCTGGGCCTCTGTCTTCTCATCTGGAACGTGGGGACAATGGCAATGCCACCCTTGCAGGGCGGTTGGGAGGTCAATGGGTTGAAGGTGGGGCCAGGGGATTTGGTTTCCTTCAGCTTAAACCAAAGACATCTCCTTCAGCTAAATAGAAACACTCTGACCTCCATCCTGTGGGCGACCCCATATGTCTGCCTATAGCATCCTGGCATCATAACATATCAAAAGCTTGTGAATTTGAAGATTCCTGTCCATCCTGAGTTCTCTCCCTTCTTGACGATGTGACCTTAAACAAATCCCCCTCACCGGGCTAAGCCTCAGTTCCCTTGCACATCCACTGAAATTCTAAAATTTTGCTATCAAAGAAAAGTCACATTTCAGTCTCTTTTAATATGGGTCTCTGGGTGATGCATCCAAGTTTGGAGGTGCCTACAGCTGTGGGAGAGGATGGTGGGGAACATCATGACAGTTCTCCAAGGAATTTGGAAGGCAGGGGAAAGAGCCGCACGGGAAACATCACGTCATTGGCAAAGGTGCCAAGGAAATGTCAGAACAAAATGTGCTGGCTGAGATTTGGAGATGAACAATCCATTCCTGGCTGCCCTGAAGCAAATCCCAGCATCCATCTCAGGCAGAAGAATTAGTCACTTGTCAGTTCTCTTCAGCACCGCGGACAGCACCCCCAGAGTCACCTTTCAGGCCCCCCCACCAGGGCCCTGGTGTACCAGGCTCAGTGACTGGCACCGCTGCCAAAGGAAAGGACGGCCTTGCTTCCCTTATCCCCAAGAACTTACCATCTGGTTCAAGGGAGAAGAGTGACATGCAAGGGAAACTCACTCACACAGTGCTGGGTGTTCACTCGTGCTGTGGAAGGACCCTCCCAGCCAATGTGGGACTGGATTTCCATTCATGTGTTTGGCTGCTATTGAGCAGCCGCTGTGTGCCTGCTTCTGTACCAGACATCGTGGAGAAAAAATACAGATAAATGAAGACCGTGCCTGCCCTTGAAAAGCTTGCGGTTAGTGGAGGAGTCTAGAAACCAATAATTATGGGACAGATAAGCAAAATAGCTCCCCCTACTTGGGCGCTTACTATGTGCCAAGCATGGCATGAGGAGTTGCACACAAGATGATGTAAATGAGCTAGCTACTGCTTTTAGTTCTGTTTTACAGCAGGGAAAACCAAGTCAGGTGACTTGCCCAGGGTCACACGGTGATGGAAGAGCAGAGCTGGGACTTGACCGGGTGGTCAGACTCCAGAGTCTGTGACTGAAGCCACTACCGCAGTCCATGAGGCAATGGTGGGGAGGCATTTGGATAAACATAGAAGAGGCCAACGGAGAATGCCAGAGGAGAGGACACCTGGGCTGAATTTTCCCAGGTGAGGAAGTGGGGAAAGAGCAGAGAGAACAACTGGTGTGGAGCCAGAGGAACATAGCCCATTCCAGCACTTCCTTGTAGCTACAGCAAAGGGTATGAGGACAGAAGAGTGGTTAGAAGGGCTAGAGGGGTCCCCAAAGGTGAGCCCTTGAGAAATGTTGTACTAAGCCAGGGAGTTGGATTTCATTCTGAGAAAACAAAGGGTTTCAAGCCTTGAAGGAAGGTGTTCACGTTTGTCTTCTGGAAAGCAGGCAACAGTGAACTGAGGGGTGGACAGGACAGGGACCCTGGGTAGGTGGCATATCCAGCCAGGGGGCTTCTGAAGAACAGGTGAAGGAGGGGAGCTGGGGTGAGGCAATGGAGGGTGTGACCACAAGAGCCCTTGAGGAGGGCATGACCTTGTGGGTAGGACCAATGGCCCTGGCCACACACCTCCAGGGCTCATGCCAAGACCAAGAGAAAGGAAGCCACTGCCTGATTTAAAGCTTGTGCACTTTGCTCGTGGGCCCCTATTGCTCAAGACCTAGTTAATTTTAGTTTACAAATACCTCTGACAGTGTTGAGGGTCTGATTCCCAAATGCACAACAGATTAGAGGTGGGAAGTTTTACAGGATATAAAACTGTAAGTAAGAACTGATAAGAGGCAAGCTGATAGCAGTGAGAGATGCTGGCTGATGTTAAGATACCAAAACTTGAAAGGAAAAAAAAAAAAGCAAAAAAGCATAACAGGGGTGCCTGGGTGGCTCAGTTAGTTAAGTGGCACACTCTTGATTTCAGCTCAGGTCATGATTTCAGAGCCTTGGGATCAAGCTATGTGATGGGCTCTGTGCTCAGCAGGGAGTCTGCTTGAGATTCACTCCCCCCCCCCCCCCCCCCCCGCCTCTGCCCCTCTGCCCACCCCCTGCTCGTGCTCTCTCTCTAACTAATAGATAAATCAATCTTTAAGAAAATAAATGAAAGCGGGGAATCCCTGGGTGGCTCAGCGGTTTAGCGCCTGCCTTTGGCCCAGGGCGTGATCCCGGAGACCCGGGATCGAGTCCCGCGTCGGGTCCCTGCATGGAGCCTGCTTCTCCCTCTGCCTGTGTCTCTGCTTCTCTCTCCCTCTCTGTATGTCTCATGAATAAATAAATAAAATCTTTTTAAAAAAAGAAAATAAATGAAAGCATAACAAAGTGGCATCCGTAGATTTCAGAAGCAGCAATACAACTTATATTAAAAGACACTCTGTTTAATAAAGTCGGGAATTAGGTCGTATTTTTTTAAAAATATTTTCATCCTAAGGCTAAAATAGAATTTGAAAGTTTGAGTAATTAAAAGAGCAAACCCTCAGCTCCACAGGTTGGCTAACTGCCCTTAGGATCCAGGGAACGGAAACCTTTTTGTGCCTTGCATTTTCAGGGCACCTTCCAGAACCCTGTCCTGACCCTCAGCTCACCTGATCCTCACAGCTACTCCACGAGGAAGACAGCAGAGGGGCCGTGCCCATGTCACAGGCGGAGAAGCTCACGCTCCTCTGTCCAGAGCTGCCCAAACCGTCCTTCATCCTCAGGGCCAGGCGTGGAGCGCAGGCGTCCGGACCTGCAGCTGGAGCGCCGCGGCCCCGCCCCCTCCCGGGCCAGGCCACACCCCCCGCAGGTGCGCAACACCTGCTCTGCTGCTGATTGGCTGCTGAGACGGCACTGAGCAACGGCCCGCCCCTTCTCGCGTCTACGTGTGGTGACATCATAGGCTTATTTGCATAGCCATCAGCCAATCGTCAGCGCCCCGACCCGGGCGGCCCGGCTGCCTGCTGCAGCGCAGGTCGTGCTCTGGGGCCTTGCGTGCGCTCTCCCACGGAGCGTGCGCCGCTGCCTGAGGTCCCGACGGCTTTTAGTCCCCTTCCTCAGATTAAGGAACTTCCGCGGCTTGGCTTCCCCCGCCTGTTTGTGAGCGTGGTCTGGCCGCGACGTCCGCCGCCCCCCTGATCCGCAGGGTTGACTGGCCGTGAAGGGTGTCCCCTTCCCCCTCACCGCTCCCCGTGTGTCCCTCCCCCCGAAGCTGCGCTCGGTCGAAAAGGGGGACCGTACCTGAAAAGAGGAGGACCGTGCTTCCGTCAAGGGAATACAAGTAGCTGGGCTGCCCTGCTGGAGCCTCCAAGGAAGCTCTCGGGGCCCATTTGTAGGGGGACGTAGGGTGGTCACACTGCCAAGACTCCAGACACGGCCAGATGAGGCCCGCATGTAGCAGTCTGCCTTCTGGAAGGAAGGAGGGAAGGGAGGAGGGAGGGAGGAAGGGAGGGAGGGAGGGAGGAAGGAAGGAAGGAAGGAAGGGAGGGAGGGAGGGAGGGGGGGAGGGAAGGAAGGAGGGGGAGGGAGGAGGAGGGAGGGAGGGAGGGAAAGAAGGAGAGAGGGAAGGAGCTTCGGAAGTCTAAGGATTTGGCCAAGGTCACTCAGATAAGTGGTAGAGAAGGAATTTGGATCCAAGAGTGTCTGACTCAAATACTAGGCTCTTAACAGCCCTGGTGTCTTCCAACAGGGGTACAAGGGAGCCCCAAGGACTTCAGCCTGAGGAGGCAGCTTCCCCGGACCCCTTCCCCCGCTGCCCGCACAGAGGTGCAGACTCGCTAGCTAAGAGGAGCCCCTCCCCTTCCCGCCGGCATCTTCAGGTGCATCTTTGTCAGAGGAGGGGCCTGGCAAGGAACTTCAGCCAGGGAAGGCAAGCGGCCAGGCCCTTAGACCCTGGTGGGGCCTTCTGGGGAGCCCTTCTGGGAGCTGAGGGCCTTCCCTTCTGGGAGCTGAGGGCTCAAGTGGGTGCTGGGCCTCGGTCTGGAGCACCAAGGTACCGTGTGACCTGGGCCGTGTGTGAATCAGGAGCTCTGAAGGCTCTTCCTGGCCCGCCGGCTGCGAGGCTGACTTTCGGGGGGCTGGAGAGGCGCGCTGGCTGGACACGGGTGAGGGAAGACGCCAGACCAGCCTCCCAGCCCTCCCCCTTGCCTGCATAAGGAGAAGCACCCCCGCTGGGAGAAGACCACCACCAGCCTCGGGCCCAGTCCCTCTCACTGAATCATCACACACACACGGGGACAGCTCTGCAGTCAGGGAAGCCTTCTGGTGGCGGGGGCGGGCAGGGGGCGGTGTTGGTGGCAATGAACTTCTCGAGCTGGCTGGCTGAATGGGCAGGCTGGACGGGAGAGTGTGCCGGGGAAGGGAGAGTAAATGCAGAGGCAGAGGAGGGACCAACTTTACCTCACTGGTAGAGAACACCACCCACTGCGACAGGGCAGGTGGATGACTCAGAGAGCCGGTGACGCAGGGTCCCACTAGAACCTGGGTTTCTTTGCTCCCAGCCCTGCTTTCATCTCAGCCTGAGCCCCAGCCTGCATCTCCACCCTTTTGTCTGTCCGGGTGCCAATGGGTTGGGGCCAGGGTGGGGGTCCCCTCAGCCATCTCTGCTGGCCGGGGCTCAGCATCATCACCAGCAACTTCCCCCTGCCTCGCCCAGACCTGCCCCCCAACCAGGCCTCAGCCTCCGTCTGGGTCCCTAGAGGCCGGCCTCAAGTCTCCACTCAGTCCTTTGGTTCCATCTGGTGGTAAATTTATCAAATGACAGTAGGTGGCCCTTAAGGAGAGGCTGTGGGGCCAAGTGATGGAGGAGAAGTTGGAGGCGGAGGGACAGGAGGAAAGTGAGAGGGGGGTGGAGGACGAAGAAGAAATCACTGCCTTCCAGCTTCCGGGGACCACTGTGGCCTTGGGTGAGAGACAGGCCACTCTGGGTCCTGCCCATCAGCAGCTGTGCACAGCCCCTCCCGGTGCCCCTACTCCTGTGTGAAATGAGCGGACATAACCCCAACTTTATAGGGTCACCTTTGCTTTCATTTGTTTATTTTTTAGTCATTGCTACACTCAGCACAGGACTCGAACTCACGACCTTGAGATCAAGAGTCGCCCGCTCCACCCCCTGAGCTGGCCAGGTGCCCCCGCGGGGTTACGTTTGGTGAGGTAGTGGCTGAAGGAGGGGGCCTTCAGGGTGCTGGCAGTGGTCTCCGTCGCGGTGCCGGCTACACAGGTGTAAATCGTCTCTGAGATGCACACTTCAGGCCTGTGCACTTTAAATGTTATAAACGTGTGTGTCAAATGTGAACAGGGGCACCTGGGTGGCTCAGTCAGTTAAACCTCTGCCTTTGGCTCAGGTCATGATCCCAGGGTTCTGGGATCGAGCCCCACATCAGGCTCCCTGCTCAGCGGGGAGGCTCTTTCTCCCTCTCCCACTGCCTCTCCCCCCACTTGTGCTCTCTGTCTCTCTAATTAAGAAATGAAATCTTAAAAAAATTAAAGCATGAACAATAATGCTACCGACCTTGCAGGGCTTTTGTGAGGACTCAGTGAGACCCCGTAACTCAGGGGCTTAGCTGGGAGCCTGGCACACGGTAAGGATGCCGTGAGGGTGACCACGATCACCGCCATCACCAAGCACTTTCAGAGACATCTTTGCTTCCAGCTTTACAATTCTGTAAATTGACCTACATTTCACAGCTGAGGAATTGAAGCTTGGTGAAACGTGCTCCAGATTGTCTGATTCTGTGTCCTAGACTCTTTCTCCTGGGCCTTGCCCTCAAGCCATCATGAGCCATCTGGGCAGCTCCAGGGGGCACCGCGCAGGGCAAAGCACCCGGTCCAGGTGTTGGCTGCGGGCTCCCAGGAGACCTGGATCATTTGGGTCACAAAGCACAAAAAGGGCACCTCTCAAGCAGAGCGAGTGGGAAAGGGCCAGGCAGCCCATTAAGCAGAGGGTGACGAGGGCAGCATGGGAGTGTGGGCTGGGCGAGAAGCAGGGCAGATGGGGCTCTGCTGGGTGGCCAGAGACCAGTCGTTTCGCATGGGGGCATGGGTTTCCTCATCCGCACAATGGGGGTGAGGATAATGGGGGTGAGGATACATGCCCTTCCTGCTGCTTCGTGGATTGCCATGACAGCCAAGTGACATGGGGGTGAAGACACTCCTGCCCTCCCGCTGAGCTGGCAGGTGGGCAAGCGCCGGGGACACTGAGGTTTGAATGCTGCAGACCCTACCCCGCCCCCACCCTAGCCCTCAGCCCCGCCCCGGGGTGAGCTGTGGCATGAACACAGCCCAGGGAAGAAACGGGAACAGAGGTCCAGGAGTGTAGGGTCCTAGGGCCAGACCAGGGACCTGCTGCAGGTGAAATGGGAAGATGTGGCCAAAGACACCGGAGAGCGGGGCATCCTGGAACACACACAGCCCTTTGGTTGGCTCAGATCAGCACCCACAGCCGTGGCTGACCCCATGCCCCCCTCCCCCCAGCCATAGTGACCCTGGGGCTCCGTGGAGGAAACCGGTTCCCAGGGTAGGTCCCTCTAGGTGGCCCTGGTCCGCCATCTAGTGGCCACAGTGAGCATTGCCAGGGCAAGGTAGCGGTGTCTGGTCCCGCCTTCCCCCTCCCGCAGGGGAGCTCCAGCCTCTGCGCCAATCTCCCCTTGAAGCGGCGGGGAGGGGGGAAGGGGGGCTGGGGGCGGGGAGGTCCTCGCTGTCCCCAGAGGCCCTCGGCTCTGGTGGGCAGCGTCTCTGAGCTCCCTGCAAAGTGCCTGTTGCCAGGGTCCAGTGCTACCGAGTGAACTGAACAGAGGTGTCTCCTGGGGGCACGGTTGGGCATCTCTGAGACCTTGAGGTCAGGTTGGCTCAGGACAGAACATTCTAACAGAATTTCCTCTGGGCAGCCCAGATCTTACTCCACGAACTCACAGATGTACAAGAAATCACCCATTTCAAGTCTCCTTCCAAATTTTCTTCTGAGTTCCTCCTCTTCTTGGTCTTAACCCAGGAGTAAATGTTCCCCAGCTGGGATGACACAGAAGTTTCTGTAGCCCCAAGGATGGAGGAAGGGCCTCTGGAGGTCATCGAGGCCCAGGAGCACCTGGTCCATGGAGACAGGGGTCTCTGCCCAGGTTGGCAGCTCCAGCTGCGGCCCAGCCTCCCTTGGCATGCTGTGAAGCCATTCCCCCTTGGAGGCCTTGGCAGCACTTTGGGTGCCCCAATGTGCCAGGATTGCCTTCCAGCTACTCTCTAGTCCTGCAGCCTCTGACTCTTTATTTATTTTAGATTTTTTTTTTTTTAATTCGTGAAACACACAGAGTGAGAGGCAGAGACAGAGGCAGAGTGAGAAGCAGGCTCCCTGTAGGAAGCCCGACAAAGGACTTACTCCTGGGACTCCAGGATGATGCCCTGGGCCAAAGGCAGGCACTCAACTGCTGAGCCACCCAGGTGTCCCGCCTCTGACCCTTTAGCAGGCAGGGGCAACTTTGTCTATGTTGCTCTGTCACTATCCACTTGCTCCAGTTTGTATTGCTGTGTTTCTTAACCAAACCCAACCTGGGGATGCCTGGGTGGCCCAGTGGTTTAGCCCCTGCCTTCAGCCCAGGGTGTGATCCTGGAGTCCTGGGATCGAGTCCCACATCGGGCTCCCTGCATGGAGCCTGCTTCCCCCTCTGCCTGTGTCTCTGCCTCTGTGTGTCTCTCATGAATAAATAAAATCTTAAAAAAAAAAAAAACGGTTTGCATCAGACAGCCACTTAATTTACCCTCATGATTCTAGGGGTTAGAAATTCGGACAGGTCACAGCCTGTCTCCGCTCCCTAATGCCTGGGGCCTTGGCCGGGAGGGGCTGGGAGAGATCTGATGGCAGAGCCAGGGATCATCAGAGGCAGCTTCTTCACTCAGGGATCTTGTGGTCAACGTCGTATATGGGCTAGAGCACTGTGGTGTCCTCTCTGTGAGGTCTCTGTGTGTGTGTTAGTTCCCCGCCCCCCCCGCCCCCCCCTCCCCGCAAGGTGGCTGGATTCCAAGACTTTGTCCAGAGACAGCGAGGCAGGATCAATAGCCCACAAGGTCACACAGCATCTTCTACCGTATTCTCCTGGGTGAGGTGGTCACGAAGTTCCACGCAGGTTGAAGGGAGGGGCCCAGGCCCTACCCCTTGATGGTGGCGGTGTCGGGGTCATACCGTAGGAAGAACATGGGATGGGAAGGCATCTTTGGGAAGTCTGTCTGCCAGACCACTGCACCCAGGTGGGTCGCTTGCAGAAAAGAATAGGCAACCTGCCTTCCAGCGTGCAATCCTACACTCGAGAAGCAAGGCAGCTGGAGCTGGGCACCTGCTGGGCTTGCAGAAGGGAAAAACCCGCAGTAAGAGATGGAAAAGTGAGCTCCGAGTGGAAAGCTTTACTGCAAGGAGGGAAGCCTCTCCAGAGCAGAGTCCAAGTTCTGGGAATGAGTTTCCAGGGAGGAGAAATGAAGCAGGATGGTTAAAGCCAAAAGACAGAGCTGTTTCTGTCCTAGAGCAGGAGGGAACAGCCACTGAGGGTGGCTGATGGGCTGGCTGGGCTAAGCTGGCTGAAGGTCATTCCATGAGGGCACCCGCCTGGGGCTCGGGGACCCAGGAGCCTCAGTGGAGCGTGTGATGTACAGACATCAACACCGGTTTGAATTGTGGTGCTCGGTCAGCTCTGCCCCAGAGTCGCCAGGCAACCCCGGCTTTGCGTGGATCCAGACGAGTATGTTGAGGAATGATGGAACTCAAAGTCCAGGCATGCAGAGGTGGCTAGGCTCAAGGTCATGGGGTCACACACCCCTGGTCTGCACCAGCTGTGTGACCTTGGACAGATGACGCCTCGACACCCCACTTTCTCACCTGCAAAGTGGGGCTAATTATAATGCGCAGCGTCGTGTGTTCTAGCCTATTGCGGTACAAGGTCTGAATCAGGTGAGGCGAAACGAGGACAGACACCACGACCCTTGAAAGCCCCTTAATTCCGCCCCCGCCCCCCCCCCAGCGTGTACCCATGTGTACACACGGTTTTGTGTGTACAACCACGTGGAGCGATTCTAATGAAAACCCAACTTGGAGAACCGATGAACTAGAACGAAGAGGGGCAAAGAGGTGGCCGGGAGCAGATGGCTGGCCTCTCCCGCCATCTGCCCATGAGAGAATGGCCAAGCCCTAGCGGAGTGGGGCACAGGGAGGAGGGTGAATGGGATTCTACTTGGCACCTTTGCCACCTGGCTTCTCCCTCTTCTGTTTCCATATTAACCCTCTGAGGTGGATATGTTAGATCTGCGTGCTCTCCGGAACATTAAACCAGATGACATGCATGGGGGCTCTCAGAGCAGTTGCTGGCACATAACAGGGGCCGGACTTGAGTCTTCATCTTTCTCTCTTGGACCCATGTTACAGGCCCGTTTTCAGCCAGGACAGCTGTCCCGGTTGTTAAGACATCAAAACACGTCCATGCCAGTTGGGAAATAATTGCTGTCCCAATCCCCCTGTGTGCAGCCCCATGTCCCAGTTTCCCAGGCCTCTCACCTGGGACTCCCAAATCTCCCCATGATCCAGAACCTTGAGGGGCAACCCTGGTCCCACGGGGCCCCCAAAACCTTGTCCAGGCACTAGGCTGAGGTCTGTTCCAAAGAGTTGGTTCCGTGAGCTTCTGGGGTTAAATATTTCAGGGAACGCCCTGCCTATGTGCCCGCCGCTCAGTGAAAAGCTGCAAGAAGGAGCTGGCACCTGCTTCCTGCCCTTCTCAGTTGGCATGTCCTGCCGGGGCCTGCAGATCCCTCGCTTGGCCCGGGTTCTGACTCCTGCCCTTGGGTCTGGGTTCTAGAGCCTGTGATGTCCTCCAGATGGGTTTGCACACCCGGGGAACTGGACAGGAGGCTGAGCTGATGCCGGCAGGGGCACAGAGCTGCGCATAGCCAGGGCCCAGCAGGAGCAGTAGTCTCTGAAGCGACCCATCTCCCTTCTGCCCTGCCCTGCAGCTATGGGGAGATCCAGGCCCAGGCCCCAGACCGTGGGTCCCAGGGCCTCTCTTCCAGCACTTTCTTAACTCCCCCCTGAAATGTTAATGCAAGAATGAGCAGGTTTACCTGGCAGGCCTGGCAACCAGCCCAAGGAACCTGACACAAGTGTGACATCTCTTTGAAGTCTTGGGTTTTGACTCAAAATTACATACAGATTCTGTACTCTGCTCCATGATGTTTCCTTTTTTGTTTTATCTAAAAATAGTGCTTTAAATTACTTCCACCGAAGTAAAGCAGTTCTCTGGGAAGGTGCCAGGCTCATCCTGTGACTTCGTTGACACCCCAGGCTCACTGTCACAGACTTCGGGGCACTCGGGGCTACAAATCTGAAACTGTCAGCCCCAGCCTTCAAGTGGGCTGGCTCTCTGACTCTTCATCTCTGACCTGTGCAGAGACACTCTCCGTGAGCCACCTGTAATTTCAATCCCCTCTGAAACTAGCTAGCCCTGACCAGTGCCCTAGGGCCATCAGGAGAGACGAGCTCTTTCTGCAGTGGGCAGAATG
Organism: Canis lupus baileyi; assembly: GCF_048164855.1. Lineage (NCBI taxonomy): Eukaryota > Metazoa > Chordata > Mammalia > Carnivora > Canidae > Canis > Canis lupus. The sequence goes on from NC_132858.1 coordinate 12,032,276, forward strand.
TGGCCTTGGCAGTGCCTGGGACCATCGTTCCATTCCCACTCTGCCCGGCAGTGAAATCAGGTGGGCCAAGGAAAGGGGAGACCCAGCAAGCACCAGCTTCCTGATGGCATTGTTCGTTCTCTGGGAGCCAGCTGCATTCTGCTCTCCCAGGGGAGATGCCCATCAAGTCCTCTGGTTCTACCTAAGCTGCTAAGAGCTGAGCTTTAGCACTTGCAGCTGAAAGAGTCCTGATTAACCAACTTTCCTAGAGGGGGGGCCTCTCAGGGGATTTGCTCCTTCTCCCCAAATACTTGGAGGCCATCATGGGGTGGAGGAAGCCTAGGCCAGAACCAAGAGTGAGATCTAGGGGGTAGGATGGGCCAGATGAAGGATGGGAGAAAGAAATACTTTGAGTCAGATCCTTCCAGAAAGAGCAGGGCCTGCTTCATCAGATAGTGAGCTTCCTATCACTGGGGGCATGTAGACAGAAGCTGAGGGCCTCCAGGCAGGGAAGGGGTAGAGGGAGGGATGGGCTCTTAGTCCATGAGGTTGCTTCCATTCTTGAATCTCTGAGTCCATGATATATGTATTTTTTAAGATTTTATTGATTTATTCATGAGAGACAGAGAGAGAGAGAGAGGCAGAGACACGAGCAGAGGGAGAAGCAGGCTCCCTGAGGGGAGCCTGATGCAGGACTTGATCCTGGGACTCCAGGATCACACCCTGAGCCAAAGGTGGATGTTCAACCATTGAGCCACCCAGGCATCTCTGAGTCCATGATGTTCTAGGCCCTGGCAAAGGGTGTGACCTTTTTGCTCCAGTGAGGATGCCTGCCTCAAGTGACCATTCGTGTCTCAGCTGGAAGCACCATGTGGTCAGCAGGTGGGCACATGGACCACGTGAGATCTGTTCTCCATAGAGGTGAGGTAGCTGCTGTCCCCGCATCGGGATTCTAGCAAATAGGAAGACTCAGTGGCCCGTGCCTGCAGTTCTCGGCTGCTGCGGTGGTTTAGGCCCGGTGTGTGCAAGCATGCCCGCACCAGCAGTGCATACCAACTTGGCAATGCTAAGCTTAGCCTGAAGAATCTCTCATCCCGTGTCCCTGGTGGGACAACTTCTCCCCCAGGACAGATGAGACCAGAGCCAAAGAGTGGACCAGGTGTGGTGGCTAGAAAAGTGTGCTTATGGAGGCCTGACTTCCCTGGATCCTACTCCAGCCCTGACTGAAATCACTGGAAAAGCTACCGGCGTTGGGGTGGGGCAGGAAGTGTGGATTGCTGGCGAGTTAGAATAAGGTCAAGAAGCAAGTGCACACCCTGGACTTTGGGGAATTTCGAAACACATCACAGATGAGGCCAGGTTGGAGAAAGAGTCTGAAAGGGACCCACAGCCCCACAGATGCAAACATCTGGTGGGCTGGTAGGGCCAAAGGGCTCTTCCTCAAATGTGGGCACCAGCACCCAAACGGAGGACAGGCTGCTCTGGCCGCCCTGGCACAAGGACCTAAACCACACACCCTGAGGACCAAGGTCCCCATCAGAGTGCCCCCTCACCTCCATCGGTGGCGTGCGCGTGCGTGCACACACACACACACACACACACACACACACACACACACACCCCAGGCTTCCTAACCAGCGCCTCTAAGCCAGCGGGGCGCCCTCCCACAGGCTTACTTCGGGCTTCCAGCAGAGGGCAGTAAAGTGCTCCCAGAAGAGGCTTCTTCCCCAGATTCGCACAGAAACCCTCCTGCTCTTTAGGCTGCAGGAATCTTGGAAATGACAACTCTCCAGACTCAGACCTAAGGGTAAGATTCCTTCTTATATTTACACAGCTCTAATTTTAGTCAAAGCAATACATCACTTTTTAAAATGTCCAGTGGTTCTTTAAGACAACAAAATCCAGCATTCTCCTCTTCCCACTCATGTCGTCCGCTCCCCACATGCAACCAAGCTCAATTCGTTGTTTCTCATGTTTAATCTCCGTATTTCTTTTTTAAAAAAAACATTTTATTTATTCATGAGAGACACAGAGACAGCGGCAGAGATATAGGCAGAGGGAGAAGCAGATTCCCTGCTGAGCGGGGACTCTGTTGTGGGGCTCGATCCCAGGACCCCGAGATGATGACCTGAGCCGAAGGTAGACTCAGGCGCCCCTAATGTCTGTATTTCTAAATAACCTGCTTATAGTTCTAGTGCTTGAGCTCTTTATTGTAGGCGTCACTTTGACTTACAATGCTGGAAGGTGAAGATGTCTCTTTCTTACAATCTTCCCCGAGCCCCGAGCTGCCCCTTTGCACGCATGCATGCACACATTCTCCTATCTCTCCCAGGGTAATTATCTCACTATTTTTTTTATTAAATCAATATTCTGCATATGTATAGATTTCTGCAATCTTCAGACAGATGGAATGTTATTATTTGCCATCGTGATTTTCTACCCGATGTTGCTCCTAACCAAGATATTCATCACGTGGCAAAAAAGCGACAATGGATTTGGGCCCATAGAAACCACTACTCTTACCACAAACTCCATCACTTGGAAACCAGCAGCCTAACTGGAAAGTGGAATGGCCTTCAGAAGACTCCGTTGTGCTTCTACTCTAAAGACAACACCCTAGGAAGCTGAGGCTCTGTCTGAGGATGTGCAATATGCTCTCACTCGGCAATCAGTACAAGAATTTCCCTTCCCACATCCATAAGAACAGCACCAGAAAACACGGGCTGGCAGTGGCTTCTCTCTCTCCCTGTTACACCTAATAACCACCTGCACAATTTCTGTTTCTTATCCCCACGACGTTGAACTCTGCTGATTTGGAAATCTCTTTTCCCAGGGGAAAAACACTTCCACTGTAGAACACAGCAATGGGCCCATTTAGTTAGTTGATAAGCCTGGAAATTTCGGGTTCCTCCTGCCATTGAACCAACAGGGACAAGAGGTTACTCTACTGCCTGGTGTGATGGATCATGGTTATCAAATCAGACTGCTTAGATTCTGCAATGAATGGATGGACTGGGTCTGAAGCCCAGAGATGGCTTTCTGGGGACACCTCTTAACTCCCCCATGTCCAATAATAAAAGCCAACGTAAAGCTACCTTAAGCAAAAAAAGGCAGGACCATTGAAACATCAGACTGTTGCACAATTGGACAACACAACCATCTAAAGAATATGGAACATGACATGGATCTCAGAAGAAGGGAATTGTAAGGTCAGCTATGACCTGGTGAACAGCAAGGGAAGCAAGGACGGCTGCAATAATGTGTATTTGCTTCTTGCTTATTACGTGTGTGTGTTTATATTTGTATATATTGCTAATTTTCTCTTTACTGTCTCCACTTTTCCCCTTAGGATTTCATGAAAGGATTGTTGGTGATGGCTGATTTCACAATTTAGTCTTTAGGTCGCAGGATAGTCAGGTGAGAGTGTGATTCAACTTGAGGAGTAATTAATATCACCCACAGATGAGCGCTGTGACTGTCACTCCAGGGCTGGAAACAATGAATGTTAGGATGGTGTCTCCTCTTTTGAGACAGTTCCACGCCCACTCTTCCATGCTCTGCTCCTTGATGCCAGGCTCAATCTGAACATTTCTTTTCTCACTTGCCAGCTGGCTCTCTGCCATTTGAGGGTAACTAGCAGGAGAGCTGAGGCAAGAGAAGGAGAGAAGGAACTTGAATCCCTTCCTTCTTGCTTGCATCCATTCCTGTCTATATAACCCCAGCAAAGGCTGTTGACCTTGGCAGTGGCAGCTGGCTCTGGAGGACGTTGGTTCCTGTTTCCAACTTCCTTTGGCAGCCTCAGAACCAGTCTCATTGCATCCTCTTGGAGGTGCTAGCACCAGCTGGGCAGTGCCCCTTCTTAAGGGTCAGAGTCTCAGCTGCGTGAGACTCTCCTCTGAGAGCTTGAGATGCAACTAGCAGCCAACCCCAGCACACTCAGCCCAGAAGTCTAAGTGACAGCTCTGCAGAGAACCTCCTTTGAGCTCTGGAGATGCTAGCACTGGCATGGAAGCACCCCCTCCGGAGAGGTCTGAGTCCCTAGGGTACACCTCCTCTGAAAACATCTCTTTCCCTCCTCCCATAGCCCTGGGGTGACAGATGTTTCCAAAAGCTACTACCTCTGTGTGTCCTCAGAGTTTCTGTCCTTTCTTTTTGGTCCTCCAGGACCTGTTGAACAATCCCCTATGTACTTCTCTTGCTCTGATAATCAGTGTGCTTTCTGCCTTTATAACTGGGTCCCAGTGGATACAGCCATAGCAGGTCAATATGGTCAATCCCATGTCTAGTGCTTGGGGAAAAAAAGAAGGAAGATTGTGCTCAGATTCTTTATAAAAACTTTTAAATTTAATTTACTTGAGAGAGGGACAGAACATGAACAGGGGGAGGAGCAGAAGATTCCCCACTGAATAAGGAGCCTGACATGGGGCTCAATTCTAGGACCCCTGAGATCATGGCCTGAGCCAAAGTCAGATGCTTAACTGATGGAGGCCACCCAGGTGCCCCACAAAAACTTTTTTTTAAATTATCAAATAGTTTGTGAAAAATTATTCAGGGGAGTAACATCTGGAGGAAGAAACCTGTAAAACGTTCATGAGCCACATAAAATAGAACTAATGGAGATGTCTACTGTTAGAGGAAGCAAGTCCTAATATTATAAAGATATCAAGCAATAATTGTCCGTATAAATCTACAAATGGAGGGGCACCTGGATGGCTCAGTCAGTTAAGCATCTGATTCTTGATTTTTGGCTCAGGTCATGATCTCGAGGTCCTGAGATAGAGCCCCATGTCCCGCTCCACACTCAGCAAGGAGTCTTAAGGACTCTCTTCCTATCCCTCTGTTCCTCCCTCTGCTCGCGTGCTCTTTCTCTAAAATAAATAAATCTCTAAAAAAAATCTACAAATGTAATGAAATTCCGTTCAATTTCCCTCAGGGATTTTTTTTTAAAAGCATAACCAAATAAGCCTAAAGTTTATCAGGAGGAATGAATTATCAATAGTCAACAAAGTATTGAAAAGAAGGGTAACCTGCATGTCAGTTAGTAAAGTAAATTACAAAAATACATCTATCAAAATAGTGTAAACTGGTTCCACATCCAGGAATAGTGAATGACTTTCATTGATTTCATTGATACTTTGATACACTGATTTCATTGATACTGCCTTCAGATAGTAATTATACACCCCGAACAAAATATAAAAACACAGCTATTTTGAGATACAGGAGAGTGAACAGAAGTCAGAAATTAGAGATACTGATCAAAAGACAGGAAACATTTTGAAAAATGGTTTTTTTGTTTTTTTGTTTTTTTCACCTGAGAGCGCTCCGTGGTCCATGCAGCCAGCGGGTGGCTGAAACTGACACAGAAGGGGCACCTGGGTGGCTCAGCAGTTGAGCATCTGCTTTTGGCTCAGGTTGTGATCCCAGGGTCCTGGGATCGAGTCTCGCATTGGGCTTCCCACAGGGAGCCTGCTTCTCCCTCTGCCTATGTCTCTGCCTCTCTGTGTGTGTCTCTCATGAATAAATAAATAGAATCTTAAAAAAAAAAAAAACTGACACAGAAGACTCCTTGAAACTGTGAGGAGTCATACCATAGAACTTGGGGCAGCAAAAGCAGATAGTATATGAGGGTGAAGGGATGCCTGGGTGGCTCAGTGGTTGAGTGTCTACCTTTGGCTCGGGTTGTGATCCCAGGGTCTCAGGATTGAGTCCCGCATCAGGCTCCCTGCTTCTCCCTCTGCCTGTGTCTCTGCTTCTGTGTGTGTGTGTGTGTGTGTCTCATGAATAAATAAATAAAAATCTTTTTAAAAAAAGAATATGAGGGTAAATCCCAGAAAGGATGACTCCATAAAAGGGGGAACCAACAAACTAGGTATAAACTCTACAAAATCCTAGGCTGATCCCAGAGATTCCAAGGTTACTGGTGAAAAGTGAGAATAGGAAGTCTGAAAGAAATAATGAAGATGGGATCCCTCGGTGGCGCAGTGGTTTAGCGCCTGCCTTTGGCCCAGGGCGCGATCCTGGAGACCCGGGATTGAATCCCACGTCGGGCTCCCGGAGCATGGAGCCTGCTTCTCCCTATGCCTGTGTCTCTGCCTCTCTCTCTCTCTGTGTGACTATCATAAATAAATAAAAATTTAAAAAAAAGAAATAATGAAGATTTCAGCTCCTGCCCCTTGGGGAGGAGACAGTGTGTAGTTTGAGTCCAGCTGAGTGACCTGATTGTTGGAATGAATATCAACATTCTTCATAGAAAGATAACAGATTCTGCATTCTCTCAACATCCCATTCACAGTAGAAAAATAAAAATAAAAAAAATAAAAATAATTACAGGACATGTATGAAGAAATAGGAAAATACGACCCTGAGTTCAGGGGAAAATAATTAACAGAAACCAGAGTTTGGGGGTGCCTGGGTGGCTCAGTCGGTTAAGTGTCTGCCTTTGGCTCAGGCCATCATCTCAGGGTCCTGGGATGAGCCCCACAACGAGGTCCCCACTCAGCAGGGAATCTGCTTCTCCTTCTCCCTCTGCCCCTCCTCCCTACTTGTGCATGTACACTCCCCCCCTTCAAATAAATGAATAAAATCTTAAAAAAAAAAGAAATAATAAAGAAAGTTCTTCAGGCTGTAGAGAAGTTATATCTGAAGGAAACTCAGATTTAGAGGAAGGAAGGAACTCTAGAAATGTCAAACATGGAAGTAGCTATTGAAAAAAAATGTTATTCTCTGAATTCAAAAGATATAAAAGATATAACTGGGATCCCTGGGTGGCTCAGCGGTTTAGCTCCTGCCTTCAGCCCAGGGCGTGATCCTGGAGTCCTGGGATCAAGTCCCACATCAGGCTTCCTGCATGGGGCCTGCTTCTTCCTCTGCCTGTGTCTCTGCCTCTCTCTCACTCTGTGTGTCTGTCATGAATAAATAAATAAAATCTTGAAAAAAAGATATAACTTAAATATCTACTATAATTTAAAATTATAATTTATATATATTATATAAAATATAGTTATATATAATATAAATTGTACTTTATATAATATTTAATTTAAAAGATATAATTGAAGTAAGAAATCATAATATTGTTTTACAGAGTTTATAATGTATATAGTTGTAATATATAGGAAAAAAATAACACAAAGAAATGGGAGATCGTTACAAAGTCTGGTGTGAAGTGATAAAATATCTCTGAGAAGCTAAGGATACATACTGAAAACCCTAGAGCAGTTACTAAAAAATAATGCAAGGAGGTTTAGCTGAAAGGTCAATAGAGAAAAGATTGTTTTTTAAATGTTTGATTATCCAAAATCACAGAGGAAAAAAGGAACAAAAGATGTATGTGACATACGGAAAACGAACAGCAAAATTGCCAGGCCTACATTCAACTATATGAGGAATTATGTTAAATGCAAATGAATTAAACATTTCAGAGCTTATCAGACTGGCTAGAGAGCAAGAACCTTTATGATTTTCTTGACATTTTCTTTCTCCTAGCTTACTTTATTGTGAGAATGCAGTATATAATACATACAACGAAAAATATAAATTAATTGATTTTTTTATTATCAGGTTTCTGGTCAACAGTAGTCAATTAGGGGTTACATTTTTGGGGAGTCAAAAGTTATATGCAGATTTTCGCCTGCATTGGGAATTAACCCACCTCCACATTGTTCAAGGGTCAACTGTACTTTGATCTAATCATTTGTAGAAGACCACACCAAACAACTGCAGAGTACAGTTGGTGCATATGAAACATTCACCAAGAAAGTCCCTGTGGTAGTCCATTAAATAACCCTCAAAATTTTTCAAAAAATTGAAATCTTAAAAAGGCTGTTTTCCATAAATAACAAAATTAAGTTGGATATTAACAATGAGATACATAGAAAATCCTCAAATAATTAGAAGCTGAGCACTCTGTCCTTAAATAACTCATTAGCTAAAGAAGAAATCATAGAAAAAATTAGAAAATATTTTGGACTGAACAATAGTGAAAATACTACAACTCCAGATGTGTGGAAGGCAGCTAACACAGTGCTTAGAAAGAAATGTATGCTATTAACTGCTTATATTAGACAAGGAGAACAATTCAAATTCAATGCTGTAAATTTCCAGCCTAAAGAAATGAGGGAAAGATGACCAACTAAACTCTGCATAAACTACAGACTTCATTAAGAATAAAGTATCAATATTTACTCATTAACTGTATTGTATCATAGTAATTGGAAATGTGATTAACTGGGAAAATGGGGTGAGGGGCATGGGAACTCTATACTGTCTTTTCAATTTTTCTGTAAATTTAAAGCTTCAAAAATAAAATCTATTAAAAGGAAAAAATATTAGCAGATGTAATTCAGCCACACATAAAATGATGACACATCATGATCAAGAAAGGTTCTCTCCAGGAATGTGAATTTGTTTTAATCTTTCAAGATCAATCAGTATAATTCACCTGTTACCAGTTTATTCTATTAATAGAATTTGACAGAATTCAACATCCATTCATGATTTTTCTTAACTTTCAACAAATTAGTAGTGGATGAGAACTTCTTCCACCTGACAAAGGAGTGGATATCTATCTATCTAGTCTTCAGCTAATTTTATACTAATGAATGATTACATGTTTTTCCTCCAAAATCAGCAGTAAGACAAGATACCCACTCTTGTTACTTCTACTGAACACCATACAGATAGATTGAACTAGTACAATAAGGAAAGAAGAGAAGAAATACGTAAAGATTGAAAAAGAAGAAGAAAAGCTGTCAGAGTTTGTGTAGGATTGAAATGATCAATTTTGAGCACAGGCTGAGAATCTGGCTTGGCCCGAGCAGAGGGACTCTGGTGAGGGAAAGAGATATAATCCATTTTGGTAGTTGCCTGGGTCTGGTGCACTGTTTTATAAACTGAAAGAAGTCAAAATCCCAGGTCAGTATTCCCACATGGGAGATTTGCTGTGTTCTGGGAAGGCAGACGAAGCTAAGGTGCTAAACTATAGAGTGAAAACTCTTGGCTTAGGTGCTTAATAGACCAAATCATGCTAGAGGAGGGGCCTGTAAGAACCACACACTACTTTTGGACCTTTATGGAGTGGGAGATGAAAGAGCTAAGTGCAAAACACCCAAAAGGCAGATTTTCGGGGCTGAGGCAACAGAGAGCTTTCAGGCTTTTAATAAAAAATCTTGGAGGATCATAGCTAAAGAACAGAGATGAACCAGAAGTGGGCTGCAGCCTATTAATATAGCAATCCATTCATTACATAACTCATTCCTAGACTGAGGTGATCATCCGCTCCCCCTATTTTCCTAACAGAGAAAAGAAGAAATCCTTGCTACTGAAAGACATAATTTATATAGTCTCCATGGCCCCTTTACTTACAATGTCTGGCAGTGACAATTTAAAAAGTGGTAGACATGGAGGTAGGAAAAAGTCACCAAAAAATAAGAAACCCACTGATGGTCCAGATGGTGGAGTTAGCAGCCAGAACATAAAAATAACTATAATTAATACATGAAAATAAATGGAGAAAAAGATGCACTAATTGGATAAAATGGTAGAGAATTCCAACAGAGTGTTAGAATATTTTTAAAAAAAAATCTAATGACCACTCTGGAATTGAAAAAAAAAATCAGAATTTAAGAACTTGTTGGATGGATTTAATAGTAGATTGGACACAATAGGTGATCAGATCAGTGAATTCAAATGAACTCAATAGTAAATATCCAAATTGAAGTATGTGAAGAAAAAAATACAGGGGTAGGAAGAACAGAGCAGAGAATAAAGGAAGATAAATATGTAAGACACATTCAAAAGTTCTCACACATGTCATTGGAGTGCCAGAAAGAAGAGAGAGTAATAAGGCACAATCAGTATCTGAGAAATAATGCCTGAGAATTTTCCAAACACCACAGATTCAGTTATATTCAGTTATATAAAGCACAGCAAGATTGAATCAGGATAAATATAAAGTAAATCACATGTAGGCTTATAATAAACTGCTAAAAAGTAAAGACAAACTGTAAAAGCAGTCAGAGGTGAAAGGAACCATTACCTTAAAATAAGTAACAGAAAAACTGACCACTGACTTTTACTAGAAACTATGGAAGCCAGAGGACAGTAGAATAACATTTAAGGTGCTGAAAGAAAAGGTTGCCAATTTAGAATTCTATACCTACCAAAAACTCCTTTAAAATTAGAGGTGGGATCCCTGGGTGGCACAGTGGTTTGGCGCCTGCCTTTGGCCCAGGGTGCGATCCTGGAGACCCGGGATCGAATCCCACGTCGGGCTCCCGGTGCATGGAGCCTGCTTCTCCCTCTGCCTATGTCTCTGTCTCTCTCTCTCTCTCTGTATGTGACTATCATAAATAAATAAATTAACTAATAAAAAAAAATAAAATTAGAGGTGAAGTAAACATACTTTTTAAAAAGATTTTATTTATTCATTCATGAGAGACACACAGAGAGAGAGAGAGAGAGGCAGAGACACAGGCAGAGGGAGAAGCAGTCTCCATGCAGGGAGCCCAACGTGGGACTCAATCCCAGGTCTCCAAGATCAGGCCCTGAGCTAAAGGCGACGCTAAACCACTGCCCACCCGGGCTGCCCCAACATACTTTTGTACAAACAAAAACACAGAACCATGACCAGCAAACCAGTACCAAAAAATATCAAAAGGAAGTCCTTCAGAGTGAACAAAATTAATCCCGGAGGGAAGGACAGAACTGCAGGAAGGAATGAATGGTACCAAAACAAGATCAATAGGTAGATGAACATAAAGCAATATTGATTACTTAATTGAGCAATAACAATAATGTATCCTGAGCTTAGAGTAAATGTATGAGCACAAATGAATGACAATGATAAAAGCACAGAAGACAAGAGGAGGTAAAGTTCTTGCTTTGTTCAAGAAGTAAAAGTATAATCTTAAGGTAGGCTACAATAATGCAAAGATGCAATTTAGATCCACCAGAAGAAAAAAATATATATATCATATGCTAATGGAAATGAAAAATATAAAAGTAGTTGATAAACCAAGAACGGTAGGAATGGAGGAATTCAGGAACAAAGAATAGATGATTCAAATAAAAGTTTTTAAAAAATAAAATAAATAAAAATCAAACCACACGATGGGAGTGCTAAATCCAACCATATTAGTAAGTAGATTAATTATAAATGGAAAACTAGTGCAACTAAAATTTTAAATTGTCAATTTGGACTACAAAAACAAGACCCAACGATCAGTTGTTTATTAGATACACACATGATACATGAGGACAAAGGCTGAGTAAAAAATGAAAAGAGATATTGCCTGAAACTATTAGCAAACATCTGGTGATTATATTACTATCAAAGTAGATTTAAAGGCAACAAGTATTATTAAATGCAAAAAGGAAGAAACTTACAAAATGTGTATGCTCCTAGTTTAAAAGCCTCAAATATTTAAAGCAAAAATAACAAATTTTTTAAAAAGAATGGAAAAATTCAAAATCAGAGTTACAGATTTTAATACATTTATCAGTAAATGATAAAATGAGTAAGTAAGCAATCAAGTAGAAAAATACAGAATAGTTAAACAAAATGATTAACCAGCTTGACGTAATTAATGCATATATAAAAAATATATAAATATATATAAGACAGAGTGAAAACTCTTGGCTTATAAAATATAAAATGCATATATAAAATGTAAAAGGTCAGTAACTTCAGAATGAACAGTCTTTTTAAATACTTATGGAACATTTACCAAAATAGACTATATGATGGACCATAAAGCAAATAACAGAAATTTTCAAAGGACATATTCTGTGTTTCGAATTACACAGAATATGCTCTCTACTGGAGTGAAATTCAATTAAAAATCTATACAAAAAGATAGCTAGAAAATCTACAAATGTTTAGAAATTAAGCAACACATGGCTAAATAGTCCATAGGTCAAAGAAGTATTCACAATAACAGAAAATATTTTGAACTAAGGTCTGTGAAAAGCTTCTGAGATGTATCTAAAAATAGTGATTACAGGGCAGCCTGGGTGGGTCAGCATTTTAGCGCTGCCTTTGGCCCAGGGTGTGATCCTGGAGACCCGGGATCAAGTCCCATGTTGGGCTCCCTTCATGCTGCCTGCTTTTCCCTCTGCCTGTGTCTCTGCCTCTCTCTCTGTGTGTGTCTCTCATGAATAAATAAATAAAATCTTTTTTTTAAAGTAGTGATTACAGAGAGATGTATACCTTTATTGCAATTATTAGAGAAAAAGACACAAGGAAAATAAACTTTTCTAAACTTCCATCTTGGTAAGCTAGAAAAACAATACCAAATTTCATCTAAAGAAAGTAGAAGGAAAGAACAGATAAAGATGAAAGCAGAGATCAAATTGATAGAAAAAATAGACAATAAAATCAATATAGATAAAAGGTAGACTTTTATTTTTATTTTTTTAAAAAAGATTTATTTATTTATTCATGATAGACATAGAGAGAGAGAGAGAGAAGCAGAGACACAGGAGGAGGGAGAAGCAGGCTCCATGCCGGGAGCCTGACGCAGGACTCGATCCTGAGACTCCAGGATCGCACCCTGGGCCAAAGGCAGGCACTAAACTGCTGAGCCACCCAGGGATCCCAAAGGTAGACTTTTAAATAAGTAAGTAAAATCTATAAGCCCCTAGAAAGATCAAGAAAAGAAAGAGAGAGAGAAGAGAGAAATTACAAATTATATCACTGAGAAAAGAGATCATTACTACAGATCCTACAAACATTAAAAGATATGGTGATCTTAAGTACTATTTATTTATTTATGCCAATAAATTTGACAACTTAGATTAAACGAGCAAATTCCTGAAAACATAACTTACCATACAAGAAAAAGTAGAAATACTGCAGTCTAATATTCATTTAAAAAAACTGAGTCTTTAACTTAAAACTCTCCCTCAAAGAAACCTCCAGGGCTGGATATCTTTACTGATAAATTCTTCCCAATATTTAAGGAAGAAACGATGCCAATCACATACAAATACTTTCAGAAAACAGAGACAGAGAAAACATTTCCAAACTTGTTTTACAAAACTAACATACTCTGATAACAAAATCTGACATTTTTATTATTATACGTTATAAGAAAGGAAAGGAAAATTATAGGTCAATATCTCTCATAGATGTAAATGTAAAAATCTCAAGCAAAATATTAGTAAATCAAATCTAGTGACATATGAAACAGGGAAATAAATTATGATGAAGTGGGTTAGTCCAAGAATGCAAGGTACTGTAACATTCTTTCAGTGCAATTCACCACCACATTACAAAATGAAGAAAAATTATAAATTACCTCAATAGATATAGATTTATTCTTTGACAAAATTCAATATCTGTTCATAATAAACTACCAGAAAACAGAATAGAAAGGAATTTCCTTAATCGAATAAATGGTACCTACAAAAAGTTAGCTAACAACATTTAATAGTGAAATAGTGAACGCTGCCTGCTGCAATTAGAAACGAGATGAGGAAGGCTACTATCCCTGCTTCTATTCATCGTTATACTGAAGATTCTAGCCAGTGGAATAAAGCAAGAAAAAGGAAAGGTATAAGATTGAAAAGGAAAGGTAAAACTAACATTTATTCATGTATGACATAAGATGGTATATGCCAAAAATTCAAAAAGATTTATGAACAAACTATTAGAATATAATAAACTTGGAAAGGTTGCTTAAACAAAGTGACTTCATAAATCAATTGTACGTAATATTAAGGCAAATTGGAAATAGAACTTTAAAATCTTATTTAGACGTAGATTTTAATTATTTTATTATTTATTTATTTATTTATTTATTTATTTATTTATTTAGACGTGGATTTGTAAAAATCAAATGCCTCAGAAGGAAAGCAATGAAAAATTGCAGGATACACAGAATACTATAAAATATTGTTGAGAGAAGTCAAATAAGACTAAAAGAAATGGAAAGGCATTTCATATTTATTGACTGGAAGACTCAATACTGTTTCTCCCCAGATATCAATGATCTCTCCTACCTGATTTATGGACTTAGTACCACCTCAATCAAATCCCAGAAGGAAGTTGATAAGATGACTCTAAAATATACACAGAAATATAGAACAACCAAAATAGCCAAAATGGCCTTGAAGGAAAATAAAGCTAGAGGACTGATACTCTCAGATATTAATACTTTAACTATAAAGCTACAATGGTTAAGAAGACTATATGGTTTTGGTGCAAGGATAAACAAATGGAAGAATGAAGTGGAATAGAGTCCAGCAACAGACCCACACTTCTATGGTCACTGATTTTTTTTTTTAATGGTCAACTGATTTTTGACAATAGGCCACTGCAACTCAAGGGATAAAGGATGCTTTTTAAATAAAATGCTCTGTTGTTCTTCCATCAATTGGCTATCCATATAGATAATAAGGAAGCTTGATCCCTACTTCACAACATGCACAAAATTAATTTGAAATGGATTATAGATCTAAATGTGGGAGACAAGAGTCCAAAGCTTTTAGTTGAAAACACAGAAGGATGTGTTTATAACTTTGAGATAGGCAAAAAATTCTCAAACAGGACATCAAAACCATGAGCCATAAAATAAGCTTCATTAAAATTAAGACCTTCTGTTCATTAAAAGACATCAGGAGGGTGAAAAAGCAAGCCCCACACTGGGAGAAGATATTCACAATACATATATGTGAAAAATCAGTAAAACAAAGTCAAACAACTCAACTAAACATTGGGCAAAAAACTTAATCACTCCATAAGAGAGGATGTCCAAATGACCAAAGAACACAGGAGAAGGTTCTCAACATCATTCTTCATCAAGAAAAGGTCAATTGAAACTACAATGAGACATCACTACATACTGTCCAGAATGAGTGAGGATAAAAATCAACAATACTGTTATCAATTATGTGGGCCACTTGGAATTCACTCACCTAATGTTGTGGGGAGTGTAAATTAATATGATTACATTAGGGAACTTTTTGATACTTTTCTATAAAGTGAAACACATACCTATCTTATCACCGAGCAATCTGAATCAAGGTAAGTACCTAAGAGATAGTACTATGCACATGTCCGTCAAAAAGCATACAAAAATTGTTTATAGTAGCTCTGTTCAAAATAGCCAATAATTGGACAAAGCCTAAATGCTCACCACCAGTAGAATGGATCCCTGGTAGTCACACAATGGGATACTACACAGCAATGAAAGTAGCAAAATTCTGCTATTCTCTACAATGGGGGTGAATCTCACAGATACAATGATGATCAAAACAAGTAGATGTTAAAATCCATATATTGTATGATTCCATTTTCATGCAGTTCAAGAATTAGCAAAACTAACTCGGAGTAACAGAATCGAAATAGTGGTTGCCTCTTGGGGCTTTTGTCTGGGTGGCATCTTCTGGAGCTGGAAATGCTCCATTTCTTGACTTGGGTGTCGGTTATATGGGAACATACAATTTGTGAGCATTAAACCTGATTTGTGCAATTTTCTTTATGGATGTTATACTTCAGTGACAAGTTAAAAAAATAGGATGCTAATGAGGAAAGCTGATGACAACAGGGGTGGGCAATGGGTATCTGCATACTTTGCTGGAATAATTATAAATCAATACAAAATATTGGAAGGAAAATTAAAGAAAAACCTTAATAACAGACATACTACCCAGTAATTCCATTCTTAGAAAATCCCTAGAACCCAACAGGCAAAGATGTGTGCACAAGAATGTCATGACACAAAGATGTGTGCACAAGGATGTCACTGTCATTATTACAACAATGTCCAAAAATTTGACAACACCTGAATGTCTCCAGACATGTTGAATACAATGCAGCTATTATAAACCCTATTACAGGGGAAAGGTTATGGATTTGTGAAGATGTTCCTGGTATATTGCAAAATTGAAAAGATCATTTGACTCTTGCTTCTCAATAAGGCATCCCTTCCTCCAGCTGCCTTCCATCTGCTTACATTGTGATCTGAGATTTCTGATGCCTCCTCCTTCTGCCCAAGGCGGGGGTTTGGGGTTCTGTTTCTTTTTTTCTTGTTGTTGCTTGAAGCTAATCTTCAAGAGAGGAGATGGAATTCTCTTCACTTCATCTTAACTTCCTTAACTTGGTAGGCACCCATGACTCTTGGAAGGGAAATCTTGTCCTGTCAGCATCCAATTATTATTCTAGGTAATATTTAGAATAAAGCTGAAAGTTTCCCCTTCAGTCTGCCTCCCTCAAAAATATCCCATTGAGATTTTTCAAATGGGTTTTATTAAAAAAAATTCAGATTTGCAGAAACATTGCAAAGATATTACGGAGTTCCCATATACTCTTCACCTAGCTTCCCCTGTGATCAATGTGTACATTAGTATGATATATTGGTTATAGCTAATGAATGAATATTGATACATTATTATTAACTGAAATCCATCATTTATTCAGATTCCCTTGGTTTTTCACCTGCAGATGTTTTGCTGTGGGATCCCAACCAGGATATAACCTTACTGTAGTTATCATATCTCCTTGGGTTCCTCCTGGCTCTGCCAGTTTCTCAGACTTTCCTTCTTTTTGATGACCTCAATTTTGAGGAGTATTGGTTGGGTATTTACAGACTGCCCCTCTCTTGTAGTTTACCTGATGTTTTTCTCATGGTTAGATTGGGGTCATGGGTTTGAGGGAGAAAGCCATTGAGAGTTTGATGGAATGCCATTACATTTATAGGATAATTGGAGCAGAATGGACATTTCTACAATACTGAGTTTTCCTTCAGGGACGTGGTATATTTCTCTGTCCGACTCAAGTCTTTTTTTTTACGATCGTCAGTGAACTTTTATAGTTTGCTTCTTGTGGACCTAACATATTTCTTGTTAGGTTTATTTCAAGGTATTGTGGCTATTGTGAGTAGGATCTTTCTAAAGATCCTAAATTACATTTATTTCTAAACTGTCCTTGCTGGTCTACTGGAAAGCCATTGATTTTCGTAAATTTATATTCTGACTAGCCATCCTACTAAATTCACCCATAGTTTATGATAGTTCTGACTTGATTCTCATGATTTTTTTATAGAACAAGAATCTCACGCAAATAATTATTTCCCCCCCTTTTTAAAATATGTATGCATCTTAGTTAATTTTCTTTTCTTATTACATTCGTTAGAAGCTCCAAAGCAATATTGATTAGGAATAGAGACAACAGGGGCATCCCCGGTGGTGCAGCGGTTTAGCGTCGCCTGCAGCCCAGGGTGTGATCCTGGCGACCTAGGATCAAGTCCCACGTCAGGCTCCCTGCATGGAGCCTGCTTCTCCCTCTGCCTGTGTCTCTGCCTCTCTCTCTCTGTCTCTCATGAATAAATAAATAAAATCTTAAAAAAAAAAGTTAAAAAAATTCTTAAAAAAAAGGAATAGAGACAACAGGCATCTTTGTTTGTTACTGACATCAGCTTTTCACTTGTTTTTATGATGTTTCCTATAGGTTTTTGATAATCTCTTACATTTTGGAAATGTTCTTCTATTCTTATTTTAGTAGGAATTTCTATTAGGAATGAAAACTAAATTTTATCAATGCCTTTTTTGACATGAGAATTAGCATCTTTTTTTTTTTTTTTACATTATCTTCTTAGTACAGTGATTATTGCTCTGTTTTGTTTCCCTTCGTGGTGCCAATTTGCTTGCTAGACCAGGCCCCCTCAAGGAAACTTCTCGGCCAGCCTTTGCCCCCTTGCACCTGGGGAAAGCTCACCTAAGACTCCCTATACCTTTGTCCACCTCAGAAATCAAGGCACACATGTAGAGGTCAAACAGTGACCCATCAATGGTCATGGGGGCCATGGGAAAGGAGAAAGCCAGTTTGCTCACCCAGAACCATAGGAAAGGCACAGGGATAGGAGGGACCAGGTCCCTCAGAAGGTTAAGGTGAAGCCTGTGGCTGAAAATACAGCAATCTTTTTTCAAAACCTATGCAAGGAGCATTGAGACCCCCAGAGGGCCCATCCAACCCCCCTCATGGCAATTGAGGGGCTATCCCTCTCCTGTACCTGCAGACCACCAGAGATACCTTCTCTAGAGAAATGGATACAGGGAATCTTCTAACTTGATTTCACGAGGCACGAGGAGGGTGGGAAAGTGCTGAATTAAAAACAGATGCATGGGTGCCTGGGTGGCTCAGTTGGTTAAGTGTCTGACTCTTGATTTTGGCTCATGTCATAATCTCAGGGTTGTGCGATCAAGCCCTGCACTGGGCTATGCAATGGGCATGGAGCCTGCTTAAGATTCTCTCTCTCCCCCTCCCTCTACTTGCCCCCACCTCTCAAAAACAGAACAAAAGCCAAAACACACACACACACACACACACACACACACACAGATGCTTAAGCAGAAGTTGGAGACTTCCAGCTTCCTCCCCACTCAAGTCCAAAATTAGGGGTCCATCTGACCTGGCATCACTTTGAAGTCACCTTGGACTAGACCCATTATCCCAACTCCCACCTCTGTCCCCCACATACATGCACACTGGTAGAGTGGAGGATTGCCGTTTGTCGAAGAAGGGAAGATGTACACCACATGGTCCACATGGGATCAACTCACTGTAGCCTTCCAGTAAGCCCTGTCTACAAATCCACCCACCTAGGCCCCACTCTCAAAAGGAAAAAGGCAGCCAAGTATCCCTGGACATCTGAAGAAAAGCCCAACATGAAAGAGAACACAATAAACAGAGGAGAAATCAGGTTAAGGAAGGAAAGAAGCAGGTAAAACAGAACGGTGGGATGGGGCAATATTCCTAGAGAAGAGAAAATGTTGCCTCCATTAAAAATAAAGGAAGCTGTAAGAACAGGTTTCTTACTCCTCTGTTTCTTAATAAAAATTTAAAAATATGAGAACTAAAACATTTTAAAAAAGAGCTTAAATGTTGAAAGATAAGGTCCTGGACATCTCCCAGAAAGTACAGTAAAAAGGCAGGAATTGTGGTATATTGATGGAATGAAATGTTACCCAATACTAAAAATTAACAGACTGCTGGTTCAAGCAATGGCATGCATTAATCTCTAAATATGCTGGACAAAGGGTTGTAAAACAAAACAAAACAAAAAACAAAAAAAACACAGAAACCAGAAACCAAAATAACAAGAATATGTGACAGAGGGGCGCATGGGTAGCTCAATTAAGCATCTGACTCTTGATCTCAGCTCAGGTCTTTTTTTTTTTTTTTTTAAGATTTTATTTATTTATTCATGAGAGACACACACACAAGAGAGAGGCAGAGACATAGGCAGAGGGAGAAGCCGGCTCCATGCAGGGACTCCAGGATCACGCCCTGGGCCAAAGGCAGGCGCTAAACCACTGAGCCACCCAGGGATCCCCTCAGCTCAGGTCTTGATCTCAGGGTCCTGAGTTAAGCCCTGCGTTGGGCTCCATGCTGGGTGTGGAGAGTACTTAGAAGCAGGAGGAGGAGGAGAAGGAGGAGGAGGAGGAGGAGGAGGAGGGGAAGGGGAAGGGGAAGGGGAAAAATATGTGACAGAGGCCACAAGTATCCCACGAAGCCTAGAGGATTCACTATCTGACTCTTTTCTGAAGGTTTGCTGATCCCTATTAGAAGAAAAAAATGTCTCCAGGAAAAAACAAAGCTCTCTGCTCTATAATCTAACAAGTTTGAGGATGTTGAAAATTATAGTGAAAGGCATTCTCTACAGTGTTGGAGGGTGTATAAAATCTAGGCTGTTAAAAAAAACAAATAAAAAAAGATGAGCCTATTATGATCTGTTATGAACTCTAGGAAAAACAAAAAGCTGTAAAATAAAGGAAATTTAATTATAGTGTGTCTTTGACTCAGCAGCTCACAATACTCATGTGGTCATTACAGTGAAAACACAGAGTAGGAACACAACCCAACACTGAGATTTGACCAAATTGAGCCTGTGGCAGTGGTAGGTGGCGGGCATCAGGGAAAAGAAAATGAATTTAAAGTAGTGAATGAACTAAAGACTCGCATCTACCATGTCAGAAAAACCAACAGATAATGTCTAAAATTGATCCATCAACAGCTAGCAATATAAGCACAAAATTTAAGAATTTGGAGGCAAGTGTGAGCTGCGCCAAAATAAATTCCAGATGGGTCGAATATTTACACAGAATATTAAAAGTAAATTAGAAGAAAATTGAGGACAATGTCTTTACAGTTTCCTTCAGGAGAAGGTCTTTCTAACTATGCCCACGAAGCCATAAACAAAAGGAAAAACAAAACATTTGAATTTCCATATAGTGAAGAACATCATAAATAAGCTTACAAAAATTTTCTGAACTGGGAAAATAAGTTGCATTATATATTTCAAACAAAGGTTTTTGCTATCCTTAATACGCAAACTACATTTATAAATCAATAAAAAGACACAAGGTTACGAATTTAAAATAGACAAAGGATATGATCAAGCAATTCACAAAAGTCCAAGAGATTTGTAAACATGTAAAAATATGCTCATTTTGCTAACGAAATCATGTCCCTTAAAACAACAATGGAGCATATCACTTGCGCATCAAACTCTTGAAGATTAAGCATATTGGTGACATTTCAGGGTGTAGAGAAACCAGCCCCCTCATCCTGAGTCAAGGAGAACTGACACTGGTTCAATCTTCGGAGGGTAGTTTGGCAAAATTGCTTCAGAATGTACAGCTGGGCATACGCTTTGACCCTAAAACTCCACTTCTGGAACTTATTCCAAGGGAATAATGAGAGATGCACACAAAATAGACATGTAAGGACATTTACTGCAGCATGTTTACAAGAGAAGAATATGAACCAACCTAAATATCCATTTGTTTGTGTGTCTTTATGTTCGTCTTGCCTGGGTCCCTGTGAGCTTCATGTGACAAGTGGCTCTCTTGGGTACTATCCGGTGTGCAGTAGGTCTTAATGTTTTAGGAACGGATGGGTGGATGAGTGAGTCCATGAAAGAAGAGAGGGAAAGAGGAAAAACTATGTTGAAGGTTATTTGCAGTTATCTACTCTACTGATTCTCGCATTTCTTAATTTCATGTATTAGTAGACATTCCAAAAAATTGAGGAAACTAATTGCTATATGTTTGATCACTTTTTATTTTGCCAAGTAGGGTCACTGGGGGAAAAAAAAAACCCACGAAGCTACCTCCATCATTTGCATGTGAGATTACGATCAGTTCATAAAGGGAAAAACATTAACACCAAAATAATAGGGAATGCATAATCGCAAATATAAGATCCTTGTAGTTGAATAGATTTGCTTTAAGAAATGATCTACAGGGATCCCTGGGTGGCGCAGCAGTGTGGTGCCTGCCTTTGGCCCAGGGCGCGATCCTGGAGACCCAGGATCGAATACCACGTCGGGCTCCCGGGGCATGGAGCCTGCTTCTCCCTCTGCCTGTGTCTCTGCCTCTCTCTCTCTCTCTCTCTCTCTCTGTGTGACTATCATAAATAATAAATAAAAATTAAAAAAAAAAAAGAAATTATCTACATTACCTTATGGTTTTCGTCTCCTCCACAATCAGGGAGAAGTTCTTCTCTGGCAGAGGTGTCTCCATGGACCGGCATGTGAAAGCTGGTCTTTCATTTCACAGACTGCTCCACTGAGGCTCGGAGCAGATGTAGGACCCAGCTCTAGTCCCCCAGCAGCCAGATAGCAGGAGGAGGACCAGAACCCACATCTCTTGACTCCTGGCCTGGAGCTGTCTTCACGACAGTACCTACGACCAAGCAACGTGCCTGCACTTGCCTAGAATGGAGAATAATTCCCATATTCCCCTATGGTGGGCACTTTGGAACTCATTAAACCTGAGACCTGACCTGGGCATAAATTCTCTCCACAAGAGCCCCAGCCCTGACTTACATACCTCCAGTGGCGGGAAACTCACTATTTGCACCCTTTGGCTGTGGGAGTGGTTCCATTTCTTTGGCAGTTCTCCCCTCCTGCTTTGGCCTCGGCTGAAATCTGTCTGGCTGTGGTTGCACCCAGCAGTCTTGAATCTGCTCCCCCATCTCCATGGGGTCCTGCAGGTTTAGGAATGTGTGGCATTCAGGAGTCTTATCCTAGAGTTGGCAGGGACTGGAGAACAGCCTCTCAAGACCTCAGTCTCCACCTCTCCTTCCTTCCCGTTCCCTAGTGCACTAGAAGAAAAGAGCAATACCGGGAACATCTTTTATCAGTTGATGATTGAATGCAACATTCCCAACCCAATTTAGGGATGAGGAGACAGAGACTTAGGGATAGATAGAGGGTACAGAAGAAGTCCCCTGAGATGCAGGGATTTGCCCAGATTCTCGAATTTGGGAACAAGGCTCCACAGCTAGCCCTCAGTTCAAAGTCTCCCCCTTATCTGCTTTTTCTGCTTTTACCGGTCTCCCAAGGCGCTGTGGGTTACAAACATCAGAAAATTATCTCTCAAAAAAAAAAAAAAAAAGAAAAAAGAAAAAAAGAAAATTATCTCTCACAGCTCTGGAGGCAGAAGTCCAGGATTGGGTGGCATCTGGTGAGAACCCACTTCCTGGTTCAAAGATGACCATCTTCCATCCATCCCCTCACATGGTGCACGGGGCGGGGGATCTCTCTGGAGCCTCCTTTGGATGGGCGCTGGTCCCATTCGGGGGGGAGCCCCACCCTCAGGACCTAACCACCTCCCAGAGGCCCCACATCCTGATACCAGCACATTGGGGATTAGGTTTCAACATATGAACCAAGGAGGGGGGCACAGACATTTCACCCACAGCACCGGGAAAGGGAGTTTGGGTGTTTTGAGCTTCTCCAGTGGGCACAGCGGAGGGCACACCCTGCCTCCCCACCGAGCCCCGGAAGGTGGGTAGTTCCCCAGTCCCTGGAAGGGACGTCAGATGGGCAACCAGAAAAAGAGAGACGCGTCCACATCAGCCTCCTCTCTAAGGAGGGGTGGATTAAACGAGATGCCAACCTTGTCACCTGGCACTCCGTAGATGTCAGTCGTCACATGGCAGCCTAGGTGATTGTGTGAAACACAAACCCGTTCCCACGTCTCCCTGGCTTGAAGGTTGCCAGTGGTTTCTGTGCCTCAAATCAATCCACACTGTGGGAAAGCATGGTCCACATCCCTGCCCTTCCCCACTCATCTCCCTCCCTATGTGCCCCCCACCCCCACCCAGGCCACATTCTGGGCACACTGACCTGCTGCCACCTCGGCAAGGTCCTGCTTCGGACCCCTGCATGGGCAACTCTTCTCAGCTCTTGGTGGGCCTGGTCCCTTCATCTGTCCAGACCCCTCTGCTCCGCGTGGCCTTCCCAGTCCTGAGGGGGTGAAGTGGCTCCTTTGCCGCCACCCCACGAAGCCCCACCTCCACCCCAATCACCTGGAGGCTTCCTAAGCAGTTGTGAGTGGTGCTGGCTTCTGCAGAAAAGAGGGGTCTGTTTCCTGCCATGTCGTGACAGGAGGAAATAATGGGGGCTACTTTCGGGGAGGGAATAGGTAGGGGATAGCGGTTTGGGCTTCCTGGGGAGCTGGCAGGAGAGAGGCAAGCTGTTTGTCAGTTGAGCAAAAAATAGCAATGCTCATCTGACCCAGGGCATTAGGTCTTAGCCACCATCAGCAGCTGGGCGAGGAATCCCTTGGTCTTAAGCCAGTCCCTCCTTCCTTCCAAGAGAGGGATCCCTCAGCTGTTGGGCAAATGGACAAGACCAGACCAGAAGAGGACCGTGCCTGGCTTAACACGAGGCCCGTGGAATGCTGGTCCCTTGAGAAACTCTTCCAGACGCAGATTTATTTTAAATGTTGATTTCTTGCAATTAAAATGGAGGGGGGCGCATCTTTAATAGAGGACAGACGAAATAAAGCTGAGTCAGTTGGATTAGAAGTGGGAAAGAGTGAATGAGGAGGAAGCAACAGCCAAAGTTGTTGGGAAGAGGGGTGGAGTTTGGCTCTGAGCTTCCTGGCAGCCAGTGCAAAAAGGGAAACCTGATCAGTTATGGAGCTCTTCTTATTAGCAAAGGACATGCTTGCCAGTTCCAAGGGTGAAATGCAGTTGATTTTCAGGTTTTGATTTTTCCAGGCACTAAATCTGAATGAAATTTCTCCCTTGAGGGCTTAGAAGGGATTATCAGTATATGCCATGAACAACATCCTTGTTTTATAGCAAATGTGGAAGTGAATCGCTAATGATCCAGGGGGCATTTAGCTAGCTAGTATCACTGGATGTATATTTTGCAGTATCATTATTAGCAGTGGGTAAGGAAAGTCTCAGATTAGCTTTTCTTTCCCAAGAGCTGAACTTGGTTCACTTAGAGGATCTCAGTCTCAGCTTGTTATACATATTTTGCGAGGGGAGGTCATGGGGTACCTACCTGCCTTCACATCACAAAGTTCTGGTCACTTCTTTTTGTGCGATAGACCCAAGAGAGAAATTTGGGAACTATTTTTACCAACCATTAGGTTGAAAAGCTGCATTATGGGAAAGGACAATGAATGAGAAGTGTCCAAGAGTGGAAGGCATTGAGCAACGGAGTCAAGCAGACCCAGGTTTGAATCTTATCCTACCTCGAACTAGCTGTGTGGCCTTGGGCAATTTTCTTAACCTCTCTGAGCATGGTTTTCCTGTCTGTAAAAATAGTGATGATCAGATCTGCCTTGGATTGTTGGGTCAAATGGAAATGTCCCAAAAGTGTGTGCAGTGTTCCCTTCACTTCAATCTCTTTCTCTCCCTCCTCTGCTGGTTTCAGGGAATTCAGGTGAAGCTCCCACCCTACCCCTGTTTCTTTGTTTCAGGCCCAACTCAGCCACAGAGGGAAGCTGAGGCCCAGCTTCACAAGATCTGCCTTGTTCACACCACGTGTGAACACCACTTGTCTGTGGCAATTACCTTCAGACCCCAGAGCCACTTTCTGCCCACACTCATCCAGAGCACCTGCGCCAACCCTTGAGTTGCCATGGGTTCCCTTGGGAGATGGTTCCAGCAACTATCTCAGCTTTGTTTCAGATTCCTTCCTGTGCATTGGTCTTGATTATGTCTCTATGGGGCAACTTCTTGCCGGCAGAACTTTTTGTGGGACCCCTGGTCCAAACTCTTCATGCCCTGCAGAAAGAAACTAGAGCCCACATAGGAAGAGTCTGAGCTCCAGGTTACATGGTCTGGGCAGGGGGCTACGCTCTCCGAGTATGACACTTGAAGCATCAGCTCCCCAGCCTGCAACGCTCTAGGTTCCACTTCACAGATGCAGCCTTGGGACTAAGTATTCCTGGCAAAGGGAAGCCAGATTGGGCCAAATGGCTGGACAGATTTAAATAGAAAACTGGCACCACAAGATAAAATTCCCTCCTTGCCTCACTTACCAGCTCATTCTCTTACAGACCTTTTTTTTTTTTTTTTTTTTTTTTTGGCTTTCTGGCCTCATCTGCAGTTCCTCTGCCCACCACCCACTCTCTACTCTGGTCACAGAGGACCACATGTCAGACACCGTGGGCACTTCACCGCCTCTGGGTCTCTGCTTGTGCTATTCACCTTCTGGAAATGCCACCCTACTGCTGCTGGGAATTCCAGGTCCCTCGAAAGGCATGCCTCTGACATCACTTCTCTGGCCGACCCTGCTCCTCAAGGGGAATGAACGGCTCCTTCCTCAGTGCTCTTCCCCTGCCTAAGCACTTGGCCTCCAGGATAATGCTTAGGGAAGCTGGGTGTGCGTTCACCACGGAACTGTTTCCAGTTAGCTGTGAGACCTCCATCTCCTGGCCAGATGGAGACCTCCTTGAAGGACCCGCTTCGCTATCTTGGTACTCCCCTGTACCCAATACCCTGCCTGGTGTGGAACAGATATACACTCCGGGAACTTTTATATTTGTATTGAATGTCATATGATGGTGGCATTCGCTACTGTTACTTGAGCATCTACTATGAGCAGCTTGGTGTTGGATGGGCCCCTTAAATACCCTCTCATGGCCCCTCACACAGAGCCCGCAGGCAGCAAGGGCAATTCCGGTGCCTCCCTTTGCAGAGGAGGGACCTGAGGCTCAGAGAGGGAAGTCACTTACTCAAGATCACACAGCTAGAAACAGCCATTGGATCCCAAGAAGCTGTGTTTTTGATGTCAAAGTTAAGGGGGGGGGGGGAAGGATGATGTGGTGCCTAAAGTTTTTTGCACACCCCACCCCCATCCCCAACATCCAGACTCCGGGACCTGACCGTGGACGCCCATCTTAGGGCCAGGCTCCCAGCCAGCAGCGAGCTTGAGTGGGAACCTCATTCCCCCGGGAGGAGGCCTCCCTGGGGTGGTACCCAGCGGAGGCCGCCTGTGCCAGCTCTTGCAAGGGCTGCGATGGATTTTTTGAGGGGGCGGGGAGGGGGCGCCCTCACTGGGCAGCGCCCCACCTCGGCGCCTTCGTGGGACCGAACCCCTCCAAGCACCTCCGACTGGGGGCGCGCGGGGGGTGGGGTGCGGTTAGGCTCCCGAGTTCCAGCCGGCGTCGCACAGCCTCCCGGGGCAGGAGACCTTGCCGTTCCGCCACCAACCAGCCTTGCAGACAATGCCAGGAGCACGGGGTTATTTTGGGAATGGTTGTCCTGGTTACGCCATCCCGCGGTGTCCTCTGCCCCCATCGCCACCCCTCCGGCTTCGTGGGCGCCGAAGGCAGCGTCTCCGCCTCCCCAACACTTTTGTGTCTGTGAACGTTCCGCCCCACCTTTCCCTGGCTACCTGGTGTCTCCGTGACACTGAGTCCCATTCACAGATGGAGAAACTGAGGAACCGAGCCACCGCGCGCGGCTTCAACAAACGTCTTTCCCAAGTCGGCCGGGGGGGACCAGCCGGGCCCGATTCTCAGAATCTCAAAGCCTCCAACGAATTTCGATGTGAAGCTCACGTGCGAATGAGCTTTCCCACTGGAAACCGCAGCCCCACCGAAACGGTTAACATTTCGAGCGAACCCCCCCCCCCCCAGTCCCTTCCATACCCTGGGCTCACAGCGGGTCTCCCGCTTTACAACTTTAGTTCGCGTCTGCAAACTGCTGGGCATTCAAAGGGTTAAAAGGGACCCGGCGGGGGCCCGCTGCGCTGGGCGGGGTGTCCCGAAAGGGTTAAAATTATCAACGCCTTCATTCCCCGGGACCATCCTGTTCAGCGCGGGCAGCCTCGGGGCCAGGAGAGCCGGGGAGCCCCCCCGCCCCCCCACGGAATGACTTCTTAAAATTCTAGAACTTTTAATTCCAACCAATCAAAAAAAAAAAAAAGAAAGAAAGAAAAAAAGTGTCCCAGTTCGAAAGTTCTTTTAACCTTTTCTTTTTTCATTTATTTTATTATTTTTTTCTCTCGGTTTCTCCGCGGGCTAGATTATAAAACTCGCCGCCTCCGTGTGGGTTCGAGGAGCCAGGTTCCCCCCTCCGGGCCAGCGCGCGGGGCGGGGGCCGAGGGGGGCCCCGGGACTTCTCTCCGGGGCCGGGTTGGGACGCGGCTGCTGAGTCCCGGCTCCGGCCCCTGAATTGGGGGGTCCGCGTCTGCCCCAAACGCCGCTTTCTTCCGTTTTCCATGTCATTTCCTGTACTAATAAGATGGTGGTCAAAGCAGGGGAGGAGAGCAGCAGCGAGTCGCCGCCGCCGCCGCCGCGCCGAGGCTGGCGCTGAAACTTTGCCTCGCCGGGGACCAGCGCGCCCGCAGCGCGGCCGCTCCCGCCGCGGGGGCCGCCAGCCGGGGCCGCGCCGCCTCCGCCGAGCCGCCCGCCGGGCCGCCCGCGCCGCCCGGGCCCCGCGGCTGCCGCAGCATTCCCGGGAAGGTGAGTCAGCCCCGGTAGCCAATGTGGCCATTGAAAATGGCTTCGGAAAGCGCTCGGCAGTTTGCCAGCGAGCGCGGGGGCCGCCGGTGCAGGGGCTGCGAGCGGCTGCGGGGGGCGCGGGCGGCCGGGGGCCCGGCGCGGGCGGCGCGGGCGGCGCGGGCGCGGGGGGCCCGGGGGTGGGGGGGGCGGCTCGTCCCGGCCCGGAGGTGGGTTAACCCTCGGCAGGTAGCTGCCGCCGCCGCCGCCGCCGCCGCCGCCGCTGCGGGACTCGGGGGCCGCCCCTCCGCCTCCTTCCTCCCCGCTGGCTCCTCGCTCGCTCGCCTTGTTACAATGTAGCCTTTTCTCTGCGCCGGCGTCCCGCCCGCTGACGGACGTGGCCGCCGACCAATGGGAGCGGCGGCCCGGGCCGGGCGTTCGGAATGAGAACGCGGTGACACGGGCGGGGCGGGGCGCGAGGGCGGGAGGGCGCGAGGGCGCGGGGCGGCCGCTGGCCTAGTTCTCGGGGCGCCTTCGGCTCGGCGCCCGCGGCGGGCGTGGGGGGCTCGGGCCCTTCGGGAGGCGGCGGGGCCGCTGCCGGCGCAGCCCTCGGTTTCCCGCGAAACGCGGCGGGGCCGGAGGCCGGCTCTTTGATGTATTTTAAGTCTTAGTTGCGGTGTCGACTCCCCGGAGTGTGGCCTCCCTCCCCCACTCGCCGTCCCCAAGGTGCTCTCGCCTGCAGAAACTGCAGAAACTTAGCGGCCAGTGACCTTTCTCCGGTCAAGGCCAGCTCGCCCTTAAGGCAAGTCGCTGCTAGGAGAATACACGTTCCCGGAGCGTTGGGCGATGCTGGCTGGAAAGTTGCACTGTGTCTTGGACGGGGTTGGGCCATAGGGGCTTGACCCCTGGGTTGGGCCGGGACTTAGAAGGGGAAAGATGTTAAATCTCTCTTCTTAGACGTTTGCTTCGTGTGGAGAGAGGCTGTGGTATATAATTTAGAGTGGCTCAGAGGATACACACCCAGTTCTTTGTGCTCAGGGACAGGAGGCAATAATGAGAGATTGCGCTCGATGCCTGGAAACCCGATAAACTTAGGGGTTTTTTGGTCTGGGCTGGGGCAAAAGAATTTTCCACCGAGCCTGATGCCTTGGACACCCAAGCTTGCCTTTGACCATAGGACCCTTGAGAGGAAGGGAGGTGTTGGGGGTGTGAGGTCCACTGGCTGGAGTCTGGAACAGGCTGTGGTCTCCCTACCTGTGAGACAGGGGCATGGTCTTCACCCACCAGCTCTCTGACAGGTGGGCAGAGTGCTGTGTGGGCACGGGTCTGAACACCTGCTGGGAAGAGCCCGAGCTGGTCAGTTTAGTTTACTGAGGGGTTTCTCTACTGGAGTCCTTTCCCCTCTACTGCATACCTGCATGGCTTTGGGTTTGGCACAATTATCTTTGACCTCTCTGAACCTTGCTTGTCCATCCCGAAAATGGGACCAACACAGTCTGTCTGGCAAGGCAGTTGTGAGATTAAAAGCGATAGAGAGAAAATGCCTGGTGCATGCTCCACACATGATTTGAGAACTGTTGTCTGTCTGGGATTATTGGGAACATGCTATCCCCCGGGGAATATCAGAATTGCCTGCCGGGCCCCACCCGGGACCGTCCGATTCCAAACTGACAGGGCCTCCAAGGAGCAGCTGGGGCAGGAGCTAGTTCTCTTCCCTAATGACATTCTCCAACATGAGGGCTCCCCTCCCTTGTCCCAAGAGCCCTGATCAGCTACTACAACCATCACTCAGATACCATGTTGGCATGAGTTAGAGTTCTGTCCTCTAGGCCCCTTGGATTCCTGTGTTGCATAAATGTGTTCTTGGTGTTGAGT
Organism: Canis lupus baileyi; assembly: GCF_048164855.1. Taxonomy (NCBI): domain Eukaryota; kingdom Metazoa; phylum Chordata; class Mammalia; order Carnivora; family Canidae; genus Canis; species Canis lupus. Next base: position 12,061,829 of record NC_132858.1, read on the forward strand.
ATGACTTCAATTATCTGAGTCTTTCCTCACAGGGACTTGGATGGGGAAGCAGGGTTTCCCTGGTTCTAGGTCACCGGCAAGTATGAAGGAAGTAAAGACCACTGGACTAGGAGTCACAAGTCATACGTGCTTCTACAGCTGCCTCCTTGGCCTGTCCTCTTGGCTATATCGTTGTCATGACCAATACATGGCATCCAAGGCTGTCCCTTGCCTCCTAGCTCTCCTCCAGGACAACATTCAGAATCTCCTCTAACTGTCCACCTGTAGCCTCTCCTCCGTGCCAGTCTCCACATCACAGAGTGATCTGTTCCAAAAGAGATCACATCAGGACTCATATTTCTCACTTAAAACACCAACAAGTCTTCCCAGTCGCTTTTGGGATAAAGAACCAGAATGCCACCCTGATCTAAAAGCCCTGGAGTGATCTGGCCCCGGCCGCTTCCTTGGCCTCATCTCGTACCCTCTTCTGGATCTCGCTGCACTCCCTGTCTTATTCTTTCCTGCCTGTACCGGCCTTCCTTCTGGAATACTGAAACAGTCGCCACCTAATGAATGAGTTAAGGCTAGCAAAGGGTGAGGCGGAGTGGGAGAGTGTCCGTCCGATGGTCCTTTAACCTATCCTTAGACATTTCCAGCTCACCCAGGCACAGGGTAGGATTGGATCTAGGTGCCCTTGTACTTGGGTGGGGCCATGTTGTGGGCCTGTGAGTTGTGAGCTACAGGGACACAAATCACTCTGGGCCAAAGCACTTAGTGGCTGGCGCAAGACCCTCCAGAGTGTTCTTTTCCTGTGGTGTGGCAACTAGCGGTCAGTGGGATGGTGGCTGTTTTTGCTAGCCTGGGTCCCTGTGTCACCGCGTGGGATGGAGCCCCCTGGTGCCCCACAATGGACGTGCAGCTCTAGTGATATTTCAACTTTTGCTGTTTCAACCACTGAGATTTGGGGGTTGTTTGTTACCACAGCATAACCTGGCCTCACCTGACTGGTACAAGGACTGGAGGAGCATTCCGGGCAGAGACAAGTACACACACAGGGACTCGGGAAGGCTCATCCTTAGCAGCCATGGTGACCCTTTTGACAAACAGATGTGAATCTATCAACCCCTGCCTGAAAAACCTTCGGGGACTCCCATTGCTGTTAGGAGAAAGACAGAAAAACTGGGGCTGCCCTCCAGACCCCGTGGGGACACTGTTTTGCATAATTCCATTTGCCGTGTCCCATCTGACATGGTGCTTTCCTCATGTTGTTCCCCTAGGCCCTGACCATGCCCCGCAATCCCCCCTGCTTCGGCTTCCTCATCCTTCATCTTTCAGCTTCCACATCACCTCTTCAAGGAAGCCCCCCTAATTAGATCAAACACTCCATTACAGCTTTTCATGGCCCCACGTCCCTCTCCTTTGCAGCACTCGTCTTTGTAGTGATTTTACAGTTGTGGATATGATTATTGACGGTGGTCTCCCCCTTTCATCACACCAGGAGCTCTGCGGGTACAGGGCCTGGGTTGGCTTGTGTGTGCTGCTGTATTTCCAGTATCTGCACACAAGACTTGCTCTTCCAAAGAATTCCTGAGCACTGACTGCGGGTTCGCTGTATTTGGGGGGCAAAGGACAGAATAGATGAATGCTGTTTCCCGGGTGTCAGGGCAGGGAAGGAGGCATCAGCCCTGGCGGGCAAACTGGCCTGTAGAGTACAGGTGTTACGCTCCCCATCCTTACAGGTGTCCGTGCTCCAGAAGGACCATGTTGCTGGGAGATAGGAGAGGACCTTCCAAGAGGGCAAGAGGGTGAGATTTAACAAACCCTGAGGCTTCTGGTGATCTGGAGAGTATATGATTCAGTGAAGGAGCCACAGAATAGGAGATCCAGGGATGGCGAAGATAATGATGATGAAGGCAGCAAATGTTTATTGAGGGCTAAATGTGTGCCACGTATGGTCCTGAGCATGTCTCTATGCAGGAAACAACTCCACAAGGTATATATTGTTATTTTCATTTCACAGATGGGTAAATAGGCCTCAGGAGCTGGACTAAAGGATCCAGGGTTGCACAGTGGTATGGCCAGGATTGGAACCCTGGCACTCTGATGCCACCTCCTTAGGGATGCCCTCTTAGAATGAGAGCAGGGAACCCCAGACCTGCCTTTGGAAATGCCACATGGGGTTATAAAACCCTTCTTGGGGAATATGTTTCTAGGAGGTAACACCCACCTAACATTGGGGTTTGTGCGAGTGGGTTGCTGGCTCAGAGCTCGTTGGTGGCCTTGGTGCCAGGGCCAGTCTAGAACCATCTGGTGCATCTCCACCCCTGCTGGGGCCTGAGAGTTCTTGGAGGCCCTGGAGCCCCATGGTCTCAGAGTGGGGCCTAGGAGAGGCTTCCCTGCAGCTGGCCCAGGGGCTGTGCCGGAAAAATAAGCCGTGCAGAAAGAAAAAAAACAATGAAGAAAAAAGAAAAATATGCTGTTATTTTTAAAAAGCCTGTTTCCTATTGCAGATTTGTATCTGTGTTGGAAAGCCCGATGTTCACGCGGTGCAGCCGCACTCGTGGTAGCGTCCCTGGCTGAGGTTCTGTAAGAGGGGAGGCCTGGGGCATCTTTCAGCCCTCCCCGCCTTCATCAGGAGGTCGGGGCACACTGTGCTGGGCTCGGAGGTGTATGTCAAATCCAGTTTTTGCCCCTACAGAACTCAAGGACCAACGTGGGAAGTGAGCAGTTAACTAGACAATTACAGATTCTAGCAGATGGGTGCAAGGCAGATGGCCACTGACTCTAAGTCAGGGAAAGCTTCCTGGAGGAGGAGGCGGCCTTTGATCTGGCTTTTGAAGGGTGAACAGACAGCAAAGAAGGGAGAGGCATTCTGGTGTGGGGTATGGCTTGCGCAAAGGCATGGGCACGCAGAAGGCTTGGAGAAGGTCAAGGAGTTCAGTTTCCCTTTCTAGAAATGGAGACAGTCATATCAGTCCTGTGCTACATTCTTTGGAAGACATTTTTTTCCTCCCTGTTCTCATGACCAAATTTAAGAGGAACACATATTGTGCCCCATGAGGCGTCTTCGACCTCCATTTGTGGATGAGGAAGCTCAGTCAAGTTCAGAGAGGTTGAGTGACTAGCTCTAGATCACACAGCTATAATCTAATCTTTCCAATCACTCTGAGAAACCCACATTTATAAAAGAAGCTTTAGGGGTCGCCTACCTGTGTCCTGTAACAATTCCCAGCAGGTTTCCTGGGTGCTGTAAATGTGGGATTTGATTTATAAGCCCTCAGTTTACACAGCTGGTTCCAGGCCCCTCTCCCCACCTGGGAACCTCATGGGTGAGAACTTGCAAGCACACTGGGACAGACCAAGGGTCTCCAAAGAAATGACACAGGGTGAGGTGAGGGAGAAGTGGAAAGGGGATCACGGCAGAAGGCTGCTGACTCTCCTGCTCCCCAGCATCAGCCTCAGGTCCCCAGTGGGTGCCCAGGGGTGGAGACCCTGCATGCAAAGGCACACCTGGGCCTCTGGAGCCTTCAGAGCCTTCTAGGGCTTTCCTTTCCACCACTCTCTCCAACCTCCCCAACTCGACCCATAAGGCCAACAGGGACTCTTCCCAACTTCACCTTTTCCCAGATCCCTTGTCTATAGCCCGTGAGGCTGGCAGCCCGGTGCTCATGTCTCCCATCTTAGAGCTGAGAAAACGGAGGCCCACAGAGGGGAAGCCGTATGGTGGAGGTTGTACCGTTTAGGGGGTGACCAAGCTAAACCCCAAATCTGGGACCCTTCCTCTGCACCCACCATCCTCCTGCAATCGTCAGAACAGGATGGGGAATTCTCAGGACTTTTGGCCCCGTCTCCAAATCCTGCTCTCCAAAAGGAGAGGCTGTGGGGTCACTGCTTGACTGTCCACAGTGGCAGCAGCTCACCCCTCCCTGAGCAGACCCCCGGAAATGTGCGTGTCAGGGCAGGGGTGGGGAGGGGGTCGTGGCCAGTGGGGCTTCTCCTTCCTGGGCTCATGGCCGGGTTGGGGGCCAGAGTGAGACCAGCAGACAAGACGAGCAGCTTGACCTGGGCACCGAGCTGGGCTGGTATGGACGTCACCAAGCAAGTAAATATGGAACCACCCCCACAGTGTCAGCTTTCCCAGAGTGGCTTCTCCCACTATCTCTCACTTTCCCCAAGGGAAAGGGGTGAGGGCCGGGAAGGGATCCTGCTGCCCGATGCTCATGGGATGGAGATGGCCGACCTGGGAGGCTCTGGGACAGCCGAGGGGCATGGGGAGCAGCCCAGCGGACCCTCGGCCCCAGCAGGGAGTGAGCCTTTCGTGGGGGCGGCTGACTGGGACCCAGCCCGGCTGGACTCAGCATTGTCATGGCCCAAGGTACAGGGAGGGAGGGTGCTCTGGTGGTGGGTGGAGGTGGGGGAGGCATTTGCAAGCTGAGGCCTGGCCCTGACCTCACAGCCCAGCCCTTCCGTGCCCCAACCCAAACAGGGCGGAGTTGTTGCAGGACAGGTACAGGACAGCCGTACCCCAGAGGAGAAGCCAGACCAGCCAGGGAGGCTGGTATTTAGAGAGGAGGTGAAGAGGTCAGAGGCTCAAGGTGTCCCAAGGGCAGGGGCAGGGTGCTTAGACTGGGGCAGGGGGATTCAAGGCGGTGAAATCTTCAAAGGAAATCAGCAAACTTGGCAGCCAGGGAAGAGTTTACCTCCTCCCAAAAAAAGGACATTGGGCCTTGGGTAGAGGAGAAGCAGAAAGGGAGGATACAGGGCCAAGTTTTGGGCTGGGTGATCCAGGCCTTTAAAAACATCAGAATAAATAAATAAATAATAAAAAACATCAGAATAGCCAAACTTGAGCGAACCTCGTACGTGTAGACGGGCCGTGTCTGAAGCAGTGCGCTGCCCCATCACGCTGGTGTCAGTAGCCTCCATTTATGGAGGACAAAGTGAGGCCCAGAGAAGTGAAGTGACTTACCCAAGGCCACACAGCTATGAACGGTTAGAGCTGGGACTCGAACCCAGGTCTGCTGACTCCAGAACGGAGCTTTTCTCTACTGCCTGGGGGTTGCCTCACTGTCACTGTACTGGGAACTGCTGTGGGAGGCTGTGCTGGGAGGGAGGAGGGAGCGTGGTCTGGGAGGCTTGCAGGCTCCAAGCGCCTGCCCCTGTGACGCTGAGTAGTACCGAGAAACTACAGCATGGGCCAGCTGTGGCATCAGGCCGATCGGCCTCTCTGTGCTCGCCTGAGAAATGGGCAGCACAGCCTGGCACAGGTGCCTCCCGGTGTGGCTCCGTTGTTGGGACCTTCCCGTCCATTTTTGGGTCAGGAGACGTTCGTGGAGTTCCCCTTTGGGCTCCGGAGGGCCAAACAGAAACACATGATTTGATGAGCCCTGTACCCAGAGAGGGTGGTCTGCGGCCCCCCGCCCATCCGTGAGCTGCGTGTCGCTGGTCTGCAGCAGAGATAGTTACAACGCTGAGAGTGTCAAAAAACTCGTATCACAACTTGACATCACTGCGCCATTTGTTTTTTAAATATTTTATTTATTTATTCATGAGAGACCCAGGGAGAGAGGGAGGCAGAGACACAGGCAGAGGGAGAAGCAGGCTCCGTGCAGGGAGCCTGATGTGGGACTCGATCCCGGGTCTCCAGGATCACACCCTGGGCTGAAGACGGCGCTACACCTTAGCTGGGCCACCGGGGCTGCCCACTGAGCCATTTTTTAGTTGTAATTTACAAAAGCCTCAGTTGGCAACAGATTGGAAAACTTAAAAAAAAAAAAAATCTCTACCACAAATAGTGTGAGCAGCTCTGGCCCAGATCCTAACTGTGATTGAAGGTAGGAAATGCCCTACTTGCTGGAGGATGTGGCGGGGGAGGGGAGCAAGTCGTTCTGCCACCAGCGGTGGGAGAGGGAGAGCCTGGTAGGCTTCCCAGGGGAAGAGGCATGGCACTGGACCGTGAAGGAAGAGTAGAAGTTTGCCGGGTGGAGGAAGAGGGCTGGACAGTCTAGGTCCTGGGAACAGCATGTGCAAAGGCAGACAGCATGAGGATAGGGCGGTTCAGGGAAGGGCAAGCGGTCTCGGGTGTTTGGAGAAGAGGTGGAGGAGATGGCCTTGGAGAAGCAGGTTAGGGCCAGACTGGGAGGGCCTTGATTGCCAGGCTGAGGCGGGACTTAGAGGAAGTAAGTGACCAGAGTGTTCTGGAGACAGAGGTCCTGAGGTGGGGGATAAAGTCACAGCCGAGGAGGTGCTCTCAGTGGCCGAAAGGGCCATCCAGGTGGTGGTTGCTTCCATCTTCAGCCTTCAAGGACGGCTGTTTCTTGGTGCCTGCGGGCTAAGTTGCTGGGGAGCGGGCCTGTCATTGTCCCTCCTGAGGCAGCCAGCCCCGTGGTGGTGCTTTCTGCCTGGAGGCCCCCAAGTTGGTCCTGGCTGGACAGGCAGGCAGTTCTCGGGTGCGAGCAGCAGGCCTTCCCGGGCCGTCCTGGTCAGCAGGTTGGCATCTGGTGTGGTTGGCTGGCCGTGGCGGAGCCCCTTTATCCTCCTGCCTGATGCAGCCAGGGCTGTGAGCTGTCGGGGGCGGGGGGGGGGGGCGACTGCCCCCAAGGAGTCCAGAGCCACACCAGGGAGCGTGGGCAGGAGGAGACCAGGAGGAGATCTGAGGATGGGGTGGGGGTGGGGGCTGGCCCGGCACAGGGCCTGGTGTGTGATGTGGTGTGGGGTCTGAATAGGAGGTGAGCAGTGGACAGCTTCCTCCTCGAACCGTCCATTGGGTCAGGGCCGAGGCCCGCACGTGTGGCCTGAGGAGCGAACACTTGGCCCAGGAGGCGAGGGATGGCTGGTGTCCCATCCCGGGCCAGCGCAGGTGAGCAGACAGCGTGGTGGCGGGTAGTTGCTGCCGTGGTGCGGCCTGGGGAGGAGAGAAGCCAGCCCTCCCTGGCTGGGGGCTGCTGGGAACAGCCACTGGTGTGCCTGGGCCTGCATGTGGCCACAGGTCCACGGAGAATGCCGGCCTGCGGGGAGGGAGCTGTGGGAAGCGCCTCTCCTGCCAGCCCCACCTACACCCTCCTCCTCGGGGCCCCTGCTCAGAGTGGCCCAGCCTTCTGCTCCCCCCCCTGCAGCTCCCCATCGGCTGGGCTCCCCATCAGTTGGGCCCCACACAGCAGGCTGGACTGTCTGGCTGCCATTCAGGGGGGAGTCCAGCTGCCCGGGATCCTGCAGGATGGGGTTGGGAGGCGTTTGCAGCCCGGCTGGGTCCTGGCTTCAGCGCCAGCAGTCACCGAAGAGCTCTGGTTTTGACAGTGGCCTAGCTTGTGTCCGGAGGCTTCAGGCTGGAGTCCTCGGACCTCTCTGGCTCTCTGCCTTGGGCTGGCCGCACACTGGACTCGGTGCTTGCCATAACCCTAGGGTCTCCCCAGTGTGGGGTCGTGTGGCTCTGGGGCCTGCCCTTTCTCAGAGCACTGGGTGGGACCTCCTTGCTTCTCCAGGGCCCTTCTCATCACAGGACACCCCGAGCCTGTTCTGTGTGGTCCATGCCACTTTGTGTCCCAGATCGGATCCTCCAGGGCTGCGCCCAGGACCCAGGGGCACGTCCAGCCCTTTGGCTCATTGCAGCCTGTGTTGGGCTCTCCGCGCCTGAGCTTTGCGCTTCCTCCTCCTAATTTCCCTTTGTGGATCCTTAGCCTGCCTCTGCCCCAGTTCCCTGGCTACTGGTGAGGCAAGGACTCTCTGGCCCAGCTCCCAGGGTCCCCGCCCCTAGTTTCAGGTAGAAACTGTACTCTTCCTTGGCACCTGCCAGTGGCTCCCTGCCCTCCCTGAGCACCCTGGCCCTCGGCCCAGGACAATGGCCAGGAAAGGCTCCACTGCTCTTTCGGGCTCAGTCCTGTCTCCTCCCATGGGTCCCTCTCCACCTGGAGAATCCCTCTACATGCTGCCTCCTGATCCCCGCCCTGGGGTCAGAAACGGGCCCCTTTCTGGCTGCCCTTGGGCTCCCAGACTTGCAGCCCATCTGGCTGCTTTGGGAACTCCGTTGTGACCGCCTCCTTTTCTCAGTGTCCGTGGCGTGGTTGGGGGCCTCACATTTTGTGGGAGTCCACAAAGAGGCTAATGTGGCTGATATCTCATTGTATTTATACAGCAGGCTTGGTAGTTAGATACTGTCCATCCATTTTTGCAGATGAGAGGGTTGAGGCGCTGTGGGGTTCAGTGATTTTGTCAAGGTCTTATGAGAAGTCAGGGGCAGACGCTGGGACCCAAGCCTGTATCTCAGCTCTTTTCTTGACCACATTGCTGTCTTGCCAGGTAAGGTAAGAGCTTAGTTGACCTTTGCTTGTTAGATTGTCAGGGGCCAGGGCCCTGGCTGGGGCTGGGGCTGACCCCATTGGGGACTGGGCTCACCATGTGGCATGGCTATGGCTTGGGCTCAGTGTCACAGGAGCCATCAGCCTTATGAGCGTTTCTTCTTCCTTCCTGAACTCTTGTCCTTGGTGTGAGGTTCTCCCAGATACACAGCCCCTACCCTGGGAGTCTAAGGTTAACACCACGCATACTGGCCAGTGTTTGGGGGGCTGCTGGGACCCAGGGGCTGGGGCTAGGAGTCACAGGGGGCAAGGGGAGAGGGAGACACTGGTCTGTGCATCTCTGCCCAGGTCATGGCGAGGGCCTCCAGCCTCTGATGCTCAGTGCTTCCTTAAAGCCACTCTTGATGCAGAGAGACTAAGGGCTCCCCCCCCCCCCCCCCCCCCCCCCCCGCACTCCCCTGACAAAGCTCTGAGGCTGAGGCTCTGAGGCTTGGAAGGCCAGCTAGCCCACCTGCCTTTGTGTTCCTCAAATTCTTTCGAATCACTCCACCCAAACGCAGATGCTTGCATACCTCCAGGGACCAGCAGCTCATTGGTTCCAAGGCAACCTGCTGTGTCTTTTTTATGTTGTTTTACTAAGTTTTAATTATGTAAGGAATATACAGATACATTTTTGTTGTACCGAAGTCCAATATGATTTAAAAAGCTAAGTACTATCTTCCTTCATAACTACAATATTCCAGCCTCCTCTGCAGGGTCAATCATCACGGTTATTACTTTGGTATATATCTTTCTAGATACTTCTCTATACATCCACTCACAGAACCTAGAGGAAGATGTGCTATTATAACACGCATGTGTGTGTGTCTGCGTGTGTACATGTTTAAATGAAGGGTTACATAAAAAAATAAATGAAGGGTTACAGATCACTGTGTAAATGCTTTCCTCAATGTTGGATCTAGGAAATCTGTCATGGTTTTACCTAGAAAGCTATCATAATTCCTTCCTCCTTCGTTTCTCTTCTCTTCTCTTTCTTTCTTTCTTTCTTTCTTTCTTTCTTATACACGGTAGTTTTAGCCATTCTCCTACTGCTGGACATTTAAGTTAATTCTAATTTTATTTCTGTGCCTCTCTGGGCTTATCTACTGCTGGGTATGGGAGCCTGTTGCATTTTTTTTTTTTAATAAATGATTGCACAATATTTAAAAGGCGTCCACTGAGACTTCTTTGGACAGAGCCAAATGTCTCCCTGTAGGTCCCAAACTATTCCTGGTGTCTTCTTTAGAGTCAGAGAGAAAAGGCTACTCCCCTGTCTCCTGGTGGTCCCCAGAGAGCTGGAAATAGTAGCCATGGCTCCTGGAGACTTTTTTCCTTCACACTTGGGTATTTCTACCCTGACTCAAAGGGCATGTTTTTGGGTGACCCATCTCTTGGGTGGCTCTTGTGGTAAGTGGACTTTGGAGTCACTGGGTTCTTGGTCCTTGGTTCCAATCCTGGTGTTTCTGGGAAATCTCCTTAACCTCTGGGAGTCTCAGTTGTATCCTCTGTAAAATAGAGATGACAATAGCATCTGTGTCACAGAGCTTCTGTGAGGACCAAGGAGGCGGACACGGGTAAAGTGCAGGATGCTGTGCCAGGCACACAGTAAAATCCCACTAATACTCTATCCTGGGGGCTCTTGCCTGTCTTAGCTCCGCACCCCACTCTGAGGACGGGGGCCTGTGTCCCTGGTGGGCAGCCTGGGATGGCTCTGGCCTCTGCAACGGTTTTATCCCACTGTCCACTCGCTGATTTCCCAGAGGAGGCTGCTGCCTGGGAATGCGGCGGGTGATTGGAATACTTCCCGGCTCGGCCCTGCAGGTCCTGGACTGGGGCCTACGGGGAGGGAAGGAGGTCAGCCTGACCCTTCGCTCGGCAGTGGTGGCCGGGAGCCTGGTAACGTAACCCCACACCTCGGGCAGATTTACCAGCTTTCAATGGGGCCTGTTGTGGCCGGGGATTTGATCTCTCTTGGCCTGCAGGGTGGGCAGGAGAAGAAAGCAGCTTGGGGCCAGCCTCTCCCCTGAGAGCCCTGGGGCCCGTCTGGGCCACACTGGCTGGTCCAGGCTTGGGGTTGCCTTTCTGCTCCGGGGCGGGGGGGGTGGGGGGGCAAATCTCTGCCTGTGACTGTGTAGTTAGAGTTGGAAAGGATGGCCCTTCTGCTCTTCCCTCACCTCTTCCCCACCCTTCAGGTTCTAAACCACCTCTCATGTCACCTTCTCACCAGCTCATCACAGCCACCCTGTGAAGCGGGTTGCCTGGCTGGGGCCATTTCACAGATGCAGATGCTGAGGCTCAGAGAGGTGAAGTCTGGGAAAGTCTTCCCAGAGCCACACGGTTAGCCATCGGTGGCATTGACAACATACCCAGGCTGTCTGGATTCTTGTCCAGTTCTTTTTCTTGAGGCCACCTGCGCTGATAGTCTTGGCAGAAGGTGCCCCGCCGGGCATCCCCATGTGACCTCTTGTCCTCCGGTCAGTGGTGTGTGTGGTGAGTGGGCACGGAGGGTTGGGATTATCTCCTGAGAAGCAAGAAGCACCGTAGCTGGCTCGGGGCCCAGCCCTTCCCCAGCACCAGCCACAAGCCATCTCGGTCGCCAGTGCGGGGAACAGAGTGTGGCTGCTTCAGCTGCAGCCCTCTGCCCTGCTGGGGGAGGCTTGCTCTCTGTGGTGTGGGCAGGGGGCTGCAGCGACCCTCGGGACTCTGGGTGCTCCTCCCAGGGAAGCAGGAGAGCAGCCCACCGTTGGGTGGAGAAAGCAAGTTTCAGAGAGGCACAGGGGCTGCTCTGAGATGGCAGTTGGCGGAGGAAAAACGTGAAGCCCATGTCCTGATTCTTTGTTGTTGGGTCACGCCAAAGACATTGAGCTGGCCTCAGTCTGAGCTATGAGCATGGCTGGTGGGGTCAGAGGGATGTGGGCTTGGGCCCTAGGTCAACAATAACTTCATATATTTTTTTTAAAGATTTTATTTATTTTTTGAGAGAGATTGAGAGACAGAGAGAGCACAAGTAGGGGAAGGGGCAGAGGGAGAGGGAGAAGCAGATTCCCCACTGAGCAGGGAGCCCAATGTGGGGCTCGATCCCAGGACCCCAGGATCATGCCCTGAGCCAAAGGCAGATGCTTAACCAACTGAGCCACCCAGGTGCCCCAAAAACTTCATATTAATTGAACACTTCCTATGTGCTGGTGCTATTCTAAGTCTTGACCCATAACATTTCATTTAATCTTCAGAACAACCTTATGGGGTAGATACCACTAGTATTCTCCATTTACAGCCAAGGAAACTGAGGTACAGGTGGGCTAAGTGACTCCCTAGAGTCATATGGTGGTGAAACTGGGATTTCACTCAGAGGTTGTGTGTGAACCACCACAGTGCTTCTTAAGGCCAGGAGGACCCCCAGGGCCAAGCACACCTTATTCCGGATGGTACCTGATACATGGCAGGTGCTTGTTATATGTGTGTCAAGTGAATAAGCAACTCAATCTTTCTGGATGTCAGTGAAGTGAATACCAAGCCACCTTTCCCCCAGCATTGATGGGAAGGATCCACTCGGTGCGTTGATATTTGAAAGTGCTGATAAGCTCAGGGCTCGGGCCATGGCTGCTCTGGTCACTCTGGGGAGACAGTGCCACTGAGCTGCTCTGAACCGTGTCCCATGAGTGAGTGGTGCTGCTCCAAGCTATTGCACTGGAGCTCACCTGCCTGCCCTGGGGGGCAGAGGTGGGTTCTTTCTGCATGGGTGGCTGTGGGATGTCACCCATGGCTGGCCTTGGGCTTCCTCTGGGCCAAGCCAGGGGCCAGAGGGGCTAAGGGTGAGCACTGTGACGGTGTTCGTGAGGGACCCTTGCATTCCTTGAACGCTCACAGCCTGCTGGGTGATTCACGTGCATGCACGCATGCACACACACCCATCCAGGTGTTTTCTTGTCAGTTTCCTGAGTCTATTTTTCACCCAGGCTCAGGAGGTGAGGGGACTTGCAGGTTTCCACAGGTGTAGGGTGGGATTCCAGTCTGCTTCCAGCTACTGCCTCAGAAGGAGCCCTCTCCAAGTGCTCACATGTCCCCTGTGGGTTCCAAAAGTATGAACAAATATCAGATATAACCAGACCAGGGTGTCCCAGGGGGTCTCTGGGGTGACTCCTGCCTCTGCTGCTCCGGCAGGTGGGGAATCCCCTCCCACTCGGATTTGCTGTCGTTCTAAACAGTTTTGACAGCAGGCTCTCTGTAGCAGGACTCAGGAGATGCTGTTCCGTCCTAGGCTCTGCCACGGGTTTGCTGTGTGGTCTCGAGTAAGCCCCTTCCCCTCTCTGGGCCTTGATGTGCAGCCCTGTAAAGTGAGGCCACGGGCTCGCTGACATCTACTGTTCTGTGCCTCCATTAAGGGGTATGACTTATGCCCCACTTTCTCAACCCCTTTTTAAGACACTAGGATATTGGGGTCCCTCCTCCTTGCCGAGCTGGGACAACTGGGCTTGGTTCTGGTGTGGCCCAGTCCTGAGATGGTGAAAAGCGTGTCTTAGGACTTGCTGGGGAATCCCTGCTGGGTCCACTCCCCTCGGCCCACCCTGAGAACTCGAAGTTTGGCAGACAACACCCAGCATGGGGGGAAAGCACGGCTTTTGGAGTGCATGAAATCTGGGTCAGAATCCTGGCTTTGCCCCTGATCTGTGGCTGTCTGTCTTACTTCTCAGTGCCTCAGTTTCTCACCTGGGAAGTAGGGAGAGTGAAACTGCCCTCCCGAGGTTGAGGTGAGGGTGGAATGCTTGAGCTTCTCCCCAGCAACCCGCTGACACTCGGCAGGTCCCCAGTGACAGGCATGGGTCTGCTGAGTGTGGTGGGGCGGGGGTCAGGGATGGTTCCGGAAGCCTTGCCAACAGCCCCAGAGCCTGAGTCCCGAAATAGAAGACCCCAGAGACAGAGGCTCCTGATGGCCAGGCAGGAGCTGGCAGCGTGGGCCTTCCCTCCCTCCTGGGCCTGGTGGCTGCATAAATTACTCGGCAGCCTTTGGGCTAATTTTACCTTCTTGGTTTTCATGAATCATTTCCCATCCGGGGGCGTGTGAGAGAAATGGCCGTGGCTCTGCCAGCTGGATGCCCCGGCGCCAGCCGCGGTGAAACGGCTGCGGTGGGCCCAGCATGCTCTCAGAAGCAAGGCCGGGACCCCCGGGGACCCCCATGAGGGGCCATGAGGGGCCCCCGAGGGCTGGCTCCTTCTAGCCGTGTTCCCAGACCTTTGGGTCATCATGATTTGGAGTAAATGAGCCACGCCAGGTCCTGGAGCTGGAACTTGGGCTCAATCTCAAGGAATTTGGCGTTGTGTGGCCTTCCCGTGATGCCCGTCAGGGTCCCTTTTGGCCTCCGTGGTGAAGCGGTTGGTGGAGAGACCCCCGTGGCCTCGGGGGCTTTTGTGTGGCCGGCTCCAGGGGTTTGTACGAATGTTGAATTTTCATAGTGACCCAGTGCCAGAGCTGACGGGTCCTGACAAAATCAAACCCAACCCCCTTGGATGAACTGGGGCTCACACGGGGGATGGAATCTGTCTAATGTCTGGTAGTGGAAGAGGTCAGGCTAAGAGTTATTTACTGGCAGTGGACCCCTTTGCTCATGAACCCGATTTGACCATTATCATTCCCATTTTATTTTGTTTTTTAAAAAGATTTTTATTTATTCACGGAGACACAGAGAGAGAGGCAGAGACACAGGCAGAGGGAGAAGCAGGCTCCCTGCAGGGAGCCCGACGTGGGACTGGATCCTGGACCCCAGGATCACGCTCTGAGCCAAAGGCAGACACTCAACCACTGAGCCACCCAGGTGTCCTCTTATTCCCCTTTTATGGAGAGGTACCTGAAGGCACAGAAAGGAAAAGAATGCCCCTTCCCCCAATGACACAGCTGTAAGTGGTGAGGCAACCATCCGCAACCAAGCGGTCTCACCCCGGAGCCCCCATTCCCCAAGTTATCCACCACACTGCCTCTTGGAGTGGATTTCCAGGGTGGCTCCCACCCTCTTGTTTGCTTCGTTCACTCACTGAGTGTGTGTTGAGCCCCTGCCGGGTACCAGGGACCATCGTGGGCCCCAGGGAACTTGGGACAGAGGTCCCACCCCAGTCCCCCATCTTGCCTGAGGCCAGGTTCTCAGAGGATGATGTCCTCACAGCCCTGTGGCCTTGGCTGCACAGGCCGTGACCTCAGATATCAGCTGGGACAGGGAAGGCGCCTGGGTGACACAGGCTGGCCGCAGGTCTGAAGAGTAAGCGCCTTGCCCTTTGAGCAGGGCCCCCGCCACCCAGCTCTGGCACACTGTTGCCACATGGAGCCACCTGCCTGCAGTTGCCAGTTCTTCCGATTTTCCAGCAAAGTTGAACATTGGGTCTTTCCATGAAATCTTGTTTCTTCAGAGTTGGCAACTAAGGCAAAAATAAAAATTGGCAAAGATAAACCCAAGACAAAAACCAGGCACCAGTTTGTAACCTGTGGATTCTTTCTTCTGCTGCCTTTCTACAGGCCTGTCTCTGGTCGAAGCAGGTTCTAATGATCCCCCCAGGGCCACCTCTGTCAGGAAGTCCCTCCACTACCTGCCATGAAGCCCCTAGCCCACCCCCTGATTGTAGTTTGTCACCCCCCATGCTAGACTGCCACCTGGCATTAGTGGAAAAAGCATGACCTTTGACTTGGATAGATTCCAGACAGCTGCTGTGCAGCCTTGTTCAAGGCACTTGTCCTCTCTGAGCCTGTTTCCTGTGTGAAAAACAAGTAAAGTAGAACTGTACTCATTAGGTTTTTGAAAGGGTTTTAAAGACAGTAAAGACAGAAACTCAAGTCGATCAGGATTAGGCAAAAATGGATTTTATGGGCTCAGCAAAGTGCAAAGTCCAGGGTCCTGTTCAGCTTCAGGAACAGTTGGATCCAGGGCTCACACAGTGTCCTCAGGACTCAGTCTGTTCCTCTTACTCTGCTTGCTTCTGTACCGCCTCCCCTCCTAGGCAGGCTGGTGTTTGCGAGTGTATGTAGTGCCACAGTGGCCGGCTGCCAGCAGATCCATAGTAACGTTCCATTCTTTCCCAGCAGATTTCTCCAAAGCCCCAAAATTGCCCCTCGTGACTGGCTGGGCCCTTTACCCTTGCCTGCAGTGTTCACTATGACTTGCAGACTCGAATGCTGATTGGTTGGTCCTATCCCAGAATGGAGCATTTGGAAAAGGGGATTCTCCAAGGACACCAGGGTCCTTTGTGCCAGAAAGGGGATAGATGCTAGCAGGAAAACCTACAGACATTCTACTCAGGCTGCAAGTCTCATGAGGGCAGGGACCTAGTTCACCCTGGGGTTCCCAGCACCTAGGACAGTGCCTGGCATGTGAGGAAGTCAAGAGTGAATGAATGGATATCCTCCACAGTGCATGCAGACACCTGGCACAGAGCCTGGCATCAGCCACGCGGTGCCCCTCCTGTCTCCTTCCTGGAGGGCTGGGATAAAGGTTTTTCATCCTCGCCCGCTTCACCTGTCTGGTGCAGTGTCATGGTTCTGCACCGGCTGCTTGGTACTGAGCTGGCTAGCTCCTCTGGGGAGGCCCCAGAACACCCGTTTGTTAGGGCAAGCTTGACAAACAGTAAATATAATCATCGCTGATCACACCACCTTGCATTCACAGGTATCATTCTCCGAAATCATCTCATTCTTTGCTTCTCTACTGCCTGTGTCCACATAATTTATGTTTGTTACTGTTTGGCGACCGAGCTACAGATAGAGCTCCGATGTAAAAAGGGGCTGTAATCCACCCTCTGGGGTCGTGGGGGAGGATTAGGCGACAGAATGAAGAAGTGGAACACCTGGGGACAGGGCTGGCAGAAAGTGGGGGTTCAGGCAAGGCCAGGTTCCCTGTGAATGCCTTCAAGTCAAGGTCTCAGTCTGAGCCTTCCCATGGATACCTTAGTAAATGGCCGCTGAGGACACGCAGAGAGACAAACAGACGCACCTATACATGCACACATATGGTTAGGGAAGAACCCCAATCTGATGGCCAAGACTCTATGGGTCGGCAGGACAATGACTCCGGTGCAGTAAATAGCAGGATCATCACATGGTGGCCTTGGTTACTGCACCCCCAAGTCCCACAGGGTGACACAGTAGACCCAAACGGTGACTGTGTGGACCGTGGGTTACACAGCATCGGAAGAACTCGGGGGCCGGCACCTTGGGTAGCCAGTGCTGAACAGGCCGGTTCCACTTCTCTGGGGCTGAGCACCATGCTGCGGTCGCTTTAACCTACTTATTACCTATGTGACAAGCTACTGAGATGACTTGGGGTCAGAGTCTGGTGAGGCCTTAACAGTTTACATACTCACCAGGGACACTCAGGACCCTTGGGGGACCGCCTGGCCCATCACACACACACACACACACACACACACACACACACACACACACGGGCATGCACGCACACCTTACTTGTCGAAAGACGGGGTGGCGGCCTGGCTGCTGATGGTGAGCTCCTGTGGGAGGTCTTCATCACGCTTGGTGCTGACACGTACCATGGCTTTGAGCACCTTGCAGTTTCCAAGGGTACTTCCCAGCTTTTCTGTGTGTGTGCATCACCTAAGGCCATCTCTGGTGCAGGAGGCCTAGGAGAGGAGCACAAGACTGAATTTTATTTATTTATTTATTTAGTTAGTTTTAAGATTTTATTTATTTATTCATGAGAGGCTGAAGCAGAGGCAGAGGGAGAAGCAGGCTCCCTTTGGGGAGCCTGATATGGGACTTGATCCCAAGGCTCCGGGATCATGACCTGAGCCAAAGGCAGACGCTCCACCACTGAGCCACCCAGGTGCCCCAGGACTTTGCATTTCTAAGTGCCAAGTGATGCCCCTACTGCTGGTCTGGACCACACATTCAGAAACAAGGATTTAGGTGACTTTTGAGGTTTCTTTTAATTTTGAGATGCCGGGCAGGACTGGATGAATAGAATAAACAGCCAGTGAGAAGGGCAGGGGTGGGAAGGAGCAGTGAGGGAGGAGGAGGAGGATGAAGAAGAGACTGCAGGAGAGATAAAGGCACAGTGCCAGGTCCACTGCCCCCCCCCCCACCAGACTCCCTCCATAGGCCTTCCCCTCTGGTCTCGTGATGTAGAGGGACTCCTTTCCTTGGAGTCAGAACACCACATGGGGTTTCACCAGGGCCCCACCTTGCTAATTGGAGGCTCTAGCCCCATGGGGCGGGCTAACTGTAGGTTTGAGAATGTGCAGGACACCCTGGGCCGGGGACAGAGAAAGGAGGGCCTGGAGAGGGGCAGCCCGGCACAGACCGTGGTGGTGGGTTCCTATCTCCTACCACCTTCCTCTGGGAGGCCCTGAGCAAGTTGCTCCCACTCTGGGCCTCAGTTTCCTAGCGAGGAAAGGAGGGTCTTGAATCTAGCAATCTGGATACAGGCTTTCAGCTCCGACAGCCTAGAGGAGGCAGTGGGATGCGAAAGCTCACTTTACCCAGCCCTACTCCTTAAAACCCACAGGGGCCTTGGGTGCGGATGGCTTCAACTCCCTACCCTGCCTGCCCTCTTCATTAGCATCATGGGGGAGGGGACCTAAGGAGCTGACCAAACTAGAGGTCCTGTGGGTGGCCAGCTTCTGCCATACCGGGCAGGCGGGCAATCCAGGCAGCATGGCCCTGACCATCCTTAAATGCATCTACACATTCAGGTCACTTATACTCATGACCTCCTACCTTCCTGCTTCATCATTTGCAAGTGCAATCTCCCTGAGGCCCTGGAAGCCTCAGCCCAGAGACCACCCCCCCACACACCGGCACACACCCCCTTCTCCGCAAGCCATATTTGTCTGTGCTCAACTTGATATCTGGTATCTTGGAGCTAGGTCAGCCTCGGGGAATTCATGTGGACTTCAGAGTTCCCTTCCAGGGGGTCAGCAGGTGCTAAGGAGGAGCCCCCTCTGCCTACCCTCCCTCCATCAGCAGATGCCTTCTCCCCTTCTGCTCCCTGCCTGGGAGGTGGCAGGGCAGCCTACAGCTTGTTTTTTAAACTGTTAATACTAACATGCCTTTCAAAATTTGTTGTTATACAAAACGAAGAGTATAATAAATTTCCTCCATAATCAATAACTCATAGGCATTACTAATCTATTTTTAAAATCAGAAATGCATGCATCTGGTGGAAAGCTCCATAAGAGGTAAGGCCCTTTCCTCCGCTAGCCCTCAGTCCCAGGAACAGCGGCTGTCACAGCTCAGAACTCTTTTGTGCAGACGCGAGCACGTATAAATGTGTATATCCTTTCTATTTTATTAAAATAGGGCATGTTTATTTTATATAACATTTATACAGCTTGCTCGCTTCGTGTCAGACGCCATTCTAAGTATACGGCAAATATTAACTCATTCAGTCCTCCAAACAGCCTTAGGTGCTATTCGCCAAAGCACAGAGAGGTTAAGGAAGGCCCCCAGCATCACACAGTGGTAAGTGAAGCTTGAGAGTAGAACCTAGGGAGCTGGGTACCGAGATCTATGCTCTTAGCGACCCCTTGCTGCTGCCTCTCTAATGATGCAGATGGTCTTTACCTTGGTTTTGTTTTCACCACCAATTACATAATCCATTCAACAAATGTTTATCGTGCACTCACTTTGCACCAGGCACTGTCCTACTTGCAGGGGATTCAGCAATAAATGGAAGATAAATATCTCTGCCTTCCTGGCGTTTGCATTCTGGTTGGGGAGGCAGAGGGCGAATAATATAAATGAGTACTACATCAATGTGATGGTGAGTCGAGCTCAGGAGAAAAGCCAAGCAAGAGGGATAGGACCCATCAGGGGATTGCAGTTGTATCTAGGTGGCAGAGAATGTGACCTTGAATTAAGACCTGAAGGGAGTGAGGGAGTGAGCCCTGCAGGTATCTGGGGGAGGAGCGTTCCCAGCAGAGGGAACAGCCAGTGCAAAGGCACAAGATGGGAGCACTGTCATGTTGCTGGCTGAGCAAGGTGGCCCCTCTGGCAGTGGTGGGAGTGAGGGGGGCACAGTAGGAAAGAGGTCACAGAGGGCAGACTGTGTCACTCTGGAGAGTTTGCTGTTGGCTGAGCTTTGCTCTGTGGAGGGTTTAGAGCAGGGGACCATTTGATCTGACTGGTTAATGGGGCTGGAGAATGGACAGCAGGGGCAGAGTGGCAGCAGGGAGACCATCAGGCTGCTGCTGCAGCCCTTCAGGCCAGAGGGAGAAGTGGCTCAGACCACGCTGGTGGAGCCCTTGTTCCATGACTTTCCTTCTTTGGAACAGCTGCCTGTTGTCCAGAGACCCCATTATTTATTTAACTGGCCTCCAGATGGACTCGTTGGTTATTTCCAGTCTTTCGCTATTCTAGATAGTGCTGCCGTGAAAAGTCTTAGACGTTCATCTCAGTGAACTTCCTAGAAGTGCAATGGCAGGATAGAGGATTATGTGCATCTTTTAAAGGTTCCCAGGCTTATACCACTCTCCTTAAATACACCAGCTTACATTCCCACCAGCGTGCAAGAGTGCTTGGGGTACAGCTTCAGGTCAGGCCTTGGGCTGAGGGGAGAGCATGGCTGGGGTGAGATGCTGTAGGCCCTCCTGGTTTGCTCTTTGGAGATCAAGGCACCATCAAGGCAGACCCTTTAGAGAGGCGCAGCCAGAGTTTGGGACACAGCCGGAGCTGGTAGGTGGGTGGTGTGCATGGTGATGGCCGCATGTCATAGAGACCTGTCCTGGAGGGGCCTGAGTGATACAGGAGCCTAACAGGAAGTGCAGAAGTAGGGAAGGTTCCAGGAGCAGCTGATTCCATCAACTGCCCAAGTCCACATCTCTGAGATGTTGTCCCGCACCAACTAGTCCTCTGATTCTCAGACACTAGCTGGTGTCCCACGGCTCACTGCAGTTCTGAGACTAACCACCCAGAGTCAGCACTGAATTTACAGATCGAAGGCTCAGTCCCACAAGACTGTCCCCATTTGAGACACCAGTTGCAGGTCCTGGGACACCCATGTTTCTGACCAACACATATCAGTGGTTTCCACAACCTCCTTCTCAGGTTCTATAATTTGCTAGAATGACTCAGAGAACTGAGGAAAAGTGCTTTACTGACAATCATAGTTTACTATAAAGGATACAGGCTAGATGGAAAAGATGAACTTGGGTAAGGTAGATGAGAAGGTGCATGGAGCTTCCATGCCCCCTCCTTGTGCACCCTGCCCCCCAGCACTGCTACCTCTTTCCACCCAGAAGGCTCTCTGAATCTTTTTTTTTTAAGGTTTTATTTATTCATTCATGAGAGACAACAGAGAGAGAGAGAGGTGGACATATAGGCAGAGGAAGAAGCAGGCTCCCTGCAGGGAGCCTGAGGCGGGACTCAATCCCAGGACCCTGGGATCATGACCTGAGCCAAAGGCAGATGCTCAGCTGCTGAGCCATCCAGGTGCCCTGAGGATCTCGGAATCTTTTTTTTTTTTTTTTAAGATTTTATTTATTTATTCGTGAGAAACACAGAGAGAGAGAGAGAGAGGCAGAGACACAGGCAGAGGGAGAAGCAGGCTCCATGCACCGGGAGCCCGACTTGGGACTCTATCCTAGGTCTCCAGGATCATGCCCTAGGCTGTAGGCGGCACTAAACCGCTGAGCGACCGGGGCTGCCTGGCTCTCCAAATCTTGATCAAGAATTTTTTGAGGCAGCTTATCAAATGAGAGAAAATATTTGCCAATCATCTATCTGAGAAGAGATTCATATCCAAAAGATATAAAGAACTCATATGATTCAATAGCAGAAAACCAAACAATCTGATTAAAAAATGGGCAGAGGAGCTGAATAGACAGTTTTCCACAGAAGACATACAGACTAACAGGTAAATGAATAAACATCACTTGGTCATCAGGGAAATGAGATGTTCCGACACTTGTCAGAATGGCTAGCATCAGGAGGGAGAGAGAGAACAAGCCCTGGCCAGGAGGACAGGGAACCTTGGTGCACTGCTCTGGAAATACGAATTGGTGCAGCCACTGTGGAAGATGAGACAAAGCTTCCTCAAAAAAATAGGGGCACCTGCGTGGCTCAGATGGTTAAGCATCTGCCTTTGGCTTGGGTCATGATCTCAGGGTCCTGGGATCAAGCCTCACATCCGCTCCAGGCTCAGCAGGGAATCTGCTTCTCCATCTCCCTCTCCCCTTGCTCATGCTTTCTCTCTTTGTGTATCTCTCTGTCTCAACTGAATAAATAGACTCCTTAAAAAAAATTAAAAATAGAAATACCATATGATCCAGCAATTCCACTTCTGGGTGTTTACCCAAAGAAAATGAAAATGCTAATTGGAAAAGCTGTCTGCACCCCTATGTTCACTGCAGCACTATTTGCAAGAGCCAAGGCTTGGAAACAAGCTAAGTGTCCATGAACAGATGAGTGAGTAAAGAAGACGTGGTAGAGATAGCGGAGTATTATTTATCCATATAAAAGAACGAAATCTTGCCATTTGTGACAACATGGATCGACCCTGAGGGCATTATGCTGAGTCAAATAAGTCAAAGACAAATACTGTACGATCTCACTTACCTGCAGAATGAAAACAAAACCAAACCAAGTTCATAGACCCTGAGAACAGACTGGTGATTGCCAGCGAGGGGCGGGGGTGAGGTGAAGCGAAATGCATGGAAGGGAGACAGAAGGTACCAACATCTAGTTATAAACTAAGTCCTGGGGATGTGATGCACAGCCTGGTGGCTATAGTTAATAACACTGTATTGCATAGTTGAGTTGTTAAGAGAGTAGATCTTAAGTGTTTTCATCACAAGAAAATGAATTCTGTAACTATGACAGATGTTAATTTACTGAGATCATTTTGCAGTATATACAGATATGAAATCATTATGTGGTAGACCCGAAACTAATATGCTGTTGTAGGTCAATTATACCTCAATTTAAGAACCAAAGGATTTTTGTAGACCTCACTCTCCAGGCCCCTTCCCCTCCCAGGAGGTCAGCAGGTGGGCCTGGAAGTTCTAACGTTCTAATCCTGGGTTCTGGGGTGACCAGCCCTATCCCGAGGCTCTGTAGGGGCCCCGCCCTTAGTCACTCACTAACATACACTCAGGTGAGCTAGAAAGGGGCAACAGACACTCCTATTACTTGGGAAATTCCAAGGGTTTTAGGTGCTCTCTGCCAGGAACTGGGGACAAAGAACAAATATATTACTTATTATACCACACCTTCCCTCTGCTCCACTGTGTTAGCTTCATCTTGAGGGTGCTTTGCACAACATGGCTGCATGCTTTCTTGGTCAAGTCATGAAACTGAAGTCCTTTTCTTCCCTTGGATGGGCCTAAGTAGGTCAGGTATCTGACCTTAGAAGGGGAATGTCAGGTGCTGACTAGTCAAAGTCCAGGTTCCTGATCTAATAACTGGGGAGGAGGATGGTCTTGCAGTGGTCTTGTACCACTGTCTTTGATTAGTTGGAGTGCGCACCTGGAGCTGAGGGTAGGCCCAGCTCCTCCTGGATCTCTGTAGGTCCTGGGAGAGAGGTGTCCCACCTGAACAATGTCCTGTTCTTTTAAGGGGGAGGAGGAAATGGGATCCAAGTAAGCCACCAGCAGTGTCTACTCTGAGAGCAAACATGGGAAAAAGTTGACTCATGAACTTTTACATTGCTTCTCCCGACATCTTTTCAAAATCTTATCAATGATGGGGTCAGCCTGTTACCTTTAACAGGTTCTGCAGGAGGGACCACCTTGGGAGAATGTGTTCCACTGCCCACCCCCATCCCCCCACCCCTGGCCAGCTGTGCTCAACTGCTCTGCAGATGAAGGCCTGAAACCCAATTGTGAGCCTCGCTGGCTGGACCCCAGTTCCTCCAGCTGCAAAATCAGGGGCTATACTGGGTCCCAATTTCGCCCATGAGAGTTCTTTGCCCTTAGGACCCCTGCAGATATTTTTCCTTTGTTTCTACTAACATATAAATACATATGGAAAAATGCACATATTATAAAAGTGTGGCTCAATGTATTTTCACAAACTCGTACACCCGGTGGACCAGCACCAAGATTAACAGAGCATGACCGGCATCAGACAAGCCCCTTCCTTATCCCTTTTTCATTCTTCCCAAGGGTTACCATGGACACTTCTAACTAATACCATAGTTTTGCCCTTTTTTTTTTTTTTGACTTTACATGAATGGAATTATACAGTATGTCCTCTTTGGAGTCTCCTTTCTTTTCTCGCATCGTGATAACATATGATAGCAGATAGTGTGGTTTGGTTAGTCTCATTTCTGCACAGTAATCAACCCACCGAGCTATTTTGTAAACATAAAGAAGCTTAATGAAAATTTACAGTTCCCTGAAATCAGCAGGACAAATGAATGAACGTGCCAGATCTCTCTGCTTTGGCTTATAGGAGGATAGCAACTAACCAGTATGTTAACCCTGGTTATCACCTACCAGCATGTCTAGGAAAAACTAGGAAAATGAATGAATATATATTTTTTAAATTTATTTATTTATTTTAGAGACAGAGGGAGAGGGCAGTGGGGAGGGGCAGAAGGCGAGGTAGAGTCTTAAGCAGACTCCCCACTGAGCACAGAGCCGGACACGGGCTGGATCTCATGACCCAGAGATCATGAGCTAAGCTGAAACCAAGAGTCTGATACTTAACCAACTACACCATGCGGGCACCCCGAAAAATGAATGAGTTATTATACGATATATTTAGTCTTTTCGGTAGACAAAATCTTTTAAAATGGGGATCATAAGAAAAAGAAAAATAGAAGTCTTTCGTGGTAGAAATATCAGCGCTCTTACTGATCTATGCATAACACTGTATTGCCCAAAGAAAATGAAAATGCTAATTGGAAAAGTTGTCTGCACCCCTATGTTCCATCAATCGATTTGCATTCATTCATCAAATGTGCAACAGATGCCACTTATATGCCTGGGGTTCAGTGGTTCAGTCTCTAATTTGGAGTCCTTCTTCCTCCCAACCAATTGGTTGAGTCTCAGCATCCAGTGACAAGTGGGTGAGGGTGTCGGAACCTTAGACATTGTCTTTAGCAATTTCTAAGTTAAAGGATTATAAAGAGTTCCTTTAAAGAGTGACTTTTTTCTCATAAGCAAAAAGAAGGGGAACTCTTTCTCTTTAACACACTGTGCCAACTAACCACACGTGATCCCGCAGAATATATTTTCCTAGACCTGTGTGTGCAAATCCATGTGTATATGTATTTCTAAAATGGAGTTATTTTGTATCTATCTTTTCACAGTTTTCATCTTTAAAAGCAGATTTTATTGGGACGCCTAGGTGGCTCAGCGGTTGAGCGTCTGCCTTCAGCTCAGGTCGTGATCCCGGGGTCCTGGGATAAAGTCCCCCATCAGGCTCCCCACAGGGAGCCTGCTTCTCCCTCTGCCTATGTATGTGCCTCTCTCTGTGTCTTTCATAAATAAATAAATAAAATCTTAAAATAAAATAAAAGCAGATTTTATTTTCTAGAGAAGTTCTAGATTCACAGTAAAATGAGGGGAAAGCATAGCATTCTCACAGTCTCCCTGGCCCCACATACCCACGATCTATCTCCTCTGCTATGGGAGAGTGCCCAGAGTGGTACGTTTGTCACAACTGATGAACCTGCACCGACACGTCATTATCACCCAGAGTCCGTGGTTTACATCAAGGCTCCCTGTTGGTGCTGTACATTCTGTGGGTTTGGACAAATGCATGATGACACGTATCCACCATTACAGTGTCACACAGAGTAAGTTTCACTGCCCTACAAATCCTCTGTGCTCTGCATATTCATCCCTCTCTCCTGCTAACCCTGGGTGACCACCGAACTTTTTACTGCCTCCACAGTTTTACCTGTTTCCAGAATGTCATATAGTGAGAATCATCCAGCAGGGAGCCTTTTAAATGATCTTTCACTTAGTAACTTTCATTTTTCATTAACAATATGTTGAGCATGTGTTTCCATATCAATAAATATTCTTCTAAAGCATTGTTAATTGCTGTCTAATATTTCACCATGTGCTATATATTTTCTTTACTGTTTTCAAGGTGTATGTTTCCCCTGCTGTGTGTTTTTTGTTTGTTTGTTTGTTTGTTTGCTGCTACTAAGAATAGTGTTGCAGAAGACAGCCTTGTAGGTAAATCTTTGCATACAGCTTAATTATGTCCTTAGGATAAACTCCTAGATTTGGGGTTGCTCCTACGAAGGTTTTGCTCATTTCAAGTCTTTTGATATGTATTGCCAAATCGCCCTCCAAAAAGTTCATACCGATTATTTTCCAACCAGGGGCGTGTATAGGGTATTTTCCCCCACTCTTGCCAACTTGGAATATTGCTGAGATTTTTAAATCTTTGCTAATAGAGGTAAAATGATGTTTATTATAATCTATATTTATTTGGTTATTAAATTTTGTGGTTTTCCATAAAGCATGTTGGCCATTTGTCTTTCTTTTACAAATTCCCTTTTAAGTATTATTTTCCTTTTTTTTCTGTTGGGATGAACATCTTTATAACAGACATTTTATTTATTTTTTTAAAGATTTTATTTATTTATTCATGAGAGACAGAGAGAGAGAGAGAGAGAGAGAGAGAGAGAGAGGCAGAGACACAGGCAGAGGGAGAAGCAGGCTCCATGCAGGGAGCCTGACATGGGACTCGATCCCAGGGCTCCAGGATCACGCCCTGGGCTGAAGGTGGCACTAAACCGCTAAGCCACCAGGCTGCCCAACATAGACATTTTAAAAGTATTTCTCCCTTAAAGGTAGTAACTGCTAATAAAAGCCCTCTTTTTAATGTAAAAAAAATTTTCATCAGTGTGTCCACCTGATGTCTGCTCTACTTTTAAAGCAACAATAAAATGAATGATAATAAGAACTAATATTTATAGAGTGCTTATATGCCAGGTGTTTTGGTGTATAAACAGCCCTATGAGACAGGTTCTGACTTCAGTCCCATTGGACAGGTGGGAAAACTAAGGTAGGAGTGGTTAATTTTCTCAAGGTTATATAGTTTGCAAGTGACTGTGCTTGGTATCATTTGATTAAGAAAACACATGGTGACATTCGGCTTCTATGAATTCAGTAACATTTTTTAATTTTTAAAAAGATTTTATTTATTTATTCACGAGAGACCAGAGAGAGAGAGAGAGAGGGAGAGAGAGAGGAAGGCAGAGGGAGAAGCAGGCTCCATGCAGGGAGCCCGATGCAGGACCCAATCCCAGGTCTCCAGGATCACACCCCAGGCCGAAGGCGGCGCAAAACCGACAAGCCACCTGGGCTGCCTGAATTCAGTAACATTTTAAGACCATTTTATCATTTACTTCATCCTAAAAGTATTTATATACATTTATAAATCTGTCTTATGTATAAATTAAAGGCACATAATTTATTCCATCTAGAGGCAGTGCTTCTCGGGCATATAATTCAACGGTTCCCTGTAACGATTCCGTGCTCTTCCTCTATTTACCCCCATGGTTTACTATGAAGAACCGTGTTGAACCTTTCATTTTTCAAGCTGAGGAAACTGAGGCTCAGGGCAAGGCAGGAACTTGCTCAAGGTCACCTAAAAAGTTTACAGCACAGCCAGGACTGAAACCCAGAGCTCGGGATACCCAGCCCAGGTCACTGGGTGGCTTGGGCCAGCCCTCTAATCTCCTGTCCCTTGGTCATCAGAGAGAACAACACAGGATGCTGTGGTGGCACCGGAGCTGACCCTCGGATTCTCATGGGGCCAGCCGCTAGGAAAACCAAGTGGGCACAGATTCCCAGTCCTCAGGCCACACTAGCTGCCGGGCATTCCAGGACCCTGGCGCCCCGCCAAGGGTGAAAACAGAGCTGCTGCCCTCCTGAGCTGCATTCTGCCCCCCCACCCCCTTGGGTTTGCATCTCATTGCTGGGTTTGCAACATGCCTAATCTCTGCATGTGCAGACTCAGAGGAGCCAGCTGAGAGGGAGCATTGCCAGCAGCTTGGAGTCCTCCCTGAGGCCTGCAGGCCAGCCCTCCCCCAAGCCCCTCAGTGGGCAGACAGGTCCAGAGCAGACTGCAGAAACAGTTGCTGGAGCTTCAGCCAGCTCAGGCTTCCCAGTGCCCGCTGAGATGGAACCAGTGAAGGACACTAGCCTGTGGTGTTCTCCCTCTCTTCCCCAGTGGAAGTCTTGCCACCCCCCCCCACCACCACCACCTTCATTACAGACACAGGAAGGAGCCCTAATGCACATCAGTCATGCAAATAAGGCTCGGTTCCGGTTCACCAGGCAGCTGGACCGCTCCAAGAATGGAGGGAACTTAATCATGCAGTCAATAAATAAGCCTCAAATAATGAGTACTCTGAAAGCCATCGTATTTCCTTTTTTGCGCTAGCCGCCAGGAGGCTCAGCAATGAATGGGCGGCTAGATCACTAGCCATCTGACAACAGATTCTTGGTATAATTGGCATCAATCTTTCTCCATGAAATCTTTGTCCCATTGAGTATGTGTTTGTGTTACAAATCATCACGGTTCTTTTACGTGATGAAGGTGGGATGTAAGTGAAAAGTAAAATATGAAAGGAAATGGGGATCCCTGGGTGGCGCAGCGGTTTGGCGCCTGCCTTCGGCCCAGGGCGCGATCCTGGAGACCCGGGATCGAATCCCACGTCAGGCTCCCGGTGCATGGAGCCTGCTTCTCCCTCTGGCTCTCTCTCTCTCTCTGTCTCTCAGTCTTTCATGAATAAATAAATAAATAAAATCTTTAAAAAAAAAAAAAAAAAAAGGAAATGGCCAGTAGACATCTCTATCTTGAGGTATAAATGAATGCTTTTCTCAGAGGGAATGGTTTTCCATTTAAGACTCAGAAAATGTCTGCATGTTTCTTTTCCTCTCCCTCCTTCTTCCCCTCCATCCCTTATTTTCTTACTCTTGCCTTTTCCCTCCTTCCCTTCCCCTTTCAGGTCTCTCCCCTCCCCCCCTTCCTGCTCACTCCCTGCCTCTGGGCGGCCAGTTTAATACTAATATCCTTTACAGACCCAGACCCGTAGCACTTGGCTCTTCCCAAGGCCTCGCCCCAGCCTTTACCTCATTTATTCCTTATGGGGATTACCTGGCAAACAGGATGATTTCCATTTTACCAATGAAGACAGAAAGGCCTGGCGAGTTTAAGTGATGTGTGTGTGCTCAGAGCATACACTTTAGGACTTCTTATCAGGTTCAGGTCCCGGACTCAGAATCTAATTCCATCACAGTCTCTGCTGTACCTCACTGCCTCTCATTGCCAGCCTCACCCACTGGGCCACCCACCCTGCCCTGCTAAGATCAGTGAAAGCACCCAGAAGAGAAGAGGATTCAAAACAATAACCCGCCCACCTTGTCTTCCTTTCTGAGATCTCTTTTAGACTTGAGATTGTCAGTGGGGCCAGTAGGACATATTAAAGGGGGTGGTAAATTGCGACATGGGTCATTTGGCCGTTCATTTGGCCAAATATTGAGAATACACTGTGTGCTAGGCAAGGCTGAGACTAGGCTAAGGCAAGAAGTCACCTAAGTTGCCAAATTCAAGGATGTGTTCACTTTCAGGTGCCATTCCTGCCAAGGGCATGACCCAGAGAGGTGGGGTGCCTCCTTAAAGTTTATGCCCTAGCACCTTGCTGGTCTTTCACTAGTTCTTGCCCTGGTATCAAGCACTGTTACAAGTGCCAGCAATGCAGTTTTTTCAGTGGTGAGCAAAGGTGCCTGCCCTTGTGGAACTTATAATGTATTGTGGCAAACAAGTATTCATCAAATAATCATGCTAACAAAAGACTGTTCTAAGGCTGACAAGTGCCACGAGGTAAGGGACGCGGAGCTGGAGAGGGTATTATGGCTCAGGAGGTTGGGAGAAGTGAGGGAGGGCTGAAGGATCCGTGGGATTTTTTTTCAGGTGTGCTGCAAGTGGAGGACACAAGTTCACAGGTGCCATGGCAGGGTGGGGGTGGCATGGGGGTGGTGCTGGTGGAGGATGGAGGGGCCAGAGCAGGAGAAATACAAAATGGTCCCGAGCAGTCTTTTTCTAATAAAGTGCCACAGTCTGCAGATGACTGACTTAAAAAAACAAATCCAACCCAATGGAGAGAATTCAAAGCCACCCCTTAAGGAGGTCACGTATACCCACCTTCCTGATCAGCTTTCTTCAGGTGCAGATATGCAGAGACTGTGTCTAACTCTCTCCAAACTCATCTTCTTCCATTTCCGTACGGCAGCATCTATGATAGAATCTAACATTGGCCACATTTTCCAGATGAACAAACGGGAGCAGAGAGAAGCTGGATAACCTGCTGTCTCAGGCGGCCATGACAAAATGCCATAGACTGAGTGGCCTAACAAGATTTCTCTCTCACAGTTTTGGAGGCTGGGAAGTCCACCATCAAAGTGCCAGCCAGTTTGGTTCCTGGGGAGAGTTCTCTTCCTGGTTTGCACACTGATGCCTTCTCGTCCTCACCTGGTGGAGAGAGAGAGTGAGCAAGCGAGCTCTGGTGTCTCTTCCTCTTCTTAGAAGGGCACCAGCCCTATTGGGTTAGGACTCTAACCTTGTGACGTCATTGAGCCTTTATCACCTCCTCTCAGGCCCTGTTGCCAAATACAGTCACATTAGGGATAGGAATTGGGGTTGCGGGTGGGGGCACACGAATTCTCAGTCCACTAACACCCACCAACCGCTGGGATTTGCAGGCAGTGCTCCTTTCGGAGACCTGGGTCTCTAACCACCAGACCGAGCCACCTCAGGATGTGCTGTGTGTGAATGTTGCCCATCCAAGTGACAAGTGCTCCTGGGGCTGGAAGCGTTCCGTGATCCTTTACAAATAAATCCGTGAGACCTTGCCCAGACCCAGCAGCCGGGCTCGGGGGCGGCCTGAACTCACCCCAGGGTGATCCCGGTGATCCTTCCGGGAGAGGTTGGGCTGAGAGTGAGGCCCGGGGGCGAACCAGACCTGAAACATAACGCTTGAAGCGGGGTTCCCCTGTCTCCAATTTACTCGGAGCAGGTCCCCGGCTCCAGTCTAGGCTCCGTTAGGAATGGACTGCGTGACCTTGGGCAAGTCCCTGGACATCTTGGCATCTTCCTGCCCTAGGCTCCCGCCTCGGGGACCTCAACCCCGGCCCCCCACGGCGGGGGGCATTCCGTGGGCCGGGAGGGCGGCCCAGCGGCAGGCGCGGAGCCTGCCCCCCCCCCCCCCCGCCGGCCCCGCAGGTGCCCGGTCCCCACCCCCGGCCGCGCAGGTGGGGACAGGGCGGCGGGGGGCGGGCGCGGCGGCAGGGAGCCGAGTGCCCGGTGGCCCGCAGGCCGCGCCGCAGCCACGCCGAGTCCGCGGCGGCCGCAGGGAGGGCGCGCGGGGGGCCGCCCGCGCTCGCCGCCGACCCGCCCGGCCCCCACCCCCCCGCCCCGGCCCCCGCGGCGCCCCCCGGCCCGGCCCCGGCCCCGGCCCCGGCCCCGGCCCGCGGGGGGCTGGACTCCCGCCGGGCGGGCCCCCGGCCGCCGCCCCTCCCGGCGCCCGCTCCCGCTCCCGCTCCCGCTCCCCGCGCGCCCCCCTCCCGGCCGCCAGCCAACTGCGTGCCCCCGGGGCCGGCAAGAAGCCACATGCCCCCGCAAGGAATGCCGGGCCTGGCGGGCGGGGGGCGGCGCTGGGCAGGGCCGGGCGGGCAGGGCAGGGAGCTCCCCGCCGGGAAGGTTGGTGAGACGGAGGGCGGCCCGCGCCCTGCCCGCGCCCCGGCCCCCGCGCCCCGCGCCCCGCGCCCTGCCCGGCCCCCGCGCCCCGCGCCCCGCCGCGCGGCCTCACACTTTCCCCGCCGGACACGCGGGCGGGACGGGGCGGGGCGGGGGCCGGGGCCGGGGCCGGGGCCGGGGTGCGGGCGGCGCGGGGCGCGGGGCGCGGGGCCCGGGGCGGGGCGACTCGGGCCGCCCCCGCCCCCTCGGCGCGCCCCCGGCCCCGCGGGCTCGGCGGAGGGGGCAGGCCGTCGTGTTTCCCCGCACCCCTCCCAGCCGCCGCCGGCTTTGGGGCCCCGGTGGGGAGCAGGGGGCTGATTAGCCGAGGAGCAGGGGTGTGGCCAGCGGGGCCCCGGGTAGTGAGTCACACACGCTGCTCGCCCAGTCCCGGGCCGCGAGCGCGGTCCCGGCCCGAGCCGCGCGCCGCCCTGGCCCGAAGAGTGTCCCCGGGCTTGGCATGAGGACCCCGGGGTGCCGAGGGAGGGGCTGAAGCCCGGCGCGGTGGTGGAGGAGGGCGGTAAGCGGGCTGGGGAGACTGCCCCGGAGAGCGGGGAGCGGGTGGGGCTGGGAGTCGGGGCGGCCCCGGCCCGCGGGGACCCCCAGGCCCCGCCTGTACCTGCTCTGAGCTGGCAAAGCGGGCCTGGCCGCATTCCCTGGCAGCCTCGGGGTGAGGGGCTGCGCCGCCGCCTCTGCGGCCCCGTTTCATCTGCCAACCCCTCTTGGCCCCAGCTGGGCTTGAGTGGGTCCCTCCCCTGCTCCCAGTTGCGGACTTTGGGGCCGAGGCTCCTGTGGACTCCTGGTACCCTTGCCCTTTAGTCCTGGGGTCCCTGGCTGTGCTACCCTAAGGCCTGCCCCCTGGCCTGAGCTGCCCCCCGGCGGCCTCTGACCCCAGGGGGCTGGTGGCTCCAGTCTTCCCTAGGACCAGCCCGGGATAGAAATGGCATTTCCTCTTGGCTGGGCTACAGCTGTTTTTGTTGTCTGTGTTCTCAAGCGCTTCCTCTGGGGATGGCAGGGAGGGTAACCAGACTCCACGGGACCCCCGCTTGCCCTCTCTGACACTCACCCTTCTTCCCCTGTCTCTTTGATCCTCTTCCTGCGCCATCCGCCTTCGCGTCCCCAGGACAGAATGACTGAGAACATGAAGGAGTGCCTGGCGCAGACCAAGGCGGCCGTGGGGGATATGGTGACCGTGGTGAAGACCGAGGTCTACTCACCACTCCGAGACCAGGAGTATGGCCAGCCCTGGTGAGGCCCTTATGTGGGGACAGGAGAGGGAAAAATGGGGAGTCTCCAGGCTGGGTGGGGTGGACGCCCCCCGGGCGGGGGGAGTTCCCACTCCTGGCCCACCTTCCTTAACTTTCTCTGGGCAGCTTCTGGGAGCAGATGTGAACGCAGGCTCTAGAAGGCTAGAAGAATCCACACCGCGGCCCTCGAAGGCCTAGGCCCAGGTCTCAGAACTCCTTCACTATCCCCAGCACTGAACGGGCAGCCTGGCTGGGACTCCTCCGCCCACCCCGCATCCCCGTGGCCTCCTGGCCTGGTCCACGGCTCCTCTGCCCACCAGCCTGCCACTCTCTGATGGCTTCTTTGCTTTCTTTACCGGCCCCTGGCCTGGCCAGCTCTAGGAGACCAGACCCCTCAACCATGGAAGTGGAGCCCAAGAAACTGAAGGGGAAGCGTGAGCTCATCATGCCCAAAAGCTTCCAGCAAGTGGACTTCTGGTGTAAGTGGAGCTTGGGGCTGTGCCTGGGTTTCTCCTCCCCTCACCCTACACCCACCCCGCGCCCCATCTCTGCTTAGGGAACTTGCAGCCACCATAGTAATGATAGGTACTCGCCCGTTATGTAGCAGACGCAGAGCCAGGCTTCTGTGAATCCTCACCGTGAGCCACCGAGGTGGCTTTTATTGGTCCCATTTTCCAGGTGAGGACACTGGGGCTTGGTGAGGTTCAGAACCTTGCCTCGGGTCCCCCAGCCCACAGATGCACACGGTTGCAGTTCAAACCCAAATCCGTCTGACTCCAAAGTTGTGCTTTATACTTAAAACAAAGGCAGCTACTGGCTTCCTTCGCATTGGCAGGCATGTCCTTGGAGGCCCCAGGGAAGGTCATGGGTTATTACCACGGAAGACTCAGGGGCCTGAGGCTGGCTGGGGTGGAGCCGATCCCACGCAGTGTGCTTCTCACTGCCCTCTGCCGTCCTCAGGGTGGGCTTCCCTGCAGCCCCTCGCCTCCGCCGTGGGCGTCCTGCCTCCCTGCCGCAACTGAGGCTCTTTCGCTCTTTCCATCCCTTCAGTCTGCGAGTCCTGCCAGGAGTACTTTGTGGATGAGTGCCCGAACCACGGTCCCCCAGTGTTTGTGTCCGACACGCCAGTGCCCGTGGGCATCCCAGACAGGGCTGCCCTCACCATCCCGCAGGGCATGGAGGTGGTCAAGGAAGCCAGTGGGGAGAATGACGTGCGATGCATAAATGAGGTCATCCCCAAGGGCCACATCTTCGGCCCCTATGAGGGGCAGATCTCCACCCAGGACAAATCAGCTGGCTTCTTCTCCTGGCTGGTGAGTGTCCCCGGGCTGTGCCACTGTGCCGTGGGAGAGGGTGCTAAGGAGCGAGCCTAGAAGGAAACCAGCAGGGGGAGCCATACGCTGGCCCAGCCTGGCCCAAGAGCTTTCCTGCCATCCCTCCAGGATGTGGGGATGATGGATGTTGCTCTCCCCTTGCCCTGGCTGAGTGCTTGCCACCCTGGGTGGCTGAGAGCCGCGCTGAGGAGCCCATCTGGCCGTAGTCAGCAGAACCAGTGACGGGGCTCGAGGGAGCCCATGGCCCGCCAGCCAGGCAGAGCGCAGGGTGACTTCCCCGTGAATGTTCATGTGTGTACGTCTGGTGGGCCCCACAAAATGTTGTGGCATTTACGAGGGGTTTACCCAAGCCCTCCTCTGGAGTGGGTGACTTGGGTCTGGGGGCCACAAAGCAGTGATGCCAGGTGCTAGGCTGGGCGCCAGAGGAAACATGGCCCTTCATGTTCAGGGAGTGGACAGTCTGGTGGGGAGAACAGGCACTGGACAGGTACGTGCACATGTGATCATTACTACGGAAGGGGGAAGACAGGACATTCTAGGAGCAGAGGGAGACGGTGGTGTTCATGGTGCTCAGGGACCTGGGGCCTGGAGCCAAGTTCATTATGTCAGGTGACTTTGCTATTTACTGTCAAACGTGACCTTGGATGAGTCATTTAACCTCTTTGTGCCTGTTCTGTAACAGGATAATCACAGGTGATGGTGGAGATGAAATGGGTTAACATTATGAAGCTCTTAGAACTATGCCTGCTTTCAGGAAGCTTGCAGTGAATATCTGCTATTATTATTGTTGTCGTTGAGGGGTTTGGGCAGGATTCCCTTCAGCCTGAGACTTGAGGAATGAGTAGCAGTTATGGGAAGGGAGACAGAAAAATGCTGTGTGCATACAGAACAGCTGAGCAAGAGAAACTCCAACAGGTCTGGTGTGGCACTAGCAATGAGCCCGAGAGGCAGAGAATTCCCACCAGATGGCCAGAACAGCATGTGCAAAGGCCCTGTGTCAGGAGAGAAGATGGCATGTTTGCACAACTAGAAGAAGATCATTGTGCCTGAAGTACAGCAAATCCAGGGGCTGCGGGGGGGGGGGGGGGAGGTGGAGACAGAAGCTTGGATGTATAGGGCCCAGTAGACCAAACTGGGACTTTTGCTCTTTAAGAACACTGAGAAGTTTCATTTATGTTTCGAAATGGTGACTTTGGCTGTAGCCTGGAGAACAGATCGGGGGTGGGGACATTGGTTGAGAATGGATGCCTCCAGCTAAGTTAGAGGTTATTTTCTACATCGGTGATGGTGGAGGTTTGAACTAGGGTGGGGTGGCAACACGGAGACAGGTGAACTAGTTTGTGACCTGTTTCAGAGATAGGCGAGATTGACTTGGAAATAGATTGATTGGCCTAAGTAAGGGTGTGGGAATTGGCCAGGACAAGTCCTTCAGAGTTCCGCTCTCAGCAGGTCAGGAAGGCATCTCTGAGAAATGGAATGCAGGGCAGGACCTGGGTGGAGGTCCAGATCTCCATTCTGGTTTTGGACTGACGGCAAGGTACCCAGTGGCTATGTTAACTAGGCGGTGAGCTACATGGGTACGGTGCTTGGAAAGGAGGTTTAGAGATGTCACTTCCGGAGTCACCTGTGCATAGGGGTCAGTGGGGTTAGAGATGCAGAGGGCAGCCCACAGGGAGAATAGGTGAACGAGAGGTGGAGAGGGTCTACGGTGAGCGTTGAGGAACTTCAGTGATGTGCGGGTCCAGCAGGGGAGTGTGATCCTGCAGGGGCGACAAGAAGAGCAGCCCAAGAGATGAGAAATGCAGAATGGCCAATGGTGTCGGATTCTGCTGGGAAACAGGCAAGAGAAGGCCTCAAAAGCGTCCCTTGGGTTTAGTGCTGGGGAGGTCACTAGCCACTTTATTTAGCAAGAACTGTTACTGTCAGACAGTGGTTCTTAACCCGGGGCGGTTTGCTCCCTGCTCCCCTCACCCTGGGCATTTGGTAATGTCTGGAGATGTTTTGGCCATCACGACTTGGGACGGGGAATATGCTACTGGCATCTAGAAAGTAGAGGCCAGGGGTTCTGCTAAACCTTTCATAATGCACAGGCTGGCCTCCTACAACAAAGAATGATCTGGCCTCAGTGGTTGATGGTGCTGTGGTGGAGAAGCCCTCTGATGGGAACCTTGTTAGAACCCAGGTGACCAGTGGAGCCACTTCTTAAGAGGTTTGATCAGAAGTAGTAAGACCAGTGGAGGAGAGACAGGAGTTGGGAGGAGATGGCTGCAGGCAGATGCAGGGGCAGGGAGCTTTGTTAAAAGAGGGACAAACAAACCTTGAAAAACCTGGTGGGAGGGTCCTACTAAGAGAACCAGTTGCATATCGAGTAGAGATGAGGCTTAGTGGACGAGTTGTTCTATTATCAAGAAGGTTCAGGTGAAAACATTGCATACAGGAGGGAGATGGGTCAGCATTTTTCCTATCACTGGAGGGACATCCTAGAGGCCTGGAGCAGATGGAGGGAGGGTAGTGTAGTAGGTCTAATTATGTCCCCGCCTTCCCCAGAGGATGGCCATGTCCCGATCCCTGGATCCTGTGTGCATGTCCACTTAGACAGCAAAAGAGACTTTCCAGAGATAATTAAATTAAGGCTCTTGAGATAGGGGTATTATCTTGGATTATGGGGGGGGGGCATAGAATTACAAGCATTTTTATAAGAGGGAGGCAAAAGAGTAAGAATCAGAACAGATTGGAAGATGTTATCCCGCTGGCCTTGAAGATAGAAGAAGAAGCCAGGAGCCGAGGAATGCAGGCAGCCTCTAGAATCCTCTAGAAGGCAAGGAAGTAGAATCTTCTTCCCTCAAGCCTCCAGGAGGAACTCAGCCCTTCCGACACCTTGATCTGAGGACTTCTGACCCCCGGAACTGTGAGATAATAAACGTGCCATGTTTGAAGCCACCGTATTGTGGCCATTTGTTAAGCGATGGGAAATGCACGCAGTGGGCTTCCGTGTCTGGGTGGGGGGGGGGGGCGGCTGCTAACATGCGTGGAGAGAGCTGGCCTGAACCAGGGGAGCGCCGAAGCTGAGTTCAGGTGGGATATGTGAGACGCCCAGGTGGCCTGTCCAGGGGCACACTGGTGCGTGTGGGGCAGCCAAGGACAGAGGCCTCCGTGTAGGGAGCATGAAGCATGTCAACGGATGCGGCTGAGACCCTGGGAGGGGGCGGGCGGTGGGGACAGGTTTGCAGAGAAGCGGGAAGACAGCTTCGGGGCTGGAGCAGCGCACGGATCTCTGTGTCCTGGCCACAGGCAGTTCTGTGATGGAAGCTTTGCTGCCTGGGATTGAGGTGTGAGTGGGAGGTGAGGGGAAGGAGCCAGCAATGGTGCCTGGCTTGTTTTTAAAAGTCTGGCTGCCGGCGAGCAATGATTATATGCCAGCTGTGTGCCACATTCCTCCTCCGACAGTCCTGTAGGCGAGGGTCGATCCCCTTCTGGTTCAGGAGAGGACACCTGGGACCGAAGAGGTTCAGTCTGCCACCCCAGCTCCCATGGCTGACACAGCGTAGACTGTGAAGATAGCGCCTCTCCACGCTGCTGAGCTTTAAGGATGGGAGGACAGGAGGCCTTTTCCCAACCTAGTAATACGGAGGCAGAGTGCTGCTGTCTTGTCTTGTGGTTGTAGTCCTGCAGAAGGCTGTAGGGCCAGGGATAAGGGGAATGGATTTTGACTGAGCAGATTAGAGATGAGTCTGGAAGGATGGGTAGAAGTTCAGCAGAGGTGAAAATCTAGGCCTATGCCCAGGAAGGGACCCCCGCCCCAAGAATCTACAATTTGTGACAGCCCAGCTCAGCAAGCTTGGGATCTCGAAAGCAGGCAGCTTCCCCAGGTTTGCAGCCTGGCCTGGGTCCGGGGTCTGGAGAAAAGGGGAAAGAGGAAGCCCCAGAGTTTGCAGCCTGCTCACAGACCAGCTCTACCAGTCGAGAGTGGGCGTGGCCTGCAGTTCAGGGACCAGTGGCCAGCAGTGTTGCTCCCTTGGAGGTTTCTTCCTAGGGCCTTGGAGCTGGGGGCTGTGACATGTGGATGAGGGCAGGGAGGGAGTGGCTGGAGGTCAAGGGACCATGTGGAGGCTTTCACCTTTGTGAACCAGAGAGGTGAGAGGCGTTGAAGGCCGGGAGAGAACAGATGTGCAGAATGGCTCAAAAAAGCAGGGCCTCTGTGTGTGTGTGTGTGTGTGTGTGTGTGTGTGTGTGTGTCCTCAGTCAGGGTTTCAGTTGCGGAAAAACAGGAATGAGGTACAGCTCTGCTGGCTCAGGTGATGGGTTGGTTGAACGGAGGGAGGTGGGAAGGAGGGTGGTGGTGAACCACACACTGATTTTGGACCAGGAGCTAGAAGCATCACATCCCAAACAAACTGCATTCATTTGTCAAATCCTGTCCCAAACCAATACTCGATGTCCTTTCTTGACCTCTGCTTGCCTTCACAAGCTCTGGCCTTCGTCCAGCACAACACATTTCCTTCCACAACTGCTCATGTGTACACACTGCTCCAGTAGAAATAATGCTGGGGCCAGTAAGAAGCATACCTGTTCACGTTTCTTGAGCACAGACAGTGCTTCAGGTCTGTGCTCAGCACTTGACAGCACAATCTCATTTGGTCCTGATGATGCCCCCGTGAAGTAGCTATTATTCTGTTATTTTACCCACTGTACGGCTGAGAAAACTGAGGCCTGGAGAGGAAAGTCATTCTGCACAAAGCTGAACAGCTAGCAAGTAGCTGAACAGAGGTTCCAACCCAGCAGTCTGGACTCCAGAACCCACCCCTCCCATTCTGTCTCCTGGTCCTTCTCCACCTTCCTTACTTATCTCGTCTATTCCTGTCTGCTGGCCTTTGGCTTTGTTGTCCTTATCCTTCCTGCCCAGCAGTGGTTCCCTCTCCATCTCCCCTCAACCTAGAAGAAGGCTGGTCCCATGGTGCCCAGTGTGGTGTGGGGCCAGGGCCTGCATTTAGATGGACCCAGTGACCATTTCCACTTCGCATCTCTCCACAGCCTGGCCTCTTCTGCAGGGGTTTTGCCCTCACTTCTGGCTGCTTAGAACAGAAATGCCACCTTCCTCTGCTTTTTCCTCTCATTGGAAATGATAAATTCCACAAATCATAGCCAGGGTTGCCAGGCTGCCCTCAGACCCCAGCAGCTAGAGACGGTGCTGCTGACCCGAGGTGTTTGGGAGTGCATGCAGCTGACTGGTTTGGTAACAGGCAGAAAAAAGGGGACGCCAGCAGAGGGTGTCTACATTTCTCCCTTGGGGCTCAGTCTTGTTCCAGAAGGGATTTAGGGTAGCCTAGCAGGATGCATAAAATAGAACACCATAGCATATTAAAACTGGGAGAGACAGAAGAAAGAAAAGCAAGGGCGGAGCCAAGAATGAGGCTAAAAATGTACGCCACAATGACCTGCATGTGCACTTTTAGTTATGTGGGGTCCAAATCTTGCAGCCACTGGGATATAGGCAAGCCCAATCAGCTATCTGGGCCTTCTGTCGATATCATGAAGAGTCCCCAGTTAACTCCTGGGAAGGTCTGCCCTTCTGGGTACTGGTACTGAACAGGAGATTTCCCTAGGGGTCCTTAGAAAGAGGGCGCTGCGGCGGGGGGGGGGCAGGGGTGTGTGTGGCTTTGTTCACCTGTAGTCCATCAGCCCTTCCGCCTGCTAGCCTCCTACCGTTCTGGGGGGAAACCGAGGGGAAATGGTACTTGAATGTATTTTCCGTTTCAAGTCCCATGGTAAAATGGAGGTTTATTTTGAAGCTTGAAATTGGACATGCAAAAGCTCGTGACACAGCCTCCCAAACAGAGTCTGAAAAAAACCCCTGAGTGACTGGGATAGATGGAAGCGTGAGCAGACAGTTGCAATGCCCATGAGATGTCAGCGGGAAAAGGCAGGTGTCACCAAGTTTGGGAGAGATCAGAGAAGGGAAGAATAATGGGCTTCTCCAGGAAGAAAAGAAAGGACATTTAGAGAGAGGTTGGCTAGTGTGCGTGTGTGTGTGTGTGTGCGCGCGCGCGCGCGAGAGAGAGAGAGAGAGAGAGAGAGAGAGAATGAGCAGATGTTTTCCATGCTTGTTTGCTAATTCCCATTAACTCTTTATTTTGAGGTTTTCAGACCCCTTAGAAAAGTTGTAAGAAGAGTGTAATAAACACCCATACACCCTGCATCTCATTCTCCCACTGCTAACATTTTATAGCAATTGTTTGAATCTCTATAGATACCTACAGGCACATGCATGCGTACACACATTCTGTTTTGTTTTGTTTTGTTTTGTTTTCTGAGCTGTTTGAGATACAGTTATCTCAAACCTGGTTATCTCAAAGCCTAGGACATCAGGCTTGTGGGGCCGTGCACTCTCCATCATCACTACACAACTCTGCCATCGCAGGATGAAAGCAGCCGGAGACGGTACACGAATGCATGAGTGTGGCTGTGTTCCCATAAAACTTTATTTTTAAAAAATATTTTTACTTATTTATTCATGAGAGACACAGAGAGAGGTAGAGACGCAGGCAGAGGGAGAAGCAGGCTCCATGCAGGGAGCCTAATGTGGGACTCGATCCCGGGGCTCCAGGATCATGACCTGAGCCAAAGGCAGACGCTCCACCACTGAGCCACACAGGTGTCCTTCTAATAAAACTTTATTTATGAATGCCAAATGTGAGTGCCCCATAAGTTCAAAGGAAATTCGAATTTCATCTACATTTCACCCGAAAAGTCATAGAAATGAAATTAATATGAAAAAGCTTTTCCTTGATCATTAAAAAAAATGCAAGAACCACCCTTCTCTCACAGCTGTGTAAAAGCAGATGGGGGCTGCATTTGAACTGCAGGCAGTAGTTTGCTGACCCCTGTCCTGTGTCACCACAATAGAATTAGTATATGCAGGAAATTAAACCATAGACACGACAGTGTCTCAACTGCAATCCGTATTCAGATTTTCCTGGTGGCGTGTGACCTTTGTAGTCTGCCCCCCGATCCAGGATCCACTCAAGCATCACAGACTGCATTGAATTGTCATGTGTCATTAGTCTCCTTTTTCCTAGAACAGTTGGCCTGCGTTGTTCTTTCTCTTTCAGGATATTGACACTTGGAGAAGTCCTGGATAGCTGTTGGCAGAATGTTGCACAGTTTAGGTTTGCCTGATGGTTTCCTCATGATAGATTCAGCTTGTAGAGTTTTGGCCCGAAGAATGTTGTGTCTCTCTCCCCGTAGGTTGCAGGAAGCATGTGAAGTCAGTTTGTCTTATCTTTAACCCAGTGGTTTTAGCAACTGTTGATGATTCTTGCCTGCATCATCAATGATTATTCACGGTTTAAAATGATTTATGTTCTATAATATTTACTACGTGACATCCTTCTGCAAAAAAAAAAAAAAAAAAAAAGATGCTCAACTTTCTCCTCCCCCCATCCTTCATTTTAAAGTTATTTTTAGCGTCAGTATGGACTCTTGAATCCTTTTTTTCCCCCTTCAGTGTGTTCTAGTCCATTCCTGTCATTATTCATTCTGATGTTTAAATTGTCCTAGATTTGGCCAGCGGGAGCCCATTCAGACTGGCTTCTTGTCCTTATTTTAGTACTTCCCTTACTTTTCTGGTGCACAAAGATGTTCTAGCCATCTCTCCTAGGAGCCCTAATTTGTTATAGTGGAAATGGTGTGTAGAACTCAAGATCCCTGGCACTAAGTGTGCGCGTAGTTACTGGGGTCTCCTTGCTTCTAGACCTGAACTAGGTGTTGAGGGATGAGTTGCAGTGAGTGCCCTGAGGCACTGAGGACTGAGGGAGCACAGAATCATGAGCAGTGAGCACAACATGTGCAAGGATCCGGGGGCACGAGTACTGTTGTGGGGGGCGGGCAGGTGATAGGGCATAGCAGAAGTACAGAGTATACTTAGAAAGAAGAGTGGAAGATTATGCTAGAAAAAAGTTGCTTTTCTCATATTCTAAGATATATGGACCCTTAAAACACTCTCGATTCAATATCGGCTTTTCCAGGAATAAAAATATGCAGCTCAATCCTAAGATTCTTCTTAATATCGGAAGCATTAAATGGGTTTGCCTTGTTTAACTCTTTGACAAATGCTGGTTGTTTGGTTGTGGATCACAAAGCAAGGCAAGACTCCCCCTAAATATGTAATATGCTGGTGAACCAGTTTGGGCTGGAACTGGCTGTAATTCTCAAAATCTCTTATTTTGGAATAAAAGTAGAGCATGAAGAGCTATTCTGAAGTGGCCTAGTATTTCCAGAGTGAAGGAGCCCCTAACTTGACCTTCACCATTCCTTGTCTTCTCAGCACTTCTGCTGCAGTGGTGTTTCTCACCTTTGTCATATTGAGGTGACTTTTAAGAGATGCATATAACTTGGTGGCTCAGTGGTTGAGTGTCTGCCTTCACCTCAGGTCATGATCCCGGGGTCCTAGGTCCTAGGATCACGCTCCCTACAGGGAGCCTGCTTCTCCCTCTGCCTATGTCTCTGCCTCTCTCTCTGTGTCTCTCTTGAATAAGTAAATAAAATCTTTAAAAATAATAATAAAAATGCAAAAAAGATGGGTATAACTGTAGTCGTTGTGCTGTTCGTCACCTCCCCAGGGCTTACTTATTTTACTTTGACCATCTTTGCTCATTTCACCTACTCCCTACCCTCTGCCTCTGGGAACCACCAATCTGTTCTCCACGTCTATGAGTTCAGCTTTTTGCTTTTTGCTTTTTTAGAGTCCTCATATACGTGAGAGCGTACAGTGTTGTCTTTGTCTGACTTATTTGACTTAGCATCCTACACTGAAGGTCCATTCTTCAGTGTGTTATTGTAAGTGGCAAGATTTCATTCTTTTTCATGGATGAATAATATTCCGTCGTGTATCTCTACCACATCTTGTTTATTCCTTTATCTGCCGAGGGACACGCGGGTTGTCTCCACGTCTTGGCTGTTGTCAGTAATGTTACAGTGAACGTATGGTTGCGTGTTAACTTTTCGCATTAACTGTTTTCATTTCGTGCTGATAAAGTAGAATTGCTGGTTCACATGGTAGTTCTATTTTTAAGTTTTTGAGGATCCTCCCTGCTATTTTCCATGGTGGCTGCACCAATGTATATTCCCAAAGCTGTGCCCAGGAGCTCCCTTCTCTCCACATCCTGGCCAGCGCTTGTAGTCCCTTGGCACATTGACGCTAGCCATTCTGACAGGCCTGAGGGCATATCTCATCATGGTTTTGATCTGCATTTCCCTGATGGCTAGTGAAGTTGAGCACCTTTTCCTGTGCCTGTTGGTCAGCTGACTTTTAATGTTCATTGGGTGGGGAGGGAGGGTGTCCCAGTGTTACATTAACCTTATGTTAATGTTATTTGAAAAGGTATAAGCATAGATCTAGATGAAACATTTCTTAGAGCTGTTAAATAGCTATAACTATCCAAGACAGATTTACAAATATCAAATGAACAGAACGATACAAACCAACGTAATTCAAATTAATGAAATCAGTGTAATGTGTTTGATGATGTTTAGAACAAAATTGTTGTTTTTAGGATGACCATGGTGATGACTACAGACACCCAGATTCTTTGGTATTTGGTGTTCCCGTGCTTTCATGTGCCTTGTGACACCTTTATTTTCTTTGTCTCTATTTGAGACACTGGGGAATCTTTTAGTGCAACTGCCTCTTTTCTTTGCCAGAATGCATCCTGTGCTTATTAAGCTTGCGTTTGCTTTTTTTTTGCACCAGCTTGCAGCAGATAACAATAATTGGTTGTGGTCAGCTGTGACCATCTAGCAGGCTACCTCCAAATTCAGTGGCAGAGAACCTGGGTTGCACACTTTTTGTGTAAAGGGCTAGATAGTAAATATTGTAGGCTTTGTGGATCGTACGTGTCCTCCTCTGTTCTGCCCTGGTAGTGGGAGAGTAGTCATAGGTGTGGTGCATTCTAGTAAAACTGTTTATGGATACCGAAATTTGAATTCTATATACCTTTCACATAATGAAATACTCTTCTCTTGGTTTATTTTCAACCACCAAGAAACGCACATTCTTGGCTGATGGGCCATCCAACACAGGTGGCAGCTGGATTTACTTTGCAGGCCATAGTTG
Organism: Canis lupus baileyi; assembly: GCF_048164855.1. NCBI lineage: Eukaryota > Metazoa > Chordata > Mammalia > Carnivora > Canidae > Canis > Canis lupus. The sequence goes on from NC_132858.1 coordinate 12,105,529, forward strand.
GCTGACCCACAGTGTAGAACAGCAATCCTTTATTCTTGCTCATGCATCTACTGGCCACACTGCAGTTCTTCAGTTAGTCTGGTGTGTTTGCTGGTGGACCGTAGGAGTCTGATTTAGCTGGGTGAGGCTGGGCCTCTGTGTCGCCAGCCCATGGGGCGAGCTTGTCGCCTTGCCATGGAGCCAGGTCTACTCCATGTGCGTTTGTTCTGGGCCCAGGCTGAAGGAGCAGGGGCTCCCTGGGGAAGCTCTTCTCCGGGTGAAGGCAGAGGCCCCAGAGGCAAGCCCACTCTCGCAAGCACATTTCCAGTCTTTGCTTGCTTGGTGTGTGCTAACTTCCCATTGGCCAGAACAGTCCCAGAGATGAAGCCAAGGTCAGGGAATCAAAGAAGTCCAGGCCACCTGTAAGAGAGAGCCTAGTGCAGAATCACATGACCAAGGCCCATGGAGAGCGGTGGGAACTGGGGCCACGAATTCAGTCTACTACAGGTGCCAACCCCGCCACAAGCATAGTACTCTTCACGACAGAAATCTCATAGTGATTCCCACATGTGGATTTTTCATTTTAATGAAAACATTGAATTAAGAATTCCTAGAGCGAGCTTTTGGATCTTGAGAACATATCCAAGGATCTCGTTTGAGAGACACTAATTTCCAGTGAGCTCCCTGGCTTTAATAATAGGGAATGTGGGTATTCTGGTGTTTGAAGATTCCTTTGGGAAGGGCCTTGTTGGAACCCGATTCAGCACTCTTAAATCGCCCCCTGAGGGAGGGGGTCCTCAGCTAAAGCTAGTGAGGATTGGAGGGCAGCAACAACCCTAACAGCCACCAAATAGTTGCTGTTCATTGGGCGCTCAAGGATTTGTGTGCTGTAACTCTGTATCGTCACAACCGTGCTCTCAGAGGGATCTACTTCTCCCCCCTTGCTCAGATTGGGAAATTGGAGCTTCAGGGAGCCAGGTTACTTGTCCAAGGCCATGCAGCTAGTCCTGGGGCCAGGATTTAGAACTAAAGCTCCAGCTCCTAATCTCTAACGCCATAGGTGCATGCCCCCAGGACATCCTTGGTCTTCCCACTCTCACAGAAACTTCTAATTGTCTAGGGAGTGCTTTGCAAGCAGATAGTATAAGGTGGTTTCCCTTTCCTTGTCTGATTGCTGCTGCTTAGTATTTGGAGTTTTTTTTTTTTTAAGATTTTATTTATTTGAGAGAATGAGGGAACATGAGTGGGGGGTGGGCAGAGGGAGAGGGAGACAAAGCAGGCTCCTTCCCAGCCCCTGCTGAGCTTGGAGTCTAATGTGGAGCTCGATCCCAGGACCCTGAGATCATGACCTCATGACCCAATCAAGAGTCAGATGTTGAACCAACTGAGCCACCCAGGTGCCCCTTGGCAGATTTCTTAAAACCACTTTATTGAGATACAGTTACATACCACACAATTCACCCATTTAAAGTGTATAATTAGGGCGCCTGGGTGGCTAAGTGGTTGAGTGTCTGCTTTCGGCTCAGGTCGTGATCCTGGGGTCCTGGGATGAAGTTCCACATCTGGCTCCCCGCAGGTTCTCCCTGCCTGTGTCTCTGCCTCTCTCTCTGTGTCTCTCATGAATAAATAAATAAAATCTTAAAAAATAAATAAAGTGTGTAATTTAGTGTTTAGTATATTTACCACTATATGCAGCCACTGCCACCATCAGCTGTAGGACACTCATCGCCTCAAAAAGAAACTCTATGTTTAGCTGTCCCGCCACCTCTTCCTCTCCCCTCTCCCTAGTCCAGCCCTCAGGAACCACTGATTTAGTCTGTCTCTAGAGATTTCCCTGTTGTGGACTTTCGTATGAATAAGATAGGAGATCATTGAATTCATAGAAACAAGTGTGTGGCCCTTTGTGATTGGCTTCTTGCACTTAGCTTGATGACTTGCAGGTGCATCCATGTTGTGCCACATTATCACTATGTATGTAGCATTATCCTTCCTTTAACGGCCTTTCGATTCCATCACTTGGGCACACCACATTTTGTTCATCCATTCATCTGTCGATGGACAGTTGTGTTGTTTCCATCTTTTGGCTCTTGGAACAATGCTACTATAAATGTGTGTGTATGGGTTTCCGTGCACAACACACAGACATGTTTTCTCTTGGGCATCTACCTGTCAGGTTTAATCCGATTGGTAGTGAAATGAAATAGAGAGGCCAGGCAAAAGTTGGTCGAAACAGGCTTTCATTTATTTTTAAAATTTTTATTTATTTATGAGAGACACACAGAGAAGCAGAGACATAGGCAGAGGAAGAAGCAGGCTCCATGCAGGGAGCCCGATATGGGACTCGATCCCAGGGACTCCAGGATCATGCTTTGGGCCAAAGGCAGGCACTTAACTGCTGAGCCACCAGGGCTGCCCCAAACTGGCTTTTAATGGGACGGGCTCTGGGGCAAGGTTCCTCGGCCCGCAGGGGAGGGAGAGAGTGGGCAGTCGGGCGCAGGGAAGCACAAGCAGGCTTTTTAAAGGGAGAGGAATAAGGGGTTGTGTGTCTGTAGGGGGTGATAGGTATTAGGGCATATTCCTGGTGAAATCGGGATGATAGGTATTAAGGCATATTCCTGGTGCAATCGGGATGGGGCAATAACTGCCCATGCCCTTATATGGGGTCTGGGTAAGGTGCGGTTCAGGTTTCCTGCATAGGTCCAGGCTCCCCCTGATGACGTGTTCTTGGGCTCCTTGGGTGGTCTGCTGGTGATGGGAAAGTTCTGAGGTGGGGACCACAAGGTGGGGGGGTCCACTGCCATTTTGTTGGTGCTTCCCAACCGCCCCCTCCATCCCGCCGGCCCAACATTCTGATCATTTTGTTATAGGGCGTTGGTTCAGATCTGGCTACTTCCTGCTGAGTAGGGGGCATCGTGGGGTCCCTCGGAAGTGGACAGGCAGGAGTAGGGGTGTAGGAGGGGTTGGTTGACAGATATCCGAGACATTTCGCGAACTCATTCCTGGATGAATCAGAGAACGCAAGGGGCCACCGTTAACAGTATACCAATGATTAGGAGTGGGCTTGGGAGGGGGAGGAGCCGTGTGGTTAGTGGGGTCTGCGACCATTGAGGTGTTGGACCGCCGGGGTGGTACCAGCTTTGGAGAGACTCACGAACTTTGGCGAGGGTGTGGAGATTGGTCTCCACTGCACCTGTTCATTGATGTAGTAACAGCATCCTTCATTGAGAAATATGCAGGCTCCGCCCGTGTCTGCGGTGAGCGGGTCCCAGGCACATAGGTTCTGGAGGGCCATCCTGGCCACTGAGGTCATCTGGCGTTGGAGGGAAGCCGGAGACTCTGCCGAGACCTCGATGGCCACTTGAAGCCTTTCAGATAGCTCCTGGTGGAATCTACAGAGTGGATTAAGGTCCCCGTCCCCAATCCCGTGGCCACCAGGGTGGAGGCCAGGGAGACCCCGACAACTAGTGGGAAAAAGACCACTCATTTCTGCTTTCCCGGGGGGCTGGTAAGGAGGGCTACTTCTGCCTGACTATAGAGAGTTAATCGCGGAATCAGGGAGACAGGCAGACAGAGGAAAGAGGCAGAAGTATTGGGAGATTAGAAAGGGGGCCATTGCACCAAAAGAAACCACTGATGGGGCATGATGGGAGGTAACATTTGACAGGGTGACGTTGCAGAGGGAAGAGTTAAGGGTGGAATAACAGAAAGAGAATTGGTGGTTGAGAGGGTCAGTGAATAAGGGAATGTTATGGAGAGAGGGAGAATGTCTCAAGGTGTGGGTGTGGGGTTGGTGCAGTTAAATGCATGAGGGAGGGGAACGGCCACCAGGGGGTCTTTGCCCAAGGTGGCACAGATAAAACAGTGGGACAGGTTGCCCATGCTGGAAAGGCTGGCGAGGGAAGTGCCTTGTTGGATAAGTTTAATCCAGGAGAAGGGGCCCTGGTCCTGAGCTGGGTTAGCCTGTAGGTGGGTTTGGAGAAGTTGTTCCTGTGCATGTAGTGTGAGCTTGGTTACTTAGGGTGGATTGGATTTGTGGAAGTGAGACCTGCGCGTATGTTCTATAGATTGGGAGAGAGGCGGTAGGGTAGGAGGAAAAGGCCAGTGGTATAATTTTGCGGTTACCCCCCGTCGCCCAGCGGGAATCCCAAGGGTCCGAAATAGTTAAGATATACTTATTGTGTTGTAGAAGCGGCATCGTAGGTCACTGGTTGCAAAGGTGCCAGTGAAAGGGTCCCGACAGAAGTGGCCAAGGTGATGAATATTATAGTAGCGATAAGAACAGCCTCCGTAGGTTTCACCCCAGTAATTGTGGCAGGTAGGATGGTCTGATCATGGGTGAAACAGATTATAGGATCAGAGCTGGATAGAGGAATTGACTGGAAATGTGGGATGGAGAAATTGATGGCAACCCCAGTGGTTGACAATCAGTGGTAGAAATAAGGCGAGACCGAATTCCCTGGTCCCAGGTCTCTGTCATATAAAACCTCCACCTAAACCCAGGGTCAGTGGTGGAGTGACTAGGAGATAGGACCAGGAGGAGGAGGATGGTGCGAAAGCTGTATTTGAGTAGGTCCCAAAGGTTGTGTCGTCCATACATCTTGTGAGGGCGCTCGCTTTAATTTAGAGATGTGTGCCCACGGGTGGTATCCTATGAGTTTGGTGGCCGTGGGGGTCGTAAGGACCAATGTATAGGGACCAGTCCACTTAGGCTGTAAAGTTTCTGGGTATAGTTCTTTTAGCAAGACACTATCCCCTGGGGCCAGGGCTGGGGGAGTATCTGGTGTGGATTCTTCTGGAGTAGGGGTGAGTGAATCCGCATGGGCCCACAGGAGGGCTCTTAGAAGAGTTAGGTAAGGCAGGTAAGGATAGGAGAGGAGGAGGTGATGATGGAAGATTTTGAGTGAGCAGGAAAGGCTGCCCATAGAGAAACTCAAAGGAACTTAGACCCGAAGGCCCTCTAGGGGTAGCTCTGAGCCTTGTTAAAGCCAGCAGGAGAAGGGTTGGCCAGGACAGGCGGGTTTCAAGGGTAAGTTTGGTGAGATGTTCCTTGAGAAGGCCGTTGGCCTGCTCTACCTTACCCGAAGACTGGGGGTGATATGGGATATGGAGTTTCCAGGTAATATTAAGGCTCTCGGAGACTTGCTGGGTGATGCTGGAGATGAAAGCCGGGCCGTTGTCAGATTGTAGGGTCCGCGGGAGGCCGAATCTCGGAATGATGTGTTCGATGGGTACTGTGGCCACCACATCCGCTGTCTCCCGAGCTGTGGGGACAGCCTCTATCCACCCTATAAAGGTCCTTAGTGGACCCTATAAAGGTGTCCACTAAGGTTAATAGGTAGCGAAAGGATTTATGGCGTCGCATGTGGGTAAAGTCAAGCTGCCAGTCCTCACCAGGTTGGTGGCCACAGAGCTGGTGATTGGGTCCCGGCCTGCGAATTCCCCCTTGAGCGTTTACAGTGGAGCAGGTTTTGCAAGACTGATGCACCTCTCTGATAACCTTTCAGAGGTGTGGATAGTGGAAAAGGGGTTCTAGGAACTGCTATAAGGCCTTGGGACCAATGTGTAGGGATTGATGTATGTCTGAAATGATGATGGGAGCTAAATGGTTTGGAAGAGCGAGTTTCTTTTGAATGAAGATCCAGCCTTTTCCCCCGGCTATTCCTCCCATCTCTTTTAGTGTCTGAGTTTCCTAGTCTGTGTAAGAGGGGGAATGTGGTATGTTAAGGAAGAGGAGGGGAGCTTGTGGGGGGGCCTAAGCGGCTCGGAAAGTGGAGTCGGCTTTGTTGTTGCCTCAGGACACCGGGTCCTTGGAGGATTGGTGTCCGTGACAGTGGACAATGGCTACTTCAGTGGGAAGGCTGAGGGCCTTGAGTAGTTTTGAAAGGAGGGGCCCGTTGATTATGGAGGTTCCCTTGGTGGTAAGAAACCCTCACTCTTGCCAGAAGACAGAATGTGTATGTGTGATGAGGGAGGCATATTTGGAGTCAGTGTATATGGTAATTCGTTGCCCTTTGGACAGGTGAAGAGCCCTGGTGAGAGCTCTAAGTTCTGCCTTCTGGGAGCTTGTCCCAAGGGGGAGGGAACTGCCTCTAGGATGGCGTCTAGGGTAACAACGGCTTATGCTGCATGTCTCTGGCTTATGCTGCATGTCTCTGGCCGATGAGAGAACTACCATCCACAAAGAGGATTCGGTCAGGGTTAGGGAGGGGTTGATCGGAAACTCCTGGATGTGGAGGGGTCAGCTCTTCCAGGAGTTGAGGGCAGGAAAGGGAGGGTTCTGAGTTAGTAGAGGGGGGAGGTAGGAGGGTAGCAGGATTTAGATGAGGAGAAGTTGATAGATGTCAGGATTTTTTATGAAGAGGAGGGGAGTAGAAACAGTGGGTGAGGGAGAAAGACGAATGGTGGCCTTGAGTTTGTGTAGGATATCCCGGCCGAGGAGAGGAGCTGGGCAGGAAGGAATTATAAGGAAGGAATGTGAGAAGGGGAACCCAACCAGGCTGCAAAGAGGAGTGGGGCAGTCCGTGGAATAGAGGAGGTGCCATCAATTCCCACCACCGCTACTGGAGAGGGAAACTGGCCCCCGAGTAGGAAGGCCGAACAGAGTAGGTTGCTCCTGTGTCCAACAGGACTTACCCGCTACCTGGAGCAGGACCCTGGGCTCGGCCTGGGTCGGGGGGGCAGGGGGGTGTCCGAGTCTGGGCCCCATCAGTCATCGTCCAATCCGAGTAGTTGGAAGGCTGGACTCATAGGCGCCGATGATCCCCTGAGACCCAGGCAGGCAGATTTCCAGTGGCCCATCATTCGACAGTGAGGGCAGGGCTGCGTTGGCTCCTGGGGCTCGGGACATTGAGGGGCCCAGCGTCCCGTCCCTTGGTGACGCATCCGAAGCAAGCCCCAGGCAGGGTGCAGTTGGATCCCCCTTTCTGTGGGCTCCCAGAGTCCCCGGCCGCAGGGCTGCCACCAAGGCCTGGGTCTGGATTGGACATTCCGCTGGAGTCTAGCCTGCCTCTGAAGTTCAGCCGCTTCCTCTCGGGTGTTAAAGACCTTAAATGCCACTTTCGCCAGGTCGGGAATGGGAGTTGGAGGACCCTCCTCAGCAGCCTTTAATTTTTTACGGATATGGGGGGAGGACCGAGAGATGAAATGGGCCACCAAGACAGCAGCCCCGGCGGGGGAGGCAGGCTCCGGCGAGTGTACTGGGTTAAGGCCTCACCGAGCCTCTGAAGGAAAACTGCAGGGTTTTCATCTGGGTTCTGAACGACTTCCTGGAGTTTGTCATAGTTGCAGGCCCTGTTAGAGGCTACCCAAGTGCCAGCGAGGAGACTGGCCATCCTGGCCGGCCTGACAATCCCGGCCGGGCCCCCTGGAACCCGCACAGCGACACCGGCCTAATGGCCCCAGTCGGCGTGTTCCCAGCAGCGGCCTGGAGAGGGTCCCCGTCCTCCGGTGTGAGGGTGGTGGTCCCGACAACATGCCAATCATGCCAAGTGAAGTCCTATGCCTGGGCCAAATATTGGAATTCCTTGATGTAGTTTCCCGGGTTAGCGGAGTACGAGCCCAGCGCTTTTCGATTTGGGAAAGACCTTGGAGTGAAAATGGGACGTGAACACGTACAACGCCCTCTGCCTGTGCCACCTGTCCTGAGGGATAGAGTAGGTCAGGGGAGGAAGAGACCCCGTGGGATCTTGTGCGGGTAGAGATCGGAGGGCAAGAGGTGAAGGCAGAGGGTCGGGGATAGGTAAGGGGTTTGGGACACAGGGGGAGGGGGGGGCAGGAGGTTTCGTAGTAAGGAGGAGGAGGATAGGAATCAGGGGCTTTTGTTTTGGGGGCAGAAGGAGGCGCCAGAAGGACGTGAGCAGTCCCGAACTTTGGGAGCAGAGGGAGGGGCGAGAGCGGCGGTCCCAGAAAGCCTGCACGTGTGGGGCCCCGGTCCACTTGCCCTGGCGTCTACAGGGATTGTCTAGATCCATGAGAATTTGGTAAGAGGGCGTTTTCTGAGATCCTGTGAGAACCCCAGAGTTTCGAAATTGGCCAGTAGACAACCCAGCGGAGTTTCGGGGTCAAATTTGGATTGGGCAGTTCCCATGATTCCCGCCGGGTAACCCAGAGACTGAAAACAGGCGTCCCCGTTTGCAGCTCAGGGTCACGGACAGAAACGGAGATCACCGTGAGGACGAGGACGTCTCCGGATCCCCAGGGACCGGCGGAGAGCCACCTGGTGGCTCGGTGGAGGTGCCCTGGCGCGGCCGCGGCTTCAGGCAGGACCACCCGGACGGAGGCACGGAATCGGGAACTTACCCGGCGTTTCCAGCGGCTGGGTTCGGTTAAGGTCCTGGTGTGAGACGAGAGAGGCTCCCCACCAGCGTGCGGCCTCGATCTCCTCCCGGGTTCCGGCACCAAACGTCAGGTTGAATCCGATCGGAAGTGAAAGGAAATAGAGAGGCCAGGCCAAAGTCGGTCGAAACCGGGGCGAGGTTCCGCGGCCCGCAGGGGAGGGAGAGGGCGGGGAAGTTGCGCGCAGGGGAGTGCAAGCGGGCTTTTAAGGGGGAAGGGGTTGGGTGTCTGTACGGGGAGGTAGGTATAAGGGCATATTCCTGGTGAGATCGGGATGATAGGTATCAGGGCATATTCCTGGTGAAATCGGGATGGGCTGATAACTGCTTATGCCCTTATATGGGGTCTGGGTCCCATTTTCACTCCAAGATCTTTGCCGAATTGAAAAGCGGCTGGGCTCCTACTCTGCCAACCCGGGAAACTATATCAAGGAATTCCAATACTTGGCCCAGGCATGGGACTTGACTTGGCATGATTGGCATGTTGTCGGGACCACCACCCTCACACCGGAGGACAGGGACCCTCTCCAGGCCGCTGCCCGGGAACCAGGGCCATTTGACCGATGCCTGTGCCGGTCGGTGCTCGGGCAGTTCCCGCCGGGGGTCCCTGAAGGGCTTATCGGACTGGGTAAGGTGCGGTTCAGTTTCCTGCATAGGTCCTGTCTCCCCCTGATGACATGTCCTCGGGCGGTCTGCTGGTGATGGGAAAGTTCTGAAGTGGGGGCCACAGATGGGGGGGTCCGCCGCCATTCTTTTGGTGCCTCCTGATCCCCCTCGATCCCCCTCGATCCAGCCGGCCCAGCACTACCTAGGGGTGGAATTGCTGGGCCACTTGATAGTCTCTGTTTAATCATCTGAGGAACTGCCAGACTGTTCCAGAGCAGCTGGACCATTTTGCATCCGCACCAGCAGTCTGTGAGGGCAGATTCCTCCCATCCCTGCCCCATCCCTGCCGACACTTGCTGTCAGCCGACTTTTTGATTCTAGCCATCCTCGTGGGTGTGAAGCGCTGTCTCAGTGTGGAGCTTTGCTTTGCTCTCTGCCTTTTTTCTGACTCTCTTGTTCATTTCTCTGGTTACTGGGGACGAGCCACCCATGACAGACGTGCTGCTTGTGCTCTGGACAACTCCATGGGTGCTTTTCACATCAGCCCTGTCAACTGCTTCCCTGTTAACCTGGAAGACCCTTCACATCTGCAGCGTATTTAAAGTTTGTTTCTATTTACTTTCCCTCTGGCCACTGGCCCATTCTAACATCACTGCTACTCCAGTGCTCTTGCCCAAGGGCTCAACCCACTGGTTTCACCAATAACCACATTTTTTGAGGTTGAATGTGTTTAGAGTAGGGGGTAGTAGTTGGCCATGAGATTGGTAACAAGGCCAGGGGGGCACTCTTACAGGCCAAGCAGGGGGACTTGAGTGGGGGGAAGAGCTGTCTGAATCAGTTATGGGGCTCTGGACTCCCATTCCTACCACTTGAGGGACGTGCGTCTTGGGGTTAGGTGCTTATTCTGTTGGAGCACTCATTCCCTTATGAGTTGTGAGTATTGATGCTTGTTGTGTGCAGGTGCATAACAGGTGATGAACAGATCACAGACCTCTTTATTATCTCCAGTTAGCATCACATGGGCGTGGTGAGTGATACTACAGTGTGTGAAACCTGGATGCAGAATTGAGGATTATATGTAAATCTGCCTCTTTTACTGGGTCTCCAGGCCTCTTTTGAAATTTAATAAAAGAGAGTTTTAGAGCAATAAAAGGAGGCACTAATTCCATTATTAATCTGGTTCTTAAGCAGCCGGAGTCACCTAGGAAGTTACACTCATATACCAATATTCCCAAAATGCTGTGCACATTTTAAGGGACCTCCCCTTCGCCTTGCCAAAGTCCAGCTGTGGACACCAGATTAGGCGACCAGGGCCTAAGTAGTCTCAGAGGTCCCCCTTCCAGCTCAAGTGTTTGGTTCAAGCTCAGGTTTAGGCCGGCCTCTTTTTTGCTCTGCCATTTCAGTTTGCTAGGCTGGGACGTGGCTGGAGAACCAAGGCCATGCTGTCTGCCTCCTGGGGTTCTGGGAGGAGCATCTGAGATGTGCAGAAGTGCTTTGTCAACTGTGAATAGCTTCATAAATCATTTTTGTAACTGCTTTGCTCAAAGAAGAGGTGCAGGGCTGAAAATCAGAATGCTTGATGGATTCCACGGGTTCCTGGAAAGTTGCAAGCAAATCAGGTTTTTGAAAATCTAATCTCTGCAGCATCCGGTGATGGCACCAATTCAGAGGAGCCCAACAGCGAACCCTTGGTGGCAGCTGACGTTGTGCCACCAAGAGGGATGTTCCTCTGTATTAAAATGCAGATCTTCACATAGTAAATCTGCTCAAGCCAGCAGCAGAACTGGAGGTTCAGAGGTCCCCCCGGGACATTCCTGGTTGATTCTGACGAGGTCATTAGGGGCAGCTTGGGGGTAACATCCATCTCTCCCCAGAGTGCCTAAGAGGCGGGCTGTACCAGCCGAGATCGGAGTCTGAACAAACTCTGGCTTCACCGCACATTTCTTTGGTGGCAAATTACCTCGTTGCCCTGAGCCTGTTTTCTTATCTGCAAAATGGGGATGATGATTACAGCTACTTCACAGATTAAGAGAATCCAAGAAATGGTGTGTCAGAGTCCATGGCACAGTGAAATTGCTTTTTTGTTTTTTTTTTTTTTGTTTTTAAACTATTTCTTTTTTTTAAGAAAATATTTTATTTATTTATTCACGAGAGACACAGAGAGAGAGAAAGGCAGAGACACAGGCAAGAGGAGAAGCAGGCTCCATGCAGGGAGCCCGATGTGGGACTTGATCCCAGGACCCTGGGATCACAACCTGAGCCCAAGGCAAACGGTCAACCGCTGAGCCAACCAGGCATCCCTCTTCCTTCCTTCCTTCCTTCCTTCCTTCCTTCCTTCCTTCCTTCCTTCCTTCCTTTCTTTTTCTTTCTTTCTTTCTTTCTTTTCTTCTTTCTTTCTTTCTTTCTTTCTTTCTTTCTTTCTTTCTTTCTTTTTTAGATTTATTTATTTATTTGAGAGAGAGAACGTGTGCATGCACGTTGGGGGTGGGAGGGCAAGGGAGAGAGAGAGAATCTCAAGGAGGCTCCCTGCTGAGCACAGTGCTGAATGGGGGGGGGGGGTGATCCCATGGTGCTGGATCCCACCGACCCGAACCAAAATCAAGAGCCAGGTGCTTAACTGACTGAGCCACCTGGGCACCCCTGAAATTGCTTTTTGAATGGGAGCCACCGGTGTTCCATTCCCGATGTCTTTGTTAATCATTACCACAGTCAGAAATAGCACTCCCATCCACAAGGGCCATGCTTGCCCCCGGGGCCTAAAGTCAGGTTTTATATTATTTTCTGAGGATCTGTCTACATAGAATCATAGAATCTGAACTTTAGACAGAATTTTAGAGGTCATAGAGGACAGATTTCCATTCTGTGGGGAAATGCTTCCTTCAGCCTCCCTAATGGAGGGTCATCCAGGTACTGCTTAAATACTCCCTGTAACAAGAAGCTCACCACCTCATGAGAATACTCACTCTGCTGTCGGATGGTTCTGCTTGCATACTCCTTGTGCCAGGTCAGGCCTGTGCCCTGTAAGTTGTCCTGGCTCTGCTCCTCCCACAGGGTGGGCCTCCCCACATCTGATGATGGCTCTACTTTCCCTGGCCTCCTTCTCCAGACTAAGGGGCCCTCTTCCCATGCTGGTTGCCCTTCTCTGGTCAGGCCCAGACTCTTAAGGTCCTTTTCACATCACGGTGTTCAGAGCCCAGGCGGGTGCTAGGGAAGTGCTGGGTTTGGAGGGGCCACAAGGAGGTGACCTTACAAGACAAGGCAGGGGAGACACTGGGAGGCCAGCCTTCTGGGGGCTTCGTCCGGAGTATCAGGCCCTGTCTGGCCATTCCTGGACCACTGTAGTCGCAGGGCTGGAGGCCTACCACCTGCTCTCTACCCAGGACGGTCTGGTCTTTGCAGTGACACATGACATGGTCTGCAAGTCCTGTGTGATCCTGCCCGCTCCTGCTCCTTCCAGCTAGAACACCCTCCCCTTCCTCTTCTCCAAGACCTCAGCTCAGATTCTGTGTTTCCTAGGAGGGTCCTCAGCTGACTCCCAGATGCAGGCTCTGGCTCGGAGTTCCCCTTTATACAGGTTTACCTGCCACAGTGCTAAACATGGGACATCACAGTGGCCTCTCTTCTGTGTCTCCCTGGACTGTGAGTTTCGTGAGAGCAAAGACATTGTCTCCCCAGATCATTTTATCCACAGAGCTTGTAGCTACTTCCTCAGTGATATTTGGTGAATGAATGTATAATCGAATGCTTGGTTGGAGAAAATCCTGATTGGTGGGAAAAATAAGGCCAGAAGCATCTGTCAGTAAACCTCCAGATCTGAAGCCAGCATCAGAGGCCCTAGGCGGTTGGTCCCCTTGTCCCCCACTGCTCCCCTCAGGGCTTCTCTGCCCAGGTGAAGCTGTAAAAAGGCAGATCACAACAACCCAGTGTTCACCCCAAGACCTCCCACTGCCCAGAATTAATGATAACTAACAATTGGTCTCTTCATTAAGAGATCAAAGATTGTGATTACAGTCATGATTGAAATGCTAGTAATGACTGTTTATTGAGTGCCTCCCACATGAGTCATTATGGCAAGGTTGGTTTTTATCCCATTTTACTGATGCAAAAGCTGACACAAGTCCAGTGGAGTTGCCTGCCCAAGACCACTCACTTATCAATGGTGAAGCGGATTTTTCTGGCTTTGTGGTCCTTACTACCCACAGGGTGCTCCTGTTACTGGCTGTGGGGCCTAAGAGATGCTTTTCTTTTTCCCCAGGAGAGAGAGGACTAATCAGAAAATGATAGTGTAGGGGGGTTAATATAATGATAAAATACAGGGTTCTATGAAATTCCAAGGGAAAGTCCCTGAGGACTGGGGCACCATCCAGGGAGACTGTTGGGGTTTGGATGGGTGATGAGGGGGAGTGTAGAGCCTGAGCCGCATGTCCTCTCTTTTTGTCTATCTGAGAATTTTAAACCACGAAGGCAATGTAGCTTCATAGACAAAGCAAAAGCCTTGTCTGCTTTCTTCTTTTGTTTTCCTCTAGAGGTAACTGGAGTTGAGTGCTCAAAATGTGTTTTCCAGACTTTCTGTGCACACACAAACACATGCTAGTAACGTGGTAACGCCTGTGGTGGGGGGACGTGTGCCCATTTCCGTGGTGTAAGTGCTCCCGTCGTGGCTGATTTCAAGGTACCAGCGTGAGGTGGGAGAGATAGGCAGTAGCAAGTGTACTATGGCATTTCTACGGTACAGATACATTAAATGCCCATTTCCCTCAAGAACACAGATGATATAAAATAATAAGGAAGTGGTAAGCTTTGAGTATTTATTACCTTCAAAGTATTATTTCTTGAATTGTAAGTTTATATAATTTAATTTCTTTTTTTAAATATTTTATTTATTTATTTGAGAGAGACTGAGAGAGAATGAGAGAGCAAGCACAAACAGTATGGAGGGGCAGAGAGAGAAGCAGAGTCTCTGCTGAGCAGGGAGCCTGATGTGAGTCTCGATCCCAGGACCCCGGGATCTTGACCTGAGCCGAAGGCAGACACTTACCTGACTAAGCCACTCAGGTGCCCCTATAATTTTATTTCTAGTAACAGCTGTATTTAACAACTGGTTCATGAATTTCTGGAAGATTCAGCTCTCGTTAGCCAGTACAAGCCAGCTCCAGCACAGTTCTCATTACTTTTCAACTAAAATATTAACATTATATAACTTTTCCTTAATTCATTTTTTATTTAAAAGGCCCTTCATCCAATCATTCACTCATTCAACCAGTGGTCAATTGCCAAACTGCCAAATAAACACCATCAATATCAAAATTGCACCATGCAATTAGGTCTCTAAAAGGAAGTGACAGGTGATGTCATAGAGATAGTGGTGTGGAGGGCTGTGTGTAGGAGGTCAGGAAGTGACACGGGGAGAGCCTACTTTAGGTTCAGGTCGGGAAAAGCTTCTTCTGAGGAGGTGACAGAAACTGAGACCCAAAAGATAAGAAGGGACCAGTCATGAAAAAATCAGTGGGAAAAACGTACAAAGGATCTGTTCACTGGGATGCTGTGTCTATGAATTTTGCAAACATGCAAAACTGTCATACATTGTTTCTAGAAATCTCTTTGTGTAGTAAAAATGAGAAGGCTCCCTACCAGCTTCAAGATGCTGGTTAGCCTTGGAGAAGGGTGAAGTTGGAGGTGGAGAAGGTCTTCAGCTATATCAAGGTGTTTTCTAGAAGCAA